>NC_047044.1:36024014-36649014 GCF_011762595.2 Tursiops truncatus | reverse complement strand
AAATACTCAACAAAACACTTTCACAGTGAAGCAGACCATTAATAATCTGATGCACCTGTTCAACTACTCTGGAAGTAGGTTAGCCTCCTTCCCAGCAAACTAGAACTTTCTCAGTGGACTCATAACAAGGTGGGTGGCCAGGCTGGCATGGATATAGAACACACGTGGACATAGCACCATGGAGTTCTCTTCATGAAGACTTATCTCTCTTCCACCACTGTCACCTAGTTTTTTAGATGTGGTGACTAAATCTAGAACCTCATCATGCTATCAAACCTTAATAAAATCAGCCAGCTAGAATACGACAGATTGACTACACTGGATCTCTTCCATCATGAAGGAAGCAGTAAATAATCTTTGTGGAAATAGACACATTATGCTTTTGAATTTGCTTTCCTTACCCATCATGCTTCTATCTGAGCCACCATCTGTGGACTTACTAATGCATCAACATTTTGTCCCACACAACACTACTTCTAATCACCAGACAAATGACAAAAGACATAGACAAAGGGCTAATATCCATGGGATTTATTGGTCTTATCACCCGTAAAATAGTAGAAAGGCCTAGTGAAGACTTGATTATGTCCTCAGCTAGAGGACATAATATCAAGACATTGCTGTCCACCAACTCTTAGTAATTACTCACTCTATACTTCTAACAGAATTAGATTCTGGATAGAAGTTCCTTAGATAGGAGATTTATTCAGGCTTAACTCAGACACTGAATCTATATTTCTCAGTGTAGAGCGAACCCTAAGAATAATGGGAGTAAATGGAAATAGCATCTATTGAGTACCTATTTAATAATATGTGCTGGGCATAGTGTTAGGTCTGTATTGCAGGTGAGGAGATAAGCTTATGAAAGTTAAGTCACAAATATGATATGTGCTTGAGTGTAGATAGGAACCCAGGTGTTTTTTATTCCAAAGCCCACAGTTTTCTAATGTGCAATGCCGGAAGAAGGCTAGATAATTCCCTTACTAAAGAAATTTCTGCAAACTTTAAAAATATTGAAGAATAGGGGATTTTGCATGTACTTCAAAGAATGAGTAAGATCTCTCAGAGTTGGAAAATTAAAGGTTTTAAGAATGAACATATCCAGGTAAATACATTTCTTGTTTATTCTTTTGTCTGCTTAATCCTTACTTATCTTCTCTACATGCAAATGCTAAGAGAAGAATTTTATGTCTTGTACATTATTATAACCCCAGCGCCTCAATACATGGCACTTGACAAGTACTCATGTATATCTGTTTTATGAATGAATGAATGAGGCAAACCTCAAATGATTTCCAGTCAACTATCTCCCACCCTGCCACAGATTCCACCCTTCTACAAATTGAGGTTCAAAGAGTAACTACGTAAGGGGCTCTTTGGTGCATAATAGACCAACACCATCTGTCTGATGTTAGTGTACAGTTGAAGGATTTCCTGTTTTGAGCAATGACTATATCTGTACATTTAGGAATATGCATTTGGGATCATGAGAAAACACTGAATATTGGGAGCCTGTGACCCTAGTACTGACTGTTCCTAATAAGCTGTGAGATCTTGAACAGGTAACTCAATGACCTGAGCAATGTATTTCTTTATCTGAGAAATGAATAGGTTTAAGCAATTGATCTCTCAAACCATCTCTGTAATCTAAAATTCAATGACTCTAAGAATTACATTGTCAATTGTTTTGTTTTTCTGATGAGTAAGATATTTTTATTTTGCCTATATTCTAACATGTAAGCACATTTGTGGAATAGGACATATTTATTTGCATCTTAGTTTTTATTTATAGTACATAACAATAAAAATATATCATATGTAAATATAAAATAGAAAACATAATAGAAAATAGTACATGACATACATTTAATTTCGTTGGCTAAGATTATTAGCTTTTCTTTTTTTCTGATTATATATTTTAGTCGCATAGTTTTTAGTTTCTATCCAAAAAATTACTCTGTAACAAAACTGCTTAAGGTATTCAATTCTCCCTTAAAGATAAATTGAGAAGCAAGCTCTTTTCACTACCTCTTAGGGAATCACATAATACCTTCACTTCAACAGACAAAGAGCTTGATTACTGTTATTCAGTTACTAAATTGATAACATTTAAAGGTCCAAGGCATTTAATTTTTTTAAATGAATTAAAAATACATGGGAGATATTTTGTTTTTACTGACTTTACAAAAATCCCTGATTAACACGCCAGATGCCACAGTTCTTCAAGCCTGATGAAGGCTCCCTGGAGTTAATATCCTTTCAGCCGTTGTTGCCAAAGAACTGAAGCAGATTGTGAAGGCTGCATAATCATATGATTTTTCTCCTATTGAGGAACTACTGACACGAGAAAAATCAACTGCCTTGATGAAAAAAGTTTAAAATAATAGAATTCTGAATAATGAAAAATTTTAAATGCAGGTCAGTAGTATTGTATCCTTTGACATTCTAGTTCTGAAGCCTGTATTTCAATTCCTTCTCATTGAAATGAAAATCATACATTTTATCGTCATGGAACCAAAAATGTCTATGACAGTCTGGCTAAAGAGAGAGATGCTTTAGTTGGTACAGGTTGTGGGTATGGATGATATAAATAAAAATGGGAGATAAGGAAGATTAAATTGCTTGAGAAACTTTATTTTTTAATTGAATTTTCACATCCATTTAGATTATATATTCACTAATTTAGGCTATCACAAACAATCATGGGCATGAATCAGCCAATGAAGCAGCACATTTACACCTAAATACAGACTCACAGAAACCTATTTCACTGTGCCACTGTGGTCAAAATGGCTAACTGTGGAAGACACTGTTAATTCTCCCTTCTTCTTTACTAACATCATGATTTTAATTAGGGAAGCAATATGTCCCCCTAGTGATGGATCATGATAATAAATCATGACCATATTTTTCCCTGATTTCCCAACCTCCCGTCAAGCTAGGATGGCTATGGGATCTAGCTCTGGCCAAAAAGACTTAAAAGGAAGTCTGCTGAAGGAGTTTCTGGGAAAGCTTTTCCTTTCATGAGAAAAAGGGATATATGTACCTAGCAGAACACTGTTCTCTTCAGCCATTATCCCACATCACTTTTGTATTCAAGAGAAAACAAACATGAGATTTTCCAAAGAACTACAAAGACACTGGTCCTTATATCACTGAGATCACTGAGATCCTGAGCCAACGTTAGCCACCATCTACTTTTAGGAGTCTGTTAAAAAATAAACTAGATATTTACCACTGCAAGATAGGTTTTCTACTACTTGCAGCCAAACATTGGCATATTACTTTATTTATATTACTTTCTAGTTAATATACCAACTGTTCAGAATTGCATCTCACTCTAACGATTCTTATTAACAAACCGGCATCTCTTGCCCGGATCAGCCATATGATCAGACTTATTGCCTCTAGTTTAATCCATTTGCCATCAGATGATCTTTCTATAATCTAAAATCTGTTCACCTCCTCTTTAAGACCCTTCAGTGGTTCCCCAGTTCTATTAGGATAAAATTCAAAACCTTGTCATAACCTGAAAGACTGGCACATGATTGCTTCTCCAGTTTCATTAATTCATTTATTTTTTATTAATTATTTTATTTTAAAATAAAAAATCTAAAAAATTTTATATTACTTTAAATTTATCATATATATATATATTTTTAAGGATCTAATAAATAAGGGGCCAACACAAGCCTATCACCATGTAGTTTCCTTTTTAATCACAATTTCCCATTCTTTGGCCCAAAGTATGTACCTTGCCCCAGATCCCATGTTAGAAGCCTTAACCAGTCAGCTGCGTGGGCTCTAGTCTTAACTCATTATGTGTAGATACAAAATAAATTTCTGGTCTTCTATGTCATAGAACTCAAAATAATTTCAAAAAGAATTTAACAAACATTTCTGTAACATATAAGGATACTGAGATCTAATCTGTGGCTCATCAGTATTACAAAGCAATCATTGAGGGTCAGCCAAACCTCCATTTTCAGGTTTTTTTTCACTTAATTCTTCATTTCCCTTTGAGAAACCAATAGCTTGCACATAGAATTATCCAGTTGTTCCCTTATTTAACTAGCTATAACCATAAGTTAGTAATCTTTGTTAGTAAATATGGCTGCTTTTAAAATTGACATTAGTAAAGCAGTAAAACAAAAGTATAAACATGCCACCAACAAATTAAGTTGAAAGGAACAATTGCAAATCTATTTTGGTATTAATCGAAACAGATCACTCCTAGAAATGCACATTGGTAATGCCTCAGCTAACATTAAGCAGTCACAAAATGATATACATATCTAAAACCAATTGGCAAATATAAGATAAAGTAACCAAAACTGACATTAACACATATATTTTTAGCAATTTAAAACTATTCCATCTACACTCTTGCACTTCAGACAGTGTAGAGTGGTAACATTCTATACACTCGAAAATTATTTTTCTCTCACAAATTTTATATACATAGAAATATTTCAAAAATAGATTCTCAATGCAAGAAATAAATATATATTGGGTACATGTATAGGAAAAAATTTAAATCTATGCAGTCATGTAGAAACATGCAGATTATCAAGCTAATGTGTATTAAAAACTCATTTTACATACAAAATGATAAAATCTACTTCTGTTCACAACTTTATCTATGAACAGATCATCCATCACAAGACCTATAAAAATCATACCAGGTCTTATATTGCCTTGTGCTTTGCAGTGGTGAAAGCTTTGTTTGCACTTGCGTTATCATTTTATCCTTACAACAAATCTGTCAAGACAGATATTTTTCTCGATACAGATACTTAGAGTGGATTCCCCAAATATTTTAACTGAACTGGACAGAATAGCATTCACACATTATGGACTTAAGTCTTTGATGTTTTTATTTAGTAGCTTTGTATAATGTAAAATCAGTCATTGGACTCAAGCATAGTCATGTTTGAATTCTGGTTGTGAGTTGTTTTAGCTGCATGATGTCATCTAACTTTTCTAAGTAAAAAGGGTGTTGGCAAGATTTGTTGACATTGTTGACAAGATTAGATAGGTTGCCTAGCAGAGTCCTGAAGTATAGCAAGCACTCAAGATGCTGCCCCACTGTCCCTCTTTCATGTCCTCTCTCCTTCTTTTCCTTCCTTAAAGACATGTCCATGGGTTTAAGAAAAGGAAGCCTGAAAAAATAAAATGACAAGCATTTCTACTTCACGGAAAAAATGGCAAGTCTCTATAAATTTTCCTGAGTTTTCCTAAGAATAGATTTCAATTATTGAAAATTCATTGTGCTGAACCCATAGCCTAGTTTATAAAACCAAAAGACAAAAATAATTTACAGATGTTTTAGTTATCTATTACTGTGTAACAAAATACCCCCCAAATTATCAGCTTACGTTGACAAACATGTATTATCTCAACTCTATTTAAGAGGGTCAGGAATTCAGGCAAGGATTAGCTGCATGATTCTGGCTCAGAATCTCTTATGAGATTGTAGTCAAGTCAACCAAAGCTGCTATCCTCTTAAGGGGCTGAAAATCCATTTCCAAGTTCACTCATGTGACCTCTGATGGAGGTTTCAATTCTTTACCACATGGACCTCTCTGCAGAGGCCTCTCCTGCTCACACAACATTATGACTTTCCCTAAAGCAAGTGGTGATTGAGAGAAAAAGACAGAAGCTCCAGTCTTTTACACCTAACCTTGTGACATACCATCATTTCTTCTAATTGCTATTGATCACAGAGACAACCCTGGTGCAATCATAAAGGTATAGATACAAAGAGGCAGAAATCATTGGGCACCATCTTAGAGGCTGGCTACCAAACTGCTATGATGCACCTTGTAAGCTGAGCCCTACTTGTCCCAATGGCCCAGACAAGGTGTGCTGAGCAAGCAGGAAACTTTAGAGGCATAGCTTTTGGTTTTTTAAATAGATCTTTATTGGGGTATAATTGCTTCACAATACTGTGTTACTTTGTGTTGTACAACAAAGTGAATCAGCCATATGTATACACATGTCCCCACATCCCCTCCCTCGTGAGCCTCCCTCCCATCTTCCCTATTCCACCCCTCTAGGTCATGGCAAAGCACCGAGCTGATCTCCCTGCGCTGTGCTGCTGTAAGACAGACAGAGGCATAGGTTTTATTCTAACCTAAGAGTATAATGCAAAACCAGCAGAGATATCTGAAAGCTTCACTGTTGCAAAGTTGAAAGAGTAGAATAGCACAAAATGTCAGTTTAGCACTACACCTCTCAGTTGTTACCAAGTAAATAAATATTAAAGCAAACTTTTTATACTGTCTCATGTCCATTTAATTCTAGATACTCTTGGGGGTTCTCCAGTTTAGTCATATTTATCCTCTGGAAGAAACATCCTTTGCCTCTCTGCTCTTTAAATCTCTGAGCTACAGAATCCATCTAAGTTGTACAGAAGGATTTCCAAACAATGTTAGAATTTTTTTTCAATGAGATAGCTTGATGAGACTCTAGCTGATATTTTTTAATAATGTTATAGTTATATTCTGATTTTAATAATTGAGAGTAAAGAGCACACAGTAATTGGCACACATTAGGCATTCTAAATATTTATTGATTAAATAAATGCACCCTTCTACTCCTTTTTATATAAAATAACAAAATAAAATATGGTGATATGTTAGATATTTTTGTTAATATTGCAAAGGAAAGTGGACTTTCTAAAAAAAACTATACATCAATAAATATGTACATAAATTTTAAAAGAAACACATACACAAGAAGCAAATATTGCTGTCAAACTAAAAACTTATATTTCCAAATACCTATAATTTAAAGAAATGGAAGTTTTTTTGTATCTTTTTGAAAGGTCAGCATTCATAAAAATAACAACAAAAACCTCTTTCCTTTATGATAGCATATGTATCTAGTTTCAATGAAAATTATATCAGGACTCAAAAGCTGAAATTACGGTAATTTAAAACCACTTCAAAGATGTTATGAACTACCTCTTTTTCAGTCTTGTCTCATAGATACTTCTATACTATAATTTATAATTCATGATTCTGGAAAGAAAATGAAAAATTCACTTTGAGATATCATTTTAAAGGCAATTTTAAAGTGACAACTTGTTCAAAGATATGATTGAGGAATTTAAATATTCATAAATAATCTCTAGGATTTATTATTTTAAGTTATAATAACCTATACTTTAATAATAATCTGAACTATTTAAACACAATGAATAAAAGGCTAAGAAGATGACTAACAGATTCTTAGAAATATTACTTCACAATGTTATTGCTTTAAAAATGTAGACTTGGAGGGAGGTTTAAGAGAAATGTTGGGAGGTGATGATTAAACAATGCTCTTCCAACTACTGAACATTTATTTTTAAAAGTAAAGCATTTTCTTTAGAAAATAATTGTCAGGGACAGTTTAAATGTGTAAAAAATTAATAATCAGAAACCTCAAATAGTCAGGAGACCAGAAGGGGGAGCTCTCACTCCCTTTAACAATAGCAGAGCCCAACAGCAAGAAGAAAGACTCTTCTTTCCAGCCAATGAAAAGCCATGGATTCTGTTTGCTACAGCCCTCCCAACTTCCTTTTCCCCTCTATAAAAGTGTTCTCCTCCCTTTGCCATGGGGTTACTTACACATAGCTGGCCATGGTTGCATACCATAAACTGCAATTTTCTGCTGATCCCAAATGAACCCATCTTTGCTGGAGAAATATCTGGCCATCTATTTTAGGTCAACAGTGGCCAGAACAATTAAGTTTCTTAAATTAGCATAATAAACATATACCATAATAAACATAAAACAAAAACCCAACTTCTTGAAGTTTATTCATTCATTTGCTCTGATTTATTCATTTGCACAGCAATTATCACCACCTAACCTATTATATATTTATTGTTTTGTTGGGGTATTTTTCATATCGACCCACTAGAATATAAACTGTATGAGAAGAGGAGTCATTAACCTCACTAACTCACTAACTTCTAAACCCAGATCTTAATATAAGATCTGTAATATACACAGTTCTAAATCCAGATCTTAGAAGAGTCCCAGGTTTATATTAGGTACTTTATAAATATTTACTGAGTGAATGAATAAATGTTTATCACGTGCCATGCACTGAACCAGGTGCCAAAGATGCAGTAATGAACCATAGAGACATGATCCCTATCATGAAAGCACTTAATTTTACTGAAGGTACAGACAAGTCTATAATTACAGGAACCAATATCACAAATATTGTGGGAGAGGAGAACAAAACAGCGGTACCAACTCTGATATTGGAGGAAGGCTTTCTGAAATCAAAACTCAGACCTAAAAATGTTCGGAGATTAGCCAAGTTTTTAAAAGGTGAACATAAAAGAGAGAAAACTCTTCAACAGCGGCGAGCTATATGTGCAATGACCCAGAAAGGAGAGAAGGAGTGACCTGAATGAAATTCTATACAATTCTATTGTAGAGATTAAATTAAGGGTAAGAGGTATCAGTTAAGATGCTTTCAGCACCAAGTAACAGAAAAATCACCTCTAAATCATCAGCTGGGTGGGCAGACAATTAAAGTAGGACCCATTTTATTCTTTCCTCTCCTCAGATCCAGTACTTTGCCACTGATTCACTTTTGGCAACCCAGTACCGGTACTGATAGTCTTAAAGTAACTGTAAGCAGCTCTGCAAATCTACTTGCTTCCTCTTCACGGCCAGCATTAAAAAAAAAAAAAAAAAAAAGCGGAAGGTGAGTCCTATTTACAGAAAAATCCTGAAATTCACTTTGGTTGGGTCAATTTAGGTCATATGAAAGCTAGGTATTAGAAGGGACTGATTTGTCTCACCCATGTCTCCTGCTCAATGCTTGGAGCCTGGTTGGAATCAATATCACTAAAACCATAGGGAACCAATAGAACCAAGGGTTTTGGGATATGGGAAAAGGAAAATTGAATGCATGAGCAGCTAAGCTGTTGTATTCACCATGTAACATTAGATTGTATCATAAAAGCAACTAAGAACCATTGAATTGAGTAAAGGAAGAAGCCACTTAGATTTTCATGTTAAAAATATTCCTCTTTCAATGTGAAGAATAGAATGAACAAAATCAAGACTAGAAACAGGGAAGCCAGTTAGCAGGTTGTTGCAAGGTGTTATCAGTAGGGATAGACTGACAATAAAAGGTTCAAGAGATATTCAACAGTTAGAATAGGCAGACACTGGAGAAGATTTGGATTTAAGAAGTGAAGGAGAAACCAAAGTCAAGGATGAACCCATGTGTTACAGTTGGTCAAGGGAACATGTATGGTAGTACCATAGAAACCAAGGAGGAAAAGCAACTTGTAGTAGGAATGATGAGTTGGTTTTTGGATATGAGTTTGACATGTCTACAGGTTATAACCTTGAAGTTGTTTGAGTTCTCAGGGTCTTGCCATTTTCAGAAGATGTTAAAGATGTTATGTAATTCTATAATAGACATAAAACTATAAAATTAGATATAACATTTACTAATTATTAGCAAAGGACCCATTTCCTTTTTGTATTTAAGTTCTTGCTCCATAATTACTAAATCTTGATGCTATTTGCCAAAGCCAAAGGTTAGGAGATAAAATTAAGAGACCAGAAGCATATAATAAGTCTTCTGTGTTTTCCTCTAACAAGAAACATAAATGCCTATCAAATACCACCTGCTGTAATGGTGTGGAAATCAAGTAGAATAAGAATTAGAAATATCCTGATTCAGTAAACAGAGGAGCAAGCAGTGGATTAGATAATATCAAGGTCAAGTAATGACACATACAAAGAGAAAGTAAAGGAAGATTTTTAAAATTCAAGATGGAAAAACATTATTATTGCAACATGGATGCCCTAGATGCTTGTTAAAAAAAGGGGGGCATCTTTGTGTAGGTCAATATCTACCTGAAACATCACTTGGAGGAAGAGGGCTAGGCAGTAAGATTAGCAGCTGCAGCATGGAACTGATTCAGCAGCAGATGTGAAGCAAAACTCCTTGTTTCCAAATTTGGTAGAGGGATGTAACCTCATTAGGGAGGAAGCTGAATCTAGGTTATACAATAATGAAGTAGACAAAAGGCATAGCTAAACTGAACTTCGTAATAAATCGATGAGAATTTCAAGGTAAAAGAGCAGAGAAGAAAGAAGAAAGGGGGAGGACCAGGGTGAGAAGGAGGAGGAAGATAAGAAGGTGGGGGAGGAGGAGAATGAGACGGGGGATTGGTGGGGGGAATGGTGCAGAGAGGGGAGGGAAGAGATGAGAGTGAGAGAGAATGAGAATGCAACAGAGTAACCAGAGGAGAACTTTCTTGTGGCTAAAGGAATGTTTTAGAACAAAGCGTATTTAATATTCAATTATAAGCTATTTTCATTGGTATAGTATTAAATCCTACATCTTCAGAAAAGCCTAATACACTGAAATGTCCATATGTGGTGATACTGAGGAGAATAAGAACAGGAACAATAGCAGGAAATGTGGTCAACCTAACAATGACCCCTTCTACCGATTCCTGGATAGATGATCACCATCTTCTCAAGAAGAAAGACAGGTGTTCCAGGTTCCATATGTCATGGCAGTTTCCCTTCGATTAGCTTTAGGTTTTATTCTAAAGGAATTCAAATTGAAATTATGTTTACATAACATCATTCATGTATTCAAAAATACAATCAATGGATTTGAGGACACGGGGAGGGGGAAGGATAAGCTGGGACGAAATGAGATAGTGGCATTGACATATATACACTACCAAATGCAAAATAGATAGCTAGTGGGAAGAAGCCGCATAGCACAGGGAGATCAGCTCAGTGCTTTGTGACCACCTAGAGAGGTGGGATAGGGAGGGTGGGAGGGAGACGCAAGAGGAAGGGGATATGGGAATATATGTGTACATATAGATGATTCACTTTGTTATAAAGCAGAAACTAACAGAACACTGTAAAGCAATTATACTCCAATGAAGATGTTTAAAATAAATAAATAAAAGGAAGGTAACCTTTATAGAACAAAAAAAAGAAAGTACAATCAAGAGCAAACTGACTGCACATAGCATAAATGAGTGTTTTGACAAAGAAGCTACAGTGCAGAACTGAGAGTGACTGTGATACAAATACACATACCAGTAGGTGAATTAATTACATTAATGGCAAGTGAGCCTAAATGAGGCAAGTCTAACATACTTGTTATAGTAGAATAAATCTGTACAAAGTACACAAAGTTTTAAGGACCATTTTTCTCAACATCCATTAATATTATATTTTTTAAGGACATAGAACCAAGTTCCTAAACCTAGCTCTGACGCTATATGTGTGATTTTGAGCAAGGCACATGGCATAGTCAGAGCTCAGTTTCCTCATTTTATCTTGAGAGCTTTGATTGGATCATCACTCAAGTCCATTCTCAGCCCAAATAGACTATGGTTCTGATGCCAATTATAGTATCACCTTTTTCTAATATGTGACATTTCTACTATAGTTGTTTTTCTTAAAAGATTTCTACTGTCATTTTTTAAAATAAGACAAAATTAAATTTGAGGTGTGTGCCATCCCATGAATGACCTTTTTTTAAAAGCTATGCAACTTTTTTCCAGAAAAAAAGATAGTCCCAATATGACCTCTACTGAAAACAATGATCTTTTCTGGTCAGTGTCTTTTGCTTTCATCCTTCTTATTCATGGGCTTTCTACACCTTCTCAAATATGACTATTCTGTTAGAAAAGTGAAAAAATACAATTCTCTTTATTTGCCATGACAGATCCCCATGAGATAAAACTTTGTTATAAAATCACTTTCAGGAAATTTATTAATTTACTTATTCAAAAAATATATAGTATGTAATTATCAGGAGTAAGAGCTGGTTTTAGCATGATGCAAAACATAACATATTTTCATTGTCCAGGAAGCTCATAAATAATATCTGAACATCCAAATAATAGGAGATATTTTACAAGAGAACAGTAAGTAGCAAAGTGTAGAAATAATGGCAGGGTCTACTCTGGTTGGATCACAACACTTCTGTAAATGAAACAAGATTAATAATAACTAACACAGAGAGTTGTTATGGTTATCAAATAAGATAATGTTTGTAGAGCACTTGGCACATGTAATTGATTAGTAAATTATTTCACTGCATCTTCTCCATAGGTCCAAATATGCCAGTTTTACAGATGAGGAAACCGAGGCTAAAATCATTAGGCTAGTAAGTGGTGGAGCTGATCCTCAGACCCATCAATATGACGCCAGAGGTGATAGACTTAACTCATGTACTGTAACACCTTCTAAACATATTATTACCATGCCCACAACTTCGAGCACAGGGCAACAAAGAGTTTTATTGACAGCTAACTATTGGATGAGACACTGAGAGACAGTAGAGCCTTGAAGACATACATTGCTGAGTAATTGGAGTAAACTAATTTTATCAGTCGAGTGAACATGATCACCTACTGGTTATTTGTGTTTACACAGAGATAGCAAAATTCTTTGCAGCAGATGGTGAATCTTAAGGGCTCATGCCTTATTCCAGTATGGGATGTCAGCACTAGAATGACCAAACCAGGTGAGGAATTAGACATATTCAATGGAGTAGGGCAAACCTATTACAGGCAGTAGTCAGAAGCAAAAGCAGGCTGGTATAGTGTTCACAGAGTAACAGTTAGGTGGCAATTCAGGAAGGTGATACCTACATAAAAGGTAATAACAGATGTTATCAAGGCAAGTATAGAAACAGAAGCAGGAATCCCAGTGTCAGGAAAAAATGAAACCGTAATAAGAGTTAAAATATAGCAAGTACAGTGAAACTCCATCATAATACCATATGTGAGATCCAAAAAATATAACCTGTACAATGTGAAGTTAAAATATTTGAAGTTAATGAAATGACTGGTCTAAGGCTGCTGCAGAGGATGGGAACAGATTGCCAATCACATTTTATCCAAAATTGCATTACTGTAGGATGCACTAATCTCATTGTTTCTCTGTGCCTACCACACACCCAGAAAAACTAAGAACTTTACTTGTACTAACGCGTTTAACCATCAACAACAACTCTATAGCTAATATTATTTCCTCTTTCACACAGATGAGAAAACTGAAATACAATGAGGTTAGTAATTTTCCCAAGATCAATCAGCCAATAAAGGGCAGATCTATAATTAAAATCCATGCTGTCCAGCTCTAAAGTCCACACTTATAACTACTAGGCAATCCTGTCTCTACAAAGTCAGGTATCAACCAGCTAACATCAGAGACTCTGGCAGAGGGTAACAAGACTCATGTCACAAGGTTGGCAATCTAAAGTGTGGGATCAGAGCTCTAGTCTTTATGGCACAGTAGAAGTGAAGCAGTTAGAATAGCGTCTGGTCTCTAATAAGCACTCAATGAATGTTAGCTATGAAAATCATAATAACTGTTGTTGCTGTTGTAAAAGGAGAAGAAAGGATGGGAACTTTTATAGGCTGAATTATAGCCCTCCTCCAAATTTATATGTTGAAATCCTAACCCCAGTACCTCAGAATGTAACTGTATCTGGAGATAGGGTCTTTAAAGAGGTAATTAAGTTAAAATGAAGTCACTAGGGTGATCTCTAATCCAATATAACTGGTATCCTTATAAGAGGGGAAAATTTCAACACAGACATGTACAGAACGCAATATAGAGGAAGGACCATGTGAAGACACAGGGAAGTGACAGCCATCTATAAGTGAAGGAGAGAGGCCTCAGAAGAAACCAACCCTGCTGACACTTTAATCTTAGACTTACAGCCTCCAGAACTGTGAGAAAATAAATTTCAGTTATTCAGGCCACCCAGTCTGTGGTGCTTTGTTATGGCAGCCCCAGCAAGCTAATACAGGGACCAAAAGGTGGGAAATACAAGATAACCAGAAAATATAGTAAAA
This sequence comes from Tursiops truncatus, assembly GCF_011762595.2. Classification (NCBI taxonomy): domain Eukaryota; kingdom Metazoa; phylum Chordata; class Mammalia; order Artiodactyla; family Delphinidae; genus Tursiops; species Tursiops truncatus. Next base: position 36,635,143 of record NC_047044.1, on the reverse strand, counting down.
GGTCAGTGTTAAGTTCAACATGAAAGAGATTGGCACAAAACTGTGGCAGGGACCCACCTAGGAGAGATGGACTTCAGGCAAGAGCTCAGATGTATGTAGGCTTTGAGGCAAAGATTAGAGCATGACTAATAGCAAAAGTAGTTAGATGCCAAGCTGCTGCTTTAAAGCTTCTTGAATATCCTCTGCTAAGAATATTGAAGGAGCTTGGGGATGGAGCAAACTTAATTCTAAATTTTTCCAAATTAATTTTAAGCCTAAATTTCCAATATATGTTAAGCCTAAAGTAGGTTACTACAGCTGCATTTTGTCTGTAATCTTGCTTATTTCAGTGATGAATGGCCTGGAATAATGGTGACATTTTTCTAAAAATAAGATCCAGAAATCTGTAAGACATGTAGGGAGCAAATACCTGCTTAGAACTTCCTTTTCATCTATTAATCTGCTTTAAATAGACACTAATTTTTCTGCTGTCCACTTAGATGTTATTACTTTTTTGTAAATATCCATATATCTTTAACGTTAGGCATGTCTAGATGTGGGTAATATGCATTGGGTTGAATTGATGACATTGTTCCAGAAGAATGGTATCAATAATAGTAGCTTTCTTTCCTATTTGACCCCACACATACACACACCTACTGCATTTAATAGCAATAGAATTTAAAAAGCAAGATCTAATTAGTTAGTTAGTGAGATCATTGCTTTGAATTCTTCATTTATAATTCGTATTGCGTGCACACAACATCGGAATAGCTCAAATGAACACAAGTGAACTAAAAGTCAGTTATTGATGTTATAACCAGTTACAATTTCAAGAAAGAATAAAAAGCATACAGTGTGGAGCAATTGGCATTTGAAGACATTTTGAATGTAGAGGCTTTCAGTTATCAAAATTCAATTACAACAAGAAAAGCAGCTAAAAGACACCCTCCCTCAATTTTTGAGCATATTCCACCTTAATAGGTGATTCAATGCATGGTGTACTGATATATTTCACGGGTCTGATGGTGAGACTCAATAGAAACGAATCCCATTTGCCAAAAAGTGCTCTCCATTTCAGATTAATTAAGCCTAAAAGTGATGATCATTATAACAATCAAAAGCATAGAGACCATTGCCACTGTTTCAGGATTTCTAAATAAGAAAGTATTTAGGGAATCATTTTAAGCTATACTGTTCAAACAGTGATTTTAAATTAGTTGATGGGAAACTCCTATGCCTATTAGTCATCAGCAATCAAGGGAACAATAGCTGTTGTCCAGCTATGCATTCTTCATGGTGCAACTCATCTGTTTATTTTCCTTTATTCCTTAGAAAAGGAAACAAAGTAAACTCTCTAATATCAACTTCACGTTGCCAGTTAGCATGATATTAATGTTCAGGTTGAATCTTTGTGATAAAGAGGATCATGACATGCTCTGGGGAAGACAGTTTTGTACTTATTATTGAAGTTGACACCATCTTCATGGGTATCTGGGACTTTATGGGTAGCTGGGACTACAGTGGAAAAGAGCAGACTCCTCAATTTATGTCAGATCATACTGACAGCTGTTATCCTAATGCAGTCCAATGTAAGGTGAGAAACATGTAACCAAAGTTTTAAGATACTGGTTGTGTGTCATTATATACTAATGACACTTTAAATACAAAAACAGTAAAAAGATTTTTTAATTTAAAGGAGTACATATTTTGGTTATTTTAATCTCAAATTCAAATAAAATTACAGACTTTCTTTTATTCTTCTCCGGAATATGCCAGACCTCTGCAGAGATATATCTAGCTTTTAGCTACAAAGGAATTATACATTTTTTTCAGACAGTGGTTGTTATTTTAAGATAAAATACACTAGAGAATGAGGGTTTTATGTATGTATAAAAGAATAATCTTAGCCCTCAAGGACTTTCCAAGGAAAGGTATGATATGAACAACTCTCAGCATATTTTTTATTAATATGAGTTAGAGTCCTACAGATAAATTAAATATCCAACATTTATCTGTTTGTTATACAATGTACATAACTTAAGAATAAAAGAAAAATTAGCATTATTCTACATGCTTCAAATATTTAAGTTATGTTTCCTGTAATCTTTGAGCCTTTGAGAGTGCTATTTTTAATATGAAAAAAATGGAAATACTCCAAGGAAATTAACCCCTCTAAGTTCACTTCTAGCTTTTCTAGTGGGAAGTCTCTAAACCTAAACCCAGACTTTTCTCAGAATCTTCAAGGCCTCTACACAAATAGGGCAGATAAGAAAATCCTAGGAACTTCTATACAGAGCCTGGCAGATTCTAAGACCAGAGCAACATCAATATAACCAATCAATTTTATTTCAGTAAAATCAACTAAGTTCTACAAAAACTTATTAAGCCCCTACTGTATATAAACACTAAGCTAAATACTGGTGCCTGGCACCCCAGAGGTTCCTTTCTTTGATAAAGAAAAAATTAAAAAGGACAGGAGACGAAGTCTACGTATTCTCCAGCAAAGTCTACATTCTCTCCAGGTAAAGGCTGGGCCTTTACCCAAGCAGGGTAAATCAGGGCCAGGACCTACCTTTCTGAAATTAATTTTTTAAGTCACATTAGAGTCAGAAGTCATGAATTAAATGACGAATTAAATCTCTACAAGCAGAAAATCTAAAAAACTTTCGTTTTCATTCATGGATTAAATAATTTATATGTTCAATTAATATGTATTAATTATACATTTCTGCCAGTAACTCTTCTAAGTACTTTACATGAATTATCACAGTAATATTTTTTAAATCTTATGAGAAAGGTATTATGATATATACTTTACATTTAAGGGCTAGGACCCTAAGTTAAAATTTTGTCATGATTAATTAATCTTTCATGTGTGTGGCAATCAAGTTCCAGTCCATTCCTTCTCTGAATATTTATCAAGTGTTTGGTACTGAGGAAACAGTGAAGAAAACATTCTCTTTCCTGCCCTCTTGGAGTTCATAATGGAGACCAGTAACTCCTTTAGCTCCAGGCAAGTGGGGACCCTGCCTCAGGCTCTGCTCTTCAAGGGGCCCTAGATATTAAAGAATCTTTCTCAAAATTGTCAAAGTCCTCCTCCTGTGCCTGTGCCAGCTGAAGTCTGCAGTGATATACAGATAGAAAGTCTCAGGCCTAGATTAGGACCTATATAGCCCCTGGTCCCCATGTCTCCTTTCCAGGCACTTTCCAAATTTCAATCCTATGCATGGGTTCAACCAGAGGCCCCAAGGAGCTCCAGGCCTCATGCCTATGAAGTCATTTCAGGGCCCACTGGGCTGGGGCTTATTTCCTAGAGGGTGGCCTAAAAAGACAATTGCTCCCTGCAAACCAGTGTATTATTTCTTTCACAGGATTATTTATATAAGATTAAGCTTCCAGAATGGCCTTGACAAGCTGATTGTGTGTGATGCTCACTGACATGGGGCACATGGTGAGTTCAGGGCTTTGAGCTACCAACAGTATACTGCTGACCAACCCTTTGGCTTGAGCTCATGTGTTGGATTTATGTTTGAATCATGTGTCATATCTCATACATCTGTGTTCTGGCCACTGTGCTACAGCATCTGAGGGTGATGACAGGCACACTTTCCTCTGTATGTTGCTCACTACTGGCACCCAGAGAATCACTACCCCCTCCATAGGCTCTATGCCATGTATGAGGGAGTCCTCTGGGATAGTCACACTTCATCCATCTCCATTCTTTTCTTAGGTATAATAATTTAGATTTTTCATGATGTTTCTGCTCTCTAATTTTTATGTTCACTGGGTATATCTGTTCATGTGCTGATACCATCAATTGTCCAATATGATTTGCTAAATAAGCCTAGTATTTGGGAACTGAGAGCTAATAGTCAACTTACATTACACCAAAAAATAGTTTCCAGTCTCTCAAAATTATTATTATTCCTTCCTTAATTTTCTACCTACCTAAAGAGCAGGTCCTCTAAAATCCATTTCATATGATGTGAACATGCTTTCAGACCATATGAATTGACCCAATATGCCCTTTTTCAATAATTCATAATGAGAGAAAAGAAGGAGACAGACAGACAGACAGGTGAGCTGGGTTTTATCTATCTACCAGTAACTAACTCTATGGATTTTCTGTTAACTCATCTGTCCCCACTAAACCCCACTTTCCTGCATAAGCCAGCTTGGGTTCTTACATTCATATCCAAAAAATCACTAATTCCTAACAAATAAAACATTGTCCAGTCTAGAATCCTGGTAGTAACAAATAAGTTTCCCCCTAAAAATTCCCAGTCCTGCCATCATATAATTTCAGGGTATGAATTTCATATATATATAAAATTCCATAGGTGCCTAACAGAAGCAAATATTCAATTGAGTCCCGTAGGATTTCCATAGATAAAGCTCTCATGAAAATAAACATAAATATGCAAATTTCCATAACATAGGAGGAAACAAACATTGTTAGTGAGAGTCAGTGGAAGCAACACATATGGTAATTACTCTCATGAATTTCAGATTATGTAATTATTAGTTTAAATATTATCAAATGGATGTTTTAAATAATTATACAGATAAAATTGAAAATATGAGAAAGAAATCTATAGAAAACAAAACCAGGCAACTTTGGAAGAGAAGCCAAAGGACTTATAAAAATTGAAAATGTAGTCATTGAAATAAAAATAAACTTTAATGACTTGGTCAAATAGTAGACCAATTGCTCAAGAGATAATTAGTTGTATAGAAATAACGAATCACTATGTTGTGTAACAGGAGCTAACATAGTGTTGCAGGTCAATTGTAATTCAAAAACAAACAAGCAAACAAACTCATAGAAAAAGAGATCAGATTTTTCATCACCAGAGGTGAGGGATGGGAAAGAAGGAGAATCGGATGAAGGTAGTTAAAAAGTATAAACTTCCAGTTATAAGATAAATAAGTACTAAGGATGTAATGTACAACATGATAAATATAATTAACACTGCTCTATGTTATATATGATAGTTGTTAAGAGAGTAAATCCTGAGTTCTCATCACGAGAAAGAAACATTTTTTCCATTTCTTTAATTTTGTATCTATATGAGAGAATCGATGTTCACTAAACTTATTGTGATAATCACTTCATGATGTATGTAAATCAAAACATTATGCTGTATACCTTAAACTTATACAGTGTTGTGTGTCAACTATATCTCAATAAAACTGGAAGAAATAAAAGAGATAATTAGTAAAATGGAAGTTAGAACTGGAGAAATTATCTGAAATGTAGTAGGCAGAGATGAAGAGAAAAGTTTTCTATAAAAAGATTAAGGACTCTAAAAGACAAATTGTAAAGGTATACAATGTAAAAAGTAGAGAGAGTGGGGGATAGGCAAATTTTCAAGGAAAAAATAGCTAACAAATATACAGAATTGATAAAGGATATCAAAAATCAGCAATCAAGAAGTATAAAAACAATTTAGGAAAAATGAAACAAAACCAAATCCATACTTTGATACTTCAAAATGAAATTGCAGAATGCTAAAGACAAGGAGAAGCAACCAAAGAGAGAAAACAGATTATCAAGAAAACAATAACAATTAATAGATGACAGAACTCTCAACAGGAACAAAAAAATTCATGACAAAGGAATTATACCTTTCAATATCTGAACTAAATTAAGAGAATTTTATTTATAATAAAATTATATTGTTTTATACCCAGCTAAACTATCATCTAAGTGTGCTTGTGAAATAGAGGTGTTTTCAGACATATAAGAATTGAGGAAGTTTACCTTCAACAGACCTTCACTGGGGGAAATTATCCTAGTAATGCATTTCAGGAATAAGAAAACTGATCCCACAAACAAGCAGAGATTCAAGAAAGAGTACAACTCTGCCTGGAGCCAACTCTGATCTATAACAGGTATTCAAAAATCACTTGCTAAAAAATGAACACATTATTTTAATTTTCAATTTGAAATAAAAAATGGTTACTAAATACAAATTGTTCAGGACAAGAGGAGCATGACACAATCTTTTTTTAATTACCAAATTCTGGAAAAAAGAACTACAGGTCAGACCAGAGAAAATTGATTTTCTCCATTCTGGTTAAAAGTTTTTGGTTCCTTAATGTGGAAAAACTAGTGATTGATATGAGAACTTGTTATATATCATCTTTATATTTCTGTTTCACACACATAAAAAACGAGTCTGCAGGCACTGTCAATCCTCCCTTATCTTTTTAAGAATATTATCTGGCCACCATTTGTGTCCACATCAGTTTATAACATCTGAATGAGTATTCATTGTTAGTTTCCAATAATAAACATTCAAATCAGAGTTTTGGGAAGGTTTAATGTGTGTTAACTTTCCCCTTCCTAACTAAAGAACAAGATAATTCTAAGCAAACCTTTCTGTATTCTTGTGTAAGTCCTTGTCTAACATACTAAACAGAACAAGACAGAGTCAGTGTTTTCATGCTTTGTATTTCTTGAATCTCTCCCATTCAATATGATTTCTCAAAGATTATGTTTGGTGTTTTTTTTCTTAAATCCTCTCACTGCCCTAGCATATAATTCAGCTAGAGTAGATCGAGATGCAACTCCTTTGAACAGCTAAAACAATTATTTCATATACTTCCTGAATGAATTGTTTTCCAGTGTGAAGACAATTTATTTTAAAGGAAAATTCCCTCATCTCTTGGATATTCATTAATACTTTTCTTTCAGCTGGCTCCAAGCCTAAAATTCTCTACCTTCTTAATGAAAATATAAATGTAATTGTCCTTTTGGTATTTATTAAACATTTTCAGATGCATAGCTCATTTAGGGTATTAGTCTTCCTGACACTGTTCTTAAAATGTAAGTTTCTAAAAACTTTGTACACATATTCTTTAAAATTTTTAGCTCAAGGGAAATTTTATCTGCACTTTCCATGCCTTACTTTGATCCTATGTATTGTTTAGATCTTATCAAGAAAATTCTCATTTAATGTGCAGAATGGCTGCCCTGAAGATATCCATGCACTAATCCCTCCCCTTTTACATGAAAAAGGGACTTTGCAGACATAATTAAAGTTACAGACCTGAAGAAAGGGTGATTACTCTGGGTGATCCATGTGTACCCAATCTAATCACATGAGCCCTTAAAAGCAGAGAATTTTCTCCAGATGGAGTCAGAAAGATGCAGCAGAAGTCAGAGGACTCAATCTGATGTTACTGAAAGGAGCCACATAAAAAGCAGGAGAAGGAACACAGGCAACCTCTAAAAGCAAAAGCTAGCCCTTGGCTGACAGCCAGCAAGGAAATAGCAACGTTAGTCCTATAACCTCAAAGAAATGAATTTGGTCAACAACCTGAATGAGCTGGGAAGTGAAATTTTCACCAGAGCTTTCAGGTAAGACTTCAGCCCAAACAACATGTTAATTTTGACCTTCCAATGACTTGAGCAGAGAATCCTGTTTAGCCACACTGTGCCCAGACTTCTAACCCACAAACCTGTGAGGTAATAAATGGACATTGCTTTAAGCCATCAATTATGCAATAATTTTGTTATAGCGGCAATAGAAAACCAATACACTCACAACTCTCTTCCCTTGTAGAGCTCTATCTCATGGAAGTGAGCCTATTTTCCCCTGACTTTTATGGAGCTGGCCTTCACAATATCTAGATTATAGGTCAGTTTAGGCCCAGTCTTCCCTTCATGGCACAGTAACTTACAAAATAATATTGTTTCTTTTCCTCAAGGCTTTCCATCTCTTCTATTCCACCAATTCTTTTGAAGAGAGGGTCAAAATTGGAATAGCAGTTTCTGTTCTTGCTCTCTTTACCCTTTGGGAGATGAAGTCACCAGCAAAGCAGGTCAAGAACTTGTCAGATACTCTGATTTTAGCCAACTGAGACTTCCAGCAGATGTTCAGTAAGTCCCTCAGTTTGCCTCTGTGCCAGTTCTGTAGTTTGTGTCAGGAATGCATCATGCATTCCTTCCATCTGTTAGTCTGTCACCTTCAAATGTAAGGATTGTAGAGAAGCAGCATTTATGTACTTGGCTCTGAAATGATAATGATATTTCTTCAGCACTTCTCTCCTTTTACCTTCTCACAAATGCTCCCTAGTTTGAAGTCACTTTAACACTAAATCATAGAGACTTAGATTTTGCTAGCCCATTTATCCCACATACCTGGCTATGGGGCCTCAGTTCATCTTTAGTTCAAGTAATAGCACTGCCCTCCTCCAAAGGGCACAATTCTCAATCAGACTCACACAGAATAAGTCTTATCCAGCACTGAGCTTTACTCCTAGTCCACAAAGGTCACAAGAGAGGAGCCACAATCAACGCCAAATCAAAATTTGGGATGCACTAACCCCATCAGATTCACCTTCCTAAAATCGCTTTCACTCTGAAGTGTGTTTTAGGTTAGAGTAACCAGCACTGACAAAGACTGTTACAAATTTTACAGAGAAGGTACTTAGCTTGGGGTTCTCTCAGGCTTTATATACTATTAATCATGCAACTGCAAAGATTATGTGACTAACTTCTGTTCTCCAATACAGTCATGTCTCATAAATCCATTGTAGGTTTATTTATAATAAACAGCCCTAAAAAAACAGAAATCGTCTGCTAAAAGGATACCTGGTCAGTACACAGCAGCTCCTGGAAGACCTTCATTTATCTTCCAGCTGGCAAATTTCACCAGAATATTCACAAGGAGATCTGGTCCAGTCAAAATTGCCTGCCTTGGGGGAAATGGGAGGAAGTGAGTTACAGATTCACTTTTCTTCCAGTTCCCAATTATAGTTTAAGCCACTGCTGTCCTTTGATGATCAGAAATTTTCTTTCCTTTAAAAGAATTCTTTCTCAGGTGCCAAACATTCCACTCCCAGCCCCCTACTCCTTTACAGTTTGTCTTCTGATGCCTCCTGATGCCTCAATTCACCAGTAGTGCTTACCTAGCTGACACTCTAAGTACTGAAAAAGTCAAGCCTTGTTTGGTTTTTAATTTGTTTCATTTTTCTATAGTTGATATTGTTTTCTCCAAGAAGGTCCTAACCCCATGAAGATGAATGGATGTAAAAGTATATATACTGCCATTAGGAAGAGAATGTACTCACATCTATGTATCAGTAACAGCCCTAATCCACTCTACAATCCAACACATTAGCATATGTCTTCCTGATGTTAGTTACTGCTGGTTCTCCTCTCCTGATTTGTATTTTCTTTTTAACTAGCTCCAGTTACTTATTTCCTTTGTGAATCCACTCCAACAACTCTTATGACATCACTGAGGTTAAACATTACACCTTAAGCAATAATCTCATGTTTAGTTTTTTTATTATCCATATGCTAAAAATTGGTATATTATAGACATTTGAGACCATAAAGTTTATTTTTTAGCCTCTTCTAAATAATTATTTATGTTTATTAATAGCCAGTATTTCTATTCTGCACAGTTTTGTTCCTTTATCTTAGAATTTGAATCTCTCCTCCCTATTCAGCTCAGTGCATTCTTGGACAAGCCACGCAGTCTGCAGGCAAAAAACAAACACATTCTCTGACTCCTGTGAGGTGAGCTAATTTCTACGCCAAGGATTCTGACATTATGATTTAGACTCCAAATGCCCTTTTTCAGTACCTCTTGTAATACCTGAATTCACTTAAAAACATCACTGTTCTTTGAAGTACTTCAGTTTTCTGTTCAAAGTCACTTTGCACAGTTCTTTAAGATTTTGGGAGCCCTTCTCTGGAAATATCATTCACCTCCTTGTAAATTAGCAGGGACAACTAGCATCCAGCAGATTAGATTAAGGAGGGGCAGGGTGTCTGTTACATCCTATTGTCAACGAGCACAACTCCCAGTGGCTCATGTTAGGTCTACAACCCTCAGTCGAGAGTCAATAATCAACCATAGGTACCTTCCAGGAACTATACTGAATTCTTGGAATCAATGGCACTCAGGGGATTTATTACATTGTTACATTGTTTTTCCCAGAAATCTAGATTTCCTATAATAGAACATGCTTATTGATTTTTAGAGCTCCAGTAGAACAGTTTGTTTCTCTACTCTCCTACTTACATCACTTTTTAAAATTCTTTATCTGTGTGGCTTTGTTTTGATTTCCAAATATTTTCTCATCCTATTTTACAAAGCACATTTTCTCCTGGGTGTCTCCCTTGATGCAACAAGTAGCATAGGTACTAGTTAGAAATGTACACAGTTGTTCTCTTCATTCCTGAGTCATCAGTCTCCATTCTCTGAATGCTTGCTATGGATTTTTATATACTCAATTTCCTTAGACTTTTGTACTATTTCTTCTTTCTCTAGTGGTTACTCCATTGTATGAGTCATGTTTGGCAAAATGAACATTTATCCTAGGATCAAAACTCCACAGACCTGATGTTTTCTACAGATATGGCCCTGGGCAGGTCAAAACTATTTTGAGCACCAATTTCTCTAAAAAATGGGAATAATGATCTCTGTACCTCAGAGTCATTGTGAAGTAAAATAAGACAATACATGTGATTTTTTAAATAATAACACATTATAGAAATCCTTGTTATTCATAGTTTGGTAACCATTCATTCATCCATTCTTGTATTCAAAAATATATATCAAACTTTATATAACGTCCTTTTCACTTCGGTCCAAGTCCTTGATACTTCCTTGTCTTAGAGATTTTTGATCACCAAAACAGGAACTATTGGAAAACAGTGCTTTTTCCTATTTTAATTAACAACGTATTTCATTAAAAATATTATATCTTCAAAGAGCATGAAAATAAAAGGAGATATTTCCCACAGACTAAAATAAATTTGGAGGGCAGAAGGTACGTTCCACCCCTAGGTACTTTAGGGCAGTAGCTGGGGAGGTTGGTAAGACTCTAAAGAAATACTTGTGATATGCACCCAAAGAATAGGCACCCAGGAGCACCAATGAGTGCAGTAATGGTTAATTTTATGTGTGGACTTGACAGGCCTAAGGGATGCCCAGATAGCTGGTAAAACATTATTTCCAGGTGTTTCTGTGAGGGTATTTCCGGGGGAGATTAGAATTTAATTCAGTAAACTGGGTAAAGAAGATCCCCCCTCACCAATGTGGGTGTCGTCGTTCAATCCACTGGGAACCCTAATGGAAAACAGACAAAGGAAGGGCAAATTGACGCTCTTATTGAGCTGGGACATCCATCTTCTCCTGCCCTCAGGTATCAAAGTTCCTGGCTCTCGGGCGTTAGATAGGACTGAATTATTCCACAGCTTTTTGGGTTCTCCAGCTTGCAGATGACATATTGTGGGACTTCTCAGCTTTCATAACCACATGAGCCAATTCCTATAATAAATCTCCTCACATTTATCTCTATGGATTCTATTAGTTCTACTTCTCTGAGGAGCCCTGACTAATACAAGTACCAATCTTTCAGAGTAATTTTTAAGCATCGGAGGAGCTCCTGTAGGCTGGACAAGCGAGCATTATACCTCAATCAGCACTTACACGTAGAAAATATCTTGATATTGCATTGGACTATGGAAACACTGTATACCTGGAGAAAGGGAATTCCTAATAATGACTGAATTTATTTATAACTCAGAAAGATAGATCTAGGTGAGACTCAGATTTAGTTACTAAAAAATAAATTCTCATTTCCTCAAGTCTGTGTTTTTGACTGATTAATATATACAGTAAAAATGTAACGTATGTCCCACAACACTAGACTTGTTTCTTTGGCTGCATAGGCCCTCCTTAGGCTAAAGTATATCAAGTGAAATAACATTATCTGACTGCTTTGAGAATCACTCCTCCTGGATTCTACAAAGAATTTCAGGATAAATTGCCAGTTTGATTACCTTTTTGCTCCTGGTTTATACTCCACAACCATATAATAGAATATTGTAGTGCCATGAAAAATAATTCTTCTGAAAACTAAAGATGGAAAATGCTGAGGATTGATTTTTAAATAGAAAAAAAGTAGAATTCAGAGCTGGAAAAACAGAACGATACTAAATTTTTAGTAGAAGTGGTAGTAGTGATGGTGGTGGTATGTACGTACATATCAGGTTGTGTAAGGAAAGATGATGGAGAGATGAGAAATTCACTAAAATTATGCAAAAATTATGCTTTTCTCTGAATAAAAGGATTGTGTTTAAATTCTTACTTTTTCCTTTTATTTTCCATGTTTTTAAAACTTTCAACTGTAAGAATGTATCACTTTTTATAATCAAGCAAAAACAATAAATGTTATTTTGCAGTTCCCGTCTGACACTTTCTTATGTTATCTTCCTCCAGTTGTCAAGGAGCAATTGGTTGCCAAATACCAGGAAATTAACAGCAATTATCACCAGCTGGCTAGCTGCTAGGAGTAGTCACTGGACTGTAATCCACCCAGCATGAGATAGAAAACCTTGAAGGAATAAAGTCGATGATTAATCAAACTTGAAAAATTAACTTCCCGGGATAGCATATATCAAGAAGGCTTACTCACTGAGCACTAGACATCATTCCCGAAAGTCCCATCCTAATGATTTCAGCAGCATTAGCTCTTCAGAACAGGTTGCTAATAGTTCACTCTACAGAAAAAGAGTTTCATGTGTTTGAGATAACTTCTAAAATTCTAGCTAACAATGAAATATTTCATTGTCTGGGAGGTGACAATAATATTTATCTGTAAGATTTTCTTTAATCAGCATTGGGTTCAAGTGCACAAAGGGCATTACTGGATTGCATACTGACTTTACAAAGATAGAGAACTATCATCTTTCTACATTTCCTAAAATACAGGCAGGTAGACTACATGAGGGCATAGATATTAATTTTGAGATTTTGAGGAGAGGCAGCAATAGCACCCTTCTTTCCTACTCAAATTCTGATCAAGTTAAAATATAGACAAAATGTTAAGACAGCTAGAAAATCAAAATCAGGGAGAGCACTTCCATTTGGGACAAAGGAGGCATTCGTATATTGACCCAGGATTGGCCAGACACCAACCTTGTTGGAGGTAATCCTAGTGCTGAGCCTACCACAGGGACAGAAGCTGCCTTTGCATAACTGTTAGTGGTGGAGGAGCAGAGCAGAACGTGCACTTTCTTTGGGCAGAGTTGTATTTCAGCAGTGGTTCTCAAAGTGGTGTTCCTGGACTGGCAGCATCAGCACCACCTGGGAATTTGTTAAAAATGCAAAATCATGGGCCCACCTTAGACCTACTGAATTAAATCTCTGGAAAGGGGGACCAGAAATTTTTAAAGAGCATCTTTAAGTAATTTTAAAATCACCTGAATTAGAGAGAGAGAGAGAGAAGGGAACTAAAATACACATGCACACTACCTTTTTCCAAGCTCTCCAGTAAAATAACTCACTCCACGTTTGTGGGAAGAAGTGAGTGAGGGGGATTAGGAGAGAGGCTAGGAAGGTTACACTTTTGGAACTCCCTCCAGATAGAAGGAAATATCAGGGGTAGGGAAGAAGCATCCCCCTACTAATCTTCTTTAGCCATTAATTCTCCTAACCTATTGAGTTTAAACCTTAAGCTTATGATTAAATGGGGATTTACCTGTCCCCTTTGACGGAGATTACAGGAGGATCCTGACAGTTTTCCTATTTCATGAGGCGACTTCTCCCTTTACCAAACTTTACTTCTTTTAGTACCTTCCTGGAATCATTGGTGGACAGTGTAGATTTTGCTCCTCAAGATTTCTGAAATGATTTCAAATACCAATTAATTAAATAGGTTGAGAAAAATTTTAGAATTATGACTAATCCCTCCAAAATGAAAAGTTTAAGGCTAATCTAATTATTATGAAATAGGGATATTTACAGACTACTTTTGATGACGAGAAAGAAAAATCTTTATTCTTAGGCCCAGAAATTTTTAAAAACTTAACTCAGATTTATCTAGAAGTCTTACAGCCGAACTTGCAAATCAAACTTGAAGAAACTACTCGCAAAATTTCAGCTAATGACCCACTTAGCCAGGCAACTACTCTTTTTTATTTAATCAGAGAAATGATCTATGGTGCAAAATACTTTTAGTAGTCCAATCATTCCTGTGATAAGTAAAATTATATAACTGTATAAAACTGCACAATGTCCAAACTGAAGGCACAGTACCATCACAAGTTGAACTTGATGATTTTCTCCTTGTGTACAACTAATTGCAGTGGAGGATTGCTCATTTCCTGTTCCACTAGGAATTAACTCCAAGGCCATTTTGTACTTAAATCCAACAGGACCCTCTCATTTCTATTTCCCATCTCAAATTAAACCCACTCGTATTGTCCAACATAAACTATCTAAGATTCTACAAATAGAATCAAATTAGGATATTCCAATAATAGTAGCCAGTAGATATTCCCAAATGTGAAATAAATTTTCTCTCAATTTTATATTCCAAAGAAGAAATTAAGAGATAAAAATTAAAGACATCAAAATCCAAATGAATTAAAGCCTCAAATTGAGCCATCTTGTTTTGTTTCGTTTTGTTATTTATTTTATTATTATTATTATTTTTTTGCAGTACGTGGGCCTCTATTGTGGCCTCCAAAGGAAATATGTTTTCCCTCCAAAGGGAACACTGGTAATCCACAGGCTTATTAGATAAACCCAGTAGACTAATAGAACAAGAGTAGCTGGATGTTAGGGGAATTGAACTCTTTTTCACACTCTTGATATTTATTTATGTGTAGCAGGAGCTCCACTATCATTGCATCTCTTCACTCATTCCACCCCACCAATGATCCATGAGTGGGTGAAAAGAAATTGGGCATGTTTAGCCCAGCCATTTGCTGTCCTTTCTCCCTACAGAAAAAATGTGTTCCACTCTGCTGCCCCATTCTACAAGTTGTATACAGAACTAGCTGGGAATGAGTTTTTGTTTTGTTGAAATAGGCAATGCTGAGGTAACAAAATCTCAGTGACTTCAGCAGCTCTCCAAGAGCTATTCACTTCCAAGCAATGAGTCAGAAATCCAGTCAGCTTATGTCTTGCCATTGTACCACTTGAGCATATGAATTTCTGGTAATGTTGCTAAGGTGAAGACAAAACATTGCACAGCAGCTTTTAGATGCTTTAACCTGGAAGTGACATACCATATATGTCATAGGGCATTGTCTAGAACTCATCACATTATTCAGTTTAACTGCAAGGGAGCTAGGGGAATATTGAAAGCATGTGCAGATTTGGTAAGCAGCTGATATCTCTGCTACAGTAGATTTATAATATTCTGGTGAGCACTGTCAGTAAGCTTGTTTGCCTCTAAGATATAAGACACATTTACCTATATCAAGTCTATCAGTAATGAAGATGATATTTTTTATCCCCTGTCTGCCCCATTTGTCTTGTTTTTTAATTGCTTCAGAATTTGGGTGGGGTAGAGATGTGATTTCTATTGCCACCTCCAGTGGCCTCAACAATGAGTACTAAACAATTAGTAAAGATAATTGACCTTTACAATTATCTGAGGATCTCAACAAAGAAAGATTACTGTAAATCAGACAAAGATTTGGGAAGTAGGTAGAACTTAACCTCAGATTTGAAAGATAAATGAGACTTAGAGTTATAAACATTTTTAGTATCTCTTCTAAGTAAAATCAGCAAAAAATTTTCTGAAACTGTATCTTCTTAATAAAATAAAGACAAAAAAGATATGGAAAAGTCAATGAGCTAACCGAGAGGTTTTGACAGTCTAGAAATGTTAAGTCCTGAAATGTAATGTTCCTTGCTTCCCTGTAATACGAAACCATTATTTTTCTTGATGGCTTAACAAGGATGTGTTGAACATATGCCAGATCCATGCACATACAGACATATTCCATTAAACAATGTGGCAGTGAAGAGACCTTGAGTGAGATCCAATATGGCATTATGTGCTAGCAACATTTTAAGATACTCAATCTGATCCATTGTAAGCCTTCTTCTTCTAACTCCTTTTTCTTGCAAGCGCACAAAGAAAAGTGAACTTTGTCAGTTACTTTGAATGTCATGTTCTGCATTCACTGCCATAGTAATCATCCTAGTAGGTTTTCCACGAATCTTGGTAAATGCCAAGACATCTTCTTTGAAAACTGTTATCAGATAATTACCTCACTCCATCTGGCTGTTGTGAGTCTATAAGTATGTCATGTATTTTTAATCGTAAGTCCAAGCCTACAAGATTCCAAACTTGGTATACTTTACCTTTGTAAATATTAATCTGATGCTTATGGGGGAAAATCAATGACTTTTTCTTCAGTGATTGATTCTCATCTAAACAAGAGGCTACAATTTACTGAAATTCAATTAATGACATTAAACTTCAATATGTATAATACACAAGAGTGAATTCTTTGAATAAATGTTTATCACATAATGATTTCCTTCATAATAAGCAGAAATAAGTTGAAGAAGCAAGATAAATTTCATTATATAAGCAGGCAATGTTTAGGGTGATTTTTGTCCTATAAATAATATTTATTAAGCAATATGCCCTACTGTTTCACAAGACTGATTCAATATTATGTAAAAAAACCCAATTACCTCATATTCCAGTGCTGTGTCTGCACTGCATTAGTCCCCATTCAAATCTTTTAAATCTATATTAAAATTATTATTATTATAATTTCTTCATTATATATTGGTCAAATGGCAAGTGAAAGAAAACCAATTTAAACCAGCATAAATAAAAGAAGAGAGGAAAAAGAAAAGTAAAAGGAAGAAGGGAGAAAGAGAGGTAGAAAGAGAGGGAGGGAAGGAAGGAGGGAAGACAGGAGGGTAGAAAAGTAATGGCCCACTAACTAAGTGGTCTAGGAGTAAATTGTCCTCCCTTCTGGTATAAATGGATTTAGATATTCAAATATTATCAGATTGTCTCTTTCCCCACCGAGACCCTCTCTCCTTGCTCTCCTTGGAAGATGGATACTAGTGGTACAATCCCTAAGCTTGAATCTCAGTTTAAGAAAAATAAAGTTGAGAAATAAAATAAGTCCACAGGAGACTCTGATTGGTCCATTTCAGATCATATTTTCAAACAAACCCATGAGTGCAACAAGAAGAATGGAATATTCTGATTGTCCAGGGTCGGAATTACCGACCTACCTCTGTTACCAGATTTAACAGAGAAGTCAGTAAAGAAAACATGGTTAATAAGCTAACAATAATATGTAACACTACTGTTTTATTTAGCATCAGGCAGGCTGCTTGGTATAATCTCAAGGACTGATTAATATAATAAGCCTAACACAGAAGTACTACTGTTATTCCTCTTTTACAGGTGAGGACACCAAGGGCAGAAGGACTGAGAAAGTGACAGAGCAATGAGGAGCAAATTCAAGACACAACTCAGGTAGTCTGACCTTACAGTACAATCATTAAATATACATGGTCGACAGATAAATATATATACATTTAGATCCTTCTACAAACAGCTTTGTCCAAAAATAATGATTCTGGAAAAATCTAAAACTCTGCCTTTACTGTATGTTCATCTTTACTGGTGAGATTTTCCATTTTGTAATTTTCTTGTTTCTAAATGTGGCCTTTTCTTTTCTGCCTAGGGAAATTCCTTTAGCATTTGTTGTAGAGCTGGTTTGGTGGTGCTGAATTCTTTTAGCTTTTGCTTGTCTGTGAAACTTTTGATTTCTCTGTCAAATCTGGACAACAGCCTTGCTGGGTAGAGTATTCTTGGTTGTAGGTTTTTCCCTTTCATCACTTTAAGTACATTGTGCCTCTGCTTTCTGGCCTGCAGAGATTCTGCTGAAAAATCAGCTGATAACCATACTGGAGTTCCACTGTATGTTATTTGTTGCTTTTCCCTTGTTGCTTTTAATATTTTCTCTTCATCTTTAATTTTTGTCATTTGACTAAAATGTGTCATGATATATTCCTCTGTGGGTTAATCCTGTATGGGACTCTGCACTTCCTGTACTTGGGTGACACTTTCCTTTCCCAGGTTAGGGAAATTTTCAGCTATTATCTCTTCAAACATTTTCTCAGGCACTTTCTCTCTCTCTCCTCCTTCTGGGACCCCTACAATGCAAATGTTATTGTGCTTGATGTTGTTCCAGAGGTCTGCTCTGCAGTAGTGATTTCCACCAGTCTGTCTTCCAGCCCACTGATCCATTCTTCTGCTTCATTTATTTTACTATTGATTTCTTCTAGTGTGTTTTTCATTTCACTTATTGTAGTCTTCAATGGTACATTGGATATGTTTGGTTGTTCTTTATATTTTCTAACTCTTTGTAATAACTTCTAATTTCTCTCTCTGTGCATCCATTCTTCTACCAAGTTCTTGGATCATCTTTATGATCATTACTCGAACTCTTTCTCAAGTAGATTGCCTATCTCCACATCACTTAGTTCTTCTGGGATTTTATCTTGTTCCCTCATCTGAAACATATTCCTCTGCCACCTCATTTTGTCTGAATCACTTCACACCAGTCAAAATGGCCATCAACAAAATGTCTACGAATAATAAATGCTGGAAAGGGTGTGGAGAAAAAGGAATCCTCCTACACTGTTGGTGGGAATGTTGGTGCAGTTACTGTGGAGAACAGTATGGAGGTTCCTTAAAAAACTAAAAATAGAGTTACCACATGATCTAGCAATCCCACTTCCGGGCATATATCCAGAGAAAACTATAATTTGAAAAGATACATGCACCCCAATGTTCATAGCAGCAATATTTACAATAGCCAAGACATGGAAGCAACCTAAGGGTCCATCAACAGATGAATGAATAAAGAAGATGTGGTACATATATACAGTGAAATATTACTCAGCCATAAAAAAAGAATGAAATGATGCCACTTGCAGCAACATGGATGGTCCTAGAGATTATCATACTAAGGGAAGTGAGTCGGACAGAGAAAGACAAATATCACATGATACCACTTATATGTGGAATCTAAAAAGATGATACAAATGAATTTATTTACAAATCAGAAATAGATTCACAGACATAGAAAACTAACTTATGGGTACCAAAGGCAAGTGAGAGAAAGGGATAAATGAGGAGTTTGGGATTAAAATATACACACTACTATATATAAAATAAACAACAAGGACCTACTGTATAGTACAGGGAACTCAACATCTTGTAATAACCTGTATTGGAAAAGAATCAAAAAAAGAATATCTATATAGATAGATAGATAGAGAAAGAGAGAGAGAGATCTGAAACTAACACAACATTGTAAATCAACTATATTTCAATAAACATTTTAAAAATAAAAAACTCTAGACTTTAGACCTCCAGCTATCACCCATATTTCTTCTCTCTAATGTATGGCATACTTTACTTCATACTTTTCCACTGTGCCCATGGGAGGAAATACTTTATATTAATCTCCTGATTTTAACCATAAAAACCACATGGAGAAAAATCCAGTACCCCAAAGAATAAGAAATATTATTTAAAAAAATTTAGGAATGGAAGTTAATTTTATGACACATTCACTGTTGGGTTAACAGCATCCATACGCAGAAATGTTCTAAACACATCAAGCAGCTCAGCTCGACTGGCACCCCTTTGGAGTCCTATCAGATATAAAACAGAGGTGTTAGGACAGTTTTGAAATCATTTTGAAAAAACTACTTTATTTGACCCCAAATACACATGCTGGGTGATTATTTGCTTTCATCATCCACCACAAACTGCTTTTATTTTCTTTCTCAGCATTCACCAGGAAGAGAATGACCATCTATTTTTGAGATTATTTTTGAAGTTGGAAGTATATGAGCATATGGTTTTTTATGAAAAAATTAGTAGCATATAGAACAATTCTTCACCATTGTGTTGTCATTTATAGCAACCTGCTATGTTGGTGAAAAAAGTGGGGGAAAAAAGAGAAAAAAATAAGAAGAGGAAATGGTGTGTGAATCATCTAGCCTTGTATAAACATTATAGGCATTCCAATAGCATCTTTTATGGCATCCTTTCAAAATCAGTCATTGTAGTTTTTTCTTTTATATCGTGGAGTATAATTGCTTTACAATGTTGTGTTAGTTTCTGCTGTGCAACAAAGTGAATCAACTATATGTATATATATCATTGTAGATAAATAGATGCAAAAAATCTAGTTTTCATTGTAGAAATAATTATATTTCTATAAGAAATATTTATTACTTTATATATTAAATACAAATATAAACAAAACTATATACAAATGTATATTATATATTTATTTCTATAAGGAATATTTATATATTTTGTATATATATACATATATTCATATTATATGCATATGACTCCTTCCATAAAATAAATATAATTGATAGATATTTTATAAATATGTTCATATGGACTAAACTGTATTCCCCCAAAATTCACATGTCATAGCCCTAACCCCCAATGTAACTGAATCTGGCAGCAAGGTCTCTAGGAGGTAATTAAGGTTAAATGAAGTCATAAGGGTGGGGCCCTGATCAGACAAGACTGTGGCCTTAAAGGAAGAGGAAGAGAGAGAGAGAGTTCTCTTTGTCTCTACTATGTGAGGACACAGTGAGGAGTCAGCCAACTGTAAGCCAAGAAGACCTCTTTCACCAGAAACCAAATCAGTTGCACCTTGATCTTGGACTTCTTAGCCTCTAGAAGAGTGAGAAATAAATTTCTATTTTTCAAACCACTCAGTCTATAATTAACTAGTCTATAAAATAAACAGTCTATAATAATATTTTGTTATGTCAGCTCAAGCAGACTAAGATATATGTATGCATATATAATACTGGTAACAATGATTGACATTTATTTAATGCCCAGGTGCTATTTTAAGCTAGTTACGTGAATAATTTCATTTGCTTTCCACCACAATTTTGTGAGTTATGCATTATTATTATATCAGTGTCATATGTTAATCAATTGTTCACATTCACATAGCTGATGCTCAGTGGAACCAGGATTTGAACTTGTACAAGATAAATAAATAATTTCAAGATAAACTAATAATAGCAAAAAAGAAGAAAGCAGGAAAAAATGGGTGTAAATAAACTTCACCATAAAATATATTTTTTTTAAAACTGAAAGAAAGGCATTGTGGAAATTTAGACATAGAGAAAAGATATTTTATGTATATTTTTTAAATCAGCCATAGGTGTCACCTTATAAATTAAAAACTGGTGGTTAGATAAATTTTTAAAGGATAGAATTTTAAGTGTTTCCTTTTGAAATGTATTTTATTAACTTACTACCAACCTCCTTCAGTGCTTTACTTAAAGGCATCTTAGTGCTTTTATAAGTAAGTGCCTCCCATTTCAGCACAAATGCAAGTGTTGTATGTAAATCAATGGAAAATATTATCCTGCTCAATATCATGTCTTCTATTTTTAGCATATAAGCAGATTTCTTCTGCATAATGTTACTGAGCACAACTTTCTTATCATTTGCTTTTCTTATCTAATGAACATATTCTTAGACTGAGTTTTTTTTTTCCATTGTATAAAAATATAGTACTCATTTTAAAATCTTTAGTGGATTTTTCCACTTCAAATGCACACATTTCAAATACACACACACACTCACACACACACACACACCATTATCAGAAAATTTATAATGTTGAAAATTTATTTAGCATTTATAATATAGGGAAAGACTAATAATATAATAAGTATGTCAAACATAAACATTTCTAAAATATTGACTATATACTCAGTCCTCAAATATTTACACTAATAGTAGAATACATTGTTTAGTTAATTAAATATGCTATATAAATTTTATGAGGTTTAAAAATCTGTTTTTCTTTTCTGATATGATGAAATATGCTTAAATATGAATTCACATCTACCAGTTATCAACTGAGACCTAAAATGGTTAAGAAAAATTAAAGAAATTCACACTTAAGGAACATATATATTTGTTTTAAACTAAAAATTGAAATATTTAAATTTTATTTTGTTACTATGAAAAAGCATATCAGCTAGGACAAATTTTAGCTTCTTATGAAGAGAACTCAAAATATATATGGCTTTTAAAAAGACACAGAAAGCACCAATTATAAAAGGAAAAATTGATAATTTTGACACCAACAAAATTTTTAAACTTCTCTTCATCAAAATCCATCATTAAGAAAATGTACAGGTGAATTACAGATTGGGAGAAAATATACACAACACATGTATATGACAAATGACATATCGTATATTTATAATGTATATCTTATATACATCATATGTATGTTTATCTTTTGCCTGTTTCAAAAATAAGCAGAAGATTTGAGCAAACACTTCACAAAAAAACATATACAAATGGTCAATAAGTACATGAAAAGTGTTCAACATTATTAGATATCAGGGATATACAAATTAAAACCACAACAAGACATCAGTATATTTCCACCAGTGTAGTTAAAATGAAAAATATTGACAGTACCAAATGTTGGAGAGGACGTATAGCCACCAGAACCTCCAACCTTGCTGATGGGAATACAAAATAGTACAACTACTTTGGAAAACTAACAGTTTCTTTAAAAAATAAAACATATTTAACCTATGGGCCAGCACTTTTCCATTACTACATATTTGTCCAATGGGAATGAAAACATGCACCTACATAAGTCTATGGATAAAAGTATTCCTAGTAATTTTACTCATGAGAGCCCCAAGTGGGAAACATCCATTAAGAGGAGAATGATTAACTAGCTGTGATTCAATGGAATAATAACTCAGCAATAACAAGTCTAATATTGATACTGTTAATAACATGGACGGATCTCAAAAGCCTTAATCTGAATAAAAGAAGCCAGATACAAAATAATACATAGTTCATGACTATTTATATTAAATTTGAGAATCAATGAAGCTGATCTACAGTGATAGAAATCAAACCAGTGGTTGCTTCTTGTGGAGGTCAGGGAAATGATCGGGAAGATACAAAAGGAAACTTTCTTGGTTGATGGAAATGTTCTGTATCTTGATGGCGGTGTGGGTTACATGAGTGTATGTTTGTCAAAACTAATTGAACTTTACACCTACAATCTCTGAATTTTAATGCAAATAAATTATATCTCAATAAAAAATTACTTAAGGAAAGACAGGTATTTTTTCTGTCTCTTATACAAGGAAGTCCAGGGGAATAGAATGTAGCAGTTCACTTCCAGCAGAAAGCAGATTCTGAGACAGAGTTTTGTGTGTGAAGGATGTTTATTTGGGAGTTCCTTTGGGATCGACACCTGTGGAAAGGAGAAGGGGGAAGCAGGATTCAGCAGCAGAACTATTTGAATGTAGCAGAGGCCCAACAGCACCAGCTGACCCCACCAGGACCTCTCAAGCTGAAGTGTCCTATCAGAGTTGTGCCCATTGGGTAAAAGTGGCCAGACTTTTATCTATCTGCTCCGGTGAGTGATGGGATGTGAGACATTCCTGGACGGGTGTGAGCTCAGTTGAGCTGAAGTCTCTGTATCTGAGGCAATCTCTAAAAGGGCCAACAGCTGAAGGCATCTGCTGACAGCATTCCCAGCACCGGGGACAAGTCTTTTGATGAGACATCTGGGAGGCACACAGGCATACCCCATGTCCATCAGAGGTAGGATTACCATTTTCAGCAAGTGAAAAACAGAATACCTAATAATTTTTGTATAAGTATTGCATAAAGCATGCTTGTAATAATACTAAAAAAAAAGGTTTGCTGTTTATTTGGAATTCAAATTGTACTGCAGCTGGTCTCACACAGTAACTGAAACTTATCTCTCATCACCATCCATTCTAGATTCCCCTTACTACCTTTGCTGGTTTATATGGTGGCACAACCCAGACCTTACCTTCATCCTAAGAGGGCTGAGCCCCTAGTCACCAAGATCTTCTCAGGTTGGAGATGCTGAACTTAGCTATTTACCCTCACAACAGACAGGAGAGTAAAAAGAGGCACCTAAGCAGATTGCCTGGGTGCCAAACATGTTCTCCCCACTTCCACTGAGTAACAGCAGCCCTAACTCTTCCTGATAATTGGGGCAAATAACCCCTGCAAGATGGTAACTCCTCCTCTTGCCTACTGGTCCCTGGACACAAACATCCTGAAGTGCCGTGGCAGTCATAGCTTAGAGTTCAATGCTTCTCTCATGTGTCCCCTGGTGAAAGTGTTCCCTAACATGCAGAGCTCATAGTTGTTGGTACAGGCAGCACACATCCCCAAGTGGGCCATTGGGAGTTAGAGTAAGCATGGCTGGTGCCATAGAAAGGTCTTTGATTCATGACATGCACTGTGCCATGGAGTATGGTGTCCCATCATTGTAAGATATCAACTCCAAGCTGGTGCCTCAGGTATGCCTCCAACAGGACATTCTAGTTCTCAGAAAGGTGCTGCATGGTGCAGTATGTGATACAGCTAGTGGATCCCATGATCACAGTCCTCATTTGCAATAAACTGGGTCCCCTGGTCTGATGCAATGTTATGTGAGATCCTAGGACAGAAATTAAATACTCCATAAACCCTCAGATAGTGATATTGGATTGGTTGAGGATCTGCAGGTAAGAAAGGCAAATCATACTCAGAAAAGGTATTTTTCCTGCCAGATCAAATTGCTGGCCTTTCCTAGAAGAAGCCTCATGTAGAATGGTATCATATCAGAGGCTCAAGAATGGTCTCTGCTGCTGTAAATTTGGACATTCATTAGCTAAATCAGACCTCATGTTGTTGGCCTCAAAAATAGCCTACAAGGGCTTCCCTGGTGGTGCAAGGGTTGAGAGTCTGCCTGCCGATGCAGGGGACATGGGTTCGTGCACCGGTCCGGGAAGATCCCACATGCTGTGGAGCGGCTGGGCCTGTGAGCCATGGACGCTGTGCCTGCGTGTCCAGAGCCTGTGCTCTGCAACGAGAGAGGCCACAACAGTGAGAGGCCCGTGTACCATAAAAAAAAAAAAAAAAAAGTTTGATAGATAGTAATTATTGAGTTCTTTGTTTTTAAAAGAAGAAGCATATCAGGCCTTTGGAAAATAAATCTCAAAAATTATTAATGAAATTCATCAAGATTCACTAAGAAAATCTTGCTGCAAAGATTGGCCACTTGAAAGAAGATAGGATATTATAAACATAACATGAATGTGTCATGAAGATATTTTACAAGCCGTGTGGATGAAAGGCTCTTGGTGCTCCAGCCAGGAGTCACTACTGTGCCTCTGAGGTGGGAAGGCCAACTTCAGGACACTGGTCCACAAGAGACCTCCCAGCTCCACGTAATATCAAATGGCAAAAATCTCCCAGAGTTCTCCATCTCAACACCAACACCCAGCTTCACTCAATGACCAGCAAGCTACAGTGCTGCACACCCTATGCCAAACAACTAGCAAGACAGGAACACAACCCCACCCATTAGCAGAGAGGCTGCCTAAAATCATAATAAGGCCACAGACACACCAAAACACACCACCAGGCGTGGACCTGCCCACCAGAAAGACAAGATCCAGCTTCATCCACCAGACACAGGCACTAGTCCCTTCCACCAGGAAGCCTACACAACCCACTGAACCAACTTTAGCGACTGGGGACAGACACGAAAAACAACGGGAGCTACAAACCTGCAGCCTGCAAAATGGAGACCCCAAACACAATGAGATAAGGAAAATGAGAAGACAGAAAAACACACAGCAGATGAAGGAGCAGGATAAAAACCCACAAGACCTAACAAATGAAGAGGAAACAGGCAGTCTACCTGAAAAAGAATTCAGAATAATTATAGTAAAGATGATCCAAAATCTTGGAATAGAATAGACAAAATGCAAGAAACATTTAACAGGGACCTAGAAGAACTAAAGATGAATCAAGCAATGATGAACAACACAATAAATGAAATTAAAAATACTCTAGAAGGGGTCAATAGCAGAATAACTGAGGCAGAAGAACGGATAAGTGACCTGGAAGATAAAATAGTGGAAATAACTACTGCAGAGCAGAATAAAGAAAAAAGAATGAAAAGAACTGAGGACAGTCTCAGAGACCTCTGGGACAACATTAAATGCAATAACATTCGAATTATAGGGGTTCCAGAAGAAGAAGAGAAAGAGAAAGTGATGGAGAAAATATTTGAAGAGAATACAGTTGAAAACTTCCCTAATATGGGGAAGGAAATAGTTAATCAAGTCCAGGAAGCACAGAGAGTCTCATACAGGATAAATCCAAGGAGAAACACACCAAGACACATATTAATCAAACTGTCAAAAATTAAATACAAAGAAAACATATTAAAATCAGCAACGGAAAGACAACAAATAACACACAAGGGAATCCCCATAAGGTTAACAGCTGATCTTTCAGCAGAAACTCTGCAAGCCAGAAGGGACTGGCAGGACATATTTAAAGTGATGACGGAAAAAACGTACAACCAAGATTACTCTACCCATCAAGGATCTCATTAAGATTTGATGGAGAAATTAAAACCTATACAGACAAGCAAAAGCTGAGAGAGTTCAGCACCACCAAAGCACCTTTACAACAAATGCTAAAGGATCTTCTCTAAGCAAGAAACACAAGAGAAGGAAAAGACCTATAATAACAAACCCAAAACAATTAAGAAAATGGGAATAGAAACATACATATTGATAATTACCTTAAATGTAAATGGATTAAATGCTCCCATCAAAAGACACAGACTGGCTGAATGGATACAAAAACAAGACCCATATATATGCTGTCTACAAGAGACCCACTTCAGACCTAGAGACAGATACAGAATGAAAGTGAGGGGATGTTAAAAGATATTCCATGCAAATGGAAACCAAAAGAAGGCTGGAGTAGCAATTCTCATATCAGACAAAATAGACTTTAAAATAAAGACTATTAGAAGAGACAAAGAAGGACACTGCATAATGATCAAGGGATTGATCCAAGAAGAAGAAGATATAACAATTGTAAATATTTATGCACCCAACATAGGAGTACCTCAATACCTAAGGCAAATACTTACAGCCATAAGAGGGGAAATCGACAGTAACACATTCATAGTAGGGGACTTTAACACCCCACTTTCACCAATGGACAGATCATCCAAAATGAAAATAAATTAGGAAACACAAGCTTTAAATGATACATTAAACGAGATGGACTTAATTGATATTTATAGGACATTCCATCCAAAAACAACAGAATACACATTTTTCTCAAGTGCTCATGGAACATTATCCAGGATAGATCATATCTTTGGTCACAAATCAAGCCTTGGTAAATTTAAGAAAATTGAAATTGTATCAAGTAACTTTTCCGACCACAACGCTTATGAAGACTGGATATCAATTACAGAAAAAGATCTGTTAAAAATATGAACACATGGAGGCTAAACAATACACTACTTAATAACAAAGTGATCACTGAAGAAATCGAAGAGGAAATCAAAAAATACCTGGAAACAAATGACAATGGAGAAACGACGACCCAAAACCTATGGGATGCAGCAAAAGCAGCTCTGAGAGGGAAGTTTCTAGCAATACAATCCTACCTTAAGAAACAGGAAACATCTAGAATAAACAACCTAACCTTGCACCTAAAGCAATTAGAGAAAGAAGAACAAAAAAACCCCAAAGTTAGCAGAAGGAAAGAAATCATCAAGATCAGATCAGAAATAAATGAAAAAGAAATGAAGGAAATGATAGCAAAGATCAACAAAACTAAAAACTGGTTATTTGAGAACATAAACAAAATTGATAAACCATTAGCCAGATTCATCAAGAAAAAAAGGGAGAAGACTCAAATCAATAGAATTAGAAATGAAAAAGGAGAAGTAACAATTGACACTGCAGAAATACAGAAGATCATGAGAGATTACTACAAGCAACTCTATGCCCATAAAATGGACAACCTGTAAGAAATGGACAAATTGTTAGAAATGCACAACCTGCCAAGACAGAATCAGGAAGAAATAGAAAAGATAAACAGACCAATCAAAAGCACTGAAATTGAAACTGTGATTAAAAATCTTCCAACAAACAAAAGCCCAGGACCAGATGGCTTCACAGGCAAATTCTATCAAACATTTAGAGAAGAGCTAACACCTATCCTTCTCAAACTCTTCCAAAATATACCAGAGGGAGGGCCACTCCCAAACTCATTCTACGAGGCCACCATCACCCTGAACCAAAACCAGACAAGGATGTCACAAAAAAAGAAAACTACAGGCCAATATCACTGATGAACATAGATGCAAAAATCCTCAACAAAATACTAGCAAGCAGAATCCAACAGCATATTAAAAGGATCATACACCATGATCAAGTGGAGTTTATCCCAGGAATGCAAGGATTCTTTAATATACGCAAATCAATCAATGTGATACACCATATTAACAAATGGAAGGAGAAAAACCATATGGTCATCTCAATACATGCAGAGAAAGCTTTCAACAAAATTCAACACCCATTTATGATAAAAACCCTGTAGAAAGTAGGCATAGAGGGAACCTTCCTCAACATAATAAAGGCCATATATGACAAACCCACAGCCAACATCGTCCTCAATGGTGAAAAACTGAAAGTATTTCCTCTAAGATCAGGAACAAGACAAGGTTGCCCACTCTCACCACTCTTATTCAACCGTTTTGGAAGTTTTAGCCATAGCAATCAGAGAAGAAAAGGAAATAAAAGGAATCCAAATCGGAAAAGAATAAGTAAAGCTGTCACTGTTTGCAGATGACATGATAGTATACATAGAGAATCCTAAAGATGCTACCAGAAAACTACTAGAGCTAATTGATGAATTTGGTAAAATAACAGGATACAAAATTAATGCACAGAAATCTCTGGCATTCTTATACACTAATGATGAAAAATCTGAAAGTGAAATCAAGAAAACACTCCCATTTACCATTGCAGCAAAAAGAATAAAATATCTAGGAATAAACCTTCCTAAGGAGACAAGAGTCCTGTGTGCAGAAAATTATAAGACACTGATGAAAGAAAGTAAAGATGGTACAAATAGATGGAGAGATATACCATGTTCTTGGGTTGGAAGAATCAACATTGTGAAAATTACTACCCAAAGCAATCTACTGATTCAATGCAATCCCTATCAAACTACCACTGGCATTTTTCACAGAACTAGAACAAAAAATATCACAATTTGTATGGAAACACAAAAGACCCCGAGTAGCCAAAGCAATCTTGAGAACGAAAAATGGAGGTGGAGGAATCAGGCTCCCTGACTTCAGACGATACTACAAAGCTACAGTAATCAAGACAGTATGGTACTGGCACAAAAACAGAAATATAGATCAATGGAACAGGATAGAAAGCTCAGAGATAAACCCACACACATACGGTCACCTTATCTTTGATAAAGGAGGCAGGAATGTACAGTGGAGAAAGGACAGCCTCTTCAATAAGTGGTGCTGGGAAAATTGGACAGGTACATGTAAAAGTATGAGATTAGATCACTCCCTAACACCATACACAAGAATAAGCTCAAAATGGATTAAAGACCTAAATGTAAGGCCAGAAACTATCAAACTCTTAGAGGAAAACATAGGCAGAACACTCTATGACATAAATCACAGCAAGATCCTTTTTGACCCACCTCCTAGAGAAATGGAAATAAAAATAAACAAATGGGACCTAATGAAACTTAAAAGCTTTTGCACAGCAAAGGAAACCATAAACAAGACCAAAAGACAACCCTCAGAATGGGAGAAAATATTTGCAAATGAAGCAACTGACAAAGGGTTAATCTCCAAAGTTATAGAGCAGCTCATGCAGCTCAATAACAAAAAAACAAACAACCCACTCCAAAAATGGTCAGAAGACCTAAATAGACATTTCTCCAAAGAAGATATACAGACTGCCAACAAACACATGAAAGAATGCTCAACATCACTAATCATTAGAGAAATGTAAATCAAAACTACAATGAGATATCATCTCACACCAGTCAGAATGGCCATCATCAAAAAATCTAGAAACAATAAATGCTGGAGAGGGTGTGGAGAAAAGGGAACCCTCTTGCACTGCTGGTGGGAATGTGAATTGGTACAGCTATTATGGAGAACAGTTTGGAGGTTCCTTAAAAAACTACAAATAGAACTACCATATGACCCAGGAATCCCACTACTGGGCATATACCCTGAGAAAACCATAATTCAAAAAGAGTCATGTACCAAAATGTTCACTGCAGCTCTGTTTACAATAGCCAGTATATGGAAACAACCTAAGTGTCCATCATCGGATGAATGGATAAAGAAGATGTTGCACATATATACAATGGAATATTACTCACCCATAAAAAGAAACGAAATTGAGCTATTTGTATTGAGGTGAATGGACTTAGAGTCTGTCGTACAGAGTGAAGTAAGTCAGAAAGAGAAAGACAAATACCGTATGCTAACACATATATATGGAAATTTAGAAAAAAAAAATGTCATGAAGAACCTAGGGGTAAGACAGGAATAAAGACACAGACCTACTAGAGAATGGACTTAAGGATATGGGGAGGGGGAAGGGTAAGCTGTGACCAAGTGAGAGAGTGGCATGGACATATATACACTACCAAATGTAAAATAGATAGCTAGTGGGAAGCAGCCACATAGCACAGGGAGATCAGCTCGGTGCTTTGTGACCACCTAGAGGGGTGGGATATGGAGGGTGGGAGGGAGGGAGATGCAAGAGGGAAGAGATATGGGAACATATGTATATGTATAACTGATTCACTTTGTTATAAAGCAGAAACTAACACACAGTTGTAAAGCAATTATACTCCAGTAAAGATGTAAAAAAAAACCAATAAATAAAAAAAGAGGAAGCATAATATGAAATGTCAAGTAAAGTTTGGGGGTATTTTTTGGAATTCAAAAAGAGCGTCTTTTTGGAAGTTCAGTTTTGAATAAGTAAATTGACCAGGAGTTAGTAATAACATCCTAGCTATTATGTTTCTTTAATCAGTTTTTGACACTAAACCATGACCTATATTTCAGAATAAATATTTTATGTCCTAGGGTGTCCAAGACAATCCAATTTAATCCTCCATTAAATTATGTTTCTTTCAAACAAAGGATATTTAGCTACCAAATGTTTTGATACTTTAAAAATATTTTTATAGATAAATTCACCATTTAGAAAAAACACATCTTTTATCAAGTCATGATCCCTATTTTGAATCAGAAACAATTATTACCTGAAATTATTTTAATATACTTGCCAAGTTCTATAAAAAGACATCACAACATTTGCTAACATTACCTGTTAGCAAAAGATGTTCTTAACTTGAATGATTGCTTAAAATTGCCAACATTTTTACAGTGCCTGTCATATATCATGATTTTCTCAGATAATCTCCAATTTTCAGATGAAGGAAGTAAAATTAATAAAGGTTAAATAACTTGCCCAAGAACACATACTTAATAAGTAAAGGGATTGTGATTGCTACCTAGTTCTGTCTGATTGTAATGTATAAATCATTGTATTAAACAAATATCGTGACAACAAGCATATTAGTTAGATTCTTTGTTCTCACCCTATAGGGATGGAACAATATCCAATAAAATGAAAGTTTTAATAGAGAGGTTCCAAAACCCTCGGGAACCACTTGCTGTAGTGAATATTTGCCAACTGACTTCCCAGCATCCATTCTTCCATTCCACATTCTCAAAAGCTACTAATTGCTTTTGGGGAAGTATATTAGTTTCTAATTGTTGCATTTTAAAAATGAACACAGGAGAAGCTCTTTCAGAATGTCAGAGAAAAAAAACCTTTCAAAATTCATTACTCCATAAAGGCAATGAGAACACTATCAGAAATTGTCAGAATCTAAATTTCAGAACTTCTGAAATTAAACAGAAGGCTTATAATAATCCAAGGAGCGTGTATTCAAGAAAAAGGGCTGAATCTCAGTAAGAACAGTGAGTTTCACAGCCTCTTAACTTGCTTTATTCCCATGACCCTCTTTTTAGTTCCACCATAGCCTTGAAACTAGCAGACTCACACCATGGTAGGTATGCAAGCCAAAAGACTAGCAGACACTGAAGGGGGAAGAATTGTTTTGAAGCTTCCTCAAAAGTCTAATTCCCAGAGAATTGTCACTATTTGACATGTCTATCATCTCTTTGGAAAAGCCCCATTCACAGGACTCATCTGTATTTTACCTAAGCTTGCTCAGTGGAAAGAGCCCTATCCTCAGGGCGTTTGTTAAAAACAATCGAATGACAATAGATAGTAACTCAAATCCACGTGAAGAAATAAAGAACGCCACTAAAGGTAACTACATAGGTAATATAAAATACAGTATAGGACTTCCCTGGTGGCGCAGTGGTTGAGAGTCCGCCCGCCAATGCAGGAGACACGGGTTCATGCCCCAGTCCGGGAAGATCCCACGTGCCGCGGAGCGGCTGGGCCCGTGAGCCATGGCCGCTGAGCCTCCACGTCCGGAGCCTGTGCTCCGCAACGGGAGAGGCCACAACAGTGAGAGGCCACAACAGTGAGAGGCCACAACAGTGAGAGGCCCGCCTACTGCAAAAAAACAAACAAACAAAAAAAACAGTATATATGTATTTTTGTTTGCACTCTTTACTCCTGCTATCTGATTTAAAAGATAACATAAAGCCATAATTATAAAATTTTGTTAATAGGCTTATAATATATAAGAAGTATTTTGCATGACAAGAATAGCACAAAAAAGGTTGGGAAAGGCACTATTTAGGAGCAAAGTTTTAGTATAGTATTAAAATTAAGTTGTTATTAATGTGAAGCAGATTAAGATGCTAATTATAATCCCCAGGGCAACTACTAAGAAAATAACTTTAAAAATATATAGTAACAGAAATAAGCGAACTAAAATAGAACACTAAAAGTTATCTGTTTAATGGAAAAGTATATGATGACTTTTTAGATATGTTCTCTTCTACAGGTTTTACAGTTTTACATTTTACATTTAGATTTATGATTCATTTTGAGTTAATTTTTGTACAGTGTAAGGTCTAGGTCAAGGTTAATTTTTTTGCCAATCAGTGTCCAATTGTTCCAGTGGCATTTGTTGAAAAGGTTATTCTTCCTTAAATACTTTTGCTCCTTTGTCAGAGTGAAATTGGTCATGTTTTTGTGGGTATATTTATGTTTTCTATTCTATTCTATTAGTACATGAGTTTATTCCTCCTCTAATACTACACAGTCTTAATTACTGTAGCTACATGGTAAGTCTTAAAATTGAGTAATAGGGGGCTTCCCTGGTGGCGCAGTGGTTGAGAGTCCGCCTGCCGATGCAGGGGACACGGGTTTGTGCCCCGGTCCGGGAGGATCCCACATGCCGCGGAGCGGCTGCGCCCGTGAACCATGGCCGCCGAGCCTGCGCGTCCAGAGCCTGTGCTCCGCAACGGGAGAGGCCACAACAGTGACAGGCCCGCATACTGGAAAAAAAAAAATTGAGTAATAGGATTCCTCCAACTTTATTCTTGTTTTTCAAAATGGTTCCAGCTATTTTAATTCCTTTGAACTCCATAAAATTTTAAAATAAGTTTGTCTTTATCTACAAATAGTGACATTTTTTAAGACTTTTCCTTAAATAATGAAGAGGGAGTATAATATACATGAGTTTCAACATCTTGATGTAGAAAGTAGTGTTGTACATTAGAAAGCGCTTTAACAAAGAGCTAGTCAACTAAAGATTAAGATCTAGTTTTGTCACTTATTAGCTACCTGACTTTGGGCATATAATTTACTTTCT
Source organism: Tursiops truncatus (assembly GCF_011762595.2). Lineage (NCBI taxonomy): Eukaryota > Metazoa > Chordata > Mammalia > Artiodactyla > Delphinidae > Tursiops > Tursiops truncatus. The sequence goes on along the minus strand of NC_047044.1, from coordinate 36,601,609 downwards.
CTGATTTTCAGTTTATCTGGAAAGTGAGTAGGTGGGTAGTAGGCTTATAAAAAAAAAACTGAGCTCCTTATATAATGGAATCAGTTTAAATACTGTCTGTAGATTGATGGTAATCAACAATCCCTCACAGTTGCAGCTGAGGTCTGCAAGAAGATACATTAAGCTTGTATCAAAATGTTTATGAAAATAACGTGAAAGTAAGTAAAATTCTGAATAAAATAGATTGTGATTAGAAAATAAAGAATAGCAAGCTAGGCATGGAGAGAGGCAGATTATTCACTATTAGTGTGGTAATATTTGCATAAGGTGACCTGCTACCTCAATTTATTGAATTGAAAATGCCAGTGATTGCAACAGCACTATCAATTTTATGTTCCACCAAAAAAGACAAAAATGCTATCGATTGTAATTATAAAACATCGTCTAATTTTTTTAGGTATTAAAATATGGAAACAATGTGCAACTTAAAATCAGTGAAAGAATACAATTCCTTCAAGCCTTCCAACCTGTCCTTGTAGTAAATCGGACAAATTGAAATTGTGACTCTGCCACATATAAGTTGTATGACCTCTGGAAAGTTATTTGATCTCTCCAAGCCTCAGTTTGTTCATCTTAAAAAAATGAGGATAATAAGAGTAAACTGCTTCAAAAAACTTTACAGATCAAAAAGTCAGTGCCTTCAAAATGCTTAACGTTGTACAGAGCTGTAACAAACAATAGCTAATTCACTGGTACTTTAAGGGTTATTATTAGAAAGAACTACTATTATTGGGCCCTGGTACAGATGAGTAGTTTTTCTTACTAGAAGCTGGGCATGTTTTTCCTGTTCCCTTATCTCTGTCAGAGCTCAGGACCTCAAGCATTCTTACTTCATCAAATTTTTTGTTTTCTAGTATCTCCTAGAAATCTAGCTCTAGCCTTTAAAATCTCCAGGTAAATACCTTAACAACTTTATACCTCCTTTCAATCTTTATTTGGAGTAACATTTAGCCTTCAGTGAGTACTCAGTGTACTCTTGTATGTTTTCTTTATTGTACTTACTTAAAACCTTCATACTAAACAGGAAGTAGCTATACAAGTATTTCATAGGAGATTGTTTATGCTAGCATTTCCTAAACCTTACTCTTTCAACAGTTCTTGCTGTAAATACAAATACAGATTCTGGGAGCACACTGCTTTAGCTGATTGGGATGGAACCCTAATATCTTCCTTTTCTGGAAGCTGGCCAATTGACCTTGCTAAATAGTCATGTCTGGTAACCCTTGGTTTAGGCCTCCCAGGATCTTCCCTGTGAAGTCCCCAGACCACCTGAAACAGATTCACCTAGATTGATAAGAACATTTCCAGGTCAGAGTGTTGGCTTCAGAGCATGTACTATATTTTTATGATTGTACATGTATTAGTTTTTGCTTACATATTGTTTGTATCCCCACTGGACTGTAAGCTCCATGAGGATAGGGACTATAATTGTTTTTTTCACTACTTTTCTAGCACCTTTGCTCTAACAAGGAAAAGGTGTGGAAGGGGGGGTTAGAGATAGTGGCACAGATTACTCAGGAAATGTTTGTTCATAGGAATCATCTTTTGTTTGCGTACAAAGAAATCTGTAACTTATCACCATGTAACTTATACAATGAGATACAATTTAATAATGTTAAGTAAGATAAGTCTCAAGGATACTTTTCTAAAAGAGAAGCCAAAATTTATTTACTGTTTACTAATTAGTCCTTATGATAATAGAGCTTAGGAGTTAAGGCAGTTAGCTTAAAATTAGAATTGAGTACATTTTGGTCACTACCAATTACCAGCTGTGACCTTCAGTATTTTATTTAAGCTAGCTAAACCTGAGTTTGTATAGTCTTTTAAAAAGATAAATATCACGTTATCATCTTAATAGATGCAGAAAAAGCATTTGACAAAATTCGACACCAGTTCATGATAAAAACTCTTGACAAAGCTGGTGTAGAAGGAACACATCTCAACATAATAAAGGTCATTTATGACAAACTCATAGCTAACATTATACTCAATGGTGAAAAACTGAAAGCTTTTCCTCTAAAATCAGGAAAATGACAAGGACGCCCCCTCTCGCCATTTCTATTTGACATAGTATTGGCCATAGTCCTAGCAATAGCAGTCAGCAAAAATAATAATAATAAATGGCATTAAAATTGGAAAGGAAAAGGTAGAACTGTCCCTGTTTGCAGATGGCATGATACTATATATAGAAAACCCTAAAGTTTCTACTAAAAATCTATTAGTGCTAATAAGTGAATTCAGCAAGGATATTACTCAGCCCTAACAAAGAATGAGATTTTGCCATTTGCAACAACATGAATGAACCTGGAGGCTATTACGCTTAGTGAAGTAACTCAAACAGAGAAAGACAAATACCATATATTTTTATTTATATGTGGAATCTAAAAAATAAAATGAATGAATATAACAAAACAGAAACAGACTCCTAGATACAGAGAACAAACTAATGGTTACCAGTAGGGAGAGGAATCGGGGGAGGAGCAAGATAGGGGAAAGAGATTAAGAGATACAAACTACTAGGTATAAAATCAATAAGATACAAGAATGTAATGTACAGCACAGGGAATATAACCAATTATTTATAATAACTTTAAATGGAGTATAATCTATAAAAACATCAAATCACTATGTTGTACACCTGAAACTAATGACGTTGTAAATCACTATATTCAATTTTTTTAAGTAAAACAAACAATAAAAACTGTAAATGATAACTCATAGGCCTGTTTTTAAGAATCAAATAAAATAATGTATATAAAGAACTAAACATAGTATCTGGCACATGGTAAGCTCTCAATTATTGTCTTTTATGATTATTCATCTTGGAAATTAATATATTTAACCATGCTGAAATTAAGCATTTTGACCTTTATCTTATTTTAATTATCAGCATTATTCATTCTCATTGCCATCACAAATATAATTGAGTGGTGGTGAAATTTCTGGGAAAAGAGTTAAAAATGCCAAGGCAATTTGAGATCACTTTTTTCATAGCTTATTTTTGAACTGTTTTTCTTTATGTACATATTATTTACAGTAGAAAATTTGAAATCACTAACAACTTTTTTTTTGCCTGGGAAATAAGAAAATTAGCCAATCTGATAATTATTGCTATTATAAATAATTTTGTTCCCATATGTGTATCTGTGCTACTGTGTAAAGAAAAAGAGAAAAATGAAGAAAAACGAAGAAGGAAAGAAAGAAATGAGGAAAACCAGTTAAGGATACCAATGACTCACTAGTGTCAGAATATATTATGAGATATTGTGGATCTGTTGTTGGGAAAATGTACTCCATTTGCAGAAGACACTTTCTAGCATGACCACTGCAGAGGAGATAATAACAGAAGCTTTGCATTCTCATTTTACAATATACTAAGTGGAACGAAACTCAAATAAGTGCCTCAAAATTCTACTCCTTCCACTATAAAATAATGTTTCTTAAATTCAAGAGCTTGTGTTTTGGGAGTGAGCCACTGTAGAATATTTTACCAGAGTCACTTAGTATTGATAAAATTCTCCAAAGAAGATTCATTGCTACTAAACTGTTTACAATTTATCAGATATGATGGATCCAACTATTCACCAGCTCTCTTATTTTGATTAACCTTATATCCTCCAACTAGGAATAATTTTAAGAAATTGAAACTAGTTGGCTATGTAGTTATATAAAAGCAGCAGCTCAGCTTCTGTCTCATTGTGGTAGATTGTTAACACTAACCACTCCCAGTGAATCACACTTTCCAATATTCATAATCTTGTGTGGTCCCCACATTGACTCTGGGTTTAGCCATCGGACTTGCTTTGGCCAATGGATATCAGCAAATGTGACACAAGCAGAGGTTTAAGTACTTATGCATGGAGCTTCCCGTCTTGGAATTCTACCTCTACCATGTGAGACAGAGACCAGCCTCCAGTCAGTCCTTGAGGTGAGTACATCTACATGAGTGAACCACAAGAAACCAGCTGAAGAACAACCCACCCAAACCACAGAATCATGAAGAATGATTAAATTACTATATTAAGTCACTAAGTTATGGAGTTATTTGTTTGCAGCAATACATTACTAATACAGAATTTGGTAGTTTGCAGCAATACATTACTGATACAGAATTTGGTACTAGAATTGGGGAACGAAACTTGGAACGTGTGACATTACTTTTGAGACTGGGCAGTGGGCAGAGGCTGCAAAGGCAGCAAAGAAATGGTATAGTTGAATGAGTCATAAGAAATCCAATGCTAGAGACTGAAAGCATGGTGAGCTGTACTTTTGTAGTAGCAAAACAATTGGTAAATTTTGTTATCCACAGTAACTTTAAAATATAAAATATTCCTAGTGAACTTGAGGGTTTAGGCTGACCAGTTTCCAAGCTGAATGTTGGAATTGTCCATTAGCTTCTTTTAGCAACATATGATAAAGGAAGAGAAGAAGAGCCCCAAGAAATAACTGCTTAGTGTGTGAACAGAATTTGGTGTGCCATTTTAACTAAATTTTAAGCATGGGGTGAAACGAATGCATTTAATTCTGGCCCCAAATCCTCCTGAGGTCAGGCTTGAGGTTAGGAATTCTTAAGAAGTACTTTTTTGCACTCCACCAGAACAAATCCCAAACAGACAACTATCATCAGTGTACCTTTTTGTAGTGTGTTTTTGGTTTGGGGAGTTTTATTTGTTTGTATGTTTATTTGTTTGTTTTGGGTTTACCCAATGAAGATATCGCCTTTAGGGATCCTGATTTTGTGAAGGGATTTTCCTATCTAACTTCCATCCAAAGTGTGCTGTGTCTCTCCCACCAGGGCCACAGAGGTTGCATAGATGTTTCCAGGATGAGTTCTTTTTTAATGATATTCACCTTTCTGAATTCACACCTTGTCCATGTATGTTACCTCTGAGATATTTTTCTTATGTTCTCATTCACTTATCGATGAATAGATACAGGCAAGAATCACTTTGGTAGGACCTGAGCATTGTATAATTTGGAGGAGACTTGTTAAGATAAAGGATACCGAAGAATAAATACAAATTTGCTAGGACCTTAGAAGGGGCCCTGAAACTTAAGCTTCAATAAACTTCATGGTAAATATCGCTGTGGCTTATATTTTTAAAATATTTTATTTATAAATTTTAGGTTGCATATGAAAAGGATTTCTCTAGGCTTCTGATGTATTATGTTACTGGAAAATGAAGTATAGTTACTGTTCAGTATATATTTTCCCTGTTTGATGTATCTCTGTGAATATAGCAGCTGGGACTGTCTAGTTGACTGATATGTCCTCAACACTGGATGCTCAGTAAATGTTTGATGAATGAATGTCTGAATTGACAATAAATTGAACTTACTTTATTGGTAAGATATCTCTATACAAAAAAATGAAATGGAACATAGGAGTACAGAATTAAATAAGTAAAGGTAAAAATTCATTCAATAACCCAACAGTAGATTATGCCAGCTAGAAAGTTGGCAGATTTGAGTCAAGAGGCAAATCTTTTGAAATCAGATTGTTCTAAAGAGGCCACCCTTAAATTCTTGGAACTATGAAGTCGGTCAACATACACTCCCTCAACATTTCCCATCCAAATTTTCTTCCACGTTATAAGATTAGGAACTCTTGAGAGTTAGTGAGACTATGCAGTTCTTTTGCAGAGGAAAATAGGCCTCTGTAGACGTGCCTCCTACCCACATCCATAACAAAGTAAGTGAGCTCTTTGTTCAGGTAAGAATATTAATTCAGGTTTTAGAATCATAGAAGAATGAGAACTTTGCCCCTTCACATCTGATGTAAAGTTGTCAAGAGCACTTGTTAAAGACGATCTTAAAATATAGATATATGAGAATGACAGTTTCATAAGATGGTAAGTCACCATTCATCTGGACTTGGTCAATCCTGTCTCTGTAGTAAATTAGACATGGGTCACATGAAGTACCTGAACCAAAATAGCTTAGTGCCCCATAGAAATGCCTTGCCTGAGTTATTTGCTATTCCTTCCTCTGACTTAATACTCTGCTCTAAACCTTTATAAGAGGTCAAACAAAAACTCTTTATCTGACACTGTTTTTATTCCTTTGATACGACCAAAAACGAAGATATTATCAAATCTACAGGCTGCCCATTGTGCATAAACCTCCATGATGTACGTCTCACTAAATTTATTTCCAAGAAATAAGTTGCCCCTGCAGAGGAATTTTTATGCCTTTGTTATCAGACATGAATATTACTTAGCCCAGTATGTTTCCTTTTTTGCCTTAGCTGCCAGGAAACTAAGCCAGATTTTGTGCCCAGCAGTAGTAATGAGGTCATCTGAGAAATCTGGTGACATAAACCCCTTATGCTTCTCTAAGCTTGTCTCTCTTCTTTTTTTATTCTGTTATTGAATTTGACATAATTTAAAACTGTATATTTCATGTCTAAATCATTTGAAGGTAGGTGAGGTTCAGATAAGAAAGCAAATAATATACATTTTAAAGAGCTGTATTAGCCATTATGTCTTCCGTTAACATAAAATACAGATGGAATGTGACCTATCAGTTAAAATTTTCCTAATGTAATTCAGTTATACATCTGAGATCTTTATATTAATATTATTCATCAATCCATTCTTTCAAAAATAATGAGTACCTACAACAGGCCTATTTAAAGAAGATTGTGCCAAATACTGTGGTGGGAAAATTATAAAGGTACTATTCAATCCCTTAAACTAAAAATCTAGTCAGAGAGATGGCACTCTAAAATTTAAGTAACACCAAAGGCATATAACTATCAGCCAAAGGTCCAACATGTTCCAGGAAATGAGCTCAGTAATTCAATCAGATCTATATGGGGTCATTATTTCCTAGTCCCCAGGGAGATGTATACCTGACACTGGAATTTATCCTCCAATCAACAAATTACACCTTTACTGGCTTATGGTTTTATCTTATCAGTATATTTTAGAGTTGTTCTAACGATAGAGCCCGTTAGACCTAGAGTACTAGCCTTATTAACCCAGCTTGAATTAAAAGCTTGGCTGAAAGAAAGTAAGATATTAGTTGTAAAAAGAAAGACCCTAGCAGAATAAACAAACCAAATTGATTGGCAAGTGGCCTCTCAAACTGAGGAAAGCATGATATGAGTCATTGACTCTCAATGAGGGAGAATCCAGATGGACCAGTGTTTATTCTACCATACAGTGCTTTGATCAGGGTTATAACAAATCAGCTCAATACAAGGCAGCATATAATGCAATATGCCTGTGTATGACAGTATATGCTAACATTTTATTGTCATTTATTAGTTTGCATCACTGTCTCCCCCCCACTAGATAAGGAGGGAAGAACTTTCCCCAGTCTTGCTCAGCATAGTATCCCTAATGCTTAGAACAGTGAAAGACACATAGTTGATAAATGCTGTTGATGAAAAGAATTACATGCTAAATGAGTGATACAAAGAGTAAACAATGCAGCAGTCTGGAAGAAAAGAGGATTCTACTATCCTGGAGTGTCATCTTAGGTTAGAGTCCCCCCACATAGACAAGGATTTGAGAGTAAAGAGTGCCTTGGGGAGGTAATCACAAGAAACACTGGTAAGGAGGAAGAAACATGAGATGGGGAAGAGAGGGAAGCCAAGAAGGGGTATGTTATCTAGTGGGTTCCCATAGCCAGTTCCCACTGTGATCAACTGGGGAACTCTAAGAGACGCTAGACTATAACTCAGAATTATTCCTCCTGAGAGGGGAGAAAAATGGAGTGTTTATCCTCTAACTGCCATCCAACCTTGGCTAAGGGTGGGTGCTGGGAATATTAACCACCACCTCCTCCAGGATGTGATTTCTACCCTGTGTGAACTGAGAGAGAGAGAACCAATGGTTCTTGCACTAGAATGCAGTAGGGATGCATTGAAATAATGAGTGCAAAGGAGACATGAGTGGGGTACCAACAGTGTATACTAAAAATGTTAACAAAATAGAGGAGTTAAAAGTAACAGTGTAAATTAGCTATTTAACTCGATGCAGCTGAAAAATGAATAGGATTCAAATCGACAAAAGAAGAGGAAAGCAAGAGACAGAACAAGCGAGGCATATTTGGGAAACCAAAGAGAAAACCAAACCTAATGTACTGGAGGATTGGTGAGAGTTAGTTTTAAAGATCCATTGGTTCCAAATCACGTGAGTCTTAAAGGTGACCAAGGACTTTGGACTTTATTTATCCTGTAAACAAAGGAAACCCTGGAAGATTTTCAAATATAAGAATAAAATGAAGAAACAGAATAACAAGGATTAATTTGTCAGCTATAAATAGGAAGAAATGGAATATTGTGATCTTGAAGTGTTGATCAAATGATATTATAATTCAGGTTTGAGGAGCCTGGATTGGAGTGGTGGAATTAAGGCAGGAAACAACAAAAAGGTGAATAAGACATAACGGATTAACCAAAAAAAGAGCAGGAAAGAATGAGGAGCCCAAGATTGTCAGAGTTCAAATTAGTTAGTCATGGCAATTGTGCTTTCTTAAATTCGTCCTAAATTATAGGACTAATTAAAACCTAAATTTTACATTGGATGTTTTTTAGAAATTTTACTAAATTTGTATAAATTGTCTCGTTTTGATATCAATTCAAAAAGTTAAAGTGTGGTTTTCACAAATCTAACAATATGACTCTGGTAATTAATTAACAATAATGACATAATGATTAAGAAAGTTGGTTCTGAAATATTTTTCTATATGTATTTATTTATTTTTCTATATTTTAAAATTCAGTTATCGTGGAATTCTTGAATAAGATTATAAAACTCCTTGTATTTACCTTTTTTTTAAATTGTGAAAACTTTTTCTTTGCAATGATATTAAGAAACATTAAATACCTACACTGTGGCAAGCTCTATGCTAAGCTATAGGGTCACAAATGGATTGCTTGATTGGTTGATTAGAAAGCTAATTGTTAAACATTTAAACACCCTCACTGAATAATTGGAAGCAACTATTTAGAAATTGCAGCTAAACATTCTCAGATGCAAAACTATGAATGGCAAATGCACTATTGAATTTTTCAAATGTTATTTGGGATTGAGCAAAACAAATTGTTCTGGCTTTCCAAAATGCTCTTTAAAAACCACCTGTTGTATGCATCTGTTATAATATGTGTATATTTGTACATTTTACAAGTAAATATGTACATGTAATACTTGTACATGTTATCCTTTTTCCCATTTTTTCCAGGTGTGCCAAGAAGTGAAACTAATAGTTTTTGCTAAACTTACGTCATCTACCTCAGAATATCTAGGGATTGTCATTTGGCTATGGTCTTTCTTTTCAGTATTATTGAAAATTTTAATTTTTCATTTCTGTCTTTATAAGTTTTTATAGAGAGGTGGGGAGAAGTTGCACTGGGGGCTTCTAGCCAGATACCATTTCAAATGTCATATAACTAGCAAGTCTTTTTCATCTGTTTTAAATCTAAGGAAAATTTTCAAATAAGGCAAACATATTAAATTTTAATTGAGGTTCATATTTGGCGTTGGTGAGTTTAGTCTGTGTGTGCACAGAATTATTTGGTGCCAATCTATTGTATCATAAAAATGAATATTTTAGGTCAAATAAAAGACTGTTTTACTGTGCTGTAAAACCCCTTTACATGGTGAAGGTAAGTTATTGAGTGATCCTACTGTGCTATATTATTACATTATGGACTGTTAGCCAGCAACCTAAACTATAACGTTGAGGTATTGTAACATTTTGTCTGCATGCAGGGTACAGAGCTGACACATTCATACCTCTCCCTTAACTCTATAGCTAGTTTTTCAGGTAGTAACAGATAGCATGTCTTGAAGAGACACTATTCTATACTTTATATGTATTAGTACATTTAATCCTCCAAATAACCTATCAGGAAGTTGCTAGTGTCTTAATTTTATAGATAAGAAAATTGAAACAAATAAATAAAAATAGGTTTTCCCAAAGTCACACAAAGAAGAAATGGCAGAATTAAAAGTAGATGACAGGCAGTCTCTTTCCAGAACCACATTTTCAACCCCTCTGCCTGAGCAAATGAGGTCTAACCCAGAGATTAGTAATTGGTGAAACTCATATTTGATATCCTAATATGGCTGACTCCTCCATTTATAATGGTAAAAATGTTGAAATTATGGATTCTATGAAACTTTTATTGAGGAAGAAGCAAACATTGACATATGAATCCCTCCTTTTTCTTGTAAATAATTTTGAGCTTTATCAGGTTTACATTGTTTAGATATTCCTAGAGTTTGCTTCTTTTTCATCTTTCCTCTTTGAATCTTCCAAAGTATAGGCACATTTGAAAAACTCAAGATTTAATTAATCTAAGCGCTAAAGTCACCACTGTAATTCCTTCAGCACATACATTTTGAGATCCCCGAATAAACACAAAGAAATCTTTTCCCTTTCCCTAAGGTCTACAGGGGTAAGTGTGTTGAACCTGGCAGAGTGACAGAGGAAAAGATCCTTAAAGACCACAACAAGTAACTTTTAAATATAAAATCTATTTCCTTAATCATTTTTTCCCCTCTTTAAAGGTTAGGAAATTACTTTTGTTGGATTACCTATTTAGTAGTTATAATAACCTAAGCATATATTGATTTTCTTTCTAAAATGATGTTATGGAATGCTTCCCAGAGTTTGCAACATTTAATTTCCACTCATCTATTCTATAAATTTGAGCTTAAAAAAAAACTTTTTAAAAAGACATTTGAAATGAAACTAGAATAAAGTCACACTTGTTACAAGACTACATATATCTAACACCTCCGTTGGCAAGTCTTACAGTGCCATTTACTTATTTTACACCTTTTGTTTTTCTTTACAAGATAACACTTCAAATGGTTACTCAACAACAACTTATTGACAAATACTATGGCCAGGTATTTTGCTTGGGACTGAGATGAGAAGATGAGTAGAATCCACACCATGCTTCCAAAGACTTCATGTTCTCATAAAACATACAGACAAGTAAATATATGATTATAATACCCAATTGTGGTAACAGAATAATGGCTCCCCAAAGCCATCCATGTCCTAATCCCAGAACCTGTGAATATATTGTCACATGGCAAAGAGGAATTAAGGTTGCAAATGAATTAAGATTGCTAATTAATAAACTGACCTTCAAGTAGGGAGATCATCCTGAATTACCCAGATGGGTCCAATGTATTCACAAGGCACCTTGAAAGTGGGAGAGGAAGGCAAAAAAGAGAGCCAATCATAAAGAGTGACTACAGAAGAAAGATAGGGAGAGATTCAAAGATGGAGAAGAAAGCCTCAATCCAAAAAAATTGAGTGGCCTTTAGAAGCTGGAAAGGACCAGGAAACAGATATTCCCCTAGAGCCTCTGGAAAGGAACACAGCTCTGCAAACACCTTGATTTTCACCCAGTGAGATCAGTATTGAACTTCTATCCTGTAGAACTATAAGACATTAAATCTGTGTTGTTTAAGCCACTAAATTTGTGGTAATTTGTTGTAGCAGCAATAGGAAACTATACACCAATGAGAAGTACTGAAACAAGAAAACCTTATATAATGCTAAAGGAAGCCTGGGGGAGAGCTCAGTCTGGAATGAAAAACATGAGTGCCCCCCAAAAGAAATACGGTAAAGACCAGAGTCTTCACATGTTCCTCTCCCTGGTCTTCAAAATGCCTACACAGTCAAGGCCACAGAAGGAAAAACTTGCAATTTTTATGAAGGCCCTTGTTGGATTGTTACACATTTAAGAACAAGCAGGAGAGCCAAAGCCAAGCAACTTGAGAAGCCATACTCCCTTCTTTTGGGATCCCATTATGGGAGATAATGGCAGAGTATGTCAGGAAATTAGACTATGATGGTGGAAAGTGGTTTCAGTAGTAAAAGAATGGAAGAGATATTTTTCTTTCAGTTCAGTTAAACATGGAGAACTAGGGTCTCTTTTGGACATTTTAATTTTCCATATAGGGGTAGATATTTGACTTTGTATAATTTTTGAGTATACATCCTTTGGGCCTTAGACAAATACTAATTCAAAGCATGTAGGTACTTATGTGCCAATTCAAAGTACAGAGGTAGAGGTACACATGGCACAAATTTAATGACTCCTCAAAAGATTAAAAATAAGAGAAATAGCATGTGACTGGCCTATAGCCATACATATACCCAGTGAGTTAAAGATTATGCAGAGAAAGTGAAATGCAGTCGTGTCTATTATTGGTGCATGCCACAGTAATGCAGTAACATTTTTGTATTTGAAGAAGTCACATCTATGGGAGATCAACTACATGCCAGGTCTAGGTAGAGTAAATTTTTTTATAACTAGATGGTAAATAATGGTAAAGCAGGGGAAGATTCTCTCTCTCTCTCTCTCAGAACTTAAATACAAGACACTGTTTTAAGGAACAAAGGGAGTAATTCCTGTGGCATGGCCCCCTCAGCAACTCAAAGAAAACACCCAAGAACGAGCTATAGAGAGAACTGTAAAATGGCTTCCAGATGTTTTAGTCTGTAAAATTCAGCTAGGCCATGATTCAGGTGTCTACTCTAGGAAAACTATGAGAGGCTTACTGTGAATAAAAGGCAAAGAAGCTAAGAGACTGCCAGTGAATTAACAGTGACAGCTACATTTTTATAAGCACCTGAGGTCACCTCTCAAAAAGAGCTATTTAGGAGGTCCTGTGACAAAAGATCTAAAGATTTCTCAATTAATTGCCAGTTAAATTCCTGTCTCTTCCATTAGATGAACATACCTCTGAAAGCAGGGACCTCAGGTACTTTTCACCAGTGGACCTTCAGCATCAAACATATAATACCTGGCATATAATAGATGCTTAATCCATGTTTGTTGAATAAATCAAGTAATTATTTTTTTAATTTGGAAAAATATTGGAAGAAATAGAAAATTCCTTTTAGTAAAATAATAGGTGAAAAAAGTCAGGATTCAGATACTCTCTGATCCCAAATGGGTTAACACACATACATAGCAAAGAAATTCAAAATGTTAGCTGCAAATATTTCTGAGTGGTGGGCTAATGAGTGTTTTATATTGCCTCTTTTATACTTTTTCTTTGCTTTCCAAAATTTTGAAAATGAGCATGCATTACTTTTATAACCAGAATTTCTAAAGACATGTGAGTGACAAGGAGATTCCCTCATAAGAAACGTATGCCTTGACCTTAGAGTCTCATATTATTATTTTGGGTTCTTTCATCCTACATAATTTCCAGTCATTTTCTGCATAGGGAACTGGAAACCACTAGTTTATATAGAATAAAATAAGCAACCTCTTTCCAATCCTGCTTTTTTTTTTTCCTATCCAAGGTTCTGAACTGATACCAAAAACAAAGATTCTTATAGATTGAAGGCATTCTTTGTATGGTTCTACCATTAAGCAAGAAATCTCCCCTGTGATCTGAAGCAATTAAAGAGCAATCATCCTGAGAAGGTATTCATTCAGTCATTTACTCACTCATTCAATCATTCATTTATGGATGTAAAATAATGCACCTTCAGTCTGTAATGTAATGACTCTGTGACTGAAAGAATCATCCATTCTATTACTACTCTAGGGTCCCATTTATATTTGGTCCAGGATCTCCACATTTCTGGCCTAAATAATTCAATTAATTTCCTAATTGGTCTCCCTATCTCCTTTCATTCTAATCTATCATTCATTATGTTTCTTAAAGCTTCTAGAAACACAAATCCATTACATGGCATGTTATAGGGATATTATGACCTTGGGGGTCCGAGAAACCTGGATTGGAGCCTGATTCTTCTACTTACTATATTGGTCATGAGTATTATCTTTGGAGTTATATAATCTCTGTTTTTCAAATCCTGTCTCTGATTCTTGCTAGCTCTGTGCCCTTGGGGAAGTTATTCAGTCACTCTAACTCTCACTTCCCTTCTTTGTAAAATGGGGCTAATCACACATACCTCATAGTGTTAACGGACGTAATGCGTTAAAAGTCTTAGCTCGTTGCTTAGCATCTGTATTTCCTATTGCTGCTATAACAAACTACCACAGAATTAATAGCTTAAAACAACAGAAATTTATTCTCTCACAGATCTGGAGACCAGAAGTCCAAAGTCAGTTTCACTGGGCCGAAATCAATGTTTCAGCAGGACTGTGTTCCCTCTGGAGGCTGTATGGGAGAATATGTTCCTTCCCCCTTCCAGATACTGGTGGCTACTATTTCTTGGCTTGTGGCTGCAGCATTCCAATCTCTACCTCCTGGGTCACATTATGTTCTCTTCTGTCCGAAATATCCCTCTGCCTCTTTGTTACAAGGGCACTTGTGATTGAATGCATTTAGGGGCCACCATCATATTATGCAAGATAATCTCCCCATCTCAAGATCCTTAAATTAATTGCATCTGCAAAGTCTTTGCCATATGTGATAACATTTACAGGTTTCAGGGATTCGGACATGTACATCTTAAGGGGCATTATTCTGCCAACTATAGACCCTAGCTCATAATTAATTCCAAGAAATGTTAATTATTATCCACATTATAAGACTTTGTACTACCCTCTTAGTTTTGATGAGTTTCCTTATTAGTAACATGAGAATAACAATGTACTGATACCTACCCCACTACCCCAATAATGGCATAAAATATCATAATAATTATTTAATAAATGCATTTCCCCTTCCTTAAACATCTTTAGTGTGTATTATTGAGGGTGTAAAGCAACAGGAGTTCTTATGGAATCTAAATTGATACAAACATCAGCCATTCCATTCATAGATACACACTCAACAGAAATGCATATATATTCACCAGACGACAGGTACTAGAATGCTCAGAGAAATACTTCAAAACAGCCCCAAACTGAAAACAAGCTAAATGTCCAATAACAGTAGAGTTGATAAAATATGGTATATGTATACAATAGAATAACCTACAGAGATGGAAATAATCTACAACCATCTATAGCAATGTGAATGAGTCTTTCAAACATTAGCAAGAGAAGGCAGACATGCAAAAAGTACATATGGTGATTTCATATCTAAAAGATATAATCAAATTAATCAATGATGTTAGATGTCATGATAGTAGTTACCCTTGGAGTACTGATTGGAATGGGGGCAAGCAGGGGCTTATGGGGTGCTTGAATGCTCTGTCTTTTGATTTTGATAGTTGTGTTGAGCTTGTAAAAATTCATCAAGCCATGCACTTATTGTATATGATCTTTACTATAGTATATTGTACTTTAATTAAATGTTAAAATTGAAAAAATATTTTTCAAGAGTTCCCTGCCCCAAAAACATTGTCTAAATTGTTTAGGTTGGCACACAAGGCCGTTCTCAATCTCACCGCTCTCCATTCTGTTTTCCCAGCCTCGTTGCCTGCCATTTTCCCCCATCCTACAATCACAGGCTTCTAGGTACCAGTCCCTAAAATAATGCACACCCCCTTGCACTTGTACTTTCTGTTCCCTCTTCTTAGATGCCATTTTCCCTTCTCTTGATGAATACTACTCATTTTTAGGGCCCAGCTTAACTTCTGTCTTGTCTCCTGTCTGACTTTATGCATACTGTTCATAAATCTACCATATAACACTTATCTCATAATTTTTAAATTCTTTACGAGTTTACACATCTATATAGGAAGCTGTCATTAACATTCCAGATCCGTTAGGCAATCTACTCTCTTCCATCTGTCAAAACCCCCTTATGGATTTTTTCTATTATAACACATTCTGTACTATAGCCATTTCTTTATGCATTCGTCTTGGCCCTTATAGGGTATAGGTTGCTTAAGGACAGAGACCTTCTTATCTTCGTGTCACCTAGCAGTAAGTGTTCAACACATTTTTATTAGACTAAAATAAATGTTCTACTGCATTGGGAAATATTGTACAAAGGAACTGGATTATTCATTCTTGAGTCTCTGGCACTTGTCTCAATGCCTGAAACATACTAGGCTCTCAACACATTTTTTGTTGCATAATGAAGTCTATGCTATTTCAAATTTTGGATTATAAAATTTCTGAATGAATTCTGTTTAGTGATCATTATGTGACTTTTGAATTGTAGCTTGCTTTGCAGAGCTTCATCGGTGGAAATTTAAGCAAGGGTGATGAGACATACCTTCATAGATTGCATTACTTATGAACTTAAAAATATTACCATGTCTTTGGAGAAACCTAAAATGGAAAAGTGACTCGAATCAATACAATTAATTTAACTCAATAAGCATTTGCTTAGAAACTATTTAAAGTATTCTGCTAGACATGGTGGGGGTATACCATATACAAAAAATACTGTCCCTGCCCTCGCGGGATTCACTGTCCTGGGAGATAGATAAGAGAGCCAGCCTACACAATTCTAACCTTGAGCATCTAAAACATGGCATCCTGTGGTATAAGAGATAAAGCATAGCTACAGGAGAGAGCAGTTCTCATGAGGCAGATCATTTGAGCTCATTGTTGAAAGATACATAGATTTTTAACAAGTGTAGCAAAGGTCCTGTAGTCCAAGAGAGCTAAATTATTTTCACTGTTCTGCAAGGTAACCAGAAAAACTGTTAGTCATTGGGGGGACAAGAAATGGAGAGGTGAGGGTGAGAAACAATATTAAAAAGTCCAATCGAGTTCAAATTGTTAAGGGTTTTAAATGACACTGAGGTATTTGGACTCTTCTGTATGAAATTATAAATGTTAAACATTGGTTATCTTTAGTAGGAATACCACTCGATGACTGTGTGTTAGAGACTGAAGAAGGGAGACATTGGGTGCAGGGAGATACCTGAGGAGTTTGCTGCAGAAACACAAACAAGAGGTAAAAAGAGTTTGAACTACAGCAAAGATTGTGGTAGCAGGAAAAAAATTGAACTCTATTGAAAAATTAGAATTGGTAGTAATAGACAACTAACTGGTAGTGAGTGGTAATAACTGGTTAGGAAGGAAATACAAAAGTGACATCAGAAACTAACACAACATTGTAAATCAACTATGCTTCGACAAAAAATAAAAATTAAAAAAGTGAAATTTTAGGATGACTCACATTTTTCTGACATCATTATATTGTCAGAATTCTCTTGAGAAATCGTTTTTTATTGAAATATAGTTGATTTACAATGTTGTGTTAGTTTCAGGTATACAGCAAGATGATTCTGTTAAACATACATATATATAATTATATATATATATATATATATATATTCTTTTTCAGATCTTTTTCCCTTATAGGTTATTACATAATATTGAGTATAGTTCCCTGTGCTATACAGTAGGTCCTGATTGGTTATCTATTTTATATATAGCAACGTGTATGTGTTAATCCCAAACTCCTAATTTATCCCTCCCCCCACCTTCCCCTTTGGTAACCATAAGTCTGTTTTCTATGCCTGTGAGTTTCTGTTTTTAAATAAGTTCATTTGTACCATATTTTAGATTCCACATATAAATGATATCATATGATATTTTTCTTTCTCTGTCTGACTTCACTTAGTATGATAATCTCTAGGTCCATCCATGTTGCTGCAAATGACATTGTTTCATTCATCTTTACGGCTGAGTAATATTCCATTGTATATATGTAACACATTTTGTTTATCCATTGCTCTGTCGATGGACATTTAGGTTGATTCCATGTCTTAGCTATTGTAAACAGTGCTGCAATGAACATTGGGGTGCATTCATCTTTTCTAATTAGAGTTTTCTTCAGATGTATGCCCAGGAGTGAGACTGCAGGATCATATGGTAGCTCTATTTTTAGATTTTTAAGGAACTTCCATCCTGTTCTCCATAGTAGCTGCACCAATTTACATTCCCACCAACAATGTACGAGGGTTCCTTTTTCTCCACACCCTTTCCAGCGAAATAGTTATTTTTCATTTCACTAAAGAAGAAAAGAAAATGGTTGCTGAACATGCAACAATTTCTTGGCCAGTAAGGAGGTACAAGTTGAGCAAAATTACAGGAAGGCAGGATATGTGTAATTTCAAGCTTAGCTTATCAAACCATTGGGCCAGAAACCAAGGTCCTGGACCCCTTAGTCAAAGTTACACCTTCCTGCAACTTTATACCATGGAGTTATTATCAAATCATAATCAAGCACATGAGAGAAAGAAATCCCACCCCAAGAGGCTTCAAGTATTAACAATGCTGTAAAGAAATTATCCAAGTGAAATGCCAACTAAATTATAAGGTTTCTCCTCCTAGTGGTTAGGCCTCTAAAAGCCATTGTAACCCATGGTATTGTTGAACACCAAAATGAAAAATATTCTTCAAATCCTGGGTTAAACATACATAATATTTGACCTTCAAATCTCCATATTAACCTCATGACAAATTCCAAAGGTCTATGGAAATAATGCATGAAGATGTGGGGATCTGAGGTCCTTGAAAATAAGGCAATTCACACTAAAGAAACAAGGAGGACTTCAGAAATGCCTTACAGAGACTGTGGAGTACTTGAGAGAAAGAAAGAAACTCAACTGAGTTCCTCCAAACTGCCTTCAGGTAGCAGCAATAATCTATTTTAATTGTAATCCTCATAAGCCAAACCACCTCATCATGGGAGTAAAAAACAACAACACAACAAATACAGGATCACAATAATAGTCACAAAGAAACACAGTGTTTTCCTGCCTGCATCCATACCTATCCTTCTGGACTGTTAATAACTCCCCCACTACTACCACCATCACCACCACTGCCACTGGCATTAACATGCCTCCCATGTATTCTCGTAATCCCCACAGGATAGCTCTTCTGTGTTCCATGGACTAGTCCTCTTAGCAAGCCTGAAGCATTTTATATTCTTCTTCCTTTCTACTCTGACCCACTGTGGTGACATCTCCTGTCACTGTCAAGACTGCAGAAACCTCTACTGCTGCTGCCTGCTGATGCCTCTACAGTGGCTCTCAATGCCCCATGTCTAGAGAACTAATAACTCTAAATCTTGTCTTATTCAAAGCATTGCTAATCACTGAGGGAAACCCTAGGTCAGTCTCCTATAGCTCCATAACCTCCAAGCACCACTTCCTTGACCTAGAGCCACCTTTACAATAGCCTCAATCCTTTGGGACTGAACTGAAGTACAAGTTAAGTGGCAGATTCTCTACTTAACAATCATTCTTCTCCTTCATTCTTAGCCTCTAGTACATATAATAATACTCAGTCATTGTTGCACTTTTGCTATGAACCAAGCATTATGTAAGAGACTTTAAATAGATTCTCTCATTTAACCTTCATGACAATCCTATAAACTAGATATTGTTATCTTCATCTTACAGATGGAAATAACTGAGGGTTTTAGAATTATTACAGGTATTGACCAGTGGCTTAGTATCCATGTAGTCTCATGCTAGATTACACTAAACTGCCTCTCATTTCTTAGGATAAACGGATCTGTTTCCTTTTTTCTACAACACGATGACCATGCAGGCAAAGAATATATCAGTCTAGAGCTTGACTCTATTGCGGCACGTGTAGAAAATTATGCCTTCACTGATCAATTGCATGGTTTGGCTTTTCTGGAAGTGCTTAGTTCCTATAACTATGACCAAAATGGCAGGTTTCCCTCTTTCTTGGACGGTAAGAGATTAGGTTTGTCTTTGTAAAAAAAAAGAATCAATGCATCCTAGCACATTCCACAAGAAGGAGGCAAATTTCTGTTATCTCTCCTTTGACCCTTCTACCCTCTAGTGGACAGACAGTGTGTCTGATCATAGTGCTTCTATAAGTCTAGCAACCCCTTGCCAGTATGTCTTGCCTTCAGTACTACAGGCTAGTTTCTGGGTTTAAAATAGAAACTAAGTATCAGTGAGCCTGGTATATGTGGAGCTTCTGTCTTCTGGAGAAAAGTCTCTGCCAGAGAGTTGACCTGCTGAATATACAACGAAAGGTGATGTCAAACTGCTCAAAATAGGTGCTTCTCCTTGCTTTATACAAACTGAGTTGTTATGTGGGTCTCAATAGCAGTTGTCTGAAAGAAAAAAATCAAAATAAACACAAGGAAAAACATGAAAGAGTAGAGACAATATAAAAAACAGAAGACGATTTACCAAACAAAACCTAATATTCTCAGAGAGATAACAGAAAATAGAGTATCCTTAAAGAAACAGCAGGATGG
This sequence comes from Tursiops truncatus, assembly GCF_011762595.2. NCBI lineage: Eukaryota > Metazoa > Chordata > Mammalia > Artiodactyla > Delphinidae > Tursiops > Tursiops truncatus. The sequence goes on along the minus strand of NC_047044.1, from coordinate 36,581,510 downwards.
TAGACGAAGAAACAAATTATGGGAAAAAACTCCAATTATATATGTATTTGTATATATGTCTACCTGAGATTTCAAAATATCAAGACAATGGCTTGAAAATCATGCTAAGAATATTTCCCAAAAAGCAAAGTGAAGGAAAATAGAAGAAGAAAAGATGAGAAAATTAAAGGATCATAGTGGTTCAACATTAGATAAAAGATACATCAGAGGGCTTCCCTGGTGGCGCAGTGGTTGAGAGTCTGCCTGCCAATGCAGGGGACACGGGTTCGTGCCCCGGTCCGGAAAGATCCCACATGCCGCGGAGTGGCTGGGCCCGTGGGCCATGGCCACTGGGGCTGCGCATCCGGAGCCTGTGCTCCAAAACGGGAGAGGCCACAATAGTGAAAGGCCCGCGTACCGCAACAAACAAACAAAAAAAAAGATACATCAGAAAAGAAGAACAGAAAGAAAAACTTAAGAGTAACTTATAAAAAAAACCCAAAGTACTAACATAAATTTACCCAGAACTACCTGAATCTTCTAACTAAATGAACTCACAGAATATCCTGCAGAAAAAAGAGAGAGATAGAGAGGGAGAGAAATAATAAAAATTATCTATGCCAAAATGCAACATTATAACATTTCAGAATATCAGGGATTAAAAAAAGACACTAAAAACTCTTTAAAAGTTAAGACAGGTACTCAAGAAGGCATAAAAATAAGTTTTTCATTGGACTTGAATGACACTAGAAAGATATTGTAGCACAGCTTTCAGTACGCTGAGAGAAAATAATTTTTAATATAGAAATCCAGATGCCTCTAATTATCAATCAAGTGTAAAGGAATGATTTCTCCATCATTACCCCTTCTTAGGAACTTGCTAGAGGATGTGCCCTCCAGGAAAGAGAGAAATTAACAAGGGAAAGAGGAAGAGAGAATTTCCATGATGAGGTCAAAGAGGTTCCCAAAGGCAGCTGTGCATCTAACCTCCTGATTAACCAGTCCAGTTGGGAGTGAAGGACTGAGTTCTCTGGGAAGATGGCCACCATGAAAACAGCAAGCTGATAGTGATTTGATATGTTGACATTTTGGAAAATACTGTCAATATGTTTATAACGGCTCCAGTGAAGCACAGAGACAAAACTTAAATACATAGAAAACCAGGCAAATAAGAAAAGTATTAATTCTAAGAAAATCAAAAAGTTGCATGAGAAAGTATATATAACCACTTCTTGACTCTGCATGAAAGTCCTTACTTTGTTTTTAAATGTAAACAGTAATGAATGATGTAACCAAAACTGATATAGCCATATTAAGAAGATGAGAAAGGAGATAAGTGTATGGAGAAGAGTTATGCAACAGAGAGCTGATTTTTGTGTAACCAGAGGGTGTTAATAAATATGTAAAATTGATTTAGAGCAGTATAAGAATCTTTGGAGAGAGCAAAAAGTGAATACCTAGGGAAACAAAAACACATAAAAGAGTTGTAAGTGTCTGTGTCCGGGAAGCAAAATTGAGTGATAAGAAGCGATACAGGACATAATTTTCCCCTAAAAACCTCTGAGAATTGCTTAATTCAACTAAGTACCTCCTTTATTTGAAAAAAAAAAAAAAGTTTGCAAATCTGTAGGCTTCTATGAAGACTAATTTTACTTTTTATAACAGGTAAGTCCAATTTTTTTTATTCACTTAAAAAAATTTTTAAGGCCTTTACAAATGAGTGGTGTATTTAATGTTGCCTTAATTTTTTCTTACTTCCAAGATTATTTTTGACCCTCAAGAAATTTAAAATTGTAAACAGAAGATACTAAATGCTTCGTAATAAGAGTTTATCAGGAATGGGAAAGCATCATTTGGAAGATGGCTAACTGGGGGCAGGGGCAACAAGAGGCCAAAGAATGAATACAACAATTACATAATATTCAAATGTAGTGTTAAATTAATTAAACAAGAAAGCCATTACACTGACATGGCCTAATGCCTATGTAAGCAAACCAAAATCTAAGCCTGAAATGCCTCAAGGTTAAGAAATTGAAACCTAAGGACGACCAATCACAAATAGGAGACTAGACCTTACCAATCAATACAGCCAGCTAAGCTGTAGTCAATCAAATAATTTCCTAGGCTTTCTAATGCTTCTTCTGTATAAAAGTCCTTCCTCTGTCTACTGTGGGTGGAGTGCTCCTAACCACCTGTAGTTTGGCACTGCCAGATTCAAATCAATTTTTATTCAAATAAACTCTTAAAAATTTTAATATGCCTCAGTTTATCTTTTAACAATAGGCGCTACCATAATGCATTACTCTGTCATTATCAGTATTATCATTTTTTCTATTTGAGTACTTACCGTACACCAGGCATCATACAAAACCTTTTACATACAGAATTCCCACAGTAGCCCGAGACAAGATACCTTACAAGATACCTTACAACAGGGGTCCCCAACCCCTGGGCCATGGACAGGTACCGGTCCGAGGCCTGTTAGGAACCGGGCCACACAGCAGGAGGTGAGCGGCGGGCGAGCCAGCAAAGCTCCATCTGCCGCTCCCCATCGCTCGCATTACCGCCTGAACCACCCCTCCTCAACCCCTCCATGCAGCTGGTCCTTGGTGCCAAAAAGGTTGGGGACCACTGCCTCACAACTCCCCTCTCCCACTAGTGACCCTTTACCACACTTGTCTCCTTTTATTGTCTTCGTCGCAATTTCAACTCTATGAGTTGATATCATCTTTTCATTGGAGATGTCTTTTACTTGTTTCTTATCTGTCTACAATGTAAGCTTCATGAAAACAGAGACTTTGTGTTATTCATTACCTGGAACATAGTAGGTGCTAAGTAAATTTTGCACGAAAAATGAATAAGGTTGACAAAATCAGTCTGGAGAGAGGTTAAATACCTACTTAAGATGAATATTTAAAACAGAAATATGTTCAGATATGGAAAGATATTTAAGAAAACTGAAAAAAATGTTATGAAATCATATAAAATATTGTGTGGTGTGTGTGTGTATGTATATGAAATTTGGGGAGTATATAATACAAAACAGAAACATTACATATCTCACAATGAAAGTTAAAATTTTTCGCTTTGCTTCTCTGCTTATTATAATTTTTTACATTAAATATAACTTGTATAATAAACATAGTAAAATGTTTGAAAAAACCACATGTGACAAGTTACATACTCAAGATACTAAAATAACGTACTCAACTAAGTCCAAGGACTAAGCTCATTTTAATGATTCTTGTTAAGGAATGCTGAGGTGTCCAATGCTGAATTTAACTCTTATGTGATCAAAATCACCTGTGAAGTTTACAACCATATGTGTTATCTAGACTCAGAGGTCACAAATAGCTATGGACAATATTTGTCCCAACAGACCTTGAAATACCCAGAGGCATTCCCTGTTCATATTCCATTTTCTCCTTCAAGTCTAAATCCATTTGCTCTAAGCTTTCTTTTTCGGTTTCATTTCAGTCCTTTTAGTAGTTTGGTTTCTTTTTCCTGCTCTTCCTTATTCTCTCCACATCTCTTCTCATATATGAAACTGCCATCTCTTGGGGCATAAGTGAACTGGTTAGTATGGTCATGAAATTCCCTTATATCCTTCCTGTATGAATCAATCTGTTTCTTTCTAAAGCTATTTTTGATGGCCCAAACTCAGTTCACCGTACACTAATGGACCAAAACATAATAAAAAGTTTTCTCCTCACCTCATTTGCTCTACAAGTAAGCTTTCATTTTCAGCTTTTACTTATTTCTATTGCTTTTTTTTTTTTTGGCTTGTAATAATACAAATCTGGTTATGACTAGCTGGTGTATCACATCCTGTTAATCTATTCCATCTCTTAACAGATGTTTTTAGATAATTAAAGCAGTAGGAAACATTTACCTAATGTTATGTATTATTGCTTAATTGATAAAATTAAGTGTTTGAATGATAGAAATATGTATATAACTCAGGTAGGTGTGGGTAACACTACTATGAATTATGTTCAATTAAGAACCAAGTGTCATATAAAAACATAACAGATGTATTTTCACAATTCACTGAAGCTTATTTTCTGATAGATACATACAACATCATATAAAAATGTAATATTCCTGAGAAAGCTGGGTGAGATGGCATAAAAATAATGTAGCAGCCTCTACTGTTATCCATGTAGAGCAGCTGTGTGATCAACTCCCCACCTGCCTTTTGGGAATGAAGCCCACTCTGGGACCAGGCATACCAGGCAATAATCAAACAGATGCAGCAGGACTCCCTCACCATGCTGAAACACAGACAGCATCACTTAAAACCAAATGAAATAGCAGCCTGGGTGAAGAGAATACTATTAAACAAGCAAAATAGAAATGACCATCAGGTACCCTTTAGGAAGTCAGTCTTCCAGAGGCCTACCAAATAAAAAGATGTAGCAAACTGAACATTTTCCTCTTTTTGGTTTCACTAAAGTAGCCGCCTCTTCTCTTCTCATTATACTCTAAGCAATTCGATCAAATACTATGGATTGAGCAACCTATGTACATCATGCCACATATGGAGATTCGCTTTCCTTGTTAGATATTATTTGAGAGAAAATTAAGTGGCTTGAGGAGAGGAGAATACAAATAACATGTGCATTAAGAGATACAACTACTGTGTATAAAATAAGCAATGAGAATATATTGTACAACACAATGGAAATATAGCCATTATTTTGTAATAATTTTAAATGGAGTATAATCTATAAAAATACTGAATCACTATGTTGTATACCTGAAACTCATAATATTATAAATCAATTATACATCAATAAAAAAGTAAAAATTTTTAAAATTAAAAAATTTTAAAAGTGCGTAAAAAAAGCAAAACAAATAACATGCGAGTGTAGTAAATCTGAGGTAGACCACTAAAAGCCCCAAATAGAAAAACAAAGTCCAAATGACATTACTTCCTTCTTAGGAGCCAGAGCACATACCAAAGTTTTTTTTTTTTTTCCTGCTCAGACATTGATTCTCAGAATGGCCTACAGCATGTAATAACCTTTCTACTTTAGTATCCTTTTGCAGAAAACTGGTATCATATATTTTATTACTTTGAGTGCATCACTACAATGGTGAGAGGATTAATTAATTTATTCATACATATTAAATACATTTTGTAAAAGTCTTTTTGAAATTCTGCCAAGAACCAGCCTTCTCATCTTTGATAATCAGTTGTTGTTTTTCAAATGGTTGTATAATATTTTAAAATTTGTTTTTTCATTGATAAACAAAACTTCTGTAGGAAGATCTTGAATGCAGCTTGATTAAATCAATGCTAATTTCTACAAACAACAAATTTACTTAAATGCCTATTTTAATTTTTATTACAATAACATGTAAATTTTAGCAACTACAAATCAAGCAGTCCAGAAATTAGGTCTGATAGATTCAGTGCATTAACGGGTTTGATGCGCTGTTGAGCATATTTCTTGCAGAAGGCTAATCTTTTTTCTGGTATCTCACACAGGCATACAGCTAGTGCTAAAACGAATGTGCAGTTTTCTGAGGCTTTCCCAAAGGAACAAAGCGTATCACATAGCAACATCTGCGAAGGAGAAAACAACACAGCCAGCTTCAGTTTTTCCCTCTTGTAAAGATGATTTCATCCAATTGCAGGAAATGTATGTAACATCAGTACCATTTTAAACATACTTTACTATGCAAGTCTATGGTTATTTTATTGGGTTCAATAACCATGATCACACCTTAAATTTTGCATTTCCAAAGAGTTTTCACATCTGCTTAACAACCCTGTCAGGGAAGGGTTGATCATTCCAGTTTTACATATAGAAAAGCTTATATTTAAAGGAGGTGGGTATCTTGCTCAGTCATAAGACTGCCCTTATATAGAAAGAGGACTGGATTCGCTACTGAGTTCCGTTCTCATTATGCCTGCCATAGCTCATACATTTGTGCACAAAAAATAATGAATAATACAAGTATATAGCTGTGCACTAACAGCCTATTTTATAATCTACCGGGTTATATGTATTGTGAAGGGAAACACTATGTCTATTGATTGCTCTAATTTCTATATAATCATAGTGCAGTTTGGTTTTTGTTTTATAAATGATGGTGGTTTGGAACAGCTGCAAATTGCTAATGTTCCTGGATACGTTTGGCAGCAGCCTGAGGCAAGCAAATTCATAACAAGGAAATTAAATCCTTATAATTTATCCTAAGCACTTAACAGTATGAATAACAAAGGGATCGTGGACCCCAAACAATTTAAATAAAAATACAAGTGGTTATTTATTTATTTATATAAAGGGACCAAGAAGTTTAGAGCATATGGTACAAAGGACAATAACCAGGAGAGTCAACCTCTTGCTATAGCTGAAAAATCATGATCTTTGAAGTTAAAAGAAAGAAAGAAAAAGAACCACTTGAATTTGAAAGATTTTAAATTTGATATCAAGGTAAAAGATTGATAATTGGGCCAGAAGGGCATTCCAGGCAGAAAGCATGGTGTGGGAGATGGAACAGAGGCAGATGTGAGATTAATGAATCAAGGAGTTTAGCTTACTCAGAAGCTGCACCCCTCTTGTTAAAAGAAACAGAAATAATGACCAGGCAAATAGGAGATACCATTATTCTCGGATGTGCAGCTCTAGAGTACAGTGAGCTGCTTGGCATTTCACTTTTTCCTTCATTCATTGGTCTATGCCATGCCTACCCTCTACTCAAGGCCAACTTTACCCATATACTTAGTTATTTCTACCTCATGGTTCTAAGCTATTGGTGATGAGCCACGCATAAGGTAGAGAGCTGAGGAACTAGCACAAAAAGCAATATTTAAACTGTTAAAGAAGAATTATTCATGACACTTGTTAAAGATAGTAAGGCGGACTTTATTCAGGGGGACTATCACGATAGGCATATGGACCACCACGTTTGGGTTTTGCAGTAAGGGAGAGATATTGGGCTTAACTCTGAACAGAACAAGGGAAAATGGCAATTTATAACCAAAAAGCAGGAGGTGCGTATCAGTGGATGGAAAATTACTAAAAGGAAATATGAAGGATTGGGGAGGATTCTGGCTATAACAACCCAACTAGACTCTTGCTGAAGGCAAGTCAGGGTGATCAGGCATCACCTGGGGAATGGTAGAGGATGAGGAACTCGATCAGATATTGAGGGTAGGAGATTCTGGCTAAACTGACTTAGCAAGTTCTTGCTAAAACTGGACAATGCAGATATGAACACAGAAGCTCAAAAAATCAGGGCCTAGTTGAGAAGAGAGTTCAGAGGAGCCTGACTAGAGTTTGGTCAAGAAGAGAATCTTTGTCAACACACATACACACACAGCCTCTATTCATTCGGTCCACAGACACCTTCCAGTGTCATCAAGTGCTAGTGCCTCCATCTTGTCACGTTCACTATCCCCCATCCCACTGCTATACCTGTATGTACTTTTGCCTGTTTTAAGATTGTTCAAGGGAGCTTTTCCTGACCATTCCAGACTAGATAACAAACCCTTCTCAAAGCTTTCTTCATCCCATATTTGTCTCTCACAGCAGATAGTCATTATGTAATTGTGCAATAATAGATAGTAATTGTGTGTCAATGTGATTCTTTAATAGATATCTGCCATAGTTCAATAAAATTCCTGAGTTTTTTAAAATTTATTTTATTTAAGTAATTGAAGTATAGTTGATTTACAATGTCATGCTAGTTTCTGCTGAACGATAAAGGGATTCAGTTATAGACATATATATACTTTTTCATATTCTTTTTCATTATGGTTTATTAGAGGATATTGAATATAGTTCCCTGTGCTAAATAATAGGGCCTTGTTTTTTATCCATTTTATATATAAGTTTGTATCTGCTAATCCCAAACTCCCAGTCCATCCCTCCCCTACCTTTTCCCCCCTTGGCAACCACAAGTCTGTTCTCTATGTCTGTGAGTCTGTTTCTGTTTCTTGGATAAGTTCATTTATGTCATATTTTAGATTCCACATATTAAGTGCTATATGGTATTTGTCTTTCTCTGTCTGACTTACTTCACTTAGTATGATAATCTCTACTACTGAGATATGATAGGACCTATATGATAGGTCCATCCATATTGCTGAAAATGGCACTATTTCATTCTTTATCCATTCATCTCTCGATGGACATTTAAATTGCTTCCATGTTTTGGCTATTGTAAATAGTGCTGCTATGAACATAAAAGTGCATGTATATTTCCCAATTATAGTTTTGTCTGGATATATGCCCAGGAGTAGGGTTGCTGGATCATATGACAGTTCTAATTTTAGTTTTTGAAGACCCTCCATACAAAATTTCTGAGTTTTCATTGACTGTAAATTCCATGAGGGACAATGAAGGGTATGTTTTGCTCAACAGTGTAATCTAGCACCTTGCACAGAGTGGATCAATAAATACTTATTGAATAATTGAGCCCTTTCCAAGAATAATTCTCAAGTAGAGAGAAGAGTGGAAGTGTGGAGAAGAGATAAGAACAATTAAAACAGATGTACAAGAAAACCAGATTTATTCACCCACTCATACATGTAAAACTGTCCATTCAATAGCTAGTACACTGGTTTTAAATCTAGCAAATTTTAATAGTGAGTCCCTTTACCTATTTGCTTATTTACTTAAGTTCATTTATAGGGCTTGGAACATAATTTCCCTACTTTGCATGATTATAAAGTTTATAGTTGCCGTATGTTAATGGGTTTACTTGTTATATGTGTTGTTTAGCCTTTAGTTAAAAATAGAACCCCAAATTATGACATTGCTTCTCTGAAAAGCATGATCTGTGATCTTCATAACTGTGATCTATATGAAAATGTGGCATCCATGTATACTCTGAAAAGAACAGCAAGAACTTGCCTATTGGAAAAAATGCAGATGATCACTATAAGACAGTGCAAAGTCCTTCAGAAGCCTAAACTAGGGAAAAGATAGGTAGAAAAGATAATTTTGGAAATTAAGGGAGAGGTGTGAGACTTGGGTAACATAGCTCAAAAACATGAAAGTTTTTTGAGAAAGTTCTATAAATGAGTTTAAGTGTAAAAACTTTAGAAAAATAAAACTAAGAAACTAATCCAAAGGAAGTATTAAGTTCTTTTATATGCATGCTGAATTCTCATCTTCTTAACCTAAATCACTAGTGCAAATTTGTTTAATACATGTAAGGCTTATCCTCTGAAATGGATCAAACATGCTACCCCAAAATATGTCACTTTAGCATAAGAATTACTTTGAGCTGAGGACAGTTAAGAAACAACAGACACAAGAGCAAATCTCTGCACTCTGCCTTTCTGCCTAAAAGTAGGAAGTGAATTTATCTTAGTAAAGGTGTTCCCCCTCCCCTCTTCCATACAAGGAAGAGGACGATGACCCTTAAACACTGAAGACAACTCAACTCATCAACCAGAGATGGCACCAACTCTAGTCTGTGTAACAGACCTTACTAAACAACACATCTTCCATTGGCTTTCTTCATATATTTACCTTCCCACAGTTTGCTGCCCTTAGAAGCCCAAACCCCTTTCTCTCTATCTTGTCACCTCTCCACAATTTATTGACTTTGTTAAACTGATATATAAGCTCTCAAGCCTAACCACATCTTTTCACTGTTTTTGTTTTCTTTTTGGAGGCCCCATGTGAATGCATAATAAACTTTTTTCTGTTAATCTGTCAGTTGCCATTTTAATTTGCAGACTCCAGCTACCTAAGAAGGCAGAGCAAAAGTTTTTTTTTTCCCAACCGTACACCTCCCATCTCTAGTTTTTCAAGAAAAGAAATGGGTAGTTTATAAGCTGCCATCAAGTAGGGAATCCCTTAAACTGTAGACAGTATTGTTTGGAAAGCATTGTAAAGAGGACTATGTCATTCATTGCATCATTCATTCATTGAAAACATATTTATTAGGCACCCACTATATATCTATATATAGATATAAAGGTTTGACTAAGATAGACATAGTGATTATCTTCATGGATCTTATATTCTAGCAGGGAGAGATAGGAATTAAGCAAAGAATTATGCAATTAATCATTTAATAACAATAGTGTTAATGCTATGGAAAATAAGTAGAGGGTTTTGTGAAAGTGTAACTACTAAGAGACCTGACCTGGAATGGGAGGAGGGGGTGACCCCTAGGAACATCCTCAAGAGAGTTATACTTCAGCTGAGTGCTGAAGAATGAGTAGGAATTAACTAATATTGTTATTTGGCCAGACAGCATCTAAATCCCTTTATTTGAAAATTTATCATTTAATGAGTTTTTGTAGGGCAGAGTCCATGCCAGTGAAAAGAAGTTAAAAATGCCAGACACTCATTTTTGCAGCATCCTTTGCGGTTAAAGTGCAGCCACATTCACATACATATATGAAAGACTGAATTGAGAACGAGTGACACAAGATGAATGGGAAATGGAAGGGATGTTTTCTGTAGGTATCAGCTGATGCAGCAATAATGAGTTGCTTGGGCAACAGACTTGGCAGAGTAAATAGCCACATATGGGGCTTGGCGTTGAGGACCGTGATGTCTGCACTGCACCAGGTCTGGAGTGATCTGGGATGTGGTTCTGGCAGCATGGCCACAAGCTTTGTTCTCTAGAGCCCTCCCAATAATTCTGTGAGCCTCCAAACATCTTTTAATATCGTTTTCCCTTCTTAAATTAGTCAGAGTTGGGTTTTTTGGGTTACAACCAAGCAAAGGAGTGGGAGAGAATGAAAAAGAGCTCCCTGGTGGAGGCGAGAGTGAATGTGAACCGTCTGAGTTGCTGGGAGGGAGGATGTGGCAGAGAAGGCTAGTGCAGTGGACAGCAACCGCTGACACAGGGCACTGAGGCCATGAGAGGGATTCTTTACTTTATTCTAAGAGCAATGAGAATCAGTAAAGAGCTTTAAGCAGGCAGGAGACATGATAAAATTTGCATTTTTAAAGGTCACTCAGTGATCAGAGACTTTATGCCAGAAATTATTGCAGCTAGATAAAGACTACGGCTGTGGAAATGCAGACAAGAAGTTGGATTTTTGAAATTCTATGAAGTAAAATAAATAGGCTTTGGCAAGAGGTCAGATGTGTAAGAGTGGAACATTTCACTTGCACAACAACCTGTTACTTGTTCAACAAAAGCAGATAACACATGGAGTAATTCCAACATATGTGCATTCTCTGGCTGGGCTGATTTGCATATGTCCTACTAAACCAAATATAGTGAGTGGAAGCACATAGTTAACACACTGGCTGAGATTTCTTTCCCCATTCTCTTAACCTAAAATGATTAAATTCAGTTCTTCTGCATTTCATGTTCTTCGGTAGTTTATAACATTGTCATCTCTTCAATATCAACTTCATCTTTTTTCTTGCATTTTGAAAGGGAATGAAAGCATAAATTTGTTCTAGAAATGTAGAAAAGAAATTCAGAAGCTAGATAAATAGAAGTGTTGAGATTTAGTTTGCTTGATACTTGATGTGTCGCTAAACAATAAAATCCAATTATTAGTAATGAAAGAAGACAGAAATTACTTATTCATACTATCTAGTAAAAATAAGCAAAATATTCTAATAGTTGAAAATCCCTTCATTGTCTTCTAGTGATAATGCTGCAGAGCTCAGCATCTCTGTTCAGTAGGTATTTGTGACTGTAATGGAGTCCAGTGCTTCATCACTTTCTGTCGCTGGGACACTTTTTTTTTTTTTTTTTTTTTGATTTAACTCTGTGCCCTCCTCTGTGTTCCCACAGAACTCCAAGCAAAACTCTAACACACATTTGCATAGGCCATGACAGGGCTGGGTTAACGCGGTCTACCTCTAGTGCAGAAATCATGGGTCCTAGCAGTTACGATGCAGCTTTTCCAACACTCATGGGTTCGACAGCCTTAATCATTGCACTGCATGATTCATATGTGTGTACTCTGGGCCCACGTTTTTAACCCTCTATCATCCACCCTTGTTTAAAATTGATGCCCTCCCTGTGACTTATGACTTCTCACCCACTATCTCTGAGTCTGACCAATGGCCTGCTTGTGCTTGTTGTTTGAGAGCATGCTTGCCTCTGCCAACACAGTCTTGATCTGTGGCGCAATTCTCTGGTACCAGTTTGTGAAGTTTCCATGCAATTATTGTTATAAGCCTTAGGAATTAAAATTTTTAATTATTATTGTTAATTAAGTTATATATACCCAGGCCACAAAGGTTAAAATGGACCAAAAACATACACTGTAAAAAGTAACATTCCATTCAGAGACAGGAGGGATGAACAGGTGGAGCAGAGAGGATTTCTAGGGCAGTGAAACTACTTGTAGGAAACTGAATGGTAGATACATGTCATACATTTCTCAAAACCCATAGAATGTACAATGCAAAGGGTGAACCCTAATGTAAACTATGGACTTTAGTTAGTAGTCATGTATAAATATTGGCTCATCAATTGTAACAACTGTACCACACTAATGCCAGTTGTTAATAATAAGGGAAACTGTTGATGGGAAAGGGGAGACATGCCATATGGGGACTCTGTATACTTTCTGCTCAATTTTTTCTGTAAACCTAAAACTTCTCTAAAAAATAAAGTCTCATAGTTTTCCTCCCATTCATGCCCCTGCCACCTAATTCCTTTCCCTATAGGCAATATATGTACGGAATGTTTTATATACTATCCATACATTAAAATATGTAATGACAATTAGTACCAATTATAGGTGCTGCTTTTAAACTGAAAACATGGTTCACTATAAGGAAACCAAAATGACCCTTGCCACTGTTCCTACTTCAGTTCCATCTTACTTCAGCTCCAAGTTCCTCTCTGACCCAGAGGGTTTGCTTATGTTTTGCTTCCACATGGATAAGTTTTTCCAGGCTAGAGAAGAATCCATTATTCACTTTCACTTTTCACAATTTATTTTGGTAGTACACATTATAGTTAATTACATCTCAGTTTGCATAATTACTTTGATTAATGTCTGCCTATCTTCCTAGTTTGACAAACTCGTCCTTGATGATAAAGTTTTGTTCAAGTCAATGTTTTAAAAGGCATGTACTAGGCAAATATAAATGTTATTCTTAATCATAATACAAGCAGTTTATTATACCTGTTGCACAATAACCAATCTGCTTTCCCATTTATGTTACCGTCTGGTGTCCTCTTACAGACATTTGATCTGTGACCCCTAGATGCTAAAGTCAGCACAGTGTGGACCAGGAGTTGCATCCATAGGATTCTAGAACTGTCTTTCCTCAGTTCTTTGTACTCTAACATCATGAGGCAGGGCAACTGTGTGGCATAGTCTCAGGGGGCTCCATTCACATAGCAGCCTTAGAGCACAGCTGGCCCTACATTATGAAGCAGTCCTGGAAGTAGGTTTTCAGTAAATATCTATTACGTGAAATAAAAACTATATAGTCATTGTACAAATGGAAAGAAATTATTAAATGTATTCATGTTCGCTTTTTTTAAAAAAGAATAACATAAAGCTTATTTGATTCATTGTGTGGTTGAGTCAACATAGCTTTTATTGTGTAATGTGGTATATTGGGTCTTTGTTCCCAATTCTTCATTACTGCCCTCCAGCAGAGTCACATCCATACCCTTTGGCATTTGATTTTGTGGTACCTTCCTTTGACATGGTACATATGTCCCCACCCCAATAACATTTGGTCTAGGTATTTTGCCTGCCTTTGCAGATGGGGTATAAGTGAAGATATACACACCGCATACCATGGAGGGTGGTAAAGGTGATTGTGTCACTTGACTTGGCCTCCTAGAATTTTCAGACTCTGCCAGAAAAATGTGCCCAATGTAGCCCTTTCCCCCCTGAATCCTGGAATAGAGCACGTGGAGTAGAATTGAATCCAAACCAAAGCTGGGAGTTTAGCCTACACTAGCTCAAGCAGAGGACCCCAGCCAAGATCAGCCAAACAGCAGTTGACCCGGAGACCCATGAGAGAGAAAAATCAATGTTTATTGTTGGAACCTGTTGAGATCCTTGTGGTTGCTTGTTACCAGCATTACCTCAGTGAAAACAAAGCAAAACAATACAAAACGGAGTAATGCCAATTTGTGTTTCAAAATTATTAGTAATAAGTAAAACATCCATGCATCCTTTCAGTGCTACCTGAAATGTTAAATAGCTGAACATTTATCTTTAATCTCAGTGAATTAAATTTTTAAGAATCTGCACATTCATTTTTAAAAGCAAGTCACTATCTCCCTGTTAATAAACTTCCTCTCCACAGTACAATTATTCAAAACCATATCATTTTGAAGAATAAGAAACATTTTGAATGATCACACAATGTCCATCTTTTAAACTACTTAGTTTTATCACCAGTGAGTAAAGCGTCACATAGAGCCCCAAATTTAGTGTAAACAGCAGTTTGAATCTTTCTAAACTCACATTAAATGTATTTGGTCAATACATACAAAACAAAAGAATAAAATCCAAATATAGTTGGAAGTTGTTTATCATTGAAGGTAATTACCAGGCTTGGTGTATGTATAGAGGTGAAAGCCAAACTAACAATGACTTCCATTTACTGTGACAGGTAGTATCATAAAACATGTACAGATATTATTTCTAATGTTCTTGATACCTCTGCAGGGTAGGCACTATTACCTCCATCTTAGAGATGAGGATACTGAAGCTCAAGGAAGTGAAGCGATCTGCCTGAGAGCACACAGCCACTAAAGCAGGCTTCAGACAAAAGATTTGTCTGATACCATAACCACAGTGCTACTCACACAGTGTCTTCATCTTTTAATACTCCAGATACTTAGATACTCATAAAAATGTTTGCTGAGTTGAACTGAGAAGAAATAGATATTCAGTTCTACAAGGGATAATTCAGCAAAAGCAGCCACTGTATCTCTTTGTCTAACTTTCCCCTATGCAAGAGTAAAATTATCCCTGAGAGTATCAAGCTGTGACCAATTTTGTTTTGATTTTGTGTTCAGTTTGTCTATTCTTTTGGTAACAGCTATAGGAAACTTACTAGATCTTCAGCATCCATACATGAATGGCTCCTGCATCGGCCTAACCTCTTAACCTAGACATTCTGCTTAATAAGAATAGTTCTGCAACCCAGCATGGAATTATGATTTTCCAGGAGCAATCCCTTTAGACATTTAGAAGGATATTCTTTATGATTTTTTCTCATATTACATGCTGCCATATGGCAACAAGAATCTACCCAGCAGAGCATATGGAAAACTTGCCATGCATGGGAAAACATTAGAGGAAAAATATGGAAACAAGAGATGCTGCCATTGCTCATACCACTGCATAAGAAATTTGCTTGCCACTCGTGCCAAAGCATAAGTAGTTGAACATATCTCTTATGTGTGATTTCTATTTTACGTTTAAGTCTGGCTTACCAAGCAGTACCCTGACAGTGTTAATCCCTGTTTGGATGCCAGTTGGATAAAAATGTTTTCCTATAGAAGCAGTGATCTAGCACAGCTAATCCAGAATGTTCTCTGCCACCCACCTGGAATTATTAATCTTCATTTATATCATCATTGAATCCATTTCTCAGAATGAATACTTCCAAGCCAGTCTCAGTTACTTCTTCTCCCTCACCTCCCATATCCAACTAGACACAAATCCCATGAATTTTATTTAAGAAATACAGTTGAATCTGGTTTCTATTTTTCATCCTCACTACCTTTATATTTAAGCACTTATTTCCTCCTTGGAGAATTGTGATAACTATCTCTGTTTCCTCCCTCCTAGACCTAGTTTTTCTTCCCACCAGTCTATCTTTCGACTACTGCTGGAGTTAACATTCTAGAACATAATTCAGATCAAGTCACTTCTGTAGTTCAGAATATCTGTTGGTTTGACAGAGTAAAGAATGAGACCAGTACTTCTTAGCTCTACATCTGAGGGGCTTCACGGTCCATGCCAGTGAACCTCATTTTGGTGATTGCTAGACTCTGGCCACATGACTTTTTTCTCACCATTTCCTCAACCACATTAGACCCTTTTATATCTCCATGTCTCTTGCAAACTAATCTTCCTGGTGGAAGGTCCTTCCCCCACCATCTTTACCTTGCCAATTGCAACTCATATGTGAAAATATCTCCTCCAAAGTAGGTTAGTTGCTTCTTTGATGCTTCCAGAGCTCTTAGTGTATACTGTTATGTTTCTAAGTTTTAATCCCCCTCTTTGCCAACAAGTTTTATAATGTCTGACCCTTAAAAAGACACTTAATAAATAATTGCTGAGTAAATGAATGAATGGTTCAGTGTATCTATTTTAGGATGATCCAATTTTCAACACATACAGAGTTCTATAATATAGACTTTCGAAATTGTAAAAGGGATTAGTTTAAGGGGGAAAAAAACAGCGATATAAGGGGAAATGTTTACATATGCGATATCACACAATAATTTGTCACAAATAAACTTAATTTTTTAAGGGGATTCCCCAAATGAAATTTAATATCAAAACATTCTCAGGATATTCTAAGTCTTCGTCTAGGTAGTTGTGACTGGAAACGAAGTCTCTTTCCTGATCCTTTAGGATTATCACATATTTTCTCACTGTCCTCATTTAATATGACAGTAGTCTCTATAAGTTGGCTGCTACAGATTGCTGGAATCCTTCTGAATTTCAGATTCAACTTCAAATATTATTTATTGAATGCTTACCATATATCCTACACTGTGCTTACTACCTTTACATATATGTTTATCTTTAAGGGGCTAATTTTTTTCATTATTAGTCCTTACTAGTAATTTTTTGACATTCCAGGTCTTATTATTGCTACTATTTCTGCTGCTTCTGTGTTGCTCTTGCAACACTCTATTATTACCTGACACTACCTTATGTTGGATGTAGTTTCCCTCAAACTCCCACCTTTCTGTTTCGTTCTGCAAGCAGTCTCAAGGCTAAATGCTTTCTCTTTGGGCTGTCTGCCCCCCGAACATTAGTCTAAATCCTCTCGATCCTCTAGAAACTCAGGCCTGGCCACATCCCCACATGGTTCATGATGTTATCGATCATTTCATCCTTTCTGGTCTTGCTAACAACTCTGGCTGTACTAGCTTAACTTGCTGCTCACTAACCATCTAGCTCAATCTATGCTTATCTGTCCCACAGGCTGCTCTGACAGCATCCCCATCTCAAACATCAAAGGCTAACTGAAATGATAAATAAGCCTCAAAGCCCTTTTTAAATCTTTTAACTGCCTCCTTAATTTATATTAATCTCCCTTAGTACAGAAATTGCATATGTTTCTACCAAGTTTCTAATTTTCTTAGCCCATTTTCAGATAATCAACATTGATTATCAGCCCTTAATAATTGATGAAAGTAATTGTCCCAAAGGAAGAAATTATAAACACCTCCTACATGTATTATTCATTCTTTATAGTTCTGTGTGAGCCTCAAGAAAGAGAAATACATTGAGTCATACATAAAGGAATGAAAAAAAAATACCTCCAGGGCTATATCAACCTTGAGGCTGCTAAAACAACTATCACAATAAATAAATGTCATTGTCTTCTTTACTTACTGAATAAAAGTGTCTGACAAGGCTGAAAGAAGATGCTCATGGTTTATATTTAGACATTTCACTGTTGTTCAAGATACATTCTTTATTCTGAGAAAGATACCAAACAAGTAAGTTTATCAAAATTTAATATTTTCTTGACAAATATATGCAGCCCACCATTTGTGAGTACAAGTATTTTCCAAAAGTTTGCTTATAACCTGCCTATTTGGAACTTTGTTTCCCTAGAGAACTAATGTTTGTCTCCACCTGAAAAAAGTCAGTTTCACCACAATGTGGCTAAAACAAATACTAATAGCATTGATTCAACTCTGTGAAGCTCTGGTTCATATTTTTGTCATGTAAGTATATATTTCAGGTTAAAATTCAGGTGACAGAAATATGTCTCCCCCTACTAAAATACTGGTGGCAGCTAAGGTCAGGGAGGATAAGGTAGCAAGCAGGTGGTCCTGGACTCCACAACATCTTACCTCTCAGAATATGCGGGACGAAGGGAACCTTATAGGTCACTCATGCCCCCAGAATTTATAAATTAAGCAACAAATTCTTGGAGTAAAAAGGCTTTCCTGATAGCACTGTGATTCTACTGAAACACCCATACATTTGAGGAGAGAGAAGAGAGGCTTGTCTATTTGTCATTTCAAGCCAGTATTTTTTTTAATATTCATAAAATCAAATTGAAGTTCCAAATCCAGACAGTCCAACTTTGGAAATAGTAGATAGATGATAGATATATAAAGAAAAAGTGAACGATAGTTCAAGTAACCATCTTTTCATTTATCTTTATGCTTCTAAGTCCTACTTGATTTTCAAAGCCCAACTCAACTGCTAACTCCCATCTAATTGTAAGGGGAAAGAATGATATCTGCTTTCCCTAGCATAGAGTAAGTGCATAGTAAATATTTGATTAATTATTAATTAATCTCCTCCTCCAAAATCTCTTCCAATCTGTAATGCTTTCTTATTCCTCTAAATTTCCACAGTGTTTCATCAATACCCTCTTCCGTTTTTTTCTGCCTTCTATGTATTAATGTTAGATATTTATGTGCATGCCCTGTGTTCCTCACATTATGATTTCTTTCAAACAGGGTTTATGTATGATTAATTTTCACTTACACTAATCAGTTAATAAATAGTTTTGAAAAGAATGAGTATCTGGAAAATGTAAGCAAATCAAGTTTTTGTTTTTAAATACTGGTGCATGATGGAAACATGGTAATAAGGAGAATTTTCCACCCATGTTGCACTCTTTTCAGATTACAAAAAAATCACTGTTACAAAAGAAAGTTTTAAAAATAAAATTCTACTTCCTAAGGACAAATAAGTTCTAAAGCAACAATTTAACCCTCCAGAGATGCTTTGATAAACATATTATCAAGACTTTTCTAAGAACTATAGAGTTTATATGTTTGCTTTTATTTTGCAATCATAGAAATGACACCTTCAGGAGTGATAATAAGTCTCTGTTTCTAAAGAATTGGAAAAAGAATAAAATAAGAATTTTCCTCAGCCATTATGTGTATGAGACTGGGCTTATTACCTGTTTGTTATATCTAGTATTAAATATAAAATCAAAAAGATGCAAGAGGAAATATCTCAATGTTGGACCCTCAACCCACAGAGAAGCCAGGTATAACTATTGGAACCATAACAAAACATGACACATGAACTTAGTAACCAAACTGCAATATAAAGTCACAATTCTATTTGTTCTTTGATAATATAAGAACATTAAGGATGTTTCATCCAGATAAAAATTTAAGAGCAAAAAAATGTTATGAGTGTTAGGTCATTAAATTGTAGCATTACCATGTCATACTAATCACTGTCAACTCCTCACACACATGCACACGCACACACACACGCACACCAAATTGATGAGCATGAAATGTGTAACATAAAAAACACAGTTCATGATGAGAAAATATATAATTACAATAAAATACTGTGTGGTGCACATATCTTTTGGTGTAGAAAATTTAACTTATTCTCAATCTAGGCCATTCAGAAGTTGATTATCCAATTTGGGAATTATCCAGAAAACTCCCTCCTTGTATTCTTTGGCACTTCTAGTAGAAACTGAAAAAGGAAAGGAATGACAGTGGGAAAAGGAAATAATTCCACTTAGTTTCTTTGCAGCAAATTTGTTAAATATTGTTAGGAGGGGAAACTGAAACTCGTAATTAAATTAGTGTTTTTGATTACCAGTGGATTTCATTTTTTCTGACTCTGAACTTAATTATCATGGATAATTGAGATCCATCTTTATGGCATTAAGAAAAAATGCTTGTCATTGGATAGTCACTTGGAGGAGGGAGAAAACTGAGGAAACTGAAAGTCAGGCAATCCATCTCCAGTCCTCCCATTTCCTTCTCTGGCCCAGCGCCACCACCTTTGCTCTTCGTAGGCTGCACAGAGCTTCCTCCTGTACACAAAGTGAGAAATAGAGCATGATAAATATCATCTGTGCACTTCAGAATTATGGGTTACCATAGTAGCAACGCACTTCAGGTGTACTGATGTAATGTGTCTGGAATTGGAATATTAACCTAAAGAACCTAATACTGTTTTTCTCAGATTTATTTTTTTTAAAAAAAGCTTGCCAGTAGATATATAGCTGCCAGGGGCTTAGCTTAAAGTGAGAGTGTTTAGATTGACTGCCATGAAAACAATTGACAGGAAAACCTATGCACTGACAACACCCATACTAAGAGATCTATAAGAATTTAGTTAGTTGAAGAAAATCTAAAACTGTCAAGAAAGCAACTTTATGACTATAGTCCCTGTCTTGCTGAGAAATCCTGCAATGCTTTCATCAAGGACATCATGTTTTCTCAGATGGTCTATGAACCATCACACTCTGGTAATTATCTGCTGCTGAGTAAGGCCTTTGCATTTTATTCAAGGATGTCCCCTTAAAACTCAACCAAGATGGCTAAAACAGATTATCTTCTCATCAGTATGCTTTGAAAGTAATACATAACAAATTCCACTTACACACTAAGTTTTTTTTCTAGGGAGATTATACCTAAATCTAGAAATTACTGTGGCATCTCCAAGGTCAAATAGCATTTGTAGAATAAGTCAGTTTTTCCAGGAAAGGATAAAGATTTTGGTTTCTCTGGAATTTGGTTAAAAGTAGTCTCTCTAGTTGGTGACATTGCTCTGAAAGATATTTATAATATGACTCACTTCAAGAATTTCAGGGTTTTCTTTATTGTAAAACAAAGTTATTTTTTTAAAAAAAGAGTATTTTATTTTATTTTAGTACTTTAAAATTACGGAGGATCATATGATTTATAACGTAACCAGAATACTTGACTAGCAAAAGCATTTCATTTCCAACCATGATAGATGATACAATTTACTGAAATTGATTGTTATTACCTCTGTATATTAGTCATTGATGAGTTGATTAACAGCTAAATTCATAACCATTATGATTCAGATCTGTTCAAAACATTTATTAAATGCCTTTTTTATGCCTGCTCTAATATAGTAGATGGTTAACTAAACTGAACTAAACATTATGTATTGAACATTATGCTAGGACTTCTACCTGATAAGGTGAAATTCTGTTGGGGATATATTATTTCTTCTGTTTTTCCTTCTTTTCTTCCTTTTCCCCTCCCTCCCTCACTCCCATTCTCTCTTTCTTTCTGGCTTTCATTTAAACATTCAAGGTAAGAAATTTGGTTTAAAATCTATTTGTCAAGCTTTGGTAAAGGATGCAAATAAACGTAAATTTTGAGGTGTCCATGGCTGAATCCCTGTGACCTGTGAATATGGTACCTAACATGGCAAAAGAAAAAAAAAATAAAACTTTGCAAATACAATTAACATTATAAACCTTGAGATGAGGAGACTACCTTGGATTATTTGGGTGGACCCAATCTAATCACATGAGTTTTCAAAAGCAGAGAAACTTTTGGCTACAGTTAGAAATGTGATGACATCAAAGAAATGGCAGTGAGAAGGATTCACCACTCTGTTTCTAGTTCTGCGATGCAGGGAGTGTTTAGGAACCAAGGGTAGTCTCCAGCTAACAGACAGCAAAGAAAAGAGATCTCAGTCCTACAACTACATGGAAATGAATTCTGAATGAGCAAGGAAATGGAACATCCCCTAGAGCCTTCAGAAATATCCTGATCCCTTGAATTTAGCTCTGTGAGATTGGTACTGGCCCTCTAAAATAATAAATTAGTGTTGTTTTAAGGCACTAACTTTGTGGCACTTTGTTATAACAATAGAAAACTAATACAGAGATGTTATAATCTACTGGATAACAAGAAATACAAGCACATTAAAATGTGATGTGGCAAATGTTTCGGGGTGGTATGAACAAAGCACCATGGTGTCTTATTTCCTGGGACTCTGCCATAGCAAAGTGCCACAGACTGGGTAGCCTAAACAATAGGAATTTATTACTTAGTTCTAGAGGCTAGAAGTCTAAGATCAAGGTGGTGGCACATGTAGTTTCCCCTGAAGCCTCTCTCCTTGACTTGTGGGTGGCTGCCTTCTCACTGTGCCCTCACATGGTATTTCCCCTATGTGCACACATGTCTGTCCTAAACTAAGGAACCCAGTCATGTTAGATTAGGGTCCACCCATATAACCTCATTTTACCTTAATTACCTCTTTAAAGGTCCCATCTCCAAATAGTGTCACATTCTAAGGGTTAAGACTTCCACATAGGAATTTGGGAGGGACACAGTTCAGCCCACAATAGTGGGGTTACTGAGTGAGGAAAAACTTGGAGAAATTTTCATAACGAACATTAGATACTTGAGCAGGCTGCTATTTCTCAGGCAAAGAAGAGGTAGAAGAGCATTAAGCTTAGGTGGACTACCATATGCAAAGGCACAGATTTTTAAAAATATTACTCTTTCTTTGATACAAACAGTTGATGGAAGAGTTTTGGAAGAATTTAAATTCCAAAGTCAAATTCCTTCCACAGACTCTACCATCTGACTTCAGCCAAGGATATAACCACTGTTAACATATTATTGTATTTTCTTCCATATAATTTTAATTCATATGCAAGTATGTGTTATTTATAAAAAATGCACATTGCTGGGCTACTTAATTTTTACAATTTGAAAATACTTCTGAGATATGTTTTTATGTAATTACAGTGACTATGTAATATTCCATTTTAGGGATATACCATAATTTTCCAGTCCCATATTTATGGGTATGTTTTGCTCCTCCAAATAAAGTTGCAATAAACATTTCTTATACACCCATCTTTGTCTATAAACTGGTTTAGGAAATAGACTGAACTTCATGGATACAAACAGAAAGATTGTTTTGTTATTGTTGTTTTGAATTGTTTTACTACTGCCTTTAACAGTGGTTCTCATAGTAGGTCTCTGAACTATCAATATTAATATCAATATCACCTGTGTCAATGAAAATAATCAATAACAATCAATAATAAGAATAGAAAAGAGTTTTGTTTGAGCCAAACTGACGACGATAGCTTGGCAGCCAATTTCCCAGATTACTCTAAGAAACTGCTCTGGAGATGCATGGTTTTCAGCACAGTTTTATATCTTGTCAGAATAAAGAATATTAAACAAGTCAGGGCTTCCCTGGTGGCGCAGTGGTTGAGAGTCTGCCTGCCGATGCAGGGGACACGGGTTCGTGCCCCGGTCCGGGAAGATCCCACGTGCCGCGGAGCGGCTGGGCCCGTGAGCCATGGCCGCTGAGCCTGCGCGTCCGGAGCCTGTGCTCCACAGCAGGAGAGGCCACAACAGTGAGAGGCCCGCGTACCGCAAAAAAAAAAAAAAAAAATTTGTTAAACAAGTGAGGGATACATTTCTTCAAGGTTCCAAAAACAGTAGACCAGCACGTACACAGCGAGTCAGTGTGGCCTTGGCACCAGGGAAGGGAGCCTTATCATCAAGGGAGTACCAGCATTGGCGTCCCAGGAAGAGAGGCATTGAATCTTTATTTTTAACATGGACAATCTTTACTTGTGGTCAGTGTGCTCTTTTCTTTAATAATTAAAGCATATGTACAACATATGTTCGATAGGCCAAAAACAGTCTGTTCTAATTAGCATAACATTCAGGTTAACTCACATAAAAGCCAGAATGACTTCCCCATACCTCAATAAGGGAAAATTTCTTTTATCACCTGGAAATTTAGAAATGTAAATTCTCAGGCCCCAGAGACCCTCCCAAACCTACTGAATTAAAAACTGGAGATGGGACCTGCAATTTGTACTTTATTTTTATTTATTTATTTTACAGTACACGGGCCTCTCACTGCTGTGGCCTCTCCCATTGCGGAGCACAGTCCCCGGACGCACAGGCTCAGCGGCCATGGCTCACGGGCCCAGCCGCTCCGTGGCATGTGGTATCTTCCCGGACCGGGGGACGAACCCGTGTCCCCTGCATCGGCAGGCAGACTCTCAACCACTGCGCCACCAGGGAAGCCCTGCAATTTGTATTTTAAGAAGCTCTCCAAGTGCTTCTGATGTAGGGTAACATCTAATAATCCCTGCTGTAATACGTCTCCCATTCCTACTCCTTGAGGACTCCTCAGACAGGTCTCTTGCTTTCTCATATCATTCCATTTCACTATGTGTTTTCAGGCGTTAAAATATCTCGTAGAGGTTCACCAGAAAATTTGATTTCACAATCAATTCAAGGCCTGAACCATGACTTAGTACGCAGGGAAGGAGGAGATTGTCTATTGCACTTTTCTTGTTTGTCATTCTCACCTCACTCTGCTACTTCTGTATCTCTCTTTCTTCTCTGAAAACCTAAGACCTGGAGAATAGTTGGGGAAAAGGAAAAATCATCTCTTAAATGATTAGTATTGTTGTAATCCAGCCATTAGGATTCTTGATGAGACAGGCATTCAAATGCAGATTTTCTGGAAGACCTCCACAGGCGTCTCTAATTTGCACGGTTCCATGGGAGGGGTCGGGCACTCTCTGACTGACCTCCTGTGGCTTCCCACTCCATCAAACCCCCTCTTCTGCCTCTCCAGCCCCTGCCCTTGACAGTCTACTGTTCAGCCTCTTTTTGCTAGAATCCTCTTGGCCCCAGACTCTACCCTCTTGATTGATATTAGGTTGGGATGGCTCAAACCTGGTTATGTTCCATGACAATCAATTAATACACAGTTAACTCATGCATCTGTGTCATGTTGATTGTCAGGATACAGACAGTTGCTCTGCAATCCCTTCTCTCTTCCAGCTGTTAAGAGTTTGAGAGGTCCTAATATAAAGGAGAATTTTCCCTATCTGAGATAAAATCAAACTACATGATAGATACAGGAATCCAAAAAAAAAAAAAATGGAGATGAGATCAGATATGTGTTATTATTTTTAAAAACTTGTTTATAGGAAATGGCTTAGAACTGTGCTGGTAGAACCTGCTAATACATCACCTCAAATGAGATGGAATTACCTACCCAGTCATAGGCACAGCTGGAAAACTGCAGTATTCTCCTCCCCAGGAGCAGGTTCCTTAATCCTTGGCAGAAAAGCAGATGATAAGGCATGCTTCTGATGGACAGGCTGCCTCCCAAAGAATGGAGAGAGGGAAGGACTGAGTCTGGGTAGTCAGCTCCTTTTCCCAGACTTAACAGTTAAATTATCCTCTTTCCAAATAAAAAAATGAATGAGTAATGAATAGAGAAGCAAGACTTTAGGCTAGCTCAACGGTATCCAATAGAAATACAATATGAACCACAAATGCTAGTCACATATACAATTTAAAATTTTTCAGTAACAATATTAAAAAGAAAATTTTAAAAAACAGTGAAGTTAATTTCATTAATGTATTTTTATTTAATCCAGTATTCCAAAATATTACCCTTTAATCATGTAATCAATATTTTAAACTGATATATAGCACTCTTTTTAAATACTAAATCTTCAAAATCCTATTTGTATTTAGCACTTTTGGCACATATGGCATTAGGACCAGCCATATTTCAAATGCTCAGTAAAGGCATGTGACTACAGGCTAGCATATTGGACAGTGCAAGTCTAGTTTAACACTTTCAACATTTAAACATAACTTGAAAGGATTGTAAGCCTTCCCTACCATCAGCCTACTTTGAGATTTCAGAATTCTCCAGGCATAAAGGAGACTGGTTTCTATGATCCTAACACCTCTCACCACTACCCTTAACTCCAAACACCACAAGTCATGAGTTATTAACTCCCCCAATTTTTTTCTATAAGAACTAGGATAAGCCTACAAATTTCTGCAGCTCAGCAGCATGCTGCTAGGAAGTATGATCTCAGTTTCCTATCATTTGAATTCACCCTGATCACTACAAGCAGATACACATACTGTCTACATACTGTGTCCTAAAGCTATCAACCCCTGCTAGGATATATCATTAGTCAAAAACAATTTTTGAAATACCTTAAATTATCCTGATATAAATTTATAAGCTGTAATAATAATTATATTTATAACCTAATGCTGTATATATATATATACATATATATGCTGTATATATATATATGCTGTATAATGCTAATGCTGTATATATATATATACTATATATATAGTCTATATAATAGGTATAATATATATAAAAGTATCAGAGCAGCCCATTTTAACACAAATACTGTATATATGACTTGTCTTAGACAATCGGAAAACATGTGATTTAAAGTCAATGTATAAACTTTGCCTGTAAAAGTTCCCTAAATTTTCAAGGAATTTAGGACTCTACATACCTTGAGGATTTAACTTCTCTTGATCTTGCTCAAACAGAAAAGACTCCTAAGTTAGTATTATTTGGTGCACCGTGTTATCATTGCCAAGATTTAAAACTCCTACAGGTTAAAAGTGGAACATTTTCTTGTTGCAAAGCAACTTCTTTTTATCTAATTGGATCATGAGAAAAGTCTCTTTAAGGATCTTTATCTCACTTTTCTTTCATTTGCTACAGTTATATATGAACTGAAACTATATTCAACAAATTACAATTGATTTATATGCTCTGAGGCCAGAAAATAAACTTTTACACAACTAGTTATACATGTTCAATTTACCCACATTCAAAGAGTCAGCATTCATATCAAATCTATTTTCTACCATACCCTATAAATATACACAATGATTTATTAGGGGTATTACTGTTTTCTTAGAATTTTACATTATCATTTATTAACAACATAATGCATAAATTTGAGATGTTTGGAATAAGATATGATTATTTTGAAAGTGTGATAAGATTCTCTTAGCGATGTCATAATTATCACAATCAGAACCTCATCCCAGCTGATTGTGATGAGCATGCAATCAGCAACAACAATGTAGAAACTGCCTGCTGCATCAACAAATATTGAACCTAGGTAATAAGTGGCAGTTCCTCTGGAATGTCTCTGTGAGGAACTTGGCCCATCTATATGAGCCCCTCCTGCGTGGGCTTTTGTTATTTCAGAACTTCCCTCAACTCTTGTCCCCTTGATGACTGGTACCTTGAGCAGGGACATCCCTGAAGGATACATCAGATTACTGAATGGTGCATATTCTCTTTCCTTTTTCCTCTTAGTCCTTTAGCTCAGGGACTAGACTTGCCCCCCCTCTTTCCTAAATAGTTTTCAAAATAAATATCTCTGGATGGAACTCTTTCCAGTAGTGTGCTTCCACAACCTCCATAGTGTACTGCAGAAGCAGAGTCCCCAAAGTTCTCCATCGTTTTAAAACTCCTCTGTGATCGTTATGTTTGCCAGAAATAGTCTAAATTTGACACGTCCCTATTTAAACCAAATAACTTATTTTTAGCCCCTTCACTGGAATTACTGCTTTTGCCCTATTGTGTCCTATACTGTATTAATTCCCAATCCCCCCTCCACCTTTATTAATTATAAAACATAGTATGGTATAGTAGTAAGGAGTGCCTGGGTTCAAATTCTGACTTGGATATTTATTATCCGTGTGGCTATGGAAACATTGCTTAAACCATAAGTAACTGTTTTCTCATCTGTAAAATGAGGATAATAACAGTATCTACTTCATAGGGTTTTTTGAAGGAGTAAAGGAGTTGATACTTGTAAAGCCCATAGAAAATATTTGGCATGTAGAAAGTGCTCAAAAATGTTGCTTACTAATAATCTAATACAATATGAAGACAATCTAATATACTATGAAAACCCCAGGATGTTAAAATAATAAAAATTATTTGGATGAAATGATGCCATAGAACTAACTGGAGAAGAAGAAGGAAGAGAAAAGAGATAAGTGATCTAGGTATCCAAGACAAGAAGGATAAGAAGCAAGAGGAGATGCAATAGGTTAAAACTCTTGAAATTGTTGTTTCTGTAGCTCAAATATTGATAATTTCTTATGGGTCAACCACGTAGAAAAAAACATTAAGCAAAAGACAAGTGGAGAGATTGCTGGATAAGAATGAACACCACATTATGTTGAGACCATACACCTGAGTGAAATAAAGAGGCAAACACCTGAAGGAAGGGATTATTCAGACAAAGAATAAAGAAAAGAACTTTCAAACACCTTAAATCCAATAAGCCAAATAGGGAAAGGAGGGAAAATGGTGAACTGAATTCAGGTGTGGATACCACATTTTGACTAAGTGTATGGAAGTTCTTTGCCAGACGGCAAAGCCATTGTATAAGATTAAAATTAATCTTCACCAAAAGATGTTGGCAGTTCAACGTTGTGATAAACTAAACTCATAAAATACAATAAGCTTTCAGGAAAAACTTATTCTTCCTAAAATTATGTGATTCTACAACCAATTAACAGTTGGAAGACATCACGATTATCATATTATTTTCATGTTAAAAATAGAAACTTACGGTGTAATAGACTATTCAAGGCATAGGGTAAATCAATTTTAGCTCAATTTCCTGCACCTTAAATGTGTGACAGAAATAATTCTTTCCTTGTCTGTCTCTCCCATGGAATCCAAACTCCTTACCCTCACCTTCAGTGTCCTTCATAATTTGACCCCAGCCTCCCTTTTTAACTTTATTTCCTACCATTTCTCTTTTATTTACCCCATGAGCTGGAGAGACCATATCATCTCCTGTCCAAACTGAAAGCATTTTAAGAGTGAATATAGGTCACTAAAATAATTACACTAATATAAATATTTGAAATATTATTTGCTTGCCTAAAGTTTGGTTTTATTATGCTGGTGGATGTATAAAATTCTATTGAAAGATATTTTCAAAATTAAAATTCTATTTAGAAAGTAAAGATAACACAAGAGCTCAATAAAGGGGGAAACTATCTTGATTATCAGAATACTAAAAAATAGTGTAAACAGCAGAAATACTACTGGTACATAGGCAAATGCTTTTAATCAGGTCCTTAGTTGTAACTGTCCCAACACCATATCACTGGTATTTTCTAAAAAATGCATTTTTAATTGTTTCATTATTTAATACTTTTATAAAATTCTCTGCAATCTTCTTCAAAACCAAATAGAGGGTTAATAAATTTGATGTTGATATCTTCAATAGAATCTTTTCTGTAATCGCAATACTTTTCACTAAGAAAATATTCTCTCTACAGAACTGGGATAACCGATAAGCTCAAAGCAAATTCTGCTAAAAAGAGGATATTCTCAATTCTAATATTATTTAAATGAGTAAATATTTCATGGTAAATATTTGCATAAGTACATCATTTTTACCTGCAGTCAGAAAATTTATCTCTGACAAAATTTATCTCTGACAAAGATTTACATGAAAAACTTATCAAGTAAGTTATCTCTATTTATAATTGCTTTAGATGTTTTGCCAAATTCAGATCTTGCAAAATTATAAACCTTCTTGGCATTCTTGTACAGAATCTAAATTAACCAATGAAAAATGAGATCTCTATCAAAATCAACTTTTTCCAAATGCAATTCTATAATTTCAAACTAAATCTTATATACTGTTTAAATCCCTATCATTTAATTTGTTCTCTTCTTCATTTGCTTTTTATGGATAAATTTCTAGGTCTTTCTGTTTGTAAACTTTGTTTTCAATAACTGCAAGTCTCCAAAAGCTTCAAAAAATAGACTTTTGGCATTCTGTTTGTTGAATATTTAAAGATTCTTCATTGATTTTCAGTGAAGTGCAACCAAGATTTAGAGAAATCACTTATTTAAAAGTTCAGTGTCATGGTAAGATACATTCAATTACAGATAGTTCTTCAAAGGTTCAAACATTTCTAAACTCTGAATGACACTGGGCATTAAAAAAAAGGTACTCACTGTCATGCTGAAGTATTTACTTCTACTTGACATCAGTTTTGTCACAGACAATTGGTTTCTCAGTTACTCTAAGTATGTATATATTTATAAAGTCATAAATTTGGACACTTGTCCATAACATATCCCAAGTACATTTCCACGTTGTAGGTTTCTTAATTTAGTTAATAGCCATCTTCTTATAACAACACTGTACTCTACCCAAAAACTTTTAGTTGCATTATCAACCCAAAAATCTTTAAATTTATTTCTTAACTTTTAAACTAAATTTACAACAGCAATTTAATAATGCTAAATATATCTCCTTTTCCAGGATGAGCTTCCAAAACACTTACTTTGATTTCATGGAATGAGTATTTTGTTTAAACACAAGCCATTATAAAAATTTAACTTATTTCCTATTTTAAGCATCTAATGACATTTTTGTGGAACTGGTATAATTTAACTATTTGCTAAATTCTGCTGCTGCTAATGGATCCAATTAATTAAACCTAACATATCATTTTTCTTGTATATGAAAAAGAAAATCTGGGGTTAAGAACAAGCAAAACTAACTTCATTTAATCTAAATGTGCCTTCCACAGTCTCAAGTATCTGATAAGTTTTGAAGTAGGTAATGATTTACGCTTTTTTGGAAGATTTAGGGTTTCTGGTCAATATATCATTATGGCCTCCATAGTGGATAATAAATGTTGACCAACACTTTGTATAGTTTACATATTCCTCATCAACCTTTTGAATAAGAGAGAATCAGACTGTAAGTTTTCATTATACATACACTTTTTTATCTCATTGCTACTGATACGATTTATTCCAAAATAAAAAATGACTTACCAAATAGAATAAATGGTTAGATAGATATATACCATTGGCCAAATGACAAAAGGGTTATTGAGAGAAATCTAGACGCACATTACAGGAGGATAATCTCTAGTGCTTCCAAGATGATCCCTTGGTGGTTGCAGAGGTCTTCAAGTGTAAATTTGCAAGTATTTTACACAAAATTAACCCACAACATTGAAGACAAAATAGGCTTTGTACTCAGCCAACACTTGGGGGTGGGAGAATTTTACTAAAATTTCTGAGTATGTCTCCAGTGCCTATCATTTCTGTCACCAGTATAAGCGTGAGACATGGTCAAGAAGAACCCAAGCCTCCTGGTCCCATTGAACACTTCCAAATAGATTTCACATATGCTATGAGTTTATAGCATATCCAGACATTGCTTATTCTCAGCATGAGCCTTGCTAAAGAGACATGGCTCTGAAGTAGCAAAAAGTTACTTAATTTCATGTTTTCAGTGTGGGGAATTCCAACCTACTTCTCCAGTGATAAAGGTACTCATTTTCCTGGGACTCTTACTATAGAACTTTGAAAGGCTTGTTGTGTAATTAGAAACTTTATTGTTCAGATTACACTCAATCCTTAACAAAGCAGAGAGGCAATGGCACATTTAAATTCAAGTGGGCAAAATTAGCTGTCACTCTTAGATTTCACTAAGAATGTTCTCATAACAATGAGATCCATACTTTCTGAGACCCATCAACTGTCACCATATAAAGTTATTACATGTCACTATATGAGGGTGGGTATTTCTCCTCTGATGTTCTAGTCTAACTTACATAGTCAGACATCAGCACATGGCAGACTACTTCAAAGAACTCATGCAATAATTTATTTTTATCACCAACATGGACAAGCTGCCTTTCCTTCACAACCTCTCAAACTTTACATGATAGAACTCAGAGATTTTATCTTCTGAAAAAGAAATAAGATGGAAAATGTCTTGGAATTACTTTGGAAACAACTGTATTAGGTACTTCTAACCACTAACATAGCAGTTAAAATCTGTGGTATAGATCCTCAGATTCATGGATCTCAGCTAAAGAGATGCAAAGCTTCATACTTCAACACTTGGACTGCCATTCTTTTGAGAGATTTAAAATAAAGGATTCTTAAGAATACTTCAGAAGCAGATAGTCATCAGAAGGAGACTTCATCAACCAAGGGCTTCATATCAAGAGGATAACTGTAGGATGAACACAGCATGCACCCAAAACCTGCAGGACAAGATCTAGTTCACCAGAGCTACAGATTGTCTTGCTTTAATCTTCATGCCTCTGTTCTTTTTTTTTTTCTTCTACATCTTTATTGGAGTATAATTGCTTTACAATGGTGTGTTAGTTGCTGCTTTATAACAAAGTAAATCAGTTATACATATACATACGTTCCCATATCTCTTCCCTCTTGCATCTCCCTCCCTCCCACCCTCCCTATCCCACCCCTCTAGGTGGTCACAAAGCACCGAGCCGATCTCCCTGTGCTATGTGGCTGCTTCACACTAGCTATCAATTTTATGTTTGGTAGTGTATATATGTCCATGCCACTCTCTCACTTTGTCACAGCTTACCCTTGCCCCTCCCCATATCCTCAAGTCTATTCTCTAGTAGGTTTGTGTCTTTATTCCTGTCTTACCCCTAGGTTCTTCATGACCTTTTTTTTCCTTAGATTCCATATATATGTGTTAGCATACGGTATTTGTCTTTCTCGTTCTGACTTACTTCACTATGTATGACAGACTCTAGGTCTATCCACCTCATTACAAATAGCTCAATTTCGTTTCTTTTTATGGCTGAGTAATATTCCATTGTATATATGTGCCACATCTTCTTTATCCATTCATCCGATGATGGACACTTAGGTTGTTTCCATCTCCGGGCTATTGTAAATAGAGCTGCAATAAGCATTTTAGTACATGACTCTTTCTGAATTATGGTTTTCTCAAGGTATATGCCCAGTAGTGGGATTGCTGGGTCGTATGGTAGTTCTATTTTTAGTTTTTTAAGGAACCTCCATACTGTTCTCCACAGTGGCTGTATCAATTTACATTCCCACCAACAGTGCAAGAAGGTTCCCTTTTCTCCACACCATCTCCAACATTTATTATTTCTAGATTTTTTGATGATGGCCATTCTGACTGGTGTGAGATGATATCTCATTGTAGTTTTCATTTACATTTCTCTAATGATTAATGATATTGAGCATTCTTTCATGTGTTTGTTGGCAGTCTGTATATCTTCTTTGGAGAAATGTCTATTTAGGTCTTTGACCATTTTTGGATTCAGTTGTTTGCTTTTTGTTATTGAGCTGCATGAGCTGCTCTATAACTTTGGAGATTAATCCTTTGTCAGTTGCTTCATTTGCAAATATATTCTCCCATTCTGAGGGTTGTCTTTTGGTCTTGTTTATGGTTTCCTTTGCTGTGCAAAAGCTTTGAAGTTTCATTAGGTCCCATTTGTTTATTTTTGTTTTTATTTCCATTTCTCTAGGAGGTGGGTCAAAAAGGATCTTGCTGTGATTTATGTCATAGAGTGTTCTGCCTATGTTTTCCTCTAAGAGTTTGATAGTTTCTGGCCTTACATTTAGGTCTTTAATCCATTTTGAGCTTATTTTTGTGTATGGTGTTAGGGAGTGATCTAATCTCATACTTTTACATGTACCTGTCCAGTTTTCCCAGCACCACCTATTGAAGAGGCTGTCCTTTCTCCACTGTACATTCCTGCCTCCTTTATCAAAGATAAGGTGACCATATGTGCGTGGGTTTATCTCTGGGCTTTCTATCCTGTTCCATTGATCTATATTTCTGTATTTGTGCCAGTACCATACTGTCTTGATTACTGTAGCTTTGTAGTATAGTCTGAAGTCAGGGAGCCTGTTTGCTCCAGCTCCGTTTTTCGTTCTCAAGATTGCTTCAGCTATTCGGGGTCTTTTGTGTTTCCATACAAATTGTGAAATGTTTTGTTCTAGTTCTGTGAAAAATGACAGTGGTAGTTTGATAGGGTTTGCATTGAATCTGTAGATTGCTTTGAGTAGTAGAGTCATTTTCACAATGTTGATTCTTCCAATCGAAGAACATGGTATATCTCTCCATCTATTTGTATCATCTTTACTTTTTTTCATCAGTGTCTTATAATTTTCTGCATACAGGTCTTTTGTCTCCTTAGGTAGGTTTATTCCTAGGTATTTTATTCTTTTTGTTGCAATGGTAAATGGGAGTGTTTTCTTGATTTCACTTTCAGATTTTTCATCATTAGTGCATAAGAATGCCAGAGATTTCTGTGCATTAATTTTGTATCCTGCTACTTTACCAAATTCATTGTTTAGCTCTAGTAGTTTTCTGGTAGCATCTTTAGGATTCGCTATGTATTGTATCATGTCATCTGCAAACAGAGACAGCTTTACTTCTTCTTTCCAATTTGGATTCCTTTTATTTCCTTTTCTTCTCTGATTGCTGTGGCTAAAACTTCCAAAACTATGTTGAATAAGACTGGAGAGAGTGGGCAACCTTGTCTTGTTCCTGATCTTGTTGGAAATGCTTTCAGTTTTTCACTATTGAGGACGATGTTGGCTGTGCGTTTGTCATATATGGCCTTTATTATGTTGAGGAAAGTTCCCTCTATGCCTACTGTCTGCAGAGTTTTTATAATAACTGGGTGTTGAATTTTGTCGAAAGCTTTCTCTGCATCTATTGAGATGATCATATGGTTTTTCAACTTCAATTTGTTAATATGGTGTATCACGTTGATTGATTTGCGTATATTGAAGAATCCTTGCATTCCTGGAATAAACCCCACTTGATCATGGTGTATGATCCGTTTAATGTGCTGCTGGATTCTGTTTGCTAGTATTTTGTTGAGGATGTTTGCATCTCTATTCATCAGTGATATTGGCCTATAATTTTCTTTTTTTGTGACATCCTTGTCTGGTTTTGGTATCAGGGTGATGGTGGCCTCGTAGAATGAATTTGGGAGTGTTCCTCCCTCTGCTATATTTTGGAAGAGTTTGAGAAGGATAGGGATTAGCTCTTCTCTAAATATTTGATAGAATTCGCCTGTGAAGCCATCTGGTCCTGGGCTTTTGTTTGTTGGAGATTTTTAATCACAGTTTCAATTTCAGTGCTTGTGATTGGTCTGTTCATATTTTCTATTTCTTCCTGATTCAGTCTTGGCAGGTTGTGCATTTCTAAGAATTTGTCCATTTCTTCCAGGTTGTCCATTTTATGGGCATAGAGTTGCTTGTAGTAATCTCCCATGATCTTTTGTATTTCTGCAGTGTCAGTTGTTACTTCTCCTTTTTCATTTTTAATACTATTGATTTGAGTCTTCTCCCTTTTTTTCTTGATGAGTCTGGCTAATGGTTTATCAATTTTGTTTATGTTCTTAAAGAACCAGCTTTTAGTTTTATTGATCTTTGCTATCGTTTCCTTCATTTCTTTTTCATTTATTTCTGATCTGATTTTTATGACTTCTTTCCTTCTGCTAACTTTGGGGTTTTTTTGTTCTTCTTTCTCTAATTGCTTTAGGTGCAAGGTTAGGTTCTTTATTCTAGATGTTTCCTGTTTCTTAAGGTAGGATTGTATTGCTATAAACTTCTCTCTTAGAACTGCTTTTGCTGTATCCCATAGAGTTTGGGTTGTCCAGTCTCCATTGTCATTTGTTTCTAGGTATTCTTTTATTTCCTCTTTGATTTCTTCAGTGATCACTTCGTTATTAAATGTTGTATTGTTTAGCCTCCATGTGTTTGTATTTTTTACAGATCTTTTCCTGTAATTGATATCTAGTCTCATAGTGTTGTGGTCAGAAAACATACTTGATATGATTTCAATTTTCTTAAATTTACCAAGGCTTGATTTGTGACCCAAGATTTGATCTATCCTGAAGAATTCCATGAGCACTTGAGAAAAATGTGTATTCTGTTGTTTTTGGATGGAATGTCCTATAAATATCAATTAAGTCCATCTTGTTTAATGTATCATTTAAAACTTGTGTTTCCTTATTTATTTTCATTTTGGATGATCTGTCCATTGGTGAAAGTGGGGTGTTAAAGTCCCCTACTATGAATGTGTTACTGTCGATTTCCCCTTTTATGGCTGTTAGTATTTGCCTTATGTATTGAGGTGCTCCTATGTTGGGTGCATAAATATTTACAATTGTTATATCTTCTTCGTGGATCGATCCCTTGATCATTACGTAGTGCCCTTCTTTGTCTCTTCTAATAGTCTTTATTTTAAAGTCTATTTTGTCTGATATGAGAATTGCTACTCCAGCTTTCTTTTGGTTTCCATTTGCAAGGAATATCTTTTTCCATGCCCTTACTTTCAGTCTGTATGTGTCTCTAGGTCTGAAGTGGGTCTCTTGTAGACAGCAAATATATGGGTTTTGTTTTTGTATCCATTCAGCCAATCTGTGTCTTTTGGTGGGAGCATTTAGTCCATTTACATTTAAGGTAATTATCGATATGTATGTTCCTATTCCCATTTTCTTAATTGTTTTGGGTTCATTATTGTAGGTCTTTTCCTTCTCTTGTGTTTCTTGCCTAGAGAAGTTCCTTTAGCAGTTGTTGTAAAGCTGGTTTGGTGGTGCTGAACTCTCTCAGCTTTTGCTTGTCTGTAAAGGTTTTAATTTCTCCATCAAATCTGAATGAGATCCTTGCTGGGTAGAGGAGTCTTTGTTGTAGGTTTTTCTCCTTCATCACTTTAAATATGTCCTGCCAGTCCCTTCTGGCTTGCAGAGTTTCTGCTGAAAGATCAGCTGTTAACCTTATGGGGATTCCCTTGTGCATTATTTGTTTTTTTTCCCTTGCTGCTTTTAATATGTTTTCTTTGTATTTAATTTTTGACAGTTTGATTAATATGTGTATTGGTGTATTTCTCCTTGAATTTATCCTGTATGGGACTCTCTGGGCTTCCTGGACTTGATTAACTATTTCCTTTCCCATATTAGGGAAGTTTTCAACTGTAACCTCTTCAAATATTTTCTCAGTCCCTTTCTTTTTCTCTTCTTCTTCTGGAACCCCTATAATTCGAATGTTGGTGTGTTTAATGTTGTCCCAGAGGTCTCTAAGACTGTCCTCAGTTCTTTTCATTCTTTTTTCTTTATTCTGCTCTGCAGTAGTTATTTTCACTATTGTATCTTGAGCTCACTTATCCGTTCTTCTGCCTCAGTTATTCTGCTATTGATCCCATCCAGAGTACTTTTAATTTCATTTATTGTGTTGTTCATCGTTGTTTGTTTCATCTTTAGTTCTTCTAGGTCCTTGTTAAATGTTTCTTGCATTTTCTCTATTCTATTTCCAAGATTTTGGATCATCTTTACTATCAATATTCTGAATGCTTTTTCAGGTAGACTGCCTATTTCCTCTTCATTTGTTAGGTCTGGTGGGTTTTTATCTTGCTCCTTCATCTGCTGTGTGTTTTTCTGTCTTCTCATTTTGCTTATCTTACTGCGTTTGGGGTCTCCTTTTTGCAGGCTGCAGGTTCGTAGTTCCCGTTGTTTTCGGTGTCTGTCCCCAGTGGCTAAGATTGGTTCAGTGGGTTGTGTAGGCTTCCTGGTGGAGGGGACTAGTGCCTGTGTTCTGGTGGATGAGGCTGGATCTTGTCTTTCTGGCTGGCAGCTCCACATCTTGTGGTGTGTTTTGGGGTGTCTGTGGACTTATTATGATTTTAGGCAGCCTCTCTGCTAATGGGTGGGGTTGCGTTCCTGTCTTGCTAGTTGTTTGGCATAGGGTGTCCACACTGTAGCGTGCTGGTCGTTGAGTGAAGCTGGGTGCTGGTGTTGAGATGGAGTTCTCTGGGAGATTTTTGCCATTTGATATTATGTGGAGCTGGGAGGTCTCTTGTGGACCAGTGTCCTGAAGTTGGCCCTCCCACCTCAGAGGCACAGCACTGACTCCTGGCTGGAGCACCAAGAGCCTTTCATCCACACGGCTCAGAAGAAAAGGGAGAAAAAGTAGAAAGAAAGAATTAGTAGAAGTAGAAAGAAGGAAAGAAAAGGAAGAAAGAAAGAAAGGAGGGAGGGAGGGAGGAAGGAAGGAGGGAAGGAAGGAAAAATAAGAAAGAAGATAAAGTAAAATAAAATAAGATAAAATATAATAAAGTTATTAAAGTAAAAAATAATTATTAAAAGAAAAAAAAGAAACAAAAACAGACGGATAGAACCCTAGGACAAATGGTGGAAGCAAAGCTATACAGACAAAATCTCCCACAGAGGCATACACATACACACTCAAAAAAAGAGGAAAAGGGGAAAAAATCATAAATCTTGCTCTCAAAGTCCACCTCCTTAATTTGGGATGATTCGTTGTCTATTCATGTATTCCACTGATGCAGTGTACATCAAGTTGATTGCGGACCTTTAATCCGCTGCTTCTGAGGCTGCTGGGAGAGATTTCCCTTTGTCTTCTTTGTTCTCACAGCTCCCAGGGGCTCAGCTTTGGATTTGGCCCCGCCTCTGCGTGCAGGTCGTCGGAGGGCCTCTTTTCTTCGCTCAGACAGGACGGGGTTAAAGGAGCCGCTGATTCGGGGGCTCTGTCTCACTCAGGCCCGGGGGAGGGAGGGGCACGGAGTGCAGGGCGGGCCTACGGCGGCAGAGGCGGACGTGACGTTGCACCAGCCTGAGGCGCGCGTGCGTTCTCCCGGGGAAGTTGTCACTGGATCCGGGGACCCTGGCAGTGGCGGGCTGCACAGGCTCCCCGGTAGGGAGGTGTGGATAGTGACTTGTGCTCGCACACAGGCTTCTTGGTGGCGGCAGCAGCAGCCTTAGCGTCTCATGCCCGTCTCTGTGGTCTGCGCTTTTAGCCGCGGCTCGCGCCCGTCTCTGGAGCTCCTTTAAGCAGCGCTCTTAATCCCCTCTCCTCGCGCACCAGGAAACAAAGAGGGAAGAAAAAGTCTCTTGCCTCTTCGGCAGCTCCAGGCTTTTCCCCAGACTCCCTCCTGGCTAGCCGTGGCGCACTAACCCCCTGCAGGCTGTGTTCACGCCGGCAAGCCACGTCCTCTCCCTGTGCTCAGACCAAAGCCCGAGCCTCAACTCCCAGCCCCGCCCGAAGCCCGGCGGGTGAACCGACAAGCCTCTCCGGCTGGTGAGTACTGGTTGGCCCTGATCCTCTGTGCGGGGATCTCTCTGCTTTGCCCTCCACACCCCTGTTGCTGTGCTCTCCTCCGCGGCTCCGAAGCTCCCCGCCTCTGCCACCTGCAGTCTCCGCCCGCGAAGGGGCTTCTAGTGTGTGCAAACCTTTCCTCCTTCACAGCTCCCTCACGCTGGTGCAGGTCCTGTCCCTATCCTTTTGTCTCTGTTTATTCTTTTTTCTTTTGCCCTACCCAGGTACGTGGGGGGTTTCTTGCCTTTTGGGAGTTCTGAGGTCTTCTGCCAGCGTTCAGTAGGTGTTCTGTAGGAGTTGTCCCACGTGTAGATGTATTTCTGGTGTATCTGTGGGGAGGAAGGTGATCTCCGCGTCTTACTCTTCCGCCATCTTCCCGGAAGCCCTGGGACAGGATCATGCCTCTGTTCTTTATTTTCCTGAATGATTTCTGTCCTCTGCTGGATTAAGGTTTTGAAGTTTTACAAAAATATGTTTTTTCTTCACCGTAATACTTACAAATTTTACACTTCACGTTGCTTTCTGAATCCTCATATACTCCTTGGTATGAGTCCAATCCCTGGTTGCAATCTTTTCATGATTCAAACAGAATGTACAATTGAACTGTTTGGTTTGAGTACATTTACCTCTGAGTGCCAACCAATTTCTTTAAGTATAAATTCCTTGTAAAAACACATTTGCTCTCATCAATAACTGGACTCAAACATGACATGACTTTTTAATCTGGTAGATAACATAATAGTCCAGGTAAACAAAAATGTAAAAACCCCTATCATAAAATATCTATAATGGAAGGTTTCTGCTTCCACTGAAACAACAGCCAAGGTCCATTTGTAATAAATAGACTCTATAACCAAACTTTCACAGAGTTAATTCTCAGAAAGAAAATAGGAAATAAATGGCTTGCATTTTACCTCTGTTACATTTACAGACCTTACAAAGAAGGCTTAATATGTAAGCATCTGATTCCCTATCAGATCTAACCATTTATCTGTTTAATCATGTCTCCACTTTATAATCTCCTGCCTAGCACCTAACTACTTCTGAATGGGGCTGAAACCATGCAATGAAACTGAGATACCCCATAGGGATATTATAGCCAAGACCACATCATTAGATAGACTCCAAAGCCTGGTATTGAATTTATGGCAATAATAATAATGATAATAATGTATCTGATACTCTCAAAAAGCTGGACAGGATCTAGTTATCTCAGTAAAGTGATGTCTGTCTTCAGGATGATATCTGATATCACACAGGGTCCATTTTGGCCCCCTATTTCTCCTTCTTTGAAAAAGAGCTCACTTTATAACTTGATACAAGAAGGAAAAAAACTGGGCCTCAATTTGAGGTTCAAAGCCTTAGTCACTCAATGGAAATTCTAGATAGCTTTGTTCTGTCCTCAGGGCTTTTCATATTATGCTTTAAAGGAGACACAGATAGTGAGGAAGTTCCTACCTGCCATGGTTCAATGATGGACAGAGGAGCTAGACAATCTCACTAAGAACTGCATGAGATTGGAAATATGATGATTTGAAACAGAGGAGCCCTCGACAGAATACTGGCATCTTGAGGTTGTCAATATGCCATTTGAGAGGAAAAATTGTTGTACCTTCATCTCTACAAAATTTATGAGACCTTTAAAATTACTAAGAAGATCTGAAAAACCAATGAAGAAATTATGCAATTAATTGATTTGGCTAATACCTCCAAATCTGGTTCTGTAGACTCTTCAGAATGAAGATAGGATCTGTTTTCTTTGTTTAATTTAGGTACTCTCGGATTTAGGCTTAGAAGTCTATAAACTGATTATAATTATGCTCCTCATATTTGTCTGAATGGCACAGTTCAAATGTGTGATCTCCAACATCTTATACTGAAACGGAGCAGGACCCTAAGGTCTATGCCCCCCGCCCCCCATGTCCTCTGCCTGCCTTTTTTTGTCTAGGAAAAACCTTAGCCAAAGAATAAGTTTAATCAGAGAAGTGAGAAAATGCAGAAACAAAGGAAAACAGTCACAGGAGACCAAATAATAATAGTTTAGTCAGTAAGCATAGTCAAGGACTTTAGTTCCTCCTCAAGGGCTATAGATAATATTCTGAG
Source organism: Tursiops truncatus (assembly GCF_011762595.2). Lineage (NCBI taxonomy): Eukaryota > Metazoa > Chordata > Mammalia > Artiodactyla > Delphinidae > Tursiops > Tursiops truncatus. The sequence goes on along the minus strand of NC_047044.1, from coordinate 36,540,778 downwards.
CCATATCCTGTGGGCTGTCTTGTAGATACTGAAACCCCCAGCAGGTGGAAGAAGTTAACTACATGATGGCCAGACTGTAGCCATGATTTAAGCTGCCACAACTCCGAGAATGGGCCTCAAGGAAATGGGAACAAACCGACCCTGGAACTGAAGATTAACTGTACTTAAAACAATCAAGATGACGCTGATCAGACCATCGCATGACCAATTTCAAGATGACTGTCAGAGCTGACTGTGCTGTTTCTGCATGTAGCCCCCTCCCTTCAGCAATAAAAGCTCTTGCCCACTGGTTGTAGGAGGGGAGTCGGCCTTTGGACAGGCATCCGCCCTCCCCACCCCGTTGCCAGCAACCAAAATAAAGCAAACTTTCCTGTCCACCAAACTTGCCTCCTTATTGACTTTTGAGCGATGAGCAGCCAGACCCCAATTTTGGTTACAATACCCTACTCTACAGTCACCGTCCTATCAAGTGATCCCCCAAAATGATCATATTACAAAAAGAACAAGAAAACCTGATATGTGTAGCAGTTGAAATAACACCACCAGCAACTTGCTATGCAATCATGACTTTACAAAATGTGGTATAGATCTAGACTGATTGTTTCCCCAGATAACAATGATCTATCCTCCAGCCTGAGAGGAAGAATGACAGCAAATAAGAACTGAGAATTGAAGGCATCTGTGTCACTATGACAGAAGAGACTGTAGATCACCTGTTAACCTGACTTAGTTCCAAGAAATTTTGCCGAGAGAAAAATAAAGCTATAAACCAATAAATAACTTCACTCTTTGCTTCCTACGTACTTGCCCCAGTCCCCAGCTAATGATTGTTCTAGCTTTAGATCAGCACATCTCCACTATGATAGCTTATCATAGGGGCGGTGAGGGGCGTGCCCCTCTACTAGTTTCCCTGGTAAGGGATGAGCCAACCTGATGTCTATTTCCACTAAAACAGGTAACCGCCCCTCTCCCGGGAGTGAAGACTGCTGCCAGGTCTTGTTCGCCATCCACACACAGTGAGGTGTTGCTCCAGGACCTTGCTTCAGACAAGTAAGCTGCCCCTATCCATTAAACCATTGATGTCTCTGTTGCTGACTCCGGGCTTTTTCTTCAGTCTTGAAGCTGGGCAAGTACAGGGCTTGCAGCGAGGTGCAGCCCAACAATTGGCGGAGCCAGCCGGGATACTGAGGAAACTCCCGTGAGCGCCGAGGTGTCGGGAAATACGTGTTGCAGGAAAATGGGGTGTGAGAGAATGGTCACATCCAAGGTCCCGGGTGAGTCCCTGGGACAGCCCGCCAAGTGAGGGTCCTTGGCTTCGGGCAGGAAAGAATTCAAGAGTGAGCCATAGTAAAGTGAAAGCAGGTTTATTTAGAAAGACACATTATCCATAGGCAGAATGCAGTCTGTCTCAGAAGGTGAGAGCGGCCCTGGGCCTTGGGAGTTTAGTTTTTATGGGCTGGGAAATCTTATACGCTAATGGATAGGAGGAATATTCTAACTATTTTGGAGAAGGGGAAGGGATTTCCAGGAACTGGGCCGGCCTCGGAGCTGTCCTGGTGCTAGTGGGTGTGTCATTTAGTATGCTAATATATTACAGTGAGCTTATAAGGAGGCTCAAGGTCTTCTGGAAGTCATATCTTCTGCCACCTTGAGCCTAATGAGTTCTAACCAGTTTTTGTCATATCCTGTTATTCTTAATGGCTGTGTCATTCTTTTAATGTTTGTGCCCTGCCCCCCAAGGTGGGTACAAGCCCACCTTGAAATTCCTGTCTCATAAGGACAGGGAATGGAAAATTGCGGGGGCCATGCACTAGCCCGTCGCCTGGAAGGTGCAGGGGTAATCCCAAAAGTTATAGGGGTAATCCTGTTGTGGCTGTCCACTAGTATGTAGGGCCCAGTGGTGGCTGTCCTTGAGGAATGGGGCTTGCAAGAGAGTACAGAGAACTCATAGACACCCGTAAGACTGTTGCGGAGATACTGGACACCATTACAGTGGGAAAAAGGAAGTTAGACAATAAGGTGATGGCTATGGCTGTGGGCTGGCTATTGCTTTCTATGTTAAGAAAGGCCACAGATGCTGAGCTAATAGCTGAGGTGAAGGTTAGGCGCCCCAGCACTGGGATGACATTGTGTTAACTGGCCAGGAAATGTTAAAGATGGCCTCTGTGACTAGCCACCCAGCCCTGCGACAGTGCTTATATGGGGCCATCAATGAGGATGAAGTGATTTCCCTGCTCTCCTGGATAATGGCCACCTGTCGTGTCACCTGGCCTAACAAAGGGGATGTACCTACTACTCCTCTCTCTTGGTAAACCATGGGAGAACTACAGGGTGTATGAAGAGAGCTAGGCATGAAACACGCTGTGTATACTCAGCCGTATCTGGGCACGTACAATGAATTATTTATAGCAGGAATGAAGGACACGATACTACAGTACACTCCTGGAGGATGGTTTGGGGCTTTAGTTTCTATCCTCAGTCCCTTAGTAGGTCATTCAGTTGCTCAGGCTGCATAAGTCATAGTAGACTTGGGAGAAACAGAAGAAATACGGTGCTGGGGTGATCAGAGCTCTGTTCTATCTTGTAGTTCACCTAGGGTATATTTTGCAAAACTGTGAGACCTTCAGGTATGCCCTCATAAATGAAAGAAAATGATATTTTTATTGTAAGGCTATTTGGCTTCAGTACTCCTTGAGACCTGGAGAACAATGCCTCTAATGGCTCCACTGTTGTATCAGAGTGAACCTTTTGTAATTGGTTTGGCTTTTATCTGGAGTGTGTGCAAGAGTACCTTGAGTTCAAATCCTATTCTCTCTCCCTGGTTTTGACCGTCATTAGGGAGTTCTAGTAACTTGAATGCTGATTCATGTTCCTCTGAAAGTGAGGCATGTGAATGTGAGTGAATGATGTGTATTATTGTCTAATACTGTTATTTGTTTAAACCGAATTGGCTATTTAGAAACTGAAAAAAAAAAAAATCCCTGAAGATGTCCAAGACGGGACTCTTGTGACATTCTAAAACTGGTTTTTGTATATGTTGTTGAGGAAGTTAGCTTTCTAGAAGGAATTGTTATTTCTCTTCCTGTGCCTTTGAGATGTAAATGGTCTATCTGGGAATCTCAGGAACTTGCATCTAATTCCTGAGCTTGAAGGAAAAAACAGAAAAGAGAGAGCTGCCTTTTTAAACTCTAGCAGGAAAACTGTGAGATCTCTGTGTCTATATGGATATATGTGCGTATATGTGTACCTTGTAAATATGGCATGCCTCTGCCTCCAGATGGCTTGCCAAGACTGGTTTGTGATGAGCTCTTTAGAGTCATCAGTGCTAAGTATAATAATTCTGTTGTATCTTGGTTTATTAAGGGCAAGTAAGACCTTATTATATCTGTTGCAAATTTTTAGCAAGTAAAGTGACTTGATATGATGAAACTTTAAGTTACTGTAAATAAGAACTTTTGGGTAAACTCTATACAAATAATTATCTTTTGGGAATGTCTATCTATAATAGTTGCTCCAGATTTTGTTAACTTGACACTGAACCAAGTTAAATGAAGAGAATTCATTGACTATCTGGGTCATTTCAAATAGGATAAAATATTGGAACATTAATTGCTGGGTAGGTCTAAGTTTACCTACCTTTGCCTTCTCAAGAGAGGAAGATGAAAACATAAGTGTCCCAATCAGGAAATGCTGTTATGACAGACAGTTCACAATTACTTACTTCTTGGTTTTTGCCAGAGATTAAGGTTTTTAAGGGTTAATATTATAATCAGTCATAAAACTGGTTATTGTAAACAAGTTTCTTTATCGATTACATTGTAATCAGGTATTTAACTGTGCCTTTTAAAGTCTGTTGTCGTTCAAGAAAAAGAAATAAAAGGTATCCAAATTAGAAGGGAAGAGGTAAAATAGGCAGATGGCATGATACTGTATATAGAAAACCCTAAAGACTCCGCACAAAAATTACTAGAACTGGTAAACAAATTCTTCAAGGTAGCAGGATACAAGATTAACATATAAAACTCAGTTGCATTTCTTTACACTAACAATGAAATATCAGAAAGGGAAAGTAAAAAACAATCCCTTTTAAAATCGCATTAAAAAAAAAAAAAAAACTTAGGAATAAACCTGACCAAGGGGGTGAAAGACCTATATGCTGAGAACTATAAAACATTGATAAAAGAAATGGAAGATGATTCAAAGAAATGGAAAGATATTCCATGCTCTTGGACTGGAAGAATTAATATTGATAAAATGTCCATTCTACCCAAAGCAGTCTACAGATTTAATGGGATCCCTATCAAATTACCCATGACATTTTTCACAGAACTAGAACAAGTAATCCTCAAATTTATATGGAACCGTAAAAGACCCAGAATTGCCAAACCCATACTGAGGAAAAAGAACAAAGCTGGAGGCATAACTCTCCCAGACTTCAAACAATTCTACAAAGCTACAGTAATCAAAACAGTATAATACTGGCACAAAAACAGACATATGGATCAGTGGAACAGAATACAGAGCCCAGAAATAAACCCACATGCCTGTAGTCAATTAATCTTCAACAAAGGAGGCAAGAATATAAATGGAGAAAAGACAGTCTCTTCAGCAAGTGGTATTGGGAATGCTAGACAGCCACATGTAGATCAATGAAGTCACAACATTCCCTCACACCCTATACAAAAATAAACTCAAAATGGCTTAAAGACGTAAATATAAGACATGATACCATAAAACTCCTAGAAGAGAACATAGGCAAAATGTTCTCTGACATAAATCATAGCAATGTTTTCTTAGGTCAGTCTCTCAAGGCAAGAGAAATAAAAGTAAAAATAAACAAATGGGACCTAATCAAACTTATAAGCTTTTCCACAGCAAAGGAAACCATAAACAAACAATAAAAAGATAACCGATGGATTGGGAGAAAATATTTGCAAACAATGTGACCCACAAGGGTTTAATTTCTGAAATATGCAAACAGCTCATACAACTCAATAACAAAAAAAACAAACAACCCAATCAAAAAATGGGCAGAAGACCAAAATAGACATTTCTCCAAAGAAGACACACAGATGGCCAAAAAGCGTATGAAAAGATGCTCAACTTCGCTAATTATTAGAGAAATGCAAATCAACACTACAATGAGGTACCACCTTACACAAGTCAGAATGGCCATCATTAAAAAGTCTACAAATAGTAAATGCTGGAGAGGGTGTGGGGGAAAGGGAACCCTCCTACATTGTTAGTGGGAATGTAGATTGGTGCAGCCACTATGGAAAACAGTATAGAGGTTCCTAAAAAAACTAAAAGTAGAGTCACCATATGATGACCCAGCTCTACTCCTGGGCATATATCCAGAGAATACTCTAATTAGACGTAGAGAATGGACTTGAGGACACAGGGAGGGAGAAGGGTAAGCTGGAATGAAGTGAGAGAGTGACATGGACATATACACACTATCAAATATAAAATAAATAGCTAGTGGGAAGCAGCCGCAGAGCACAGGGAGATCAGCTCTGTGCTTTGTGACCACCTAGAGGGGTGGGATAGGGAGGGTGGGAGGGAGATGCAAGAGGGATGAGATATGGGGATGTATGTATATGTATAGCTGATTCACTTTGTTATAAAGCAGAAACTAACACACCATTGTGAAGCAATTATACTCCAGTAAAGATGTTAAAATAAGTTTATTTATTTATTTATTTATTTATTAAAAAAGATACATGCACCCCCGTGTTCATAGCAGTGCTATTTACAATAGCCAAGACATGGAAGCAACCTAAGTGTCCATCAACAGATGAATGGATAAAGAAGATGTGGTACATATATACAATGGAATATTACACAGCCATAAAAAAGAATGAAATAATGCCATTTGCAGCAACATGGATGGACCTAGAGATAATCATACTAAGTGAAGTAAGCCAGAAAGAGAAAGACACATATCATATGATATCACTTATATGTGGAATCTAAAATATGGTACAAATGAACTTATTTACAAAACAGAAATAGACACACAGACATAGAAAACAAACTATGGTTACCAATGGGAAAGGGAGACAGAGGGATAAAGTAGGAGTTTGGGATTAGCAGATACAAACTACTATATATAAAATAGATAAACAACAAGGACCTACGGTATAGCACAGGGAACTATATTAAATATCTTGTGATATACCATAATGGAAAAGAATATGAAAAAGAATATATATATATATATATATATATATATATGAATCACTTCGCTGTAAACCAGAAACTAACAACCTTGCAAATCACCTGTATTTCAATAAAAAATAAAGTCTTTTGTCATTTATAGACAGTTATCGTTGTCCTCTGATGCTTTTGTAAAAGTACTTCATCTTCAAGAAGATTCATAGCAAGGACCTTTTGACAGCTACAGGTCTCTGATAAATTTCAGACCATACCACAGAACTGGGTAAGAAATTAAAGAATCCTAGTGGAAAACCTAATGGCTTCATTAAAAGTCAACAAAAGGTTGTTTACTGAGTGAACTGGTGAATATAGTTATAATTTTTATGGGTTTTGTCTAGAATATTATTGGTTTTGATCTGTGTTTTCCAGATATAGGGAAGCCCTTCTCCTCAAGTTAGTTATGACTTAAGAGCAATTTGGTAAACTATACTGTGGGTAGAATTGAAATATTTTTCTTTTCTCTCTGCCTGGTCTTCTCACTAATCTAGGGTGTCTTTGATGAATTTTTTTAGGGACATTTAGCTGGTAAATGGCAGAGCCATGATTTTTAACTCAAGGTGAAATTCAAAGTCCAGAGGCCTTCCATGATTTCATACTCTACTCCTCTCTGACCACATTCTCTTACAACTCTCTTGCTCATTGTCCTGCAGTTTTACTGGGCTTCTAGTTGCTCCTCAAACATCCCAAGCAAGCTCCTGACAGGATTTTACAGTTGCCCTTGCCTCAGCCTAGTAGCTTCTTCCTCAGAATCCTGCAGGGTTTGCTCCCTCCACTCTTAAGTTCTCTGCTCAAATGTTACCTTAGCATAGAGGCCATCTCTAACCATTCTATGAAAAAAATGGCACTTCCCTGCTGTTATTCTCTATATACTAAACATGTTTTATTTTTACTCATAGCATTAACTACCGCTGGACATATTATACAACTGTCTGTCTACTTATTTATTAGCTTTCTCCTTCCATTAGAATATGGCACCATGAGAGCAAGGCTTTTGTCTGCTGGTCATTTCTGTGTCCCCCATATCTAGAACTGTGCTTGGTACACAACAGATAACAATAAACATGAGTAGATGAATGATGCAGTTAAGCCATATTTTGCACAATAATTCTCATTTCTGTTGTGTATTTTTATAAACAGTATTTCTGACAATTCATTTTTAAAAGTGTCAGAGCAGAAAGAAATTTACTATTACAATAATAATTGTCCCCATTTATTTCATAATAGTTCCCATTACTTCTTCCACAAACACTCCATTCTGTAAAAAAAAATATAACAAAGAATATGTTTATTAAACTTTGAACAAATGGGGCATTTTTCGTCTGACTAATAACATTTGTTTACCTAAATAAAAACGTTATGATCTAGCCACAACAATCATCATATAATGAATTAGCAACCATTCACTTACTAACAGAGTTATAGAATCTTTTTCTTTTTTTCCATCTCTCTTTCAGGACGAAAATAGAGAGAAATTATTTTCTAATTATTTTAAAGAGTCTGAGATTGTGACTTTTACTGGCCTGAAATTTACCCTATTTTCTAGCTAACAAGTTTGCCTGCCAGTTTCATAGATGCTGACATAATATACAAGATTACTGTTCAGAGACAAATAATTTTATTACTACAGAAATGGCAGTAATGAAAGCAACAGCATTTGAGCCAGTTCTCTGATCCTGGGTTCCCAAAGAGGGATGTGAAAGGGGCCATGTGATGTCTACCCATCCAGTACATTGCACTACAGAAGAGAAACCCTAAGCTTAGGGACCTTGACTCTTTGATAATGGGCAGTAAGTCAGCCTGACTTTTGTTCAGAAGGAGATATTACTATAGTGGACAATAAACAAACCTGTCCTTTGCTCCAGGAAGAAGACACTACTTCCATCTTGCAAAGCTGTTTACTATACATACATTCTTGAAAAGATAGTCTAGAAAAATAGCAGTTAATGTCTGCTCACAAGATGTACAGAAATGTGAAAGACCTGTGGAGAACTGTCTCTCCACAGGCACAATTTGGCGTTAACTCCAATACAGCAATAAAGTTGTTAATGCACCTTTAGAGCTCTTCAACGAAGTGCTTCCCTTTTCCAACATGCCTCCATTGACACCATTTGCCTTTTTCCTAATTATATTTTAGAGATCAGATTATAAATTGCCTCCTCTGGGGAACCTCCCCTGTCTCTTGAGGTTGAAACAGGTGCCCCTTGCTCCCACAGAATTCTACACATCCCCTAATTTCTATATCACACCTCATTCTGTATATTAATGGCCCATTGAATTGTCTTTTACCCCCTTAAGCCATAAGCTTCTTGAGGGCAAGAGCTGTGATTTATTAATCAGTGTGCTCCTAGAAACTTAAATCAGGATTTGACCCATTGTTAATACTCACTAAATATATCATCTTGAGAGTTTGGGATAGTTAAGAGATTTTCATAAAGTACAGAGTTTTTGAACTCTTTATTAACATTAGGCATTGTGCAGCTGTTTCCTGAGATGTGTCTTCATGAAGAGGTGACATTTTAGTTAATTCAGGAAAAAAGAAAAGTAAAATTTTCAATTGCAAAGAATTAAACCTGATGAAAATTTGATGCCACTAAAATTAATTATTCATGTTAGCTTAAGAAAATGTATTTTAATAGTCTGTCACAATGCTCCATTAGTTAGATGGAAATCTTTGACAGGCAGATGCAGATTTTGAGATCTTGTACCTTTCAACACTAGACAAAATTCTGTGATTATTTTCAAATTAAAGAATGATCTGTTCTTAAACCAACAGTCTAGGGCAGTCTTACATTTTCTAGGAAGCATAAAAAGAAAAAAAAATTTGTCTCATATGCTTTGATAGTTTTAGTTATCTCTAGGCAATTATTCTTTCTTTTTTTTTTCTGGTTTCTTGTCTGCAGATAGAAATCTGAGAGTGTCCGCCCTATGGAATTAAGCGTGTTGTATTAAAGACAAGTACTTTCCATACTAAGCACTGTAGGAGATATAATTTTCATAATAAAAGCATACTCAAAACTTACAGCACATTTTATTTTCTTTATTTTTTAAAACTGAAGCTACCATAACAACAAAGTAACCTGATGGATCCTGTAGCTCATTACTTCAATTAGGTTTATATTTTTCCTAAGAAAACAGATTATTTTGTTCTCCTTCAAGAATTTGTAATGTACTGGGCAAAATCAGCTATAAAATCAGTTAAAATGAAAATATACAATTGGAACAATGCATCTTTTAGAAATAACATCTGCCAGAAATTTCAAAATCCTACAGAGTATTGAAATTATTCGTTCCTCTACTTAATCCCCAGGCATCTTGAATTTCAATACTTCTAAATAATTTCTCTGACAATGCCAAATAGAACTAAGGGTGAAATGGCAACAATTAGCTATGAATTGGCATTTTGAATGACAATGCAAAACTCAGCATTAGTTGGGATTTGGCCAAAAGATCATAGGGTAGAGAAATGACATTCTTTCCTTATTAATTAGGTAGTTCTAATACTGCATACTATTTTAGAAATTTGAATAATTATTTTTATTAAAAATGTTAATGCAGGTGCTGGTTTTCAAAGAGTTTCCCCACCAATATTGCTTCCAGGGCATGATCATTCTAAAATCCCACAGTGCTAAAAATTACATTTAAAGAGTTTGAAATATAATAGATTTTAGCCCACTCATTTGCATTCCCAACAAAAGATAACGTGAAGGTCATTCAATGTGAAAGTGACTATACTACCCAAAGCAATCTACAGATTCAATGCAATCCCTATCAAATTACCAGTGGCATTTTTTACAGAACTAGACCAAAAAATCTTAAAATTTGTACGGAGACACAAAAGACCCCGAATAGCTAAAGCAGTGTTGAGGGAAAAAACGGAGCTGGAGGAATCAGACTCCCTGACTTCAGGCTATACTACAAGCTACAGTAATCAAGACAATATGGTACTGGCACAAAAACAGAAATATAAATCAATGGAACAGGTTAGAAAGCCCAGAGATAAACCCACACACCTATGGTCAACTAATCTATAACAAAGGAGGCAAGGATATACAATAAGTGGTGCTGGGAAAACTGGACAGCTACATGTAAAAGAATGAAATTAGAACACTCCCTAACACCATACACAAAAATAAACTCAAAATGGATTAAAGACTTAAATGTAAGACCAGACACTATAAAACTCTTAGAGGAAAACATAGGAAGAACACTCTTTGACATAAATCACAAGAAGATATTTTTTGATCCACCTCCTAGAGAAATGGAAATAAAAACAAAAATAAACAAATGGGACCTAATGAAACTTAAAAACTTTTGCAAAGCAAAGGAAACTACAAACAAGATGAAAAGACAACCCTCAGAATGGGAGAAAATATTTGCAAACGAATCAACGGACAAAGGATTAATCTCCAAAATATATAAACAGCTCATGCAGCTCAATATTAAACAAACAAACAACCCAATCCAAAAATGGGCAGAAGACCTAAATAGACATTTCTCCAAAGGAGACATACAGATGGCCAAGAAGCACATGAAAAGCAGCTCAACATCACTAACTATTAGAGAAATGCAAATCAAAACTACAATGAGGTATCACCTCACACCAGTTAGAATGGGCATCATCAGAAAATCTACAAACAACAAATGCTGGAGAGGGCGTGGAGAAAAGGGAACCCTCTTGCACTGTTGGTGGGAATGTAAATTGATACGGCCACTATGGAGAACAGTATGGAGGTTCCTTCAAAAACTAAAAATAGAATTACCATATGACCCAGTAATTCCACTACTGGGCATATACCCAGAGAAAACCATAATTCAAAAAGACACATGCACCCCAATGTTCATTGCAGCACTATTTACAATAGCCTGGACATGGAAGCAATCTAAATGCCCATCGACAGATGAATGGATAAAGATATGGTACATGTATACAATGGAATATTACTCAGCCATAAAAAGGAACAAAATTGGGTCATTTCTAGAGACGTGGATGGATCTAAAGACTCATACAGAGTGAAGTAAGTCAGAAAGAGAAAAACAAATATCGTATATTAACGCATATATGTGGAACCTAGAAAAATGGTACAGATGAACCAGTTTGCAGGGCAGAAATAGAGACACAGATGTAGAGAACAAATGTATGGACACCAAGGAGGGAAAGTGGCAGGGGGTGGTGGTGGTGTAATGAATTGGGAGATTGGGATTGACATGTATACACTAATATGTATAAAATGGATAACTAATAAGAACCTGCTGTGTAAAAAATAAAATAAAATTCAAAAAAAGAAAAAGAATATTGAGAAAAATATTTTATGCATTTGTGTAACTCTCATTTATCTGGTTAAATACGTTGGTTTCTGCATCGTTTTTGCTGAATACACTCGTTCTATGCCCAGGATTTTTGGAATTGGTTCCCTTCATAATCCTTTTTGAGAATGTATGTATCAAATATAGTTTAAAACAGCAATAATAATGAACCCCAATGGAAAAAACTAAATTGAGCCCAATTTACTACCTTTCCACATCTAATTAGAATCACTAAGACACACTAGGAGTTTCTTATCATGTTAACAGTTATCAGTCTAAAGGAGAAACCATTAGAATATGAATAAGGAGTTAATATAAACAATTTTAATTTACTGAATTTCATTTGTTTATGAATATGAGACTTCATATAACTAGATAAATATTAACTTAATAGTTAAATCAGTGACTATTACACATAGATATGATTTAAAATCTGATGGCTAAGCAGAAATACAAAGTGTGCAAGCAGCATCGAAGCTAACCTTTCAACTCTGAGCAGAATACATTGTTCTAAGTTTCTGTCTCACAGTAGAGTTTATGTAAAGCTGTTACTGGAAAGTAGTCATTGGGTAACAGTCAATGATACACTGTGTGCCAGGCACTGTATTTTATAGACATAATTAATCCTCGCAGAAACACTGAAAGTAATAGTACCATCCGCATTTTACAAGGTGATGAAACTGAATCTCTCAGAGAGACAGGGGCATGACTAAGGATGCACAGAGAGTGGAATTCTGAGCAATGATTCTGACCCAGCCCTGACTGACCCCATGGCCTGGACTCTGAGCCACATGTTACAACCCATTGGTTTAGTTTTCTCTTTACATTTGTTTTTGGTTGGCATTTTAATTGTATGGCAATCTAGTCCTAAGATGGCTACTCTGCTCAGAGCTTGACATTTAGCAGCTTTGAGGTGTCCTAAGATACATTGGTCATATGATCTGAGACAGCACTGGGAAAGGGACAAGAGGGAGAAAGGTTGTTGACACTCCCTCCCATTTAGGGTTGTCAGGTTTAGCAAATAAGAATACAGGAAACCCAGTTACATTTGCATTTCAGATAAACAACAAATAATTCTTTAGTCTAAGTATGTTCCAGGCAATATTTGAAATTCAAATTTTATCTGAAATTCAAATTAAACTGAGTGTCCTATATTTGACCTGGCAACCTATTCCCATCTACCCCAAACACAGCTGTGAATAGTAACTATAGCTCAAATTCCAAATGAGACTTTTGAAAATACATTAATATTAATTTTTTAAAACCATAATAGGAGATATCAGGATTGAGGAGCCCAAAATCTATATAGAAAAATATTGTTAAATGGAAAAAGTTTATGAGTAAACATATAAAAGACATGAAGTCATTTTACATGTACTAAAACAAAAGTACAAAAATACATTTTAAAAAGTACAAAAATGTACAAAAAATAAACTAAGAAAATAGCAATAGGATGTTAAATATCTTGACTTTGTAACAATACATATTAGAAAGTTGCTTTCCATTCATGTTTGTTCTCGAGATTTTTAAGAGAGAAAGAGGACAGATGCTATTATAATAGTATTTATAAGAGACAAGAATCATATAAACTAGATTCACAAAGTACATTTCTGGGTTTGTGGCTTTAGCAGGCTTCTAACTATTGGCTTTTCTTAAGTTAATATATGGTGGTTTGAGTTATTCAGAAAACATCCCTACATTCCACGCTTTCACTCATATTGCTTTATTTTTGAGAAAACATGAAATTTGAGCTAAGTACCTTTTCTAAAGGTCTTTTTATCCTCTTTATAAAGTTGTAGCAAAATAAACATCTCTTCTGTAGGTTTATCCCTAGAATATGATTACACACATGCTCAAGATACAAACTTTTTGTACTAAATCTTTTTTTCAGTTGATTTCAAAGAAAGTCCTTTCTTTCTTTCATAATAGTCTCCAAAACCACATCTGGCTTCTTTTGTAAAGCTGCAGTCCACTTATTCTTTAATCTGAAATACTCTGTGACTGGATGTTTTTTAGAAGCTGAGTTTCCTGGCAATTACCAGCATTCTGCACACTTTAGGAGAGGAAGAGGGTTTTTTTTTCCTTTTCTTCTTTCTTTCTTTCTTTCTTCTTTTTTTAATGTTTTTACCACAATGAGTCACCTCCTACTTGGTGTCCAAGAAAACATTATCTGGACCCATGATACTTCCTGTCTACCACCATTAACCACAAGCGATGGAACTTCATTTTCATTACTGATTATTCATTTAATGTCCAACAGCATATATACTCCACAGGCACTAATTATTCATTGAGATTTGCAGTCCATTCATTCCTCTTCAATTCCATTATCTGTTACCTCATTCTCCCTTTCATTCCTTACTAAGCTTATGTTCCTTGATCATGATTATAATCTCTTCTTGAAGGCATCCTCCACTCCTCATCCTTCCCTCCCACTGACATACACATCTGGCAAAACTCCAAGTTTGATTGAGCCCAGGTATCTGCCTTCTCCAAACCTGCAGTCAAGAAGCTGAATGTTGCTGACAAAGGTACATACCTGGGCTGAATGTTTTCACTTTAAATTCATGATCCTAAACCTCAAATAAACATACAACTCTGCCTAGTCATCCTACCCTTTTTTCCTAGTAAGTTTGCTTCCCCATTCTGAAAATGGCAATTGTGTCCTTTACCCTCTCTCCTCAGATCTCATACATTACATTATTGCCCCACTTTCAACCAACAGACTCACTTCATACCTCTTTCATAGCCTTCAAATGAGAACTCCCCCATCTTCCCACTCTTCAATTCGCCAGCCTACCGCAGCAACACTTACAACATAAGCAGTACTTACATTGACTTCCTTTCCTTTGTTACAAAAGTCCATCCTTTTACCAAAGGCCAATTCTTCACCCTAGACTTTCAACCATACGACCTCTAACGTTCTCACGTATTTGCTTCTGAGCTTATCTTCTCTCCTTCTTCTTATTGCTCTCTACACTAATCGTTGCCTTCAACATACATGCTGTACTATCGCCTGTCTTCAAACAAACATTCCTTGATATACATCCACTTACAGCTACCACCTCACTTTTTAGATCCATTGCCGTAAAAAGAAGTCTGAAAAAATATTTACATTCACCATTTCCACTTCCTTACTTTCTGCTCATTCTTAACCCCCTTTCAGTCAAGCTTTAAATTGCAAGGTCACAACAAACTTCCATGTTGTAACTTTAAAGGACACCTTTCAACATATACCTATCTTACACAATTTGAGAATATCCGGCTTAATTGATCATTGGTCCTCCTTGAAAATTTTCTTTGTTTCTGTATTAGTCTCTTTTGGCTGCATTATACTATATAAATTGTGTTGCAGAATTATACTGACTTAAGAAAATGAATAACTATTTCTGATTCTAGTTACATGCCAGCTTCTGTTCTTTGCAAGCCAGAGCTCTGCTCCAAGTTGTACTTTGAGTTCGTATCTGCTACATGTGTCTTCTCACTCTGGGACCCAGATCAAATGGGCAGCTTCTCTCTGGGACATACCCTTCCCTTGGCAGAGGAGTCAAGAACAAAAGACCTGGTAGAAACTTGCATTGCCTCTAAATCTTCTCCTCGGACATGGTGTACATCATGTCTATTCACATTTCATTTGCCCATACAAGTCATATGACCGAGTCCAAAGTAGTGCAGTGTGAAAGTATCCTTCTCTAAGACTTGTATGGCGACAGGCAGGGTTGACTAATCTTCTTAGAAGACAGAGAGTGGATAGCTAGGCACAATGATACCATCTACTAGTTTCTGAGATACCACACTCTTCAGATTTTGCTCCCATTTCATCGACTCCCTTCTCTTAGTCTCTTTTCAGTTCCTCATCCTCTTCCTGTTTAATGTTGAAGAATTCCTAAGATTATTTCTGGGCAAACTTTTCTTCTATATATATACTATCTTCGTACTTTATCTCTACCATTCCAATGGCATTTAAATATTAACTGTAATTTAGTGGCTCTCAAATGTACATTTCATCCCTGATCAACTGCTCCCTTAATATCTACAAAACAGAGCTTTTGATTCACACACACACACATACACACACACAAATGCAGTATCCCTTATGCTTCCACATCTTACTAAATAGTTCCAGTTGTCCAAGACAAAAACGAAGGATTTATCTTGATATATTTCTCTCATCTGTTACATCTAATCCATCAGCAATTTCCAAAGTTTTGCCTTTAATATATATTCAAAATTGTTTACTTCTCTTCATTTCTACTACCTCTACCTCATTTCATCTCCAAGGAACCAGGATCATGGCAGGTTTGGGGGCCATATTTTTTTAAAAAAATAGACACAATCTGATTTCTCAAAGAGCTCTCAATTTAACAACATGGAACAACACATGCATTTTTTAAACTGTGAAAGATCACGTAGTACATGCTAAATTTAAGGAAAGTACTTTAGTGCTAAGGAACACTAAAGAAATAAATTAATTCTGGTTTTGGTAGTAAGAGAAATTAACCATGAGAAAAATATCTCATCATTTTCTTACAAGGATTGGTAGAATTTTATCAGCTACACTCTGATAATGGCTATATATGTGCTGGTGGAGAATATTTAGGGGAAAGTAATATTAAAACAAAGGCTGGTAGAGAGAAGAAAAAATAAGCTAGATAACTGGTTAGGAAGAAGATGAGCAATTCTGAAAACCTGAACTCGGGTACTGAATGTGGAGACTGAGAAGACAGAAATTCTGTAGATAGGTGTTTACCTCTTTTGAACAACTCAGTTTTAATGATGAGAGGAGATAAATGCCTTTACAGCAAGATATAATAAGAGAGAAATCCCTCAAGATATTTATAAATCTTGGTGGTTTCCTCTATACTTAAATTTTATAATGTATTTCAACGTCAGAATAAAACAATTAAAAAGATATAGACCTACTGCTATTATAAAAATATTTTATTCCCTGTATACATTTTTAGAATGTACCAAAAATTTCAGAAAATGGAAGAATATCACTAGATATCACAGCTATTTACTAATTTAAGCAATACCTTAGTCTCTGAAACTCGGGTTTGTTTCAAGTTGAAGATTAATGAAAACATTATTGAACTAACATCTGAATATGAAATGTACCTTCACCCAAGCTATAGATTCAGAACTCAGATTATGACTGCCCTATCAGCCCAAAGCCCAAGACTGTTGTAGGAATCTGAAAATAAAATTTAAGGTAGACAGACATCCAAGATATGACTTTTCATGCTTTTATATTTTTAGTATCAGCACTGAAGCTGAAATTTTCACTATTTTGTTGGATTTATCTTGGATGTACTTTAAGCATCAAGAATAAAATGACAAATCCCATCAGTTATTTCAAAACTTTAATCTATAAAATGCCCTGTGAGGTTCCACATATGTCCATAGAAAGATAGTAATGTGTTCTGATAAATATAGGTAACCGAGTATTCCCTTTTGTCTTCGGCCAGTCCACTACACAGATGCATCCTTGGCCTCGAGGGGCATATGTGAGGTGACATGTTTATGTATGCCTAGAAATCCCTGTTTGGCAATCTATCCTCTACACCTCCTAGGCTGAGAACAAGTTGGGTAACTGGAAGGAGGAAAACTGTGCTGAGATCAAAGTAAATAGAAATAAATCCCACAAGAGCTCTTTTGATAAAATCCAGTTTTCTTTCCTAACTCTCCACTGCATTTCTGAAACTTTGCTTAAAAACTACCCATTTTGATGACAGAGCCATATGTTTTTGTTTGGGCTTTTAACATAAATGTTTATAGAGCCCTTACCATATGTTAAGGTATTGTGCTAAATGGTTTAAATGGATTATCTCACACTAATTTAAAAAGATATATGCACCCATATGTTCATTGCAGCATTATTTGTAGTAGTCAAGATATGGAAATAATGTAAATATCCATCAGTGGATGAATGGATAAAGAAAATGTGATCCACACAGAAACACACACACACACACACACACACACACACACACACACACGCTGGAGTACTATTCAGCCATAAACAAGAATGGAATTTGTAACAACATGCATGGACATTGAGGTCGTTATGCTAAGTGAAATAAGTCAAAGAAAGACAAATACTGTATGATCTCACTTATGTGTGGAATCTAAAAAACAAGACAGAAAAACAAAACAAAACAAAAACCAAGTTCATATATAGAGAACAGATTGGTGGTTGCCAGAGGCGAAGGGACGGGGTGAGTAAAATGCGTGAAGGGAGCCAAAAGATACAAACTTATAAAATAGATAAGTCATGAGGATGTAATGGAATAATGTTATATGTCACTTGTACCACAATTTTTAGAAAAGACAGTTCATTCACAGTGTAATTTAACAAAGACTATATAGTCATTCCATATTTTATTAACTATTTTATTCATATATTTAGACCCTATCTCATCCCACAAAGGAATTGAGTTGTTCAGACAATAATAATTATGAAATCCAAATACATTGTATTACATCTAGGTTTAAACATCTGGAGTGAGGAGAAACTCAGCATATACAGAGGCAGATCATTCCTTCAGCTAGGAATTTATTTAGATAGCTTTTTCTCATATATTGAGCCAAAATCTGTTTTCCTGTATCTTCTACTTCTTTATCCTAATTTGGGGGCCATTTTTTCTAGCAGCTGTATTGAGATTCACATACCATATGATTCACCCATTTAAAGCGTACTATTCAGTCCTTTCAAGTATATTCACGGAGCTGTGCAGCCATCCCTACAGTACATCTTAGAATACTTTAATCATCACAAAAAGAAAACTTGTACCATTCAGCAATCACTCCCCATCTCTCTGTTCCAATATCCTGAGCCCAGGCAACCAGTAATCCATTTTCTGTCTCTGTAAATGACTTAGTCTGAACATTTAATAAATATGGAATTATACAATCTGTGGTCTTTTTTTTTTTTTGGACTGGCTTATTTTCCTTAGCATAATGTTCTCAAGATATATCCAAATTATAGCATATATCAGTACTTCATTTATTTCTATTGCTGAATAATATTCCATTGTATGAATATACCACATTTATCCTTTAATCAGTTGATCAATATTTGAATTGTTTCTACATTTTCGCTATTTTGAATAATGCTACTGTAAATATTGGTGTGTAAGTTTTTTTGTGGACATATATTCTCATTTCTCTTGGGTATATGCCTAGGAGTAGAATTTCTGGGTCATGTGTTAACTCTACATTTAACATTTTGAGTCACTGCCAAACTTTTGGTTTGTTATTTTTCTGAACATAGCTCTATGAGATATATATTTAAAATTATATAAAGTATACTTGTATAGTTTAAGGTATATTAATAAAACAGATACCTAATTTAATCAGTTGAAGAAATAGGACATTGACAACATCCTGGGAAGTCTGAAATTATGCCTTCCTCTATCATGTCCTTCCCCCTCCTGCCTGGAGATATCCAATGTTCTTACTTTAAAAAAAATAACCCTTGCTTTTAACAGTGTAATTAGTTTCTGTTTTTTACTTTAATTGAAATAATATTGTACATACTATTAAATTAGTTCTCTTATCATATTTGTCAGATTCATTCGTTCATTATTACATCTAACTGTACATCCAATTTCATCGCTATATGACACCCATTCTATGGGTATACCACACTTTTTTTAATTCATTTTCCTGTTGATGAACATTTGTGTTGCTCTCAATTTGGAGTTACTTTTAAAACCTGTCAGTATAAAAATTTTTACAGTTATCTCCTGATACAAACATGCAGGAGATTCTCTAGGGAATATATTTGGAAAGGAATAACTAATTTTCGTATCTTCAGCTTTTCTAGATAATGTCATACTATTTCCCAAAATATTTACCAAAAAAACCTATACTTCACATTCTTGCCCCACAATTTTTTTTTAAATTTCATGTCCTCCTCTGGTGAGTAATGATGTCTAGTTATGACTTTACTTTGTATTTTTTAAATAATAAATGAGATTGACCAGCTTTTTATTTGTCCATTGACCGCTTAGATTTCCTGTTGTGTGAAGTCTCTGTACAAGCCTCTTACCCATTTGTCTATTGAAGTGTCTGGCTTTCCTCATTAGTTTGTAGGAATCTGTATACATTATGAATATGAGTATTTTATTGGTTATATACACTGCAACTTCTACTCAGTAATTGTCTTTATTCTTTTTATGTAAAGAAATTTTAATGTAGTGAGACTAATGGTTAGGGGTTTCCACATCTAAACAAAGAAATATTTCTGTATATCAAGTATTACATAAATATATTCATTGGATATTCTAAAATCTTAACTTTAGTCACCTGCATTTGACTTTTGTACAAATGCAGAAAATGGTATGAGCAACTGGTTATCATTTCTGTTCATTTCTTGACAAACATTCAATTACCCCACTACCATAAGTTGAAAAGGCCATCATTTTTTTTTCCTAACTGCAGTTAGGCACACCTCTGATATATATGCCTGGATCTGTTTCTGGACTCTGTTCTATTTCTTTGGTCTATGTATTTAAACTTCTTCCAATACAACACTTTATTTTATAGCTTTATAAGGAGACTTAATATCTGTTAGAGGAAGTTCACCAACAATCATATTCTTTTTCTTCAAGAAAGTCTTGCTTCTTTGCATTTCATGAAAACATTAGAATTAACTCCTCAAATTCAACAACAGCAGCAGCAACAAATCTATAGTGACCTCAGTGAGAATTGCATCAAATCCACAGATTAATTTGGGAAGAACTGATATCTTTACAGTACTGTTTTCCAGTCCATGATCATAATATACCGGTTTATTTAAATATATAGTGACCTTCAAAAAATGTCATAATTTTATCCATAGAGAGCTTGCACACTTTTGTTAAACTTGTTCCTAAGTACTTGATATTTTTGTTGCTATTGTGATGTTATATTCAAAACTTATATTTTCTGTTTGTGGCTGATATAGCATTGTATAGTGATTTATTGTTGGGTATTAATTTTGTATCCAGAAACTTTGCTGAATCTTTTCATTATTTGCATAATTTATGTGTATAATGTCAAACAGAATTAGTATTATTTGGCATCCAGATTGCAGATCTCAAGAGAAAGCTTTCAATATCTCATGAAAAATTGGTATTTGGTAATAAAATTTCATGAGCCTTATTAAATGAACTAGAATGTTTCCTCCAATTCTAGCCTCTCCGAGAGTTTGCATAAGACAAGAATTTCTTCTTATTTAATCTGATAAAAGCCATCTGGGCTGAGGTTTTCTTTGTCAAAAGATCGTTAATCAACTCATTTTATGTTTATAGAACAATTCCTGTTTTCTCTTGCATTGACTCACTTTGAAAAGCTATATTTTCCTAGGAATTTGAACATTTTTTCCATATTTTCAAATTTATTGGCATAAATTTATCATAATACCATCTTTCTGTTTACTGTCTGTAGCACCTATGCTTATGTTCCTTTTTGCATTCTTTACAGAGATTATTTATGCCTCCTCTCCTTTTTTCATGATCAAACTTACCAGAAGTTTGTCAATTTTATTGATCTTTTCTCTTCAAAACAGCCAACTTTTGGTTTGGTTGATACCTCCTCTTTTATATTTGTTTTCTAGATCATTAATCTCTGCTCTTATATTTATTATATTCTGTCATATAGTTTTGGGGCTTATTTTGCTGTACCTTTCTAACTTTTGGAGACATGTAGTTCACATTAACACTCAGCCTTGTTAGCTAAGGTAATATTTACAGCTCCAAATTTATAATTATTACATTAGCTATGTCCCCTTAGATTTTCTATTTAGTATTGTTTAATTAAATTTAAAATAGCCTCTCATTTCCTCTCATTTCTAATCAGAATTTCCACTTATGATTTTTTTCTTTGAACCGTGAATTACTTAAAACCATGTTTCCTAATTTTCCATTTTATGGAGATTTTCTTGTTAACTTTAAAAAAAATTACTTTCAATACTTAACTGCACTTTGGTGAGATAACATGTTGCACATCATTTCAGTCCTTTTAAATTTTTTGAAACTTTACTTAGGGAACAGTCGATTTTTAAGAATTTTCTCACATATGCTTTAAAAGTATGTATATTCTTGAGTTTCAGAGTCTACTAGGTCAACAATATGCTAATCATATTGCTCATATCACACTTATTGTTTGGTCTGTTTGTTCTATCAACTAATGAGAGATGTCTGCTAAAATCTACTACCATGACTGGAGATATATGTATTTATTGTGGTAGTTCTAAAAATTATTCCTTCATATAGTTTGTATATATGCCTATATGGGTACTTGATGCCCATATATGTATAATTTTTATAACTTCCTTGAGAATTGAATTTTTTACCTCTATGAAGTGGCTGGCTCTATTGCTAGCAATCCTGTTATACACAGTCAGTTTCATCTGATAGTAATAGAGCTGCACCTGTTTGCTTTTGGTTACTGTCGGCATGGTAAACTATTCATGGTTGGAGGATTATTTTGTTGTTGTTGTCTTTACTCCCCAAGTGATGAGAATTTTTACTACAACTCAATTCAAAATTCCACATGTGACCATAATTTCTGAAGGACTTGTTTTTCTTTTCTCCTGCTCTGCTAAGTGGCAGAGAAACTTTTTTTGTAAGATCTGCGGATGAGAGTGTGGGTAGAGGCAGCTTTAGCTCCTTGTTCACACTTACCCTGAAGCTGTAGGCCTTTGGGGCCTCAGAATTCCTGCATTAATCCACACACCGCCCCTACCCCACCCCACCATGTTTTATAGTATCCTCAGCTTTGACTCCACATATAGTTCCTCACAAGGTCATCAGATCTGAAACTAAAGATAGCCTAGCCCAGGAAAAGCCCTCAGGGAAAAATCACCTTCAGCGCAGCCTACCTTTCAAAGTTCTTGGGATCTTAATTTGCCACTCAACACATTTGTTATTCCTCTAAAAACTTCATAATTATTCTTTCTATATCTTAACCGGAAAGACTGTATGTTATAATAGCTAAGAATGCAAATGCTAAAGTCAAAGTGACCTGATAAAACCCAGTCTCAACTGTCACAGTAGGGAAATTTTACTTCACCCATATGTATGAAGGTCAGTTTATTCAGTGGTTCAAGGACATCGTCAATGATTGGGGTCTTTTTATCTTTCTTCCCTGCTATAGTTCAGTACGTTGGCTTCTTCCCACCATGGTCTCTAGATGACATTGGCAACTTCAGCCATCTTTTCTTCATGGTAAGGTCCAAAGACCTTAAGAAACATTCTCTTTGTCATGTTTCTAAGAAACTTTCCCACCCACCTCTCCTTACAGGTCAAAATATTCTCTTATGCCCATTTCCAAACCAATCATTGGTAAAATGGTATGGAGGCACAATGATTGTCTTAAATCAGTCATGATTCTGGGGCTGGGGGTGAGGTTTTTACCCTTGAGCACATGGCTGCTATAAAGATAGTTAATAGCTGAAGAAAACCAGGGTCTTATTAAAAGGACAAGGAGGGAGTTGGCTGTGGGTAGAAATAAATAATCTTGTTTTTCTTACTTTTCATTATTATCATTATTATTATAATTATTCAATATATTAATTGATAAAATGTATTTCATAGAGGACAGCCAAAGCTGAACCCTGAAACACTGTTAGAAATTCTCTTATATGTTTATACTACTTCATTAATCTGGACCCTTTAAATAGTGCTCCCTGATCGATTATTTTTCTAATTAACTGTTCAAGCATCTGTCTTTTTTTTTTTTTTCCTTTATCTTGTTCACAAGTATAAGATAAAAGAGCTTGTCTATTGACTTACTAAAGTTCAGAAACACTATACCTAATGATATTGGAGGGGAGGGTGTGAGGTTGATTATCAGTCTAGTATTTCTGTCATATTTCTGTCAAAAAAATTTTATTTGGACTGATATGATTCATTTGAAATGACTCCATCTTGGCTCCTGATGTCCGCTTTCTTTCCTTTTTTTTTCTTTTGGTCAAGAATCAATATCAAGTCATAAGGTCTCAAGGCTATAGTTATGCATTCTACTTTCTTCTCTTCGATATATCAATAACTTTCTTCAGCCTTCTAGATCCTCTCCACGATTCCTCACAGATTATAAATATTAATACTGGCGGCAGCTGTAACAGTGCGGGAAACATTTTGGAGCAACTTGCTATGTGGCTAGGCTTGTGCTAGGATCTTTAAATATACTAAAGTCATCTAATCCTCAGAGCAACCCTGTAAGTTTGGTATTGAGTTACAGAGAAGACAAGTTACTTGCCCCAGACAAAAGCATCTTAAATCTGGAGCCCACACTCTGGGCTATTGTGCAGTAATGTAATATAGCAGGCAGTCCCTTCAGTTATACCCTAGTCCTATAAGGAATAATTCAAAATATGGTCATTTTTAATCTTAGTTCTCACCAAGATCACACCAGGTTCTACCATACTAAGTTTGATTATTTTCTTTATCCACCTAGCATCTCATCCTTACTTAAATTGCTAAATAAATTCTTAGTCACTATCTTATTAATATAATTTGCTTCTATTGATGCCATAATTTCATGTTTGAGATCCCCTTAGGGCTGTAATTTATACTACTCCCACTGTTTCCTAATGCTAAACCAGTGTATTGGACCTTATTTGTGAAAAAATTCATAAAACCTTCACATCAAAAAAAACTGACAAATGTCAACAAAATATGTGTGAAAACTTACAATAACCGTACTATAAATCACCTGTATGATGTAGTAACAAAAGTGAACATTTTCAACCTTATTTTTAGAACATGTCTGTATGTAAAACAGGAAATATTTGATTACGTTCACCCTAAGTAATGTCTGGATGTTAGCTGGCTTTAAGGGAACAAAAGTTTAATATCAACAAATAAAATTCTCCGTTAAATTCACACACATTTTGTGAATTTAGAATATTTTTATAGGAATTACAAATATAGCTATATACAATTAAGTGAAATGATCCCATTCCATCACTTTTTCTAAAATGTAAAACCTTGTCCATGTATAATGTATTGCATCACTGTAGTCACTTTTTAGCACAGCTTTGGTTTTCATCATAAAATGGCAGTCAGTGAGTTACATCATATGTCCAAGGCATCATTTGTATTCTGCCTGTAGCTTTTTCTAAGTCCAGAACATTTTTCTATCCCCACCCAAATGTCAGTACACAGCTGTACTTCCTCCCAGTTTTCTCAGTGTATATGATTGCTTCTTGGTTCATCATAATAAAATATACTGTATCAATATCCATATATAGCAATGTTAGCAAATCCAGACTGAGCCTCAGATTTCATAGGCAGTAATGTAAATACCTTTAGGAGGGGATGAGTAACATACACAGCACTCTCAAGTTTTCCCTTTCCAATTGTTCTCTCTGTTTATCTTTCCCCTCTTTTACTGGATTTCTTTGGTTTTCTGACCGTGACTAGATAAGGCAATGTCTTATTCTTAAAAGTGTGGTTTGATGTATAGACAGCTTTGAGAAATTAGTAAACTATGCATCATCTCACTTAAAAAAATGCCATATGTACACATGTACATATACTCACACGCAGAGGCAAACTAAATGTAACAAATCACCTTGTTATTTTGATATCGTGCATTCACAATTCAAGTGTATTTTCTCACCTGCTAATGAAGAATTCCGATTAGATGACCTCTAGTCTGGCAAGCTATGAAAAGAAAAAAGAAACAACTTCTCATTACATAAATTTCCCACACTTGGCTGTATGAAGCGCTGTAATCATCTCTTTTATCAGGGACTTTGAGGAAATTGATGAAGAAACTATTTACATCTGAGGGGATAACAATTGATGCCACTGGTAATTAAACCACAGACTTTATTTTCCTTTTCTCACTGTTTCCACCCAATTAAGGCACAATGACCCTCTCCTAGGTGTCATTTGGGTCTCAGATGGTGGCCTTATTACTAAGAAAAAAAAGTGCTAAACATTAATTAGGGAGAATTTTTTTTCACTTTTTTGGGTACCAGTCTTAACACTTTATTCTGTTTGTATTTATTTTAAAATAGACAACTACAGGAAATTCAGCATAGAAGTCTTGTGTCACATGCACAGTCCAAAATGTGGCTTGCAAATTTTCAACTGCTCTGGTTTTCTTGGTTTGGAGTAGGATTTTCTTCTACATTTATTTTCTTGTCCTCTGATGAGTTCGTGAAAAGCTATGCCTTTTGCACCCATAGCTAACAAGTTCCTTTCAAATGCCACCTCACTTTTCTTGGTGGTAGAATATCTCTCAGGGTCTGATGCATAGCCCCGATCTCTGGTTGTATGCTGAAGGGGAGGAACTGGTATGGTACAGAGTATTATGATAATCTCAAAGTCAGTATTCAAAAATAGGCAGTATATGATGAAGGGGTGAGAGAGGGAGTGGGGTCACAGACAAAATACTAGATCTGTGAGTATAATAATGACCAAAATCTGACTCAGTCCTTGCCCACCTGAAGCTCACAGTCAAGTTAGGTAAAACACATTAATCAAATAATCATACAGCAAAGAAAACGTACATGATGTCTTGAGAGTTTGCAACTGGGGAGCTGAACCAACCTGAAAGGCCAAAAAAGCTTCCCTGAGAAAGTGATACTTTGATAGATGAATGGGAGTTCAGTGGGCAAGGGAACTCTGACCTTCCCAGGCTACCAAGCAGCTGGAAGAGCTTGTAGCTGGAAGAGATATGGCTCATTTGAACAAATAAAATAAGTTCACTGTTAATGGAACAGAGGGAAAAGAGAGGGTGATTGAAATAGAGACTGGAAAAGAAGGTGGTATAAGACCAGAAAGAGCCTTATAGACCCAGAATAAAGATTTTGGTCTTGAACCTGAAAGCAATACAAAGAGATAAAGGTTTGTGTCTCTGTAAAAATACAAAGTCATGACATTAACAGATTTATGTTTTCAAAGATCACTCTGGCTACAGTTTTGAGCTCTATCCTCAACTGTCTGCCTTTTTTGGAGCTCGGAGTTGTTGCTGCAGAGGATTAAAGCAACTTACTCTTCCATCATACTGAATACATCAGAGTACATAGTGACTTGTTTTTCACATCTATATTGAATTTAAGGTATTTATTCCCATCTCTCATGCCTAAAGCTGTTTAAATTACCATGGAGATGGTCTGTCTACAGTCATAGCATCACAGCAACTAATCTTAAGTGGCAAGCTTCTCTTGGTGGTGTCTCCCTCTGGAATTTATTAAATGAAATCTACATTTTGCTTTCTAAGAAAAATGCAAACTCATATATTTATTCTGACACCTATCTGATGATTGCATTTAATTACATGTAAGAGTCCCAGTCAATAGACAGGCATTTATATGTATAACAATTTTAAATTGTATTGCTAAGACATTTGCACTGTTTTTGAGATATATCTTAATACATGGAAATAGGAAATAACTAAATATTATGCCATGCTCAGTAACACACTTAAGATTTTTTTTCTGAGATAAACGTGATTGTCTGCTTAAGGCATCAATTCAAAGCAATACATCATACTTTTAATATGAACATTACCCAGTTTCTAACCCCTTTGAGCTATTTTATTTCAGTAATTCATTATCACTCTTTCTCAAATCTTGATGAAAGAAAAGCTGAAATTGCATAATTTATGTGACTAGGAAATTAATAAATAAGCTAAGGAAATACATCATCAAAGCACAGTTAATTCTAGAATACTTTCTTCACTGGTCCTCTTCTTATGAGCTGAAGACTTTTACAGTGAAATAAAGCACCAACTGTCCTGTCTGGACAAGTCTTGACAATCTGTCATGTATCTACATCCCCTGATGCCATTTGTCATTTCTCCTCTCAGTTTGTAGAAATTCTAAAAATACAAAAAGACTTTCTAAGACTAGTAGCATTAATATCATGAAACAGGCATGCTATTTTTTTTTTTTTTTTTTTTTTTTTTTTTTGCGGTACGCGGGCCTCTCACTGTTGTGGCCTCTCTCGTTGCGGAGCACAGGTTCCGGACGCGCAGGCTCAGCAGCCATGGCTCACGGGCCCAGCTGCTCCACAGCATATGGGATCTTCCCGGACCGGGGCACGAACCCGTGTCCCCTGCATTGGCAGGCGGACTCTCAACCACTGCACCACCAGGGAAGCCCAGCCATGCTATTTTTAAGTTTTGTCTTCTGTTGCTCTTTTCTGGTAAAACTAGCTCCATGCTTCCACCCAGTGAGGTTTCTTCACAAAAGGACTAAAGAAAGAAGAGGAGAAAGAGAAGGAAGGGGAAAAAGAAGAATAAGAAGAGGGCAAGGAGAACAAAGAACAAGGAGGAGGACAAGGAAGATGAAGGGGGAGAAAAAGAAAAAAAGCACTTTTTTCTTTCAAATCTTAGTTGGAAAACCTGAGTGTCTGCCTTTGACCCCAGGGCCATTTCCCCAAGGACAGCAACTGCTGAGCTGTACCCAAAAGTGTCTGACCTCTGTTTAACAGACTGTGATCTTGCTATGGGCAGGAATCCTAGTAATACAAATGTCTGATTAGCAATACCAATCTAATATTGCATTTGACAATATTTCATTCTAATGCAGCAATCTAGAAAGACATGTATTTGAAGCTCCAATTTAATACTGTTTGAAAATACGTTCAGAATGAGGCCATTTTAGTGCCTTCATATTTTAAAATTTCTTTCAGAGGTATTATTTTAGATGGATACGGAAGTATTTTATATAGAAATATATCTAAAGAAATATAATTTGCATAATTGTTCCCAATAGATGCAGTTTAAGTGAATTTCCAGAACTGGCAAATATGTAAATACCATTGATTCATTTATTCGATAAACATGTATTGAGCATAGAACAGTGGTGGGAACTGGAAATATAAGGATGATGAAAAAAATTTGCTGCCCTCACAGAGTTTCCTTTATTGTGAGGAGACAGCATACAAATAAACAAAGAATATAATGTCAGACAGTGGAAAGAGTTGAAGAAAGTTAAAACATGTTAAAGGAATATTATAAATAATTTGGCCAGGGAATGTCTCTGAGCAAGTGACATCTGAGCAAGGAACAAAATGATACAGAGGAATAAGATGTTGTTGAAGAGCATTCCAGAATGAGGTTATACAGTGGGAAATGGCTGAGGTGGGCATGTATTCAAATAACATCACAACAGTAAATTGTACTTTTGCCAAGTAAGTATATAAGACCGAAAATTATAAAACATTTTGAAGGCAGTCACTGATTTCTTATAAAACATAGTTCCAATTTAACCAAGCACTTTGAGAACCATCCATATTCTCCTAATTAAAGTAAATAGCAAGAGCTTATTAATAGTTTTATTTCAATTACTTTGAGGTGGTTATGAATTTTCAAGGCCATGTCCCTGGATACACAGACTAAAGTTTTTGTTTTTCTATAACTCACCTTCATCTTCATTTTGAATCAACACTTTTCTTGATGGAAAAGCATAATCTTATTCAATTCCAAGTCAGTTATTTCAGACCCTCTCCCTGAATGACATAAATTCAAGAAGGCTTACACAACACCATGACACAGTAGGAGGTTGGAGGGAGAGGTAGGAAGTAGGAATGTTTTATTTTCTCATCTGTTGAAGTTCAAATTCCTGCTTGGTCTTTTGATATGTTCCTTTTATGACACTGGCAACTGCGGAAGAATTCTGCCTTCTCATTAAGTCAACAGCCGCATAACCCATGGTTGTTTCCTGCTCTGTATCATTGTTATCACTTTAAAGATCCTTTAGGTCCTCATCATTCTCAGATGCAAAAGAAAACAATGGTTGCTTCCCCTGTCCTTTGAGAGTATGTGATGATAAAAGATGCATCCCCAAATCTCGTTTCAGAGGAGGGTTTGGGGCCCAGATGTAGGGAATATGGTCAGCAGACAGTCTCTAGCTGTCAACCCCTTCTCAGTCAGTCTCAGACTCAGTGAGCTGTCCTGCCTGAGGTCACACATATTGCTGGATGGTCTATACCCAGTAAAGAGCAAGGTGGGGAGATAGAGACCCAGCCATTTCAGCCAGTCTAGGAAACTGACTGGCAATTTTTGTTCCAAAGCTTCCCATGAGGTTGGCCAAGGCTGTAACACAGACTTATCCTATCCTATCCTGTTTCTTCCCTCCTTCCTTTCAAAGATTTTAAACCCCTAATAAACATCTTGCACCCCAAACTCTGTCTTAGCATCTGCTTCTGGAGCACCTCACTTGTAAAAGGGTTTACATCAATTTGTTGAGCCTACCACACCCTCTTCTGCCCAGGCATCTGATACAATTGTTCCAGTTCTATTTTCCCACACCATGGTTATCACATGGATGTGCCATTCTGCCACCCAGGCAACCAGGGGGAATGTCTGCTTTAATCTCCCAAACTCAGAGAGGGGGATGATTTTTACCACTCAGCTTAGAACTAACACCAGAATGGGAGGCAAAGCATGAGGGTCCTTCCCAGTGAAATCATTCATTCTCAGCAATTTCTTTCTTCTGCAACCCTTCTCTCATGAGACCTCAGAACTGCAACTATAAAAATTGGTTTAGCAAGAATTCTCCCACACATGCATTCAGATTCTGGATCATGGCTTTTTATCTAACTTTAAAAGTAAAAATGTGTACTTTTTCTCTGTTCCAGGACAACTCACCCCCCACCCTCAAATGATGGGTGAATCATGTTTAGCAGCCGGAGTTAAAGGGAAGGGAGAAGGTCACAGAGTAAAAGTAAATTCACAATAAAAGAAACATACGTTTCCAGTGAGATCCAACCTCCATCTCTCTGGGGCAGTCACAGGACACACACCTAACCAGTCTAAGCCCTTCCCTGGGCTTCTTAATAACTGGAACAGAATGTGGGACACAGAGTTTTAATACCTAATGACTAAGCTGCAAGAAGTCCTAGATACTGCTAGGCGTCATGTACACCCCTCCCCTGCTCCTGGGCATAGAAAACTCACCTGCATGCCAAAACGCAGAGGAAAGGCAAAATAAAAGATCTAGGAGATCAGACAAAACCATCCTGATGACATTCAATCCCCTGAATCAGTACCTGTGGACCCCAGAATTATCCTATTCCTGCTTTCCTGAAGCTGATGTTTGGCTACACCTTGGACTCTAAAACCTCTCCCAGAATCCTTCCAATATTTTTTTCCATAAGTTGGTATAAGCTGGGGTTCATTATATGGAAACAAAATAATACATCTTACAAAAATCATTGGAACATTTGAATGTCCAGTGGTGACCTTTGGCCTGTCAAATGTACCCACTTACACACATACACACATACACACACACACACACAGAAGATTCTAGGCCAAGGAATAATCTGATCTCTGAATGACAACTTAACTTAATACACTCACATACTCCCAACTCAAAAAATTTATTTCCACCTGTTAATCCTGGGCTATTTGTGTCAGTATCATTTGCTTATAAGAGCTGAGAAAGATGTACTTGATTTTTCTAGTGTTGAGTGTCATATGTATTGATACTTCCTTAAGGGAGTCCAAACATTTCTGGAAAAAATTAGTTTTCTAGTAATGCACTTACCAATGAGAGCATGCAATGATTCCAAAAATCACTGGTTCTTAATATTGGTTCTTATTTTCCATCTTTGACATCACCTAGTCATTTTCACACATCCCCTGAAGAAGAATTCATCATTTCAGTGATTCCTGATAGCATAATATATTCTCCAGTGTCTGTAATTCAAATTTCACTTTGAAAACTTTCTCAGCTGCTTGTGATTGAGATTGATAGACCTAAATGACCGTGGCTGCTGTAGAAGCCCAGAAGAGCTCTAAATTTTGGCTCTTATTCCTATGCATGCGATTCTTAAAGGAGCTCTGTCCAACAGAGCACAACTATTCACTCCTTGTGGATAACAAAACCTCAAGAACCACAGTTTAGGTGAGATGTCTTTACTAAGAGAGTGGGTATGTCACAATATAACAAATGCAACCAACTGCCACAATTTAACACTCCATGAATTGTGTAGTTAAGTGGTGACAAAGATGGTATTTGCTGTTCTTTGTGTATCTCAACTGCAAGACTGTTGATAAATCTAGACATCTAACATAAAACCTAGATATTTAAGCCAGGTATCTAACCTAAAAATAAGAATACCTGACTGTGCTGGAACTGTCAGTCCCTAAAAATAGACTTTGCCCTATTTTTGAATGAGGAATTCACCATCACTCAGCCTACCTTGAACCTCATCTTCCTCACCTGCCAGCAACACAGACTGATCTAGTTGCCTAATTGATTCGCTGATATCCACATGAACTCCTATTTGCACCCATAAACATATTCCATTACTGGTATTCTTCAGTATGTGCATTTCTGTCTATAGGTCCTTTCCATGAAGGTCCATGGACACCTTTTCTGATGATGCCACAGCCTTACCTGGAGCCATAACACACTCCACAATATCTGTCTGGACTTTTCTTCACCCATGTTTGCCATCTGGTAATTCAATAAGTACTAATGGTGATGTCCATACCTGGGGGAAAGACTACCCTGAAAAATTCCAAAGCTTTTCCTACTCTTCATGCCAACATACATGGCACAACCACAGGGGAATACATTAGTGAACTTAATTGCCTTTGTGCCAGCATCATCATCAAGGACTCTTTCCACAAAATGACCCATTTGATATCCTGCTTGAAATCAGTCACCATAGTCAAAATGTTCTCTAGTTGGTATGATAGATCTGAATACACAGCCTCACAAAGTAGATATTTAGGATTACAGGAATGGTCATTTTCTATTTGTGACATGCTCTCATAAATAAAACCAAATTAAAGCTTCCTTATAACACCATAATGCCAATAATTTCTACCCAGGACTAGACACATAAATAATAGCTATTGAAAATGATAATAACCATGACAGTTATAGTTTGAAATATTCAGCATATATTTCCTAATTGCCTACAATATATCATGCTAGAATATAGAGAATCAATAATGATGAAATAATTTGGATGTCTACTGTCATGGAATTTAGAGACTAGCAAAAAAGACCAATGAACAGTCAAGTACAAATAAATGTTTTTTAGTGACATAATAGAGGAAATAAGAAGTACAGGATGCTATAAGAGCACGTAATGGAAATGAATTGTGGGGAGGGAGGGTCAAGAGAAGCTCCTTGGAGGAAGTGGTACTTAAATTCAATCCTGAAAAATTAGACAATTATCAAAGGAGTTGAGGTGAAGGGGAGAGATGAGAAAGAATCTGTGTTCCAAGCAGAGGGATCAGTGTGGTAAAAAGGCTGGATGTGAAAAACAAAACAACAAACTTGGAGAACTTAAGGAAATTCATTCTAGTGGCACAAAGAAAAAAAACGCATGAGAAGGAAAGAACTGGATGGGCAAGTACGGGGCAGATAATGAAATTCATTTAGTAAGACATGCTAAGAGAATTAGAATTTATGCCAAGAGCAATGGGAAATCACTAAAGGGTTTTTATACAATGGTATAATAAGATTTGTGATTTAAAAAGGATGGCATGGGTCTTCCCTGGTGGCGCAGTGGCTGAGAGTCCGCCTGCCGATGCAGGGGACATGGGTTCGTGCCCCGGTCCGGGAAGATCCCACATGCCGCGGAGCAGCTGGGCCCGTGAGCCATGGCTGCTGAGCCTGCGTGTCCGGAGCCTATGCTCCGCAACGGAAAAGGCCACAACAGTGAGAGGCCCGCGTACCACAAAAAAAAAAAAAAAAAAAAAAAGGATGGCATGGATACAATGTGGAAAATGTCCTATAAGAACACAGAACTATCCTCATCACTGCCATAATAAACTCTACTGCTTTTTGAATCCACTTTCTGCTGCCCATTAATGTAAATGCATTTCTTGCAATATGGTAAAGTAGAAAATCTAAAAGCCCTCAAACTACAAAACCCATAAGACATTGAATAGATATAAAAAACATTTTTAAATACATAGTAGGTCAGAAGAAAATATCAACATTTCAAGGAAATTTGAAAAAATGAGTAATTCAAACATGAAGAGTAAACTAAAATTCAAAACTGTAAACACCAAGTTGGTACTGTGCATGGGTAGAATGTACTGCTGCTCTAACCAAGAGCCTTATGGATTACCTGCCTTGAGCCCTTGCCCCTCCCCTATAAAACTAGTATCCTCACAGGGGGCACCTTCATGCAAAATGAAAAGCTATAAAAATGCTCCCATGAGAGGAAAATGAAAAGGTAGCATATCTGTTCTCCTAGTCTGGTTCTGTAAGAGAGAGGAAAAGAAATCTGTGCTAAGAATTTGTGATCACAGGCCTGACCTCAGTCCAAGTTTGCTGTTTGAATACCCATCACTCGCTGAATCCAAATCTCCAAAGCTTGAAATTAATATAAAATTTTGCCCAGTGGCTGATAAATTTTTAAGACTCTTGGTAGAATTAAATGCAAAAGTCATTCTTAAAGGATACACCCCAAGGCCGGGCAATAGACGATTGCCTGCGAAGGATGAGCAGTCCAAAATTAGAAAGCACACAAGGAAACTATCCATTGAGAGCAAAAATCAGCAGATACTATAAACAGCAGGTAAGACCCCCAAGACTTCAGATAATAGAACAATCTTATATAAAATACTAAGTGTATTTAAATGATTAAGTGTATATAGAAGGGAATAGAAAACCTAAATAAAAATTACATACAATCAGAAAAATCCAAGCAGATATGGAAAAGAGCCAAATATACGTTTTATTTATTTATTTTATTCAAACAAAGTTACAAAAATATAATCATCCTTATCAGTTCACTCAGTCCCATATAATTAATTTTTTTTCACCTTGATCTTTTGTTAGCACTTTTATGAATTCATAAGTTTTCCATTAGAGTTCTGAAAATGCTTATTCATTCAGTTCAGCAATATAGTCAGTTACCAGAAACCTGTACTTGTCAGAGTCTTTTCCATGAATTCCTTGAAGATGAAACCCTTTTATAGGAACATTATTGCAAAAGCATCAGAGTACACCCAGAACTGTCTGTAAATGACAAAAGACTTAAAAATGACCACGGTTAAAGATTTGATGAAAGTTCATAATAATGCAATTGACAAGGAAATTTAGTTATTTCTGAGATATACATTTTAAAATAATAACTAGAATTATGACTTATTATAACAGAACATACAAGATTTTTAGGAATTTCATGTAATGTCTGAAACATTTATATTAATATATTTCCATACAACTAACCCAAAGAAAGTTTAGTATTAGTTTTTAATTTTTTAATTTAATTTTATTTATTTTTTTATAAGCAGATTCTTATTAGTCATCAATTTTATACACTTCAGTGTATACATGTCAATCCCAATTCATCACACCACCATCCCCACCCCTACTTTTCCCCCTTGGTGTCCATATGTTTGTTCTCTACATCTGTGTCTCAACTTCTGCCCTGCAAACCAGTTCATCTGTACCATTTTTCTAGATTCCATATACATGCGTTAATATACGATATTTGTTTTTCTCTTTCTGACTTATTTCATTCTGTGTGACAGTCTCTAGATCCATCCACATCTCAACAAATGACCCAATTTCCTTCCTTTTTATGGCTGAGTAATACTCCATCGTATATATGTACCACAACTTCTTTATACATTAGTCTGTCAATGGGCATTTACGTTGCTTCCATGACCTGGCTATTGTAAATAGTGCTGCAATGAACATTGGGGTGCATGTGTCTTTTTGAATTATGGTTTTCTCTGGGTATATGCCCAGTAGTGGGGTTGCTGGGTCATATGGTAATTCTATTTTTAGTTTTTGAAGGAACCTCTATACTGTTCTCCATAGTGGCTGTATCAATTTACAGTCCCACCAACAGTGCAAGAGGGTTCCCTTTTCTCCACACCCTCTCCAGCATTTCTTTTTGGTAGATTTTCTGATGATGCCCATTCTAACTGGTGTGAGGTGATGCCTCACTGTAGTTTTGATTTGCATTTCTCTAATAGTTAGTGATGTTGAGCTGCTTTTCATGTGCTTCTTGGCCGTCTGTATGTCTTCTTTGGAGAAATGTCTATTTAGGTCTTCTGCCCATTTTTGGATTGGGTTGTTTGTTTGTTTAATATTGAGCTGCATGAGCTGTTTATATATTTTGGAGATTAATCCTTTGTCTGTTTATTCGTTTGCAAATATTTTCTCCCATTATGAGGGTTGCCTTTTCGTCTTGTTTATGGTTTCCTTTGCTGTGCAAAAGCTTTTAAGTTTCAATAATTCCCATTTTTTTATTTCCATTACTCTAGGAGGTGGATCAAAAAAGATCTTCGCGTACTTCCAAAAAAAAAAAAAAAAGACCTTGCTGTGATTTATGTCAAAGAGTGTTCTTCCTATGTTTTCCTCTAACAGTTTTATAGTGTCCAGTCTTACTTTTAGGTCTCCCAGCTCCATTTTTTTCCCTTAAGACTGCTTTGGCTATTCAGGGGTCTTTTGTGTCTCCATACAAATTTTAAGATATTTTGTTCTAGTTCTGTAAAAAGTGCCATTGGTAATTTGATAGGGATTGCATTGAATCTGTACATTGCTTTGGGTAGTATAGTCATTTTCACAATACTGATTCTTCCAATCCAAGAACATGGTATATCTCTCCATCTGTTGGTATCATGTTTAATTTATTTCATCAGTGTCTTATAGTTTTCTGCATACAGGTCTTTTGTCTCCCTAGGTAGGTTTATTCCTAGGTATTTTATTCTTTTTGTTGCAATGGTAAATGGGAGTGTTTCCTTAATTTCTCTTTCAGATTTTTCATCATTAGTGTGTAGGAATGCAAGAGATTTCTGTGCATTAATTTTGTATCCTGAAACGTTACCAAATTCATTGATTAGCTCTAGTAGATTTTGGTGGCATTTTTAGGATTCTCTATGTATAGTATCATGTCATCTGCAAACAGTGACAGTTTTACTTCTTCTTTTCCAATTTGGATTCCTTTTATCTCTTTTTCTTCTCTGATTGCCGTGGCTAGGACTTCCAAAACAATGTTGAATAATAGTGGTGAGAGTGGACATCCTTATCTTGTTCCTGATCTTAGTGGAAATGCTTTCAGTTTTTCACCATTGAGAATGATGTTTGCTGTGGGTTTGTTGTATATGGCCTTTATTATGTTGAGGTATGTTCCGTCTATGCCCACTTTCTAGAGAGTTTCTATCATAAACGGGTGTTGAATTTTGTCAAAAGCTTTTTCTGCATCTATTGAGATGATCATATGGTTTTTATTCTTCAGTTTGTTAATATGGTGTATCATATTGATTGATTTGCGTATCTTGAAGAATTTTTGCATCCCTGGGATAAATCCCACTTGATCATGGTGTATGACCTTTTAATGTGTTGTTGGATTCTGTTTGCTAGTATTTTGTTGAGGATTTTTGCATCTATATTCATCAGTGATATTGGTCTGTAATTTTCTTTTTTGTAGTATCTTTGTCTGGTTTTGGTATCAGGGTAATGGTGACCTCATAGAATGAGTTTGGGAGTGTTCCTTCCTCTGCAATTTTTTGGAAGAGTTTGAGATGGATGGGTGTTAGCTCTTCTCTAAATGTTTGATAGAATTGACCTGTGAAGCCATCTGGTCCTGGATTTCTGTTTGTTGGAAGATTTTTAATCACAGTTTCACTTTCATTACTTGTGATTTGTCTGTTCATATTTTCTATTTCTTCCTGGTTCAGTCTTGGAAGGTTATACCTTTCTAAGAATTTTTCCATTTCTTCCACGTTGTCCATTTTATTGGCATAGAGTTGCTTGTAGTAGTCTCTTAGGATGCTTTGTATTTCTGTGGTGTCTGTTGTAACTTCTCCTTTTTCATTTCTAATTTTATTGATTTGAGTCCTCTCCCTCTTTTTCTTGATGAGTCTGCCTAATGGTTTATCAATTTTGTTTATCTTCTCAAAAAAACAGCTTTTAGTTTTATTGATCTTTGCTATCATTTTCTTTGTTTCTATTTCATTTATTTCTGCTCTGATCTTTATGATTTCTTTCCTTCTGCTAACTTTGGGTTTTTTTTGTTCTTCTTTCTGTAGTTCCTTTAGGTGTAAGGTTAGATTGTTTATTTGAGATTTTTCTTGTTTCTTGAGGTAGGCTTGTATAGCTATAAACTTCCCTCTTGGAACTGCTTTTGCTGCATCCCATAGGTTTTGGATCGTCATGTTTTCATTGTCATTTGTCTCTAGGTATTTTATGATTTCCTCTTTGATTTCTTCAGTGATCTCTTGGTTATTTAGTAACGTATTGTTTAGCTTCCATATATTCTGTTTTTTACGTTTTTTTCCCCATAATTCATTTCTAATCTCATAGTGTTGTGGTCAGAAAAGATGCTTGATATGATTTCAATTTTCTTAAATTTACTGAGGCTTGATTTGTGACCCAAGATGTGATCTATCCTGGAGAATGTTCCATGCGCACTTGAGAAGAAAGTGTAATCTGCTGTTTTTGGATGGAATATCCTATTAATACCAGTTAAATCTATTTGGTCTATTGTGTCATTTAAAGCTTGTGTTTCCTTATTAATGTTCTCTTTGGATGATCTGTCCATTGCTGTAAGTGAGGTGTTAAAGTCCCCCACTATTATTGTGTTACTGTTGATTTCCTGTTTTGTAGCTGTCATGTTATGTATACATATGCCTTATGTATTGAGGTGCTCCTATGTTGGGTGCATATATATTTATAATTGTTATATCTTCTTCTTGGATTGATGCCTTGATCATTATGTAGTGTCCTTTCTTGTCTCTTGTAACATTCTTTATTTTAAAGTCTATTTTATCTGATATGAGTATTGCTACTCCAGCTTTCTTTTGATTTCCATTTGCATGGAATATCTTTTTCCATCCCCTCACTTTCAGTCTGTATGTGTCCCTAGGTCTGAAGTGGGTCTCTTGTAGACAGCATATAGATGGGTCTTGTTTTTGTATCCATTCAGCAAGCCTGTGTCTTTTGATTGGAGCATTTAATCCATTCACGTTTAAGGTAATTATCAATATGTATTTTCCTATGACCATTTTCTTAATTGTTTTGGGTTTGTTTTTGTAGGTCCTTTTCTTCCCTTGTGTTTCCCACTTACAGAAGTTCCTTTAGCATTTGTTGTGGAGCTGGTTTGGTGGTGCTGAATTCTCTTAGCTTTTGCTTGTCTGTAAAGCTTTTGATTTCTCCATCGAATCTGAATGAGATCCTTGCTGGGTAGAGTAATCTTGGTTGTAGGTTCTTCCCTTTCATCACTTTAAGTATATCATGCCACTCCCTTCTGGCTTGTAGAGTTTCTGCTGAGAATTCAGCTATTAACCTTATGGGAGTTCCCTTGTATATTATTTGTTGTTTTTCCCTTGCTGCTTTCAATAATTTTTCTTTGTCTTCAATTTTTGCCAGTTTGATTACTATGTGTCTCTGTGTGTTTCTCCTTGGGTTTATCTTGTATGAGACTCTCTGCATTTCCTGGACTTGGGTGGGTATTTCCTTTCCCATGTTAGGGAAGTTTTCGACTATAATCTCTTCAAATATTTTCTCAGGTCCTTTCTCTCTTCTACTTCTGGGACCTCTATAATGCGAATGTTGTTGCGTTTAAAGTTGTCCCAGAATTCTCTTAGGCTGTCTTCATTTCTTTTCATTCTTTTTTCTTTATTCTGTACCACAGCAATGAATTCCACCATTCTGTCTTCCAGGTTACTTACCTGTTCTACTGCCTCAGTTATTCTGCTATTTATTCCTTCTAGTGTAGTTTTCATTTCAGTTATTGTATTGTTCATCTCTGTTTGTTTGTCTTTTAATTCTTCTAGGTCTTTGTTAAACATTTCTTGCATCTTCTCGATCTTTGCCTCCATTCTTTTTCCGATGTCCTGGATCATCTTCACTACCATTATTCTGAATTCTTGTTCTGTAAAGTTACCTATCTCCACTTCATTTAGTTGTTTTTATGGGGTTTTATCGTGTTCCTTCAACTGGTACATAGCCCTCTGCCTTTTCATCTTGTCAGTCTTTCTGTGAATGTGGTTTTTGTTCCACAGGCTGCAGGATTGTAGTTCTTCTTGCTTCTGCTGTCTGCCCTCTCCAAATATAAGCTTTAGAAATTCAAATTTTAATCGAGAGTAAAAATGAAAGTTAAATGAAGCTGAAAACATGATTAATGAATTGTTAATGCTGAGAAAATTACCAAGAAAGCAATGACTATAAATAAGAATAATGTTAATTTAGGGGATATAAAGTCAAGGTGGAAGTAAAAACATTTGATCACAATAACATGGAAGACATGATGGGAGTTAATAAAGAGAAAACATTCTAAATCAGTTATATTCTTTGGGGAAAATGCAGAAATTTGGATCTCTTTAAACTTGTTAAAATATATATGTTAAAATTTTAAGGGTAACATTTAAAAGAAATAAATAATCTCATTTCAGTGGAAGTACGTAATTTTCAAATGAATAGGAAGATTAAAAGACTTAAGGCAATCTCTGTCAATCCAATAGAACACATAAGGAAAATGTAAGCATAGGAAAAAATAACATAAAATAAAATGGTCAAAATAAATGAAAATAACAATTACCATACACATAAATGTAATTTTTATTTATTTTTTGCGGTACACGGGCCTCTCACTGCTGTGGCCTCTCCCGTTGCAGAGCACAGGCTCTGGACGTGCAGGCTCAGCAGCCCTGGCTCACGGGCCCAGCCGCTCCGCGGCATGTGGAATCTTCCCGGACAGGGGCATGAACCCATGTCCCCTGCATCGGTAGGCGGACTCTCAACCACTGCACCACCAGGGAAGCCCATAAATGTAATTTTTAAATCCCTAAAACATATAGGCCCCCCAAAAATGCAGATGAAAGGATAAAGGAAAAAAGGACAGCAGATGCTGTCAAATAAAAATAAGAAATACTAATAAAAAGAAAAACAGCATAAAACAAAACAGAATTTATGGACAAAAGAAAAAATATGTAAAAGTGTTATCAGGCATAAGGAGTGATTGAATGATAAAAAGAAAGATTTTGACAGGAAGATGTTATAGTTATAAACTAAACTATATGTGTGTACCTAATATCATAACTTCAAAGCATTCTAAGTTCTTATTTAATTGACACAGCAAACTCATAAACTGGGTATTGTTAGTGTGTACATTTTACAGACGGAGAAACTTAGATACAAAGAGGTAAATAATTTGCCCAGACTCACACATCTAGTACACGATAGAGCTGGGACATACCCATTTGTACCACAGTCATTCGAGATTCAAAAGGTCATAAAAAAAAAATAGAGTGGAAAGCAACTCCCACAATTTATGATAAAAACAACAAATTCTTCTTTGATATTTTAGACAAAAAGTAGAAAATGAACATATGTTTCCTGGTTATCAAGCTACAGACTGACCTGAGCGTTTTCATGGAGTCCTTCCTCTCAGCTCCTATAGCACTATGTCCACTCCTCTGGCACCTTACTGTTGCCTCATACGGTTAATCGCCTTAAATATATTACAAGGTCTTTGAGTTTAGAAGCCATGGCTTAGAGTTCTTTGTTGCATCCAGAGTACCTTATAGAATATATTATACATAAACTATATATACATCTTTCAGCCAGTGTCTGACAAACAGCAGGTAATCAATAAATGTTAGCTCTCTGCACCTCAAAATGGGGTGGCATGAATGAGTTTCATAAGTCAGGCAGACAGGTTTGAATACCACCTCTGCTACTACTTAGCTCTGTGACATAGGTCAATTTTCTCAATTTCTTTGAAATGTGGTTATCTCATCTGTTAAGAGTCACACAGTATATCCACCTTAGTGCTATAAGCATTAGTGAGAATAGTGTGTGAATAGACACTGATACATTGTAGGAGCTCAGTAAATATTACTTATACTCTCCCTCCATTAGAAAACTGATTTTATACGGTCTCCATCCTAGAGGTTTGTATTAGGCTTCTCCAGAGAAACAGAACCAATAGAGGCTGAGAAGTCCCACAATCTGCCCTGCAAACTGGAGAGCCAGGAGGCCAGTGGCATAATTCAGTGGCCTGAGAGCCAGAGAGCTGATTGTATAGATTCCAGGTCTAAAGCCTTGAGAATCCAGAGCACTAAGGGCAGGAGAAGATCAATGTTCCAGGCAGACAAAAACTGAATTCAACCTTCCTCTGCCTCTTTTTTTTTTGCGGTATGCGGGCCTCTCACTGTTGTGGCCTTTCCCATTGTGGAGCACAGGCTCTGGACACGCAGGCTCAGCAGCCCTGGCTCATGGGCCCAGCCACTCCGTGACATGTGGAATCTTCCCGGACCGGGGCACGAACCCGTGTCCCCTGCATCGGCAGGCTGACTCTCAACCATTGCGCCACCAGGGAAGCCCTCTTTTTTTTTTTTTTAAGTTAATTAATTAATTAATTTGGTTGCTCCAGGTCTTAGTTGTGGCTCACAGGCTCCTTAGTTGCTGCTTGCCAGCTCCTTACTTGTGGCACATGGGCTCCTTAGTTGTGGCATGCGAACTCTTAGTTGCAGCATGCATGTGGGATCTAGTTCCCTGACCAGGGATCAAACCTGGGCCCCCTTCATTGGGAGCATGGAGTCTTAACCACTGCACTACCGGGGAAGTCCCAGAATTCAATTCAAGCCCTCAGTGGATTGGAGGATGCCCACCCTCATTGGGAAGGGCCATCTGCTTTACTCAGTTCACCAATTCAAACGCTAATCTCTTCCAGAAACATCCTCACGGACACACCCAGAAATAAGGTTTAACCAGCTATCTGGACATCCCATGGCCCAGTCATGTTGACACGTAAAATTAATCATCACACTTTATTACAGACATTAGGTCCAGAGTCAACAAGAGAATTGCTCTTGTATCTTCCTGAGTATGAAATGTGAAACACAGATCTCATCGACAGCGCAATCTCAAAATATCAGCAGTAGTCTATTAACACCAAACGATTTTTTGAAACACAATTTTAATGGACAGGATCTAAATTCAGAATGGATGAACATAGTTATTGTGACCACTACCTTTTAGCAAACTGAAGCTACTTAGACAATAATAAGCAGCTCACACAGAAAAGAAGTGCTTCAGAAACATTGGAGGAATAAGATGACAGAGAATGACTAAAAGGTAGAGAATAATGCAGCCAGATGAAAAGTCCAGCACCAGCAAGTTCACCCTAGTGTGCTGCAATCAGGAACAGAGAGTTTTCTGTGTGAGGTGAGTGTATTTTAATTAGGTACATTTAGGCAGATAGTGCATATAAAGTTGGGTTGTTGACACTACGAATTCTACAAATGGCAACCTGTTTGAATAATAAGAAAAAAAATGTGCATATTTTCAAACTGCATTTCTCTAGATTGGACCTCCCACAGCAAGACCACAGATTTACAGGTTTTATTCTGAAAGAATAAACTATCCTTATAATAAAAGAGAAGGGTCCTCAGGCCCTGAGCCTTCTGACCTCTACCTTCAGTCAGATCCAAGGAGTAAACCAAAATTGGGGGAAGCTTATCAACTGTTATGAAACATAGAACTTAATCTATTTTATGAAATTTCTTTGTACTAGTGTTTGTGTCTGATACATCTTTACTGCCAGCACCTGGCATCATATGTATTAGGGTTTTTGCTTCAGTATATAACTGAATTAGCCTAATTATGTTAAAAATAAACATCTTTACTCAAACCATTTGAAACTCAAGTCAAACATTGAAACTCATGCTCAACAAAGGATAAAAAATTTTGAACCCATCAAGCCAGTTGGTAATCAGCCTGTCTCAACATTTCTCTTTGGTGTCTGTAAATTCTATTTTTCTCTGATTGATCACAGATTCCAATCCTCCCTCTTTAAATATACTTCCACCAAAGTATAAGAAAAATATATTTACTCATGGAACTCCTGGCTTGACGGTACTTGGAAATCTCTCTCCTAGAACCCAATAATAAGGCATTTTGTTGTTCACAACTTGCAAATGTTGCTATGCAACCAACATCGAGGGAAAGCGGGGTTTCAAGCCATAGGATACAGGCACACGAATTGAGGTGTTAGAATAAAATTAGTTGAATGTGTATATGTGTGTGCAGGCAAATACTGTTTAAATTATCAAACAGGGCTTCCCTGGTGGCGCAGAGGTTGAGAGTCCGCCTGCCGATGCAGGGGACACGGGTTTGTGCCCCGGTCCGGGAGGATCCTACATGCCGCGGAGTGGCTGGGCCTGTGAGCCATGGCCGCTGAGCCTGCGCATCCGGAGCCTGTGCTCCGCAATGGGAGGTGCCACAGCAGTGAGAGGCCCGCGTACAGCAAAAAAAAAATTATCAAACAGTAATAAGCTGTAAGTATAAAGCGGTTTTTCTGTGAGGAAACAAAATGAGCCAGAAGAAGCAGATTTTCTCGTTAGAAGCTTATAAAGTTCTTACAGTTAATTAGGCCTATCTTTTAATTTGATCACTCAAAGTGCAGCATAGGCGTAAGGCGAA
Source organism: Tursiops truncatus (assembly GCF_011762595.2). Lineage (NCBI taxonomy): Eukaryota > Metazoa > Chordata > Mammalia > Artiodactyla > Delphinidae > Tursiops > Tursiops truncatus. The sequence continues at coordinate 36,496,890 of NC_047044.1, read as the reverse complement.
AAAGAAAAGAACAGTGGGTGGACACTTAGCAACTAAATTGGGCAGGCAGCACACACCAATATAACTCTTTTTTTTCTTCTTCCATTGTGGGTAGGAAGAGTGTAAGAATATATAGAACCAGAATTTTTACTAAACCATGTGTGACAGTCATTGTAACAAGATGGAATTCATGATATTCAGAACCTCACACTTTTAAGCAAGCAAAATTTAAGGATACACTTAGAAATATGTGTGAACAGAGCCTACATGATCTGTAAAGGCAAAAGCAAAACGGAGGAGTTCAAATGCAAGTTTTCTTCTCCTACCGAAATAGATTCCCCCAAGCACCCCAAAGCTTTATGTGCTGAAAAAGTTCTTTTAAAATTTTTCTCACTTGGGAAAATAGTAGTATAAATGAAATTGTTTTCCTAGAATCTGGTTGAGCAATTGCACTGCCTTTATCCTTGCCCTTCAGCTAAAGACCACCAGAAACACATCTATAATTGAACAAGTTGGGTTGATTATTCACTGAAGCAAAGAGGGAAGCTGCATGGGGAACTGTGGATCATCTCAGTAAGGGGGTGTTAGAATGTATTAGAGGGTTTGGGCTTTGGCTGGGAGCTTTTGAGGAGAGTCTAAGAAAGCAGGGCTTCACTCTAGATGCTATCAGAAAGCAGGGATGTTTCTGTGGTTGGGTATCACAATAAAGCTCATCTATATGGACAGCCCACCAAAGTAAGGCTAAAGCTGTAATTGGTAATGAAGTAGCAGCCCTCATGTTAGCAAGGGGAGAGGGATGCTTGCCATTTTGTGGATAGCACAGTGACCTTGTTTTCGTATGTGCTTAAAAAGTTATGAGGTGTCCTTGTTTTGTCTCACTCTGTCATGGTCTCAGAGTGGCCTTGTCTGATGTTGGTGTTTTATTGTTTCTGTGCAATGGGAGAACACTAGCTGTAAGTACCAGGCCAGCACCAAATAACTCTGAAGCCTAGAGCTGTGTCACAACAGTTCCCCAATGTCAAGGGCTACTTTTTTCTTTCTCACCTCTGAATGCTTTTGGAATAATAAATCTTTTACTTATTGTGAAATTAGAATGTACATATGAACTAGGCTTGAGATCTTTGGGTACCATGTTGGATTTACCATATGAAGCAAAAGATTTACCACCACACGTTATATGATCTTCTTTCGTTCACATTATCATAGATCTGTTTTCTCTGGAAATCAACACAATCCCCTCTGCTCAGTAACTAGGCTGCCTATAAATATAAGTGACAAGCATACCCCTACTGATTAAATTACTACAACAGTCAACATTTATGTAGTCCTTATTTACAGAAGAGCTTTATATCATCTTTTCTGTTATTCCTCACAAAAAGAAGACTATGGATGACCTAAAGAGAGCAGATGGCTTTCCAAAAGGCACAGATTAGTGGGGCTGAAACATGAAGTCGTATTCTGAACTGAGAATCCATTCTTAGTATGTTCACCCTTAAATTTGTACAAACTAATGTTATACAGCATGGTGGCTGAGAGAGCAGCTCTGAGACCGGGCCACCTCCATGTGTTTTCTTTTCTGCCACTCACTACCTTTGTGACCTTGAGAAAGTTGTTCCACCTCTCGGTGCCTCAGTTTTCATGTAGTATGAGCTAGATACTAAGAAAAGAGAATTTTTATAGTATCTAGCTCACAGGTTTGTTTCAAAGATTAAATAAGTCAGTATGTGAAATGAGTTGAGAACAGTGCAGACTCATCATTAGCATTTATTAAGTGTTAGCTATGGTTCCAGTACCTCAGAATGTGACTTTATTGAAGATTTGGCCATTAAAGAGTTAATTAAGTTAAAATGAGGCCATTAGGGTGAACCCTAATCCAATCTGAATGGAGCCCTTATAAGAAGAGGAAATTTGGACACATAGAGAAACACCAGGGCTGCATGTGCCCAGAGAAAAAACTATGTGAGGATACAGCCAGAAGGTGGCCATCTGCAAGGCAAGCAGTGAGGTCTCAGAAGACACCAAACCTGCTGACACCTTGGTCTTGGGCTCCCAGCCTCTAGAACTTGAGAAAATAAATTTCTGTTGTTTAAGCCACCCAGGCTGTGGTATTTTGCTATGGCAGCCCTAGCAAACGAATGCAGACACATTTGTAAATGTTAGCCATTACTAATGGTTGAACAATCCCAACAAATCTGTTTCCAGCTCTTAAAATTTGTACATAAAGATATTGATGAGATACTGAAAGAGAACACAAAATTACTCTTTCCAATTTTTAAGAGCTGATATCTTCTCTTAGATTTTTTAACTGTTGATTTCTTTCAAGCTTCTCATAAAGATCTCTTTCCTCCTGTCCTCACAGATTCCACCTTATATATACCTGTATATAAAAGTATACATTTATTGCTTCATGCATTTACATTAGTATATGATATAATCCACATAGTGAAGATAAAAGGAGAGCAGTTAAAGAGGAATAGAAGGATGATAAAGCCATAAATAAGTCTGTAACTAAGCTATAAATGAAAGGTAGACCATGACCAGTCACCAGGAAAAGATTCCTTCTGTTAGCGCTTTTGTTTTGGAAATTAGCAAGACCCAGTAAAGAGATTTTTACAATCCACAGCCACATACCTTCCAGCCTCTGCTGGAAGAGACACTTACGTCTACTCTGGACATAGAAAGTTAATCCATGCAGATACTGGGAATGCTCAACCAGTTCTGACAATCAAAATGTTCTTCCAGTATTGGCATATCTGAGAACAGTTACTTCCAATGAAGCCTCTCAGCCAGGCAATCCTAGGTCACCTAAAACAAGGCCAGCTTATTCGCATGTCTGCAAATCTCTCTTTATCCCTTATTTTTCTTTGCTAATCTTCTGTTCCTTCTTCCCTCAAGCTGTTGACTCCACTATTTCCACTGTACATTCTAGCACCTCGCTCCATTACTATTTAGGGGGAAGAAAAGAACTTGGAGTCAGAAGAACCAAGTTTGAGAACTGGCAGCTGTGTGAAATCACCTAAGCTAATTATTCCTTCTATTTCTCTGCTTATTCCTCTGTAAACTCAGGGAGCGCTGGCCAGGAAATAAATTAAGAAAAGAAGTATATTGTATGGAAAAAATATAAAAATAATAAATATTGTATAGAAAAACATACATTAAATATATTGTATACAAAAATGTAAATGTTATATATAGTACAAATATATATGTTTAGGAAAATATAAATTGTATATATTACATTAAAAAGGCATCAAGTCATTAATTTCATATTTTCATCAGAATCTATGTAAATTATCAGAGATAGAAAAGAGAAAACAAAGAAAGAATATGGATAGACCATGGAATACTGTGGATTCTTTTACTTACGAGAGTAAGGGTAGCCAAGAACAACAAGGAAACCAATCAAGTTGAGTTAAATGTCTCTTGCAAAATTGCAATGTACAAAAAAGCCTCTCCTGGTTGTCCTGGCAATAGACACCAACCCCACTCCTACTTATGGCAATAGCATTAAAATAAGAAAAAGCACAAGTAAATAGAGCAAGCATTAATTAGAAGTAGATCCATAAAAGGATAATGAAAGAACTGGGGAGGAGTGTGAGAAAGATTGTATCACCAAGACTGATGTCATTATGGGGGAGAATATGACCCATGTATAAATGGACTAACTTGAACCTGTGAACTTGAGAAACCATCTGGACCTATTCCTTCTCTCACTGTTATTTAGGCTAGGCTGCTGAAATAAAGAGAATTAACAATAATTGAGTAGCTTTAAGAAGACAAAAGTGTATTTCTCTCATCTGATAGTCTGAAAGGAGCAGTCCAGGTCAAAAGGCTGCTTTGCTCCATATGGTCATTCAGAAACCCAGGATCCTTCCTTCATGTTCGTCCACCATTCCTCAGTGCCTGGTCTTGAGCTTGGGAGGGAGACGAGATGGCAGAGTAGAAGGATCTTGAGCTCACCTCCTCTCATGAGCACACCAAAATCACAACTAACTGCTCAACAAACATGGATTAAAAAAAGACTGGAATCTACCAAAAAAAGATATTCTACATCCAAAGACATAAAGAAGAAACCTTCGTGCCTGGTCTTTATCATATGATTAAAGTCAGGTCACTGTCACATTAAGATTACATTTGGCTAATAGGCAGAAGACATTGTAGTGGGACATACCCTAGACTAGGTCCAGAAGTGACACACATCACTTCCATTCACATATTTTTAGAGAAAATTTAGTCACATGACCATACCTAACTTGGAAATAGAACTAGCTGTGGGATTTGGGGGGTCTAGGGGAGTTGAGAATGGAATCTGCCTCAATATCAAGGCAACAAAATCATGCTAAAATAACTAGAAAGAAAGATAAATGGGAATTAAAGATGTGCATCTATCTAACTTGGATTTTTTTGTGTCTTTTTCTCACTGAATAAAAGTAGGTATAATAGAAAAATGTCTACCAATAGCTAATTCACATAAAAATTCTCAGAATTTTCTAAAAACAGTATAAAGCATATTCAAATTCTTTAGGGGAAAATGTGTTATAAAGTGTAAATCATCACCACATGTTGTTTGGGATATTTAATTGAAACAAATTTTGTAATTATTTTATCTTTTCTAGTCATGTAAAAATGTAATTCAAAATCTGTTTTATGCAATTCCAAATCACTTTAAATCGTGTTCTCATTTTACATATTACAATAGCAGGAACCCAAAAGAAAACTTTTCATTTAATAAATGCAATTCAATAGTATATGTTTTTGTGGTTACCTAGGTAATAGTTGCCATAGCTCTGGACTGCATAATCAGTTTAACATTTTATTCATAATTGGTGCTACACTATAGCTTCAGATCACTATTTTAAATACAGTCATAAACAAGTGTATTAACCTTCATGTTATCTTTCAGTACCAAATATGCCTATTTATTCCATCAGGGTCAATATTTCAAGTGCCAATTTATAATCTGTTCTTCTCTGCCTATTCCCCTCAAGATCAAGAATTTTATAAAATTTCATAATTGTATATCTATATGTGTATTGGTCTTAAAGATGCTAATAGCTATACAACTGAATCTATATAAAAAAGAGATAACAAGTGCATTTCTATTCTAAGAATATATATAGAACATATAAACCCCCAACATATTTTTAATATAAGATTTATTTCTACTAATTAGGTCAACTGTCATAATTAATTTAACCAACCACTCTCTATCTAGGAAAAACAAAAAATTTGACCTTAATTTACATGTATAATTCCTAGATCTTTAATTATTGGGTTGTAATTCATTCTGAAGAACTTAAAAGTTTTGATTGGTGTCATACCAGGCATAAATGATTACCTCTTTTAAGCTGTTTGGTAATTTTAAATCAAGAAGTAGCATTGCATACCAGAGTAAGCAAGAGCTTAACGTCAGACTTGCAATCAAATTCTATGTCTGAAACTAGCTATGTGATTTTGAGCAAGTTACCTGAAACTCAGAGCCTCACTTTTCTCATCTATAAAGGAGTTTTTCAGGATCATTTTTAGTATTAAATGAGATAATGTATGTGGAAACTATCTAATAATAATGGCATGTGTGAGTCCATAGCAATTACTATAACTTAACTACCAATTAATTTTTCCTCTACTTGGTTAATTATAGATGCAGAAATGTAAATTGTATGCTGTCTCAAAAAAGTTTATATAATTTATATTGATACATTTAGCTCTTGGCATCTAAGGTAGAAACTTTTGCATTAATGAAATTTATCCAACTCTTTTTATCAAACACAGTATTTATAAAGAGTTTAGCACTACCTGTGTTCTAAAACTGTAACAGTAGAACTTGACTGCCTTCATCAACTCACTAGCTTATTTCAGATCTCTCATCTGTAAGAGAAAATAAAAAATGTAGTCCAAAGAGCACAATGTATGCTGCCTTTGAAAAAATAATCTCTTCTAGGGATAAAATGTAAACGCGCACACACACACCCACACACAAACACACACACCTTTGCACTGCTTCTCTTTTCTCAAGTTCCAATTCCCTTTTTCTTAACCTTGCTTTCAAACAAGGCTTTCCTCTCTGCTATGAGCACAATGAAACTGCTCCTGTCAAGGTCACCATTGATTTCCATTTTACCATTTCCAAAAGTCAATTCCCAGCCCTCATCTTACTTGATCTCTTAGCAGCATTTGACATAGTTGATCATCTCCCCCTTTAAAAAAACTAAACAAAAGAAAACCAAACAAACAAAAACAAAATCAAAAAAATGTTGGCTTTCTAGGACACCATATATCCTGGTGTTCTTCCTTACAGTCTGACTGCTCCTTCTCTTTCTTCTTTGCTACCTACTCCTCTTTATCTCTATTTTTGGATTGTGGAGTGCGTTGGGTATACTTCTCTAGTTACACTCATCCACTCTCATTGCTGTAAATTTCATCTATACTCAAATGTAATCTCATCCAATCTCATTGCTATAAATTTCATCTATACTCAAATGGCTCCCAAATTTAATCTCCACTCTACTTCTCTCAGCTTCATGATAATCTTTTTAAACTAATTGTTTACATGTCAACTAGAAATCTAACATACACTTACACTTAATATATCTGAAACAACTCTTTTTCTCCCCACTAGGACCATGAACCTGTTCCTCTCCCATTCTTTCCCCCATGTTTCCTCAGGCCACCAGCCCAGAAGTCATCCTTGACTTCTCTCTTTTTTCATCACCTGCATTCAACTCATCAGAAAGCCATGGTGTGAAAATACACAAGAATCCTACCTCTTCTCACTGCAGCACCACTAATACCCTCGTGCAAACCACAGTTCTCCAATGTGACTTTTATCAAAATGTAAATCAGATCATGACACCCACCCGTTCAAAACGTTCCATGTTACTCAGAAAATATCCTAACCATGGTCTTAATGTTCGTACTTATTTTCATAGCCTGTCTTCACAATCCCACCCCCTAACTCTTTCTGTGAATTTTCTTCATTTCAGCCACGCTGGCTCATTCCCATGTTCAGATCTTCTCACTGCTATCCCCTCTCCTGGAATATCCTTACCCCAGATCACCAAAATGATTGAAGCTAACTTCCAAATTTCTGCTCCATTATTATCTTATCAATGGCCTTCCTCACTAACCTATTCAAAATAAACTTCCCACTTTTTCTTCTTATCCTATTTTAATCTACAAAAAAAAAAAAATGAAATGAATTAAAAGATGCTCCTCTCAGACCTCCCTTCAAGAAAGGATCCATTGCCCAAAAGTGAGGAGTGGGCTTAACCAACAGCCCCACTATTAACTCCTTCAGAACCTGCCTCAGCTTTGAGTACAGGTGATATGCTTCTCTGGGTGACATCAGCCAAAAACGTGTCAATACAAAGACCCAGCCATTTCTAATGAGAATTCTTTGCTCTAGAGTGCCTCAATTGACTGGTAGGAATATTGTCAGGGGCAGCATCATAGCTGACCTCTGCCCAACCCCGATTCCTTCCTTTTCTGTTCACTAATGTTAGTCCCCAATAAACCTTTTCACTCCTGTGTCCATTTCAGTGTTTACTTTCTAGAGCACCCAAGAGACACAGCAAATTATATCATATACTTGTTTATTGTATCTCTCTCTCAATAGAATGTAAGTTCTATAAAAGCAGTGAGTTTGTCTTTTCAACGTGTATGAAAAGACATACATAGTTCCTAATGCCCAAAACAGAATCTAGGATAAGATAGGTAATCAACAATTAATTATGACTAAATAAAGAATGACTTTGAATAAGAGAATTTACTAATACATAAACAATATTATAGCACCATTAATAAAATGTAAATAAAATAGGAAAAATACCAACCATAATTTTGCCATCCCAATAAATCATCTTTAAATTATCTTTTTTTTCTTTAGCTACATCCTTACAAAATTATTTAGTTATATACTTTTAGTCACAACATCACAAATACAATTTTTATTCTATTGGTTAATTTTAACTTAACACAAAATTTTTCTAGATTATCATAGAATGTTCAGATTATACATTTCTAGTGGTATTTATGTTTCATGAGAGAGATATAGGATAATTTATTAAATTGTTGAGGTTTCTCTAAATGAAATTTTTCAGTATTAGAAGTAACAGCACGGTAAATATCCCTTAAATGTCTGAATATTTTAGCAGTGAACAGAGCTAGGTTGGATATTATATCAGTAATATTAGGTTGGGTAATATTAGGTTGGGAATAAGGAATTTTTTTTTTATTCTTATATGACCCCAGTTTGTTGCAATTTGCCAAAAACAGTGCTATGGATGTTAGAAAAGACCTCCTCATTTTGGATGGGCTTGGCAGAAATAATATAAATTAAAGGGAGAATAAGAGTTTATCATGGCCTCTAGAAGTGTCTTTGAATTGTCTTTGTATGAACTCTAGAATTGCCTTCTAAATGGACATGCAGAATTAGAATTATGTTCTCAAGCTCTGTGCATACATGCTACAGATGCTAATAAGATATTGTAACTAGGTAGTGCAAGGTTCATATCAAGGCAGTTTAACATGCCTGGTCATTAGAGCACAAGTTATTTAATTTTAATAGCAAGAGACTTTCTCTAGGTTTAATAATCTAATAATGGTCTCAGAAAATTGACAATGTAAAATAATTATATTTTATCACATTTTAGTAATACACTGAGTAAAGCATGATTTGAAAATGTATAATCCACTGGTACTTCCTAGCCCTTGACAGAGACGAGTAGAAGCTTCATGACATATGAGGTGATAGAGTAAGATCATTTGAGAATCCTTAAGTATCTGCCATACACTATAAGATCATTTACTGAAATTATTACATACTGTTTCACAAAAACTCTTAAATACTCTCTTGTTCTAGTGCTCCAATTAATTCCTTGACCTATTTGCAACAAAGCTTCGTAAGGACTTTAGTCTTAACCTGCAGTACAATTGAAATTATTATATTCAACGTAATCCCATTACGAGAGCAATACATGTATTTCATTGTCTTTAGTTAAGTTAGGCTAAGCTATGGTAACAAATTCCAAAATTTCAGAGGCTTAACACACCAGAAGTTTTATTGCCCATGAATCAGTGTGGCTCTTCTTCATGCAATCATCCAAGACCAAGTTTCTTTCCATCCTAAGGTTTTATCATTCTCATCAGCCTCTGCAAGTAGTCAAAACAAGAGGAAAGAAAGCATGGAAGAGGCCAACCTACTATTGCAAAAGCCTCAACGGGCTTCCCTGGTGGCACAGCAGTTAAGAATCCACCTGCCAATGCAGGGGACGTGGGTCCGAGCCCTGGTCCGGGAAGATCCCGCATGCCAGAGAGCAACTAAGCCTGTGCTCCACAACTACTGAGCCTGCGCTCAGAGTCCGCGAGCCACAACTACTGAGCCTGCGTGCCACAACTACTGAAGCCCGCGCGCCTAGAGCCCCTGCTCTGTAACAAGAGAAGCCCGCGCACCACAACAGAGAGTAGCCCCCGCTCGCCACAACTAGAGTAAGCCTGCACGCAGCAACGAAGACCCAACACAGCCAAAAATAAATAAAATAAATAAAATTTTTAAAAAACCTTCAGACGAGAATGACACATATTATTTCACATATTTATAAATTTCACATATTTAGCCATATAACTACACTCTAATCACGAGGGAACTAACACAATCTAAATATGTTCATTACTACAGTCTTACTAATATAAAGGGAGAGAATGATTTTGGAAGAAAGAGTCTCTTAAATATTTATACAAAATTTAAACACTATAAACTATACTTAAAAATTGTACTTAAGACCATTCCTTAGAGATAACTACTGTAAAGGGTTGTTACATATTCCAACTTATTGTATTCATATGTGTAAATATATTTTAAATGAGTCCATAGTGTGCCTAACATTTTTCAACTTTAGGATAAAATTTAAAATTCTTAATATGGCTAGCAAAATGCTAAATAGACAACTTCTTGGCTTCCTCTTGCCATCCGTCACTGCACCCAGCCACATAATCCTTTCTTCTGTTCTTAGAACATTCCCATTTACATCTGCAGTTTCTCTGTCTGGAACCTTCCAGTTTTTTCAGGACTAGAGCCTTTCCTTTCTTCAGATCTCAACTCAAAAGTCATCTTCTTAGAGAAGACTTCCTTCAGCACTGATCTAGGATAGTATCTTCAATACATTGACTCTATCTCATCAACCTATTTAATTCCTCTTTAGCATTTATCACAGTCTGAAATTATCTTATTTATCTTCATTAGGAGATAAGTTCCAAAAGAAAAGGATGTTTCTGTCAAGTTTGGTTTGTCTGGTGTATAGAATGGTACCTCGTATACAATAGGTGCTCAGTAAATGAAAGAGTAAACAAATGAATGAGTGGTTCTATGACTTTGTAACAAACCAACTGAGAATTTAGTGGTTTAAAACAACAATGATTTGTTATTTCTCACCACTCTGTGGATCGGGAACTCAGGCAATACCCATCTCAGTGGTTCTTCTGCCCTAGATGATATTGACTAGTTTCATTCAGAAGCAGTTGCAGTCAACTGGAAGCTCATCTAAGAGCTTCTCAACCTTCAGAATGTCTCTCCATGTGCTGCTAATCATTCAGTCATCTAGCCTGGATTTCTTTACATCACGTCTGCTGCGATCCAAGAAGGGGAAATGGAAGCTGCAGTATCTCTTAAAGTTTAGTGTAAAAATCCCAGAATTGCACTTCCACCGCAGTCTGTTGGTCTAAGTAAGTCACAGTCTAGCTCACATTCAAGGAGAGAGAAAATAAACCCCCTTTCTTAGATTCTGTGCATGTACAGTGAAGGGAGCAAGTATTGACAGTCATATTTGGAAGCCATATACCATATACCCCAGTATATGGAAATGCTGGCATAAAAGATATCAACATTTTTAAATCGATATTGCCAAACGGTCTACAGACAGGCTAAAAATACTGTTTTGGAGTCTGCCCTAATTTGCTCAGCAACCCTCTCCTGGATGGAACATACTTTGATTCTTATAGATCAATGAAAAGGAAATTTCAAGTCACAGAAAAACCAAGCTAAATCAAATGTCTTCAACCTGTCTTTAGTCCAAATTAAGCATAATGTACCTAAATTATTTGAACATGAGCACTCTGATTTGGGATTTCTGACTGAAGGTGGGAGTCCACCCCTCTGAAGCTTCCTGAGCTCCAGAGATATTAGAAGGTAAATGAGGAAAAAGGAGAAGAGGTGCTCAGATCCATTATTATTTTCCCTGGACAGAGAGTGATGCTGCCGATGAAATCTAGCCAGGGTCCCCAGCCTTATTCCCTTTAGCCATCTGCTCAAGCAAAATCTCATTAGAGGAGCTTAGCTAAGAGATAAATGCTTTTCTCTCCATTAAGTAAGGTAGGTGGGCAATTTTCCTGAACAGTAGAGACTCGAGAATGGGCTATAGATTTGTTATTCACTCTCCCTATTAGGAGAGGTGAAGATATATACTTATAAAAGAGCTCTCAACCTAGTATATATTAGATTCCACTGGGAAAAATGTTTTAATTAGTAGTGTCTGTGCTCCACTCCCAGAGATTTTTACTTGATTGGTTGGGGGTATTTTCTAAAAGTTACCAAGGAGTTTCTCACATGTAGCCTGAGTGAAACCTCTACCTTAGAGTAAAGAGTTTGGTAACAATTGGAAAACTTCACTTATAAACAATGTCTATAGTATTGTTTTTCTCCAGACCCATTAAAAGAAAAAAAAATTTACACAGCTGACATTAATTAGAGATTCTCCTGAAAAATTCCCCCATAGCAAATATTTGTTACTCCTACCCACTGTGTTTAAAAGTGTCTATTTCCTCACACCCTGCCAACATTAGATATTATTAGTATTTATTTTTGCTGCCTTTTGTTAAACTAAGTAGAGACAACCACTTAAACATTGTTTCAATCTGTAAATATGTATAGAAAATAAATATACACAATAACATTTTTACTCCTTTAATTCTTTTTTTTTTTTTTTTTCTGCGGTACGCGGGCCTCACACTGCTGTGGCCTCTCCCGTTGTGGAGCAAAGGCTCCAGACGCGCAGGCCCTGCGGCCATGGCTCACGGGCCCAGCTGCTCCGCGGCACGTGGGATCCTCCCGGACCAGGGCACGAACCCGTGTCCCCTGCATCGGCAGGCGGACTCTCAACCCCTGCGCCACCAGGGAAGCCCCCTCCTTTAATTCTTTAGGTTAAAACTGATGCTACAAATCTTTTGCTTGTAATAAAGCAACATGACCTTTGCAAGTCACTTAAATTCTCTGTCTCAAATTCCCTGTCTAAAATAAAGGTAATAATATAGATTTCAAAGTGTTGTTACAAACATTTAGTGAAATAATATATGAGAAGTGCTTAGCAGAATGCCATACATAAAGCCAACACCCATTAAGTGATAGGTGTTTTCATTCTATTATTGTTGTTACCTTCTGCTATATATATTATGAGGCACATGTTATCATTTGATAATTCATTTCATATTTTCATAGATAAATGCACCCTAGTCAGGCTTTGTCTCCATCATTTCACAAATACTGTTTATGTCAAAGTCACCGATGTCTTACATTAAACAAAATCCTGTCTGCTCTTTTCTGATCTTATCAAAGAACAGAGCCTAGTATTCAATAAGAATTTGTTCAATGTATACACAAACTTATTAACTCTCTTTATGACAGAAAAACTAAAACTTGAAGAGCTAGTGCAAAATATCTCTGGGCAAAAAAATAAGAGTAATCACTTTCCCTGAAACTTTGCATACATTCTTTTATTACTTCTAAGTAAATTTGTCAATCAATTAATGTTTATTCAATTGCGAATTCAGTGCTGTCTGGAAATAAACAACAAAACATTAGGCATGATCCCTAATATCAAGGTGTTTTAAATTTAGATGAGACGAATAACTATACATAAAAAGTTAACTACCAGGCAGCAAACATTAAATGCTAAAGAATGACACAAATATGAATAAGAAGAAATAGGTTAAGATTCAAATGCATGTACTTCACAGGATAATAATCAGGAGCAGTTATTTTTGTTTTCTTCATTGTTGAAATGTAATTCCATTTTTTAAAGATTTTGATGCCCAACCGAATATGTAATCTGGTAACAAAATTTTGAGAAACCCTTAGAAAACTATTTCAGACAATTCAGGAAAAATAAAAACAAAAATTTTAATGATGCTTATTAAGAAAAATAACTAAATTGAAGTCATCTTCAGGAGGATTAAGTGTTTGGGAGAGGGAAAAGAAACCTGTGCTGTTTTGGGCAGAAATTGACACATTTGGTTGTTCTGCCTCATATACATATTTGAGGAATTATTTGAAAGCTAATTATGTATTTCATAGTTATAATTTTAAAATAAAGAGTTAATTGCATATTCCTAACTGCAGAGATTTCTACCACATATGTGTGTTTCCCAAAAAAATAAATTTTTTTCTTCAGAGTAACTGTCTCTGAAGTCATGACTCTTGAGGTGAGTCTAAATAATGCAAATCAAAAAAGTGATATGATTTTTTAAAAAAATCATAGTGTGGCTAAGCTTATCAGATTAGTTTATTGTTTGTTAGGAAGATCTGAGGTAATATAAGCTCATCAAATGCCTAGAGAAAATGAAGGATGCTGTTACTGGGGAAAAGGTCACAGAAAAGGGAAATGTAAAAATAAATGTTACCTACTTTACACTTTTGAAAACAGCTGGCCTGGTCATCCACCAACAGCAAAGTTCTTTAATTATTCTTGAAAGAAATGGCAGGGAGGGTCAAATTTAAGTATAACCTATCAGCAAAAGACAACAGTCCTCAATTTTCCATGAAAACAATTCAGTAAGATGTAGTCTTGAAGTCATCCTGTATGGCCATATCACCATGGTAACCTCCAGCTCAGTCTGGATGACGTCTGCAGAGCATAAGAACATTCCTTTAAACAGAGAAGAATGCATGCAGGTCACACACATACAAGCACGATGCAAGAGAATAAAAGATTCATTTACAGGGAAGTGCAAGCTGCATGTTGTAGGCGCGCAAAGTTTGGATAATAAAACCTTTCTGAGTCTCTTTTCTTACATGAGGCATGCAAAAATTTAACCCCAACTACTGAAGCTGGGAGCATCTCCGATATGGCAAGAAGAAAATACCTATAAAATAAAATGTGAGTAATAGGGGGATATTTTTCCTGGCTACATAATCCAGAAAGTTAGTTTCCCCACCCAAAACCAAGGTGGGAGAAATCTGATTTCTCCTCTGGAGATACAAAACACCTTTTTTTGGAAGCCATGTACCTCTATTCCCAGGCATTACTGTCTAAGGCATTAGTGAAATATATTTGCACATAAGGAAAGCTGCATTTAATTCAATGTTAACGATAATACATTTATCCATGTGAGAAATAAGCACAGACAAAAATAGAAATAATAACAAACACTTTTATAATGCTTATTATTTAATAGACACTTTACATATATTTACTTTCTTAATTCTTCCATCAACCCTGTAGTATAGGTGCTATTATTTTCCCTCTTTATAGACAAAGAACTAAAAACACAAATAGGTTAAGTAATTTTCTCAAGGCCACGCAGCTAATAAATGACTGATCCAGAATTCAACCTGAGACAGTTTGGCTCTAGAGTCTGTATTCTTAATCACTATGATAAGCCTATATTACCACACAGAATTCTTTTTTCTTTAGATTCAAATGATAAAATGCCTCAAGTCTGCTGTTGTGTTAGTTACCTATTGTTGCATAAAAAATGGTTTAAAACAATAAGTAGTTATTATTTAAAAGTTTTTGTGAGTCAGGAATTCCGGAGTAGCTGGGCTGAATGTTCTGGCTGAGGGTTTCTTCTGAGCTTGCAGTTAAAATCCTAATGAGGCTACAGTCACTTGAAGGCTTGGCTGGGGCTAAAAAATCTGCTTCCAAAATGGCTCATTCTCATGACTGTTGGTAGAAGGTCTCAGTTCCTTACCACCTGAACTTCTCCATCTAGCAGTTTGGTTAGCCTTAGCACATGGCAGCTGGCTTCTCCCAGAGTGAGAGTTTCCCCCAGAAGAGAGAGCAAAACAGTAGCCAAACTGTCCCATACCATCACTTCAGGCATAATCTATTGGTCACACAGAATGCCGTATATTTATGAAAGCCATACACAAAGGTATGGGTATCAGGAGCAGAGGATCACAGGGAACCATCTGGGAGACTGCTGATCATAACTGTAATTTGAATTTATTTGATTAATGCAAGGCAGGGCTGGGACAAAAAAAAGGCAAGTGAGGTGTCTATGGGGTAAAATTTAAGGAGGCACCAGGGGCCTACCCTGCACTTGTGTGACCCAGAGAAGGAGTACTTCTGTATGTTTTGTTCCCTAGGCACCTTTCTTGCTTCACCCTAGTACCAGCCTTGGTACAAAGGATAACAGGTTTCCATGTTTTAATTTACTATTTTTCCAATTATTTAGTACTGTTGGTTTGCACGTTCAGGGGCTTCCCAGATGAAATCCAAAATGGGCCCTCGTACAGAGAGAGCATGGAGAGCGGAAGAAAGAGACAGACACTCCAGATTGGTAGGTGGCGGATTTATTAAGCAAAGGAACGTGAGGATTGACTTGGGCACTGCAGAATGAGCAGATCTCTGCTCCATCTGCCAGAATCTTAAGAGTTTATACAGAGGCCTTAATGTGGTTCAGATAAACACTTGGTCACGTGGTCTCAACAACACATTGTTCTCTCAAGGTTTGCTCCATAAACACTCTAATATTGTGATATTTGAGTTACATTTATGCCAGTTTTTCTGGGGCAGTGGTTTATGATCTTACCCTAAAAAAGTTAAAATTACTTCTTCATCGTGAATTACAGCATAATTTATTCAGACTTTGCAGTGTTTGCTCCTTTGTCCTACAAAACTCTGTCATCATTTTTAAGTGCAAGAATGTGACCTTCATTACTAATTGTAATCTGGCAATAAGAACAAGGACTAAATTTCATTTTTTGAATTTAATTTTGTTTCATTGAACTTTATGAAAAAGGGATAACAAAAAATTTATGAAGTAAACAATAGTATAAAGTAGTGACAACAACAAAAGAAATAGTTTATCCCTACTCTGACATATAAACTTCTTTTTTAACCCATTTTCTCCTAGTCATGGTCTAGTTGCACACAATAAATCCCAGCAAAGATATACTTGTTTGGTTTTTCACTTATATCCTAAATATTTATCTATGTATTATGCACTAACCTTCTCTATATGCACTATTGCCACATAATTCTTATATCATTTCACATCTTGTTTTTAAAAGCGTCTTATTTCAGAAAATTTCAATCACATAGGAATGTAGAGATATTGGTCTAGTAAACCCTTTTACCATAACCCAGCTTTGACAATCATCAGTCACCTAATCAATTCTAAATCAGAAACTGTTCAAACCTCACGAAATTAAATTAGATACTTAACTTGAAAATTAAGTTTTTAAAGCATTTCTCAACTCCATGAGAGACTTTCACTATTTTACTGGTACATATGAGTAGCCTACCTCACCTTGAAAGGATACTTTCCATGGACTGAACTGACAACTAGACAAGAATGAACCAAATGTCTTTGAGTTGCCCAAAAGGCTAGACTGCATTAGAAAATTCCAGACTGTGTTATATATATTTTAATAGATGCAAAATCATATTAGAAGAAATTGAAAGTCACCCCAAATTGAAAAATAGCAAAGCCTCTAGAATCGTCAATTAATGGTGACTTGTTTTTCTTTTTCAATTGCTTCAATCATTGTAAAAAAAATAATTTTTAAAGAAAAAAAGTTTGAGAAATGATAAATCTGGAGAAAAAAAGAAAAAAACAAAATGTATTTTGTTATCTGAGACCTGGGGAGAGGAGCTATTGACTGCCGAGTTCAATTAAGTTTCAGAGAAGAAAGTCAGAATTAGCAAATCCTTAACAAGCCACTCTGGCAGGAAGTTAATTTTTGATTAAATAACATGATTATAGAGTGAGGGAGCTTAATTCATAGGGAGATATTGGATGATATCCAAATATATTACTTATTTCTGAGAATTAAAAAACAACTTGAAATAGCATGAAATGATCTTTTAAATAGCATTAAGATAACTTAAGAATTGATAGCAACTAGTGATATCTACCTAATACTTAAATATTAACTATTAGCATGGGTTTGGCAATGTAATTCATACTAATATATTTTTAAACTTTTGTTTAAAATATGGCAAAGAAGTTTCCATTGTTGATTTGAACACACATAAAATAGGTAACAATGAAACCTACACTCCAGAGAGTTGATAGCAGCTGTAAAAGGAAAACTGGACTAGGTACCAAAAGATTTAGATTTTAGCTTTAACTCTTTCTCTAAATTCTTATATATTTGGACCTCAAAATAGTTTGTGTAAAAAGTATTGACCTGAACTAAGTTAAATAGATGATTAAGCTAAAATTAAAAAAAAGATTCTCTAACATATGCAATATAAAAGGATAATAATTAAATGTACATGGTAGTTCTGTTTAAGGTTCTATTTTCAAATCAGAAATTATAGAAAAGCTCCAAATGATCTGTCTGTGTTGAACTTATATTCAGACAGGGGGAAAAAAGTATATGTTACTGTATAATAATGTTACTATATAATATCAACCAGACAGGCTTTCTTCCAAAGCATAAAAATACAAATACATACTCAGCATAACATAGCCATTCTAATATACATTACTAATTATCAGATATGTATTAACACTGCTTGATATACATTTCGTTGTAAATCCAATTTATATTCTCCATTTGTGATGCAGCACTTATTGAGTCCAATTATTGAACTTTGAGCAACGATTGTAACTAGCCTGGATTATTTGATACACTCTGGGACAAGGCCTATTTCACTACAGATTCTGAGTAGGAAACAGAAAATACTCTAGATCTCAAAGCGTAGTCTCTGGTTCGGCAATCCGGCAACTTCTTATATATTGATATGCTTGGATCCTACCCCCATGCCTAATAAACCAGAAATTCTGGGAGTGCAGTCAGGTCATCTATGTTTTAACAAGTCCACCAGGTCACTCTGAGTCACACTAAAGTTTAAGAACCACTTATTTTATTGTAAGAGTGAATGAAATACAGGTTAGGTGCTTACAGAATCATTGAGAAGGCTACAAGAGCAAGCTCTGAACAGGGTCTCCAGAAATAAAGAACAGAACAGAACTGACTCTATGGGAATGACCACCTCTGGGTCCACTTCTGGAACAACTGATCTCAAGAACATATGCTGTACCTTCAGGATGCTGAAACTCAGAAACCACTGTTACTGTGCCTCTCAGTACCAGAAGCTGTGGAGTGGAGCCTGAGACGCAGCAGCACCTCACATCTCCATGACTTTATTTCTCACAGAATAACAGTCAAAGCGGACAGGAAGATTGCCTCTGCCTCCCAAATCTGACACCAGTGCACATGGAGAGATCCCCTGTGCAACTAGAAACATGGCTACATGGGAATAACTTAGTGCCGACACTGGCATCCAGTAGGCATCATAGTTCAATCACTACCTGGACATGATCTATACTGTTTTGAAGTACGTAACTAGCATTATCATTTGGTTTCATCACGGTCTTAAAGCATAATTTAAGAGCTACCGAGGAAACAAAGGTTTAGAGGCAATTTAAAAGAATTTTAAAAGAATCACAAATAATTTGCTATGCGTCATTATCATCATTTATGAATTTGTACACTTGCATTTTCATTGGCTAACTTGAACAAGTAAAACAATGCCCAGCTTTACCTTGGGAAAACACACCTAAGCAATTTACATAAAGATGACAAATAGATAATTGATTGATAGATAGCAATAACTTACATTTGTATAATATAGTACTTTACTCTCTATACACTATAATTGAGGTAAGTAGAGTATAATATATGCATTTTCATATGAAGAAACCAAGTCTCAAAATTATAGATTGCCACACGATCGTAGCTGAATAATAAGTAAAAGAACGTATGTCTGGGCTTCCCTGGTGGCGCAGTGGTTGAGAGTCTGCCTGCCGATGCGGGGGACACGGGTTCGAGCCCCGGTCCGGGAGGATCCCGCGTGCCGCGGAGCGGCTGGGCCCGTGAGCCGTGGCCGCTGAGCCTGCGCGTCCAGAGCCTGTGCTCCACAACGGGAGAGGCCACAGCAGTGAGAGGCCCGCGTCCCGCAAAAAAAAAAAAAAAAAAAAAAAAAAAGAATATATGTCTTCTAACTCCTAGGCCAGTGTTTATTCCAACACACTTTAATGCCTGACTATATGTCCTCTGAGAATTCTTACAACACACAGCATTATAGAAGAAAATGGGTACTGAGCCAGGGACAGGAAAATAGTGTGAGTGCAGGGCAAACAGGAACAAAGCAGGGGCCTAAGGCTGAGTTTTAAATAACGATCAAATTCAAATGAAACCGTTGCAAATCTAATACAATTCTAGGTATATTTGTATATCCGTCAAGATAGGCTTAGCTATGCTGAGATAACAAACAACCTCAACATCTGAGTGGTTTAAAACTATGAAGGTTTATTTCTTGCTCCATTAAGGGATACATGGGAACCCTAATCTGGCATATCTTCATTCAGGAACTCAAGCCAATGAAGTAGCCATTAACTGTAACACTGTAGATCATCCAGCCAGAGGAAGAGAACACTCCAGAGAATTTCTTACTGGTAGTTAAATGACGCACTTCACTAGATCACACGTCACTGACCAGGAGACAGCACGTGGTCTAACCCAACTACAGCGGAACTAGGAAGTGCAATCCTGTTACATGCTTGCAAGGTGGAAAGAAAGCTGTAAATACTTGGGAAATAGAATGAATGTCTACCATAATGTCAAAGGCAAATTAATAAAGGAAGTTTTTATCAAGAACTTGGAACTGAAGGTCAGAGACAGCCAATTAAGATAGATGAAGCAATGTTGATATAAACTTGGTATCTGTGAGTAACCATTTTTCCATTATGGTCATAGGGAAGTAGGAGTAGCCAGTCTACAAAGGAAAAAAAATGTGAGGCAAGTGTTTAGAGCAAAACAGAGAAAAGTGACAAATTATAGATCAGGGTCCTGATGGCTTTCTTGATCTTGACTATAAGTGATTTGAGACCCCTTAGCTGCTCTTGAGTTCCACTGGGTAACTCAATATATATCATTACAGTTCCTGTTTTTCCTAAATTCACTCAAGTTGGTTTCTGTTTGCAATCAATAGAATATTAATTAAAGCAATCATACTAATTATTTCCATAGTATTTCTCTATCAAGTAAAATGCAATATAGAGTCCAACCAATATACTAGTTTCTCACATTAATGGGCCTTACTTTATTTTCCCTGCCCACAACATACTGATACAGAAAATTATTTTAATCTGGAATTGCTATCACAATATTAAAGAAAGGAAGATAATGGTATTAAAGAATTTGGATATTTTTCTCAAAGTTAAAAAATTGAATTCCATTAATCTATATGAACTCCAATGAAAATAAATTGTAAATTTTTTAAAGTGTTTTGCCAAAACAGAAACAAACAATTACGAGATTTTTTTAAGAACTGACAAAGTGCCAAATGACCAATCAAGTCATCTAAAATTTAAAATATTAAAATAAAATTCATATCAGCCAGAGAACGAACTATTAGAATGTATAATGATATTCAGAGAAATGGAACACTGTTCAACTCAAGCAAACAAAATGTTCAAATTCAGAATGACATGTAAATTACTCCTACCAGTGAAAGTAGAATATATAAGAGAAAATTCCTAAAGTTCCTAAAATTCTTAACATGATTCTTCCAGGAACATTTCGTAACAGCTACATATGTCATGTCCTTGAGTGCAGCTGTGATCTTCCATATATTCTCAAGTTGCAAAGTGACAATTGTGGGACACAACCCTTTTTTTGTTAACTTTATATGCAAGAAAATCATTTGGTTCATATTGTGAAAAAATTAGACAGTCATGAGTAAAGGCTGTCAGATAGTCCAAGCTGTCAACTTGGTCTAAACATTTCTGAAAAGACAAAGTAATTTGACCAGAACTGCCAAAAATGTGCAACTGCTTTAAGTGCATGCTTGAATAAATATGAAACAATATTTGGATTTACTGATCAAAGATAAGATTTTGTGTTACATTTATAAAATTTCATTCAAAAATGTTTTCTCTTAGTAAGATAGCCAACAGTGCTTTTAAATATCAAACACTGGAATCTATTTCTTCAAAAATGCAGCATAAATAAAAGTATGATATTAAACACACAAAGGTTAAGTTTGATGATCTGAAGTAAAACACATACTGCCTATGATAAGATTGTGATTCAATCGTTATATCTTCCTGCATAATCCCCCTAATTTGTAGCAGCAAATCATACGTGTCTAAGCACAGTATTTTACAATATTTTTCTTTTCTATTTACATGGGTTATAAAAATTGTGATTTTCTTATCATTCATCATCTGTAGTCTCAAGTAGATTCAAAATACTGACCAGCCATAAACATTAGTAGACAGAGACCCAGTGGTGAGTGGCTGTCTGCAACATGGTGGTATTGATTTATTTTAAAAATAGTTGAGTGTCTGCTCAGTGCCAGACATTGTTTTAAATGCTTGGGATTCAGCTAGGAAGATGACAGGCAAGGTCTCTACTTTAGTAAATGTTAATAACTTGTTAGAAAGATATTTTAAAACAAACAAAAATATGGGATATAAGTGCTATGAAGAAAAGTTAAAGAGAGTAAAATTACAGACATATAATGCACCAATGCCACTGCTCAGGACTCAAATTGGATATTCCAACAGCCTCTTTTAACCTCACTTCATAACCTCAACATTAGAATATTTGTTTATCTGTAGCGTGTACACAGTAATAACTAGTTTTCCATGTAAAACCATAGCTTAAAAAATATATTTATTAACATTAGCTTGGTTTTTCCTCAAAATGGAGCAACAGAAACTCTTTTATACCCATTTTAAAATAGAGAAAATGAGCCTCAGGGACCTTAAATGGCTGGCCCAGGTCTATGTGACATGCAGGGACTTGAACTCAAGTGCACTGAAGAAAATTTTATTGCAATTCTTTGCTATGTCAGGCACGTGATGGATATTATAACAATGAATATGGCATATCCCTGACTTGAGTGTTTTATCCAGGATATGGTTCACTGTTCTTAATCCCTGGGTACAAACACTAAAATTAACCTGGAAAAAAATCTAACCCATAGAAAACATAGGATCCTCTGAAATAAGTCAGAGGCTTAGTCTCTGTCAGTCTTCCTTCTGGTAGATGACTGTATCACCTCCAAACCATCAGAGATTGCATGCAGAAAATTCAGGTTTTCCATCTTAAGATTGAACCTTCCTTTTTACAATTTATAAATATCACCAAAGATAAATAGAAGAACCAGAGAGCAAGCTCGAGAGAGAACATTAGCAGAGACATCCTTGTTTTCCGCACGCATGACTGACATAGTCACACTGGAAGACTGAGGTGGGGGTTCCCACAGCCCTAGTGGTCATCAGCAGAGTTGTACTCAGCGTCCTGTGCAGGACGACGGAAGTGGCTCTTCTTTCCATCTTAAATGTGATTTGATACAAATAGCTTCTCGGGATCATTGATGTGCTAAATGGCTTTAGGAGAAATGGACTTAGAAAGCTAATTGAGAGGCAGTCCAATAGATTTCCCTAGAGGTACACTAGTAGATTTTCATGATGAACAGTGTTGCTACAAATGGAAGTGTTCATGTTGGTGATAAAAGGCCTAATATTGGCTAATGTCCACAGTAGTACAGAACAATCAGCAAATTTTTAACAAATGCTTTCATTTATGCCTCCAATAATATAGGTGAGGTTTGCAAATCAAGTCTTCCTTGACTCAATGAATTCATGTTATTAATAAACATGAAAGTATCTTTTTAAAAGTATATTTGACTTTATTGTACTCTATATCTCAGGGAAATCTCTTACATATATATCACTTGTCAAAACATTACAAATTGCATAAAACAGCATTTAAACATTAGAATTAAAATAGTAAAAGGGGAATAATTCACTATTTTTAAATTCAATTCTCTATCCTCCTCTCAGAATTATCTAATGGATATGGCTAATTACCTTGGAGAATATGCTTCTATACAGTTTTCTTGCACTAGGACCCTGGTTGTTGGAGATCATTGAGAGGATGTGACCACTGCTTGACCCCAAGCTGGCTCTAGGCAACTGTAGACTCCCCAACCCCTTCCCTGTTTTTAAAATGTCCATTCTGCATACCGTTCCCAGAGCAGTTTTCAAGAACAACGCCTTGAGAGAACAATGTGTTGTTGAGACCATCTGGACCGTGTACCTGACTGAATCCAGTTAAGGCTTCTATAGAAACTTTTAAGATTCTGGTGTGTGGGTGTGGAGATCTACTCATCTTGCAAATACCCAAGACAAGCCTCATATGTAATTTCCCTTGCTTATTAAAACTGCCACCTACCAGGACTTCCCTAGTGGCACAGTGGTTAAGACTCCATGCTCCCAATACAGGGGGCCCGGGTTCTATCCCTGGTCAGGGAACTAGATCCCACATGCATGCCGCAACTAAGAGTTCACATGCCACAACTAAGGAGCCGGCAAGCCACAACTAAGGAGCCTGTGAGCTGCAACTAAGACCCAGCACCACTAAATAAATAAATATTTAAAAAAGAAAAAGAAAATACAGATCTCTCTCAGGATAGCCACAGCTTTATTAAAAAAAAAAATGCCACCTACCAACCTAAGTGCTCATAAATGGATGAATGGATAAAGATGTGGTATATATATACATATATACGTGTACAATGGAATACTAGTCAGCCATAAAGAAAGATGAAATCTTGCCATTTGCAACAATATGGACGGAACTGAAGGGTATTATACTAAGTGAAATAAGTCAGATGGAGAAAGACAAATGCCATGTGACTTCACTCACATGTAGAATATGAAAAATGAGCAAACAAAATAAATGAACAAACCGAACAAAAACAAACACATAGATACAGAAAGCGGAGTAGTGGTTATCAGAGGGGAAGGGGATGGAAGGCAAAATAAGTAAGGGGATCAACTGTGTGGTGACAGGTGGAAATGAAATTTTTGGTGATGAGCACTCTGTAGTGTATACCGAAG
The DNA here is from genome assembly GCF_011762595.2 of Tursiops truncatus. Lineage (NCBI taxonomy): Eukaryota > Metazoa > Chordata > Mammalia > Artiodactyla > Delphinidae > Tursiops > Tursiops truncatus. The sequence goes on along the minus strand of NC_047044.1, from coordinate 36,472,773 downwards.
TAGAAATACAATATTATACACATATATAATACATAATGTTATAAACCAATGTTACCTAAATAAAAAGTAAATTTAAAAAAAAGAGAAAAAAAAGCTGCCTCCTTTTGTGTGTGTTGGGGCAGGGGGCATTCAGATTTCACCTGGGAAGCTTCCAAAGTCACAAACCAATGCCAGTCAGTCAAGGTACAAGTAAATGAGGACAAGACCCCAGGAATCTGTATAACAATTTTGTTCTCAACAATTCCTTTCAAGGCTCTCATGCAATCCTGACACAGGCCAGACCCTTGTGTGGAGCCTATTGTGCTCAGGGGACATGGCCATGCATGTGCTGTGAGCCTGGTGCATAGAGGATGCTGGTTCTCAGGCAGCCCGAACACAAGCCCCCAGCGTGAGCACCTGTCCCCAAACAGCAAGGATAATCTCCCAAATTCAAACTCATGGCTTAACAGAGCTTGGCACTGTTGGAGCACTCCATGAATACCTATTTAATTAATTAACTAATGGTAAGGGAAAGTGGCAGAATCCAAAAAGTGAGCATAATACTGTCAAATTTTAAAAGCAGCAAAGCAAGAAGAGTCAAGAAAAGATGATGAGACTTTCCTATTTAATTAGGATGCCTTTGATGAATCATAAAATGTGCAATATGCTGAAATCATGTCAGTTTAGACTGACTAAAGGGAGTCTACAGTACATAAGCCCCACTCCCTTGTTCTCAGATAGGTGAATTTCTCAACTTTCCAACAGAATGGTTCTCTCATCTTTTTTCGAAAACCTCCAGGGACAAATGATTCCACATCATCCTGAGCAGATTGACATGAAAATTTCATGAGAATAAACCTAATGGTGTTAGATATAAAATTGGTGATTAATCACTGTGCCATCTTGAAACTTAATTTTTCTTACTCTCCTAGTAAATCCTTTATAAGGACTCTTTCTATTTTTTTTTATGAGTATGTTGAAGAATTCACACAAAAGGTAGAATTCTCACTTCCCTTTAATTTTTACAAATAATCTTAGAACAATTCAGGTAACTAAGGTTTTGGGGGGAAACAGTTCTTACTTGTACATAAAGAACTATTACATGCTCCATTTTTCTGTAAATAATTCCATTGGCTGGATTAACAAACACTGTCACAAAAACACAGAATTTTTTTAAAGCCATAGATCACTGCATATATATTTACAAAAAGCCATAAACAAACATGCATTTCTCCTTATTAGAACTTAAATAGATGTTCGAACATTAAGGCAGTGATGATTCTAAAACATAATGAAATTCTAAGTTAAGCCTTTATGTTTGTTTTGAAACCAATATTCATAGGCAACTGTGACCAAAGCAAACTTTTATCTACCACGTTGAGTTCATCTACCCAGGATATGTTATTTATCCACTACCAATAATTCTTCTACAGAAAGGAATTAGTAGCAACACCATTGATTTACTTTAATGAATTCTTAGGAGTGCTTCTATTTAATTTTTATTTATTTTTCTGATAATAATAGAATTGTAAATATAAAAATTAATATCTATTTTATTTGTAGAAATTTTGGAAAACTGAAAATTATGAAGAGAAAAATAAACCACTTGTATTCCTGACAACCAGCATTCCAGCGCTAAATTCTCCTTATATTTTTGGTATATTTCCTCTTGGACATTTTTAATTCACAAATGTAAGTAAAATTAGGGTTATTTACTGAGGGTATGTGTGTCAGTAGCTATATGTCTATACACAGATACACAACATATGTTTAAACAGTTTTGCATCATCATTCTTAATGAGACATTAAGTCATTTACACAGCACACAATATATACTGACAACAAACAGGAAAAAAATGTGGCGCAAAAATGAAATGGATATATCAAACTCAGAGTAATAGAGTTACCCTGATAGAGCTTTAAACTTAACACTAAGCTTCCTGGCTTAAAAAAGATTTGATACAACAAAATCAGGTCTACCTCTGCTATCACATAACAAGTGGCCCACAGGGCTTTTGTAACCTTTGCTTGATTGAATTACTGCTACTGAGAGATTCAGTGAAGCATATTCTACTTCACAGCAGTCTCCATCATTCTGATATTTACAAATATCAACGAGCAGCAGCCTGCAGACAAAATCTTTCATTGGAATAACAAAGCTTTTTCAAAATATCCAATATAAACTAGCCCCTTTATAAGTTCCTGCTAAATCATCAACCCCCTTTTATCTTACACGTTTGCAGTGTTTTCTAATTTCTTACACTTTAAGGAAAGAAGCACATCAAAAATGTTTAGAAACGTTATTCATTCAAGACTTTCCTGTGTTTATCTGTATGTTCTAGCATTTTTTTTTTTTTTTTTTGCGGTACGCGGGCCTCTCACTGTTGTGGCCTCTCCCGCTCTGGAGCGCAGGCTCCGGACGCGCAGGCCCAGCGGCCATGGCTCAGGGGCCCAGCCGCTCCGCGGCACGTGGGATCCTCCCGGACCGGCACACGAATCCGTGTCCCCTGCATCGGCAGGCGGGCTCAATCACTACGCCACCAGGGAAGCCCCGCTCTAGCATTTTAAATGAGTGCTCATGTGATCAAAAATAAGTGACAAAATACTAAGGTTATTAACTATTCTACAGTCACTTTCTCTGAATTTTTCATGAGTTTGATTTTCAAAAATAAGTTGGAATTACATTTACTCTACTCCATACATTATTTCAGTTTTGTATTATCTGCATTGTATGTATAAATTTATGCCAAAAATTATCCTTGTTCAAAAGAAAATTTAGGTTCTTCTCTAAACTATGTGACTTCGGCTGAAAAATAATAATAAAAATAATAATAATAATTTAAAAGTGGGAATTCCCTGGTGGTCCAGTGGTTAGGACTTCATGCTTTCACTGCCGAGGGCCTGGGTTCAACCCCTGATTGGGGAACCAAGACCCCACAAGCTGCGTGGTGTGGCCAGAATAATAATAATAATAATAATAATAATAACAATAATAAAATTATGTGACGTATGGTAAGCCAACAAATATTTAGGCAAGTTTTGATTATAGGCATAAACTTCTAATAATAAAGATATTTGATGGAATAAATATTTTGAATTCTTAAATTTATTCCCTAAATCAGTAAAAGAACACGTTTAAATAATTTTTAATTCCTCACTAGTAAAACAGTACCTTGTACACCCTCTGCTGGCTTGAAGAAATAGTTTAACTGTAAAAAGACATTCATATATTTGTATAGTAATCTAGCATAGAAAAAACAGAAACACTTTAAAGGTTACATAAAGACTTCAACTATAATAATAATTCAAGTAAAAATAAGCATATTTATTCTATTTCAGGCTAAAAAATTACAGTTTAGTATCATAAGAAGTGAGTGTTGAAAGAATATTAACATAAGATCACAGTAATCAAAACAATTTGAGGCAGGCACAAGAAAAGACAAAAAGTGTAGAGTAGAGCATCCAAAAGAGTGTATTAGGGATTTAATAAATGACAGACATGACAGTTTAATCAAGTGGGGAATGAGGACTTTGATAACAATGAATGGTGACATAATTAGTCACATTTCTGGAAGAAAGCAAAGATTAAACCTTTACCTCTGTACAAAGGCAAGTTCCAGATGAAATTTTAAAACTTTAAATATAAACTCTAAACCCATATAAACACTAGAATAACATTTTGGAAAATTTCGTAGCTCTCGATGGGAAAAGACTTCCTCAACAAGACAGGAGATTCAGAAGTTATTAGGGAAAAGGTAGTCATATTTAACTACACATACATTGTCATAAGAGGAAAACACCATAAACAAAGTCGAAGGCAAGTGATTTGGGGCAAATATGGCAACAGATATGATAGGTAAAGACATACATTCCCTCAGACACAAAAAGGGTTTATAAGTTGGTAAGAAAAATACAAGGAACCTAATAGAAAAAAGAAACCAAAGTCTTACTCCAAGGAAATTCATAAAAGAAGAAATCCAAATAGTCAATAAGCATACAAAAAGCTGCTCATCCTCCCAGGTAGTTGAGAAAAGTGAAAGTGAAATGCAGCCTCACAGCTGTTAGAATTCCTATTATCGAAAGGATGAGGAATAACACGTGTTGGAGAGGATATGGAAAAAAGGGAACCCGCAGACATTGCTGGTAGGAATGTAAATTGGTGTTGCCACAGTGGAAAATAGTATGGAGATTCCTCAAAAAATTAAGAATAGAACTGTTATACGACCCAGCTATTCCACTTCTGGGCATTTATCTGAAGAACAAGAAAATACTAATTCGAAAAGATATATGCACCCCTATATTCATTGCAGCATTATTTACAATAGCCAATATAAGAAAACAACTTAAGTCTTCATTGATGGATAAAAGGATAAAGATGTGGTATATATACACAAGGAAATACTACTCAGCCAAAGAAAGAATGAAATTCTGCCATTTGCAACAACATGGATGGAACCTGACAGCGTTTTGCTAAATGAAAAATGTCAGACAGAGAAAGACAAATACCGTATGATTTCACTCATGTGTGGAATCTAAAAAAAAAAAGAGGAACAAACAAAATAAAACAAAAACAAACTCATAGATACCGAGAAAAGACTAATGGCTGCCAGAGAGGAAGAGGGTTGGTGGGTAGGTGAAATGAGTGAAGGGTGTCAATGTATGGTGGTGGATGGTGACTAGACTTGTGGTGGTGATCACTCTGTAGTGTATACAGTTGTTGAACCATAATGCTGTACACCTGAAACATAAAAAATGAAAATGAAATGCACAGTGAGGGTTACAAGTCATTAATAATATAATTATCTTCAGCCTCGTGCTAATTAGCAAAATTTTAAAATACAGTAACATACAGTGCAAGCTGCTTCAGTCTTTTAAAAAATATTTGGCAATATCTGTAAATCAAACACACACACACACACAACTTTTGATGAAGTAATCCTACTTGGGGGAGTCTATCCAATAAAAATAAAAGTGCCACAGTACAAACATGTCAGGCCATGTGTTTAGTGACATTTAAGGTGATATATTTGTAATGGCAAAAAATAGGGAGCGTTCAAATATCCATCAAAAAACTTTGGTACAGTCGTTCTCTTATGCAGTTATTTAAAGGAAGATGTAATTATATGCATATATATTGATCAGAAAGAGATATGTATTGATCATAATGACTCATTAAGATGAATTTAAGAAAAGCCATAACAGCAATAGGCTTTTTATATACAATTTTTTATGTTTGTGTGAGCATAAAAGACATTGAGGAAGAAAAAGAACTAGGCCCTTTAGAGTAGCTACCAAGTGGTAGGAATGAAGAGGGTGGGAGCGAATTTTAACTTCATTTATATATCTTTGAATTTTTAATTAGTTAAAATGATTACTAATACATTCATAATTTGAAATTTTAATAAAGAAGATAAAATTGAAAAGAAAGAATTAATACGAAGTATTTATCTTTCAGGACATAAAGTACATTCTGTACATATTTAAGTTATAGGCTCTATCTTAATTCCTCTTTGTTTTTCTCCCCTTCCCTCCTCCCCGCCCCTCAAAAAAGTAAAAGAAATTCTATCCACCCAGCAGTGTGTGTCCATGAAATATGGGTGGAGAGAAGTGACAAATGGCAGGGGAATTTCCAGTATGGAGTAGAGGAACAATGACACGCCAAGCACACATATTTGAGAAAACTCCCCAAGGGGTATTGAACCCCAATCCCGTGCTGAGAACTACAGTTTTACAGATTAGGTAGGGAAAACCTTCTCCTCAGTTGCTTACCATGAGTTTCACTGGCGGTGGGTGGGGGGGACTGGCTGTGATCACAGGTGCCAGCAATACTGACTCCCAAATAGCTTCAAAATTTTTCTAGAAAAGTAGTGTAGTATTTTTTTCTCATCTTTGGCTGCACATTAGAATCAACTGGGGGGCAAACAAACAAAAGAATAGTGTGTGCATGCTGGTTGAATCAAAATTTTGGTATTGAGGATTGTTCCTCCTCTGCTAGTACTTTTTAAAAGCTCTCCAGATGATTCTGAAGCACAGGGGGGTTGAGACCATTAACAGGGTTAAGCGCCTTAAACCTAGTGCTGAGACAGTTAACTAGAATCCGCTGCATGCCTCGGCCAGCCTGCCTGAAGGAGGTAAGAAGATGGTTGTTGCCAGATAGAAGAGAATTTGAAACCAGGAACTTTAGACACACTGCTGTATTTTTTTTCTTTCCATTAATTTTTAGAAACAGTTTTACTGAGGTATAATTTGGGGGCTATCGTGAATAATGATTCTTCTATAAACTTTCGTATCCAAGTCTCTGTATGGATATATTGTATATTTTTTCTCTGCTTTTTAAGTAGATACCTTGGAATAGACTCACCAAATTGTATGGTAAGTGTATGTTTAACTTCTAAAAAAACTGCCAAATATTTCCAAAATGTCTGTACCATTTTACATTCTCACCATTAATGTTTGAGGATACTGAGACAATTTTCATGTATCTTTCATGTTTCTGCACATTTTGTGAGCAGAGCAATTGACTGATCTCTTGTCTCAGGCTATCTCTTTTTAAGTATCTTCGTATAGTGAACAGCCTTGAAAAAGCCAGGAGCACGTTTGCTTACTACCTAGCGTAATAAGATAATGTCTTCCTCTGAGGCAAAGATCAGCAGATTTGAAGATTCAATTTCAGAAGATTCAGATTCCCTAAGCTTAGGGCTCTTGAGCTGTGATAAATGTCCACTGCACTCACAGCATCCCCTTGGCCCTTACTGCCATCACCCTGTGGAAATTAGGGCTCAGGGACCTGATGCAGGAAAATAGTACTCTGGCTACCACTATTGTTTTAAGTGATAAACTGTCGTTTGTCTCAGAGTCAAAGGTCTTATGTCTTCTGCCAGCATCCACAAAATGTGGAAGGCTACTTTGTTAGCTTTCATGTAGGGTGAAATCTCAGCCCTTTCATGGTTTTTGGCAGAGAGTTCTAGTTTCTCCACATCATCATCAACCCTTGGCATTTTCCCTTTTGGATTTTAGCCATTCTAATAGGCGTGATTTTAATTTGAATTTTCCTAATGACTAATTAAACTGGGCATCTTTTCATGTACCTATTGCCATCCTTATGTCTACTCTGGTGATGTCTTTATTCAAATCCTTGCTCCTTTTTTAATTGGGTTGTTTGTTATTATTAAGTTGTGGACGTTCTTTATGTATTCTGGATGCAAGTCCTTTATCAGATATATGATCTGCAAATACTTTCTGTGGCTTGTGTTTTCATTTTCTTAATGATGTCTTCCAAAGAACAAATTTTTTCATTTGATGAAGTTGAATTTATCAATGCTTTCTTTTTTGGATCATGCTTTTGTTGTCATGTCCAAGTAACCTTTGCCTAAGCCAAGGTCACAAAGATTCTCCTGTGTTTTCCTCTAGAAGTTTTATAGTTTTAGCTTTTACATTTAGACCTATGAGCCATTTCAAGTTTTATATAGGTCAAGGTTTTTTCTTTCTTTTTCTTTTCTTTGTGTGTGTATATGTGTGTTTGTGTGTGCATATGGTTATCCTATTGGTCCAGCACCATTTATTGAAAAGATAATCCTTTCCCCATTGAATTATCTTGTCACTTATGAAAAAAAAGCAAAACCTGATCATTTCTACATAGGTCTGTTTCTGGGCTCCATGCTATTCCATTCATCTTTATGTCTATTCTTACGCAATTTGCAGCATCAATAAGTGGGAATCTGGTTTTATGGTCTATTTGATAATCTCTCCTCATTCTGATATTTTTGGTTGTTCTAATAATTAACTACTTCCATTCATCAGTCTTATCATCAAATGATAATTTCTTATTTCCTTTCATATTTTCTTGAGGGCTCTGCTATACACTACATACAAAAAATTGAGACAGTCTCAGAGACTCATTGAAAGGGACTATACCAGGTAATCTTTTTAGAGACAGACTCATGGTTACAGCCTTTGGAGTTTAAGTGAAAATTGCTCAGACAATTTTTAGGCAGCCCGGAGGACTGGATTATGATTTTCAGGAATCGTTCTCATTCAGAAGCAGAAGATTTCAAGAAAACAGATCCAGAAGAACAGGAATTAATTACATAGGATCAAATACACTAATGAGGCATATTTACTTGTGGTTATTTCTTTGGACATACTGTTATTATTATTTCTAAATATCTATTTTCTGATGTGTTTATGAGGATGCCTTTCCTTTTCTTATTAATCCATTTCTAGCCCTCAATTTAGTAGACTATGCTCTTGTAAATTGAAATGAAACCTTTAGAAAATGATATCTGAGTCTCACTGACCTCTAGAATTTAGAAAGAGATGCTTTCATTGAGTCTTACTATTCATGACAATTCATTTATTTCATAGGTTCAATAAAAATCCATCTTTCATTTTACCCGGACACATTTGACAAATTGACAGTGCAACCAAGGTCATAATAGAGTATTATATTTGATAATATGTCGCAGAAGCTCACCATTAAGGAATAAGTGTTTCACTTCACATATGGAACCAATGTCCACAACATACTCACACCAAACTGAACTGGCATCTATTATATGAATTACAAGATCCCAGTCCCAAACTGATAAGAAAAGTCACTTCCTGGTAGGCCAGGGCTCTTAGACTATTTGGGTGATTTCAGAAAGAGAGTTCACCCAAATTCATAGGGACTGCAAGAAATCTTATACAAAGAGACTTTTGTGCTTGGTTTTCTAGATTCAAAACAAAAGAGCAAATAAAGATTTTAAAAGTCCAATCCTATATTCCTTATGAAATTTCTAGATAAAAGTTAATTTTCTAAGGGCTTCCCTGGTGGTGCAGTGGTTGAGAGTCCACCTGCCGATGCAGGGGACACGGGTTCGTGCCCCGGTCCGGGAGGATCCCACATGCTGTGGAACGGCTGGGCCCATGAGCCGTGGCCGCTGAGCCTGCGCGTTCGGAGCCTGTGCTCCGCAATGGGAGAGGCCACAACAGTGAGAGGCCCAAGTACCACAAAAAAAAAAAAAAAGTTTATTTTCTAGCCTAAATTTGCTCAACCCTGTATTTTCTATGAGCCTTTATTAATTAGCACTTCTCAGTACAGTAAGCCTATGTAAATAATTAGGTCAAAACACAATGACACCAACCATTTTTGTGGTTAGGCATAGTCTTTGGAGATTACTTATGATCATACAAGGACAATGCTTGAGAAAAACTGTCTAAAATTTGGAAATAAGATGATGGGAGAGCAATATATCCTTTCAATGTCATATTGGAATATTGTTTAACAGAGAAATCCAAAGAATATTTTATTACCCAGAGAAATCAATAATTCTGTTGTTTGTTTGTCATTATCACCTATCAATTAAAGACCCAGACCGTATGATTTTACACGGTAACTTGTGTATGTTTGTCTTTATTTTCTTTCAGTAGAAAATATAATCCCCCAAATTATAGTTTTATTGCTCTGTAGGGTATTAACCAGTTTTGTATCTAACCAGAAAGCTTATTTGGTATTATTTTTCCAATGACAACCCAACATCTGTTCCTTTGAATAAACTTAACCTTCTTGCTAGTTACCTCATTAATGAATTGAATACATTTTTACAAGTATTCATTCGATATTTTATGATAATATTCTTAAACTTTAGAAAAATATACTCTGACATGTCCATGGCACAAAACTAGAACTCTTGCTCTAGCTGATTAGGGAAGTCAGAGAAGTCTGTCCATAGAATTGATAACTGAAATTCATTTATTCATTCAACAAAATATTTATTCAAAAGACAATATATATTTTAAAAATATTTATTAAACATTTACCACATACAAGGCTCTCTTCTAGACATTATAGATACAGTGGTAAATATGGCATACCATTTCCCTGCCTTGAGGAAACTTATAATATTCACCTGAAGAGACACACAGTAAATAAAATAAATAAGATACATGTAAGTTAGTGATAAGTTTTAAAAAATAAGGCAAAGGAGGGAGATAGGAGATATGTATTCGGAGGAAAAGATTGCAGTTTTACTTCTGATAGTCATTGTAGGTGATCTTTAATAAAGACCTAAGGAAAGATGATTTAAACTCTTAAGATTTATTAAGGAAAGAAGTCTTTTACTATACATGGACACATACACGTATATCTCACCATTCACTATATTATAAGTTAAAATCACACAATTTCAAAATATTTATTTAAAATTAATGAATAAGATAGAGAGGCTTACATGCTAACATAAGTAATGCAGTTTGTGAAAAATAACTATTTTTTTAAAAATAACTATTTTCTAAAATAAAAAACAATAAGAAAAATGGCATTACTCCATATTTTTGCAAATCTCTTATTTTTTTCAGACTTAATAAAAGGCAGTTGGGATCCCATATATGTTTCTGTATCCAATTTGTTGCAATATGTTGTTTTGGTTGAAGTATATGAAGGAGTTCCTGCTTCACATATATATATAGTTGGGGAAAGAAGAATTATTTTAATAAAGGCTTTGGGGATAATTAATTTAATTTTTAATAATGGCTGTGGTTAGCAGCCAGTTAAAATTCCACACCTACCAGGCTGGCAGCCTCCTCAGTAATAAATACATTTCTTAGAGCTTTGATGAAGGAAGTATTCTCAAGTATCCATCTTTGGGATATGGTTGGAAGGGGCTGAGTGGATTCATTCCAACGTTTCTGTCTTTTTGAGCCTTCGGACTTCTTCCTTTAGAGTATACCAGCAAAGGTCAGGCATTTCCACGTGTAAAATGTGGGTTATTGATGAGTCCAGGCTTCAATGAGCCAATTCATCAGATTATTAACAACTTTTCACATGCTTAGGCCAATATATCAAATTTCATATTCTGGCTGAATGCATCCATGACAGTGATTCAGCCTGATTATGCCTTATATTTTATCCTCCTTGGTCTAATCCCTTAAAATCCACTCCCACACCCATTCTTTAGTTTCTTGCCAATAAAGATTGGAGAGGTCCTGAACTCCTTTGGGTGTGTGGGCCATCTCCTCATAGAGCAATCCTCGTCCAGAAGGAGTGATGGGTGTGTTGTGAGGGGAGTTAGTTTGTGATGGAAGTGCAGTCATTGAAAGGCTTTTATGCAGAGGAGTTTTTTTTTTTTTTTTCCTCTATGTCTTATATTTGAGTGAATTGATGGTGGTAGTGGGGAGAACATCAAAGTTCCCAGCTTCATCCTTGCTACTCAAATGACCCTTTCTCATGGTTTAAAACTCCACCCCTTCTGCCACCAATACTTTTCTATCAGTGTAAGAGACCTGGCCCACTTGAGAATTTATTTGAATTCTGAAATCCTCAGAATTGGACCTTGGACTTGGTTCTCACCCTCTGGCCATAGGAACTCCTTCGAGACTTCTTTTTAAACTTTCTAATCATCCATGCCAGATATTTTTAGTTTTCAACTGTTCATTTGCCACGTATATACTCTCTAGGGCCATCAGAAAGAGCCAGGTGACACCACAACTTTTATTATTATTATTTTTTTTTTGCGGTACGCGGGCCTCTCACTGTTGTGGCCTCTCCCGTTGCGCAGCACAGGCTCCGGACGCGCAGGCTCAGCGGCCATGGCTCACGGGCCCAGCCGCTCCGCGGCATGAGGGATCTTCCCGGACCGGGGCACGAACCCGTGTGCCCTGCATCTGCAGGCGGACTCTCAACCACTGCGCCACCAGGGAAGCCCACCACAACTTTTATAATCACTGTTTTTGCTATAACAACTGAGTTTTACATCCACTTGAATTCCCAATACTGTTGCCTGCCCATATACTTCATCACATGCTAAAATAAGTGATCATGTGAGTAATCATAATGTCACTGCATGTCATGGATTACCCATGTCCATTCCCAGCACTCCTCAAATATGTGAGCAATCTATTTCCAAAATTTGAAGTTCTGCTTCCTGAGACCAATTTGGGTACCAGTTATTATACCAGTCAAGGTCCTGGCAGGAAACAGGTGACATAAACTGGAGAAGAGGTTCGTAAGAAAACTATGTACACAGGTACAGGCAAGGTGTAGAGAAACCACAGGATATGATTTGATGTCATTTCCAAATTCTTACCCTCCCACCCTGCCCTTAGGACTTCATTTCAGTATGTCACACAAAATACAAATTTGGAAGTCATCCAAGATTATCCCTTTTCTATTACATCCCACTTTCAATTAATTAAGTACATCTAAAATAACTGCTCTTCCCTACAACATTGTTCCTACCTAGTGTGGCATCACGGTTCAATTCTTACTGAATCATGAGAATTTTAGTACAACATATATTGCATATACAGGAGCATCAGGAGAGGATGTTAAAAAATAAGAAAGTAGTAGGTCATGGAGAAATCCATTGTCATAATGAGGTCATTTTCTTTAATTCATAGCAAAAGGAAGAAAACGGGGTTAGCAGAGCCCTTTATATTTTTATATTATTTGTGTTGTCACAGTTGAACACTCAACTTGAGAAAATGCATTAATACAACATCAGCACAAAAGATGTGAATTTTAATATGTAGCACATCCAATTACAGCACTACAAAGAGAATTAGGAGAAAAGCAGCTATAAACATCCAGCTGCAGAGTTTAAGCAGTCTCATGCTGTGACTTTAGATAATGCAAATTTTATGGTCTCATCTCATTTTAGAAAACAAAATGCATTATATTAAAGGTCAATCTGTATTATAACCGGGGAATTATAAACTGTAACACAATTCAGAGAACATATAGACTTTGTTCTTTATTTTGATCAGTATTACTGGGGAAATGTTCAATTGCATTACATGAGATGAAGAAGGCCAACCTGTCTAAAGGTCTCCCTATCTCAAATATAGTACCATTTATTAACTATAAAGTATCGGGGTGAAACATGTCCACAGCTCTCCCTGCCTATGCTGTATTGCCTGTTTATTTATGTTAACTATTATATATATAACTACGTTAACTACAAAATGTGAGGGTAAAGAATAACGATTGGTCGCCTACCTGTGTTGTAGTAACATTTGTTAATATAAAGTGTGGATTGTTACATTACTTACAAATTAAATGTAAGCTAAATTCAAGTTTTTTACTTAGTCCATAAGGGATTCTTCAGGCCAGACAGCCTTTGTACAATTGTCTAGCTTTGGTTCAAAGAGGACTTATCTGTTAGAAGAAAAGAACAAACGTCATGTGTTCCAGAAAAGGGCTCATTAAATCTCAGGATGATAGCTGGACATTTTTGTTATTCTGAAATTAATCATTACATTGTTAATGGTTCTTTATATGCACAGGAGGGGAATAAATCAGACTTAAGAAATACATGGTCCGGATCCCCATTCTTCCTGTAACCTATGCCCATCAAACCCACATTCCTGGGTTCCTCAATTTGGATATCCATTCTTTTTTTTTTTTTAATTTAAGGAACTTATAATTCCAGAATGTCATTTTGAGACCTAATGTTAATTGCTTTCAACAAAAACAAACAAAAAAACATATTTAATGAAAGCATATTTCCTCTCTAGAATATCTGTATAAGATTGAATCTTCTAGAGAACCGAAAGTTTCTAGAAACATACTACAATATATCAGGATATTATTGAAAAGGAATGTGGTCATTATTTTGCTTCTTTTTTTTTTTTTTTTTACTGAAGTATAGTTGATTTATAATGTGTTAGTTTCAGGTATACAGCAAAGTGATTCAGATATATATATATATATATATATATATATTCTTTTTCAGATTCTTTTCCATTATAGGTTATTATATGATACTGAATATAGTTCCCTGTGCTATACAGTAGGTCCTTGTTGTTTATCTATTTTATGTATAGTAGTGTGTATTTGTTAATCCCCAAAGCCTGATTTATGTCTCCCCACCTTTCCCCTTTGGTAACCGTAAGTTTGTTTTCAATGTCTGCGAGTCTATTTCTGTCTTGTAAATAAGTTTATTTGTATTATTATTATTTTTTAGATTCCACATGTAAGTGATATAATATGATATTTACCTTTCTCTGTCTGACTTACTTCACTTAGTATGATAATCTCTAAGTCCATCCGTGTTGCTGCAAATGGCGTTATTTCATTCTTTTTTATGGCTGAGTAGTATTCCATTGTATATATATATATACCACATCTCCTTTATCCATTCATCTGTTGATGGACACTTAGGTTGCTTCCATGTCTTGGCTATTGTAAATAGTGCTACTATGAACATTGGGTTGCATGTATCTTTTCAAATAGTTTTCTCCAGATATATGCCCTGCAGTTGGATTGCTGGCTCATATGGTAACTCTATTTTTAGTTTCTTAAGGGACCTCCATACCATTCTCCATAGTGGCTGCACCAATTTACATTCCCACCAGCAGGACAGGAGGGTTCCCTGTTCCCCACATCCTCTCCAGCGTTTATTATTTGTAGACATTTTGATGATGGCCATTCTGACTGGTGTAAAGTGATACCTCAGTGCAGTTTTGATTTGCATTTCTCTAATTATTAGCAATGTTGAGCATCTTTTCATGTACCTGTTGGCCATCTATATGTCTTCTATGGAAAAATGTCTATTTAGGTCTTCTGCCCATTTTTTATTGCATTGTTTGTTTTTTTGATATTAAGCTGTATGAGATTAATATCAAAATTAATCCCTTGTTGGGATTTTAGAAATTAATCCCTTGTTGGCCTCATTGTTTGCAATATTTTCTCCCATTCCATAGGTTGTCTTCTTATTTTGTTTATGGTTTCCTTTCTTGAGCAAAAGCTTTTAAGTTTAATTAGGTCCCATTTGTTTATTTTTGCTTTTATCTCCATTATTCTAGGAGATGGATCCAAAACAATATTGCTGCGACTTATGTCAAAGAATGTTCTGCCTATGTTTTCCTCTAGGAGTTTTATAGTATCTGGTCCTATGTTTAGGTCTTTTAATACATCTTGAGTATATTTTTGTATGTGGTATTAGAGAATCTTCTAACTTCATGCTTTTACATGTAGCTGTCCAGTGTTCCCAGCACCATTTATTGAAGAGACTTTCCTTTATCAATTATATATTCTTGCCTCTGTCATGGATTAATTTACTATGAGTGTGTGGATTTATTTCTGGGCTTTCTGTCCTGTTCCACTGATCTATATGTCTGTTTTGGGGCCAGTACCATACTGTTTTGATTACTGTAGCTTTGTAGTATAGTCTGAAGTCAGGGCGTCTGATTCCTCCAGCTCTGTTCTTCTTTCTCAAGATTATTTTGGCTATTCCGGGCATTTTGTGTTTCCATACAAATTGTGAAATTATTTATTCCAGTTCTGTGAAAAATGCAATTGGTAATTTGATAGGGGTTGCATTGAATCTGTAGATTGCCTTGGGTAGTATGGTCATTTTAACAGTATTGACTCTTACAATCCAAGAACATGGTATATCTTTCCATCTGTTTGTTTGTCATCTTTAATTTCTTTCATCAGTGTCTTAAAGTTTTTGGAGTACAGGTCTTTTGCCTCCTAGAAATAAATTCCTAGGTATTTTATTCTTTTTGATGCACTGGTAAATGGGATTGTTTCCTTAATTTCCCTTTCTGATATTTCGTTGTTAGTGTATAGAAATGCAACAGATTTCTGTGTATTAATTTTGTATCCTGCAACTTTACCAAATTCATTGATGAGCTCTAATTGTTTTCTGGTGGCATCTTTAGGATTTTTCTATGTATAGTATCATGTCATCTGAATCCAGGTGTTGGAGCTTCATGTTTTTTGGAGCCAGTTACACAAAGTGATTTTTTTTTTCTATCTCCCATTTGTACAAAGTACCATTTCAAATTAATTAAAACAAAATATCCTTTCTTTAAAAACAGTGGTAATTATCATAGCTTTATGATAAAACAATATAATTAGGAGCTTTCATCTTTCAATAAGCCTATGTAAGAAGGAGTTGGAAAAAATAATCATATTTTTTTCACTCTCTTTCAGATCTGAAAGATATACAGTACTCTTTTTCTATATTTTCTTTCCATTAAAATTGAATATTTGTGTGACCCAAAAGAGTTTTTTTAATTTTTTAAATTTTATTTTATTTATTTATTTTTTTTGCGGTACATGGGCCTCTCACTGTTGTGGCCTCTCCCGTTGCGGAGCACAGGCTCCAGACACACAGGCTCAGCAGCCGTGGCTCATGGGCCTAGGTGCTCCACGGCATGTGGGATCTTCCTGGACCAGGGCACGAACCCGTGTCCCCTGCATCGGCAGGCAGACTCTCAACCACTGCGCCACCAGGGAAGTCCAAGAGTTTTTTTTAAAGCACAAAAAGGAATACTTTGTAACATCCACCTGATACACATTATGGCTTAGTTTAACATAAAATGTGTTATGAATTTTTGTATAGATATTTTATGTAAGACAGAAATGTAAAGAAAATTTTATTCAAAAAGTGGTTAAAGGTTTTTATACACAAATTTCATTACATTGTTTTTCATTTTAGGATAGTCATAATCTAAAAGTCAATAATTTGCAATTAATTAGAAAATTATGGCTCAACATTATTAAATATTATTTACCTATAAATAATTAATATAAGGATTTATCAGACTATTTAATGATATAAAAATATGTTTGTAATACAGTAAGTGGAATATAAGACACTATACAGGGAAGATGTATACCAATGCATTAGTAGTTCATAATTTTACATAGTTTTCCTTTATAAAAAATCTGCATTTTCATCTGACTCTAATATTATTTAGGGAAAATCTATAATATTCATTTACTTATACATTTTTTTAAATGTACTGCTGCTTGGCTTATTCTTTAGCATAATTCATACTGTACAAAAATTTGTTGGCCACCAGATAGCTGAGAGAACCCTTTTGTGTATACATCTGATACTGGAAAATAAGAAAAGACAAGTATAGATAGTTCTTAACTATAATTTTTTTAGAAACATGTTATATGTGAGTTTGATAATTTTGACTATCTTTTCTTCATTTTTATAATTGTAAATGAGTCACTGGCTTAAAAGAAACTTTCATCAAATAAGTAATGAATATCATTCCTATTTGGAAACAAGATGCTTGAATCAACTGAAGTGCAATTTTGAAAACTTTTTTCACAAAGAACAAATTTTGAGGAATTTATTTGTGGTGAATACTGTTCTCTGTATGAAATGTATGAAGCATGGATTGCACATCAATTTATTAAATTTGATTAAGGGAGTATATTACAAAGAATGATAATTTCCTCAATGGAAAATGGCAACAATAATAGTGTTTATCAGAGGACTGATAAGGGGAGTAAATGAGATAGTGTATATAAAGATCTTAGTATAATTTTGGGCAACTGACTATATTTTATTGCAAACAAGTTGATTTAATCGATGTGTAACATCTCAAAGAAAAAATGAGATACACAATATTAAAATAATAATTAGGTAACTTACTATGTGTCAGTTACCAGTATAAGTGCTTTGTATGAAATAACTTACTTATCCACTTAAATTACTCTATGATTTACATATTATATCAGGTCTACAATCTTGCAGCTATAATTTTGAAAGGCAAAAGTCTCTGAAAACTTTGTTTTGTTTTGTTTTTCACACAGGCAAAAATCTGACCTGAATTGATATGAGGCTATTTTTATTCTTGAATTATCTCTTAGTTTGAATATTTATTCATTTTGCTGCAGTAATTTTAATACACTGCTTGAATCCCTACTGTGACTGTTATGTAAATATATGGTGTTTGCACTGAATTACCTATCTAAAATCCAAAACATTCTGAATTTGAAACACCCTTGGACCCAAGGGTTTTGGAAAATAAGTTATGAACCTATATTATCATGCTCATTTTACAGAAAGGTAAACTGGGGCACAAAGGCAGTAGTTTTTTTGTAGTGTCACACAGCTTGTAAGGAGTAGACTTGTGATTAATTTTCATGTAAACATTTAACATGGTTCTAAATGGTTTTCTCATCATTTCTTCCTTTTCCACTGACTCCAAAGTCTGCAAAGATTATACTGGTCAACCAAGAAGAGTCAGTTGAGACTAGACATTAATTTATTCAAATGTGTGTGTGTCATGGTTACTCCAAAGTGGTGCAAAATGCTGTGCCAGCATGTACTATCCAAAAAAAACCCAACTGTGGCTTACTGTATAATAATCAGTCTGAAATGTGGAATTACAGGGTAAGCAAATTTTTCAAAGGGCTTAAATATCTGTCTTGATTGAAATTTCACAGATGGAATTTCTAGAGTTATCCATGTAGCAGCT
Organism: Tursiops truncatus; assembly: GCF_011762595.2. Lineage (NCBI taxonomy): Eukaryota > Metazoa > Chordata > Mammalia > Artiodactyla > Delphinidae > Tursiops > Tursiops truncatus. The sequence goes on along the minus strand of NC_047044.1, from coordinate 36,454,584 downwards.
TGGGGTAGATGTTAGGAAATTGAGTTTCTGTCTCTGGCTTAGAAACCAAATCGTTGTGTGACCTTGAGTAAATAAGTAGTATTTTACTTCATAGATTCCCACTTCTAAATTATATTTAGAATTCTGTTTCTATGAAGTATAAATGAAATAAATGTACATGAGTACAGTTAATTGAGCCATTTTTAGTAAGGCCTAAAAGTAGTATTTATTACTATTTCAATGTGTAATCTTGAGGCAGTTTGTCCCATTTCATAGTATCAGAAGCCAAACTCGAAATTGTCATCTACGGTGTGTCCCAAGATTGAACATTTAAGCTAGTTCTCCAACTCTTTAATAACTTTTTAAAAAGTGGCAAAACAATAATTTTGTAATCACAACTCTAAACATAAATTCCATCCTTAGTCAAATTGTAAATATGTAAGTTGATAATTCAAACATATTTGTTCCTGTCATACTTTACATAAATTATTAATGTTCCCTGGCTTTAGGCATTATTGGGACAGTAGAATACTGCGAACTCTTAAACTATTTCAATCAAGAGCAAAGACCTATTCTCTCCTTTCCCACTAGATTAGTGGTTTCTCATTTTGAGAACAATATGTATTCCATTATTGCTAAAACTTCTTTGTATACAAAAAGGTTGTTGTCATGACTCCTGTGGATGGCTTACTTTTTAGGCCACTAATGTAAAAACATTCTATTAAATCAAATAATGTGGATAAGCCTTCAGAGTTGATGATAAGAGTATACACCCTGGGAAGCATATAGAAATATCCAGAATTATGAATTGTTAATCCATATTGCAGAATATATCTCAAAAAAATAATTTTAAAGGGCTAGGCATGGGTTGCTCTAAATTTTAGGCCTCTCTTCTCTGATTCAAAACTTAGATTTGTTTTTTTAATTAATTTGTTAATAAAGTATATCAAAAATAAATTTGCTTGGAAAAGCAGTTTGGGGGTAAATGTAATAAGTGAATTTAGCAGTAGTTTATCACTTTTTAATAAAGGAAGCAGTTATTGTGAATGTTTACAATTTAAAATGATACACTGATACTACGCCAAATTATATGTAGATTAGGAAAGAAGAAATCCAAACTACTCTTCTCAAAAAGCAAGCATAAAATGCAGGTCACACAGATATGCTAATGATTTTAAAACAAAGTCAGGTTTTAATCTACATTTAAAAGCACAAAAAGTCACCTTCAAATCCTACTGCCATGGTATTAACTCAAGCAGAATTTCTAAAAGACTTTCTCATAAGGATGGCAAGTGGGAGTAAATGGTATTAAAGATCTACTTGACTTTTTCCACTTCTATGAAACCAGCTCCTTCTACTAGTTTCTGTATTTCTAGTGTATTAATATTACATATACTATAATAATAGTATATGATAATAAAATAATTTTAGTATGCATATGTATAATAATAAAAGACCAAATATAGGAGGCTCTCACAAAAAAAGTTTGGGGGGATAAGAAATGGAGTTAGGTCTTCTATAACCCTGAGATGGTGAACAGTCTCTGTTCCATATTAGGAAAACAAGATCTCTCAGTGACGTCCATTGGATGGCTATATCTGGATTGGTGGGTTAAGTAAGCCCTAGGCTGGTTAGAGTGTTTGTATGGTGCCCGTTTTAGGATTCCACCATCAAAGCACCTCTGCATTATATGTGATTTCCCCAATTTGGGATTATGGCATTTGGCTGCCTCTGCTTTGTATGTAGTGTGCCCAAGGTCAAAGTTCATCTGTCCCTTCTTGTGGTTATCCCTCTATCCCAGAGGAGAAAGTTTGACCATAGGAATTCAGTCTACTCTGGCATAGAATCATCTTTGAGTGTCACTATATATCAGAGGTTTAGCAAAAGCTGATTCATTAAGATAACAATTTTCTGAAACCTATACAACTGTACTGTATTACCATAAACACAACTGCAAGTAGAAATTTTCCTTGATCCAAGCAAACCTTCTAGCCAGTGATGAACTAATTTTGGTGGATGGACTATTGCTTTGCCTTCACTAATGGATTCTGTACAATCTGTAAGGTTGACATAAGGTAGGCTAAATTTCTAAGCCTAATCAGCTAACAGGTAACATGCAATAAGCCCTGGTTTCACCAACCTGATATAGGGAAGAAGGAGTTACTCAAAATCAAACCTTAGAAAACTTGCACTGAAGACCCTTGGTATTGTATCCCACTATCATTTTTATATTATTTTTTATTTCTTGCTTATACCTGAAAGTGACATGTATTTGTGTTGATCATTATCTATTATTGTTTTTAGCCTCTGAAATTGAGTTGTAACAAAAGTTGTCCCCACTTAGACCTCATGGCCTGTGTGGGTTTTGATCAGGTAAATTGGGCCTCTGCAGAGAAACACAGGAAAGTTTTCCCAGACCTCATATGGATCATGGTCATTGGGGACTAGAGTAATCACAGATGCCTTGCATAATAACTAGAATTACAAGATACTGATAGCATGGAGATATTCAGTAAAAAAAAAACAAACAAATTTCCCATATACCCAAGTGTTTCTGCACTAAATGCTATTGCAAAGGCACAGGCTAACTATAACCATGTATTTCGAATACACCAAGAACTGCATATGGTTAAACTCAACTATGCTGAAAGAAAACAATGATCTAGTGATATTTGGGTTAAATGACCAACAATACCAGAACAATAATTACAAAAAGAGAATGATGGTTTTAAAGAAATTCATTCAGCTTTCTTATTTTGTCAGTTTCAGGCATGGGCTATATATCCATTGTCATCTCCTTGGTTCACAGTTCTTGGGCAAAGTGACTGCTTCTTGTCTGCTTCTGGAGACTTTTTTGACTCAGCCTGTTTAAGGTCTCATGTGAGTAGAAATCCACTGATTTGGTAGTTGGTAGCTTGGTTGGCAGTTTGCTTGCGCTGTGAAACATGAGCCCATAATAAGAACAGAAATGGTGTTCAGTAATGTTGAAAAGCATTTTCAAATTGATATGTGTTATGGATTGAATTGTATCCCCCAAAAAGGATATATTGGAGTCCTAACTACCAGGACCTCAGAATGTGACCTTATTTGGAGGTAAGGTCTTTACAGAGGTAATCATGTGAAAATAAGATAATTAGGGTGAGTCCTAATACAACTGGTGTCTTTATCGTAAGGGAATTTGGAAACAAAGGCATGCACACAGGTAGGACACCACGTGAAGACTAGAGTTTGCTAATACATGCCAAGGAGCCAGAGCTAGAAGAAAGACGTGAAGCAGATCTTTTCCTAGTGCCTTCACAGGGAGCATGGCTCTTCCAACACCTTGATTTCAGACTTCTAGCCTCCATCCCTGTGATGGACAATTCTGTTTTTCAGAAGGTTGGTCTGATTGCTGTGAGTCAGCTGTAGCTGGCTTAAATTGAGCAGTTATCCATCCGGAGGTTTGATGGGGAAGGACGTCAACTTGGTGGGGAGAGAAGCTTCTCATACAGCTGGGGTGGAAAAGCTGCTCATTTAGCATGTAGCCCTGCAAGGACATTGCCGTTGGCTTTTGGTCTGCCTATGTGCTTCTATTTAATAACCATTTTTTTCTTTGTGAGTTTTGAATAGCTTCTACTAAATCATTGATATTGTTCCCACAGTTAGTCAAAATATCTGAAGAAGTCACAAATCCTTTAGGTTTCATGACATTTCAAAATCATGAGCAATTCTAAAAGCATATCTTTTGTCTTTTGCCACAATAAAGGCTTCAGTCAGAGCTATTAATTCTGCTACCTGGGAAGATCAAATATTATGAAATGGAGCCCCTTAATGGCTGCATTTTCAGCAGATACAAAAAAAGAGGAGGCCTTTGTAATTTCTGAAATAAAATCCATCTATAAACCATATTAAATCAAGATGAACTAAAAGGGGTTCTGTAAGATCAGTCCTGGGCATGCTTTCCTCAGTTATTGCTAGAGTCACATGTTTCCCCTTCATCCTGAAAAGAAATCAAATTACAAGAGTAAGGTTTGAACTATGTTAAACAGTGATGTGTAAGAGAGATAAAAAGGGCTTCATAAATGGAAAAGTTGCTGATAGAGGAATCTTGAGTGTTGTGTAAAAGTAACAATGATTGTTCAGCAGGTGCAAACCACAGAGTCAGTGAGAAGCAAACAACATATTAGCAGAGGCTTCAACCAGTCTGACAGCTGCTGCCGAGTTCTGCAAGCATAAAAAGTATGCCTCAGTTACTAAACTAAGGACTAGCTTAAGAGAGGCAACCTACAGGCTCCGGCGAGCTAATACTCCTAATATATCATCCTGTCTCTCGTGAACAAAAGGAGAAGGGTTCGACATGGTTAGGGGTACCCAAAGTGGGGGATTGTTGAAGAGAAGCAGTGAAAGCAGAGAAAGCTGCTTTCACTTCTGCTTTGCATGGAAGAGACTCAGGAATTGTTGCTTTAATAAGTTCATGAGAGGACTGAGCTACTTTTTTTTTTTTAATTGGGCATTTATTGCTCGCAATAACCAGTTAATACCCCCAAAATTCTTTTCATTGTTTTTTAGTTTAGAAAGTTGGTCAAATGGAATCATCTCTGTTCTGGTGAATGGAAAACATCCATGGCTGACAGATTCTGACCCAAATAATTTATACAATTTCTTAACAAAATTATAGCTTTTTTTCTACATGGTTTGTAAAGCTTTTCAGCTGATATTGAAAAGAGCTATATGAAGTCTTCTTGTGAACTACTTAGATTAAGAGGGCACAGTAATCTACATATTGTACAAGGATGAACTCTCAAAGAAAAATTAAATCCTTTGTTTAGACTGACTTGTTTAGATGGAAGGAAATATGAGAATTCTGTAAATCCCTGAGGTATAACCATCTAGATATACTGTTAATTTTCCCACAAAAATAACAAATATTAACCATCTTTATCTATGTGTCTAGTAAGGAAAGCTGCATAGAAACTGACCACTGTGAAATATTTACTTTTTCAGGGACGAAGGACAGGGCATATTTGTGTTGGGAACTACTAGGAATCTAGGGATCACAATTCTATTGCTCACCTTGAGATCCTGAACAAATAGGGGTAGCCTTTTCTGATCGGTTTCGTAACTGGCTGTGTGGGAGTACTGCAAGCACTAAGATGTGGCCATCCTTATTCTAATAGACTCAGAGGAATGAATTTTATTCCTGAGATTTCTTCAAGTTTGAATGGATACTGGGATGACCTCAGTGGGGGTTATAAGGATTCATTTGAATCTTAGTAGGTCATTTTCCAATATTCTACTCACGTCAGTAGAGTCAATATTCTATTCACGACTAATCCAAAAAGTAGAAGGATGCTCACATTGCACCGGAGAGGACGGTACATGTGAATGAACTGCTATAACTTGGGTTGTTCTCATGTGGTGCCACCTGGCAAACCTTTAATTTCATGATGTTGTTACAGAGCAAGTCTCAAGTAAGCTTGCTGGAGCAGAGGCACACAATGGAAATTTGTAAAACTTGCAAGACTAGTAAGATCATAGATTTCAATGTCTTTTGGACGCAACCTCCCCAGTTATTTTATTAGTACTCCAAGGAACAGGTTGAGATAAGTGGTGAGATTTAAAACAGAAAACGAAGCATCCTCATTGAAAGGCCTGCATACAAATAGATATAACGCAGACAGTGCTGTATCTTGAATGTCACTGTTGGGTCCCTAATTTGACTTCACAAGCCCCTTTCTCAGTTTCAGCAGGCAGCCACTTTTCCATTGCCTTAATCTCTTTAGAGATGTCACATTTCCTAGAATGTTTTATACCTACCATGTGACTGAACCATTCCCTCCTAGGCATTTACCCAAGAGAAATGAAAGCATATGTCCACACAAAGACCTATACACAATGTTCACAGTAGCTTTATTTGTGGGAGCCCCAAACTAGAAACAACCCAAATGTCAATCAACAGGCAAATGAATAAACAAATGCTGATGCATCCATACCATAGAGTACTTAGCAATAAAAAGGAACTATTGATAAATGCAGCAACACGGATGAATCTCAAATTTGTCTGACTGAAAGAAGCCAGACAGAAAAGAGTACCCAGTAGATAATTCCAATTTTATAACATTTCTGAAAATGCAGATTATCTATAGTAACAGAAAGCAGATCAGTGGCTGCTAGGGACCCATCTGGGGAGCCCCTGATAGGATTGATGACAAAGGGCCATGAAGAAACTTTTGGAGATACTGGTGATGGATTTGTGATTGTGGTGTTGGTTTCATGAGTGATTACATGTGCCCAAACTCACCAAATTATACATTTTAAATATGTTCAATTGATTATACCTCAATATATCTATGTATGAAACCCAGGGTCACTAGGCCCATGAAGTGTGCATCTCTGATGTAAGGCTCTCAGCTCCGTGGGTGACTCGATCAAGTGTTCTCAATGGCAATTATCCAAATACTTAAAGAGAGCCCAGTGTTAAACTGCCAGTAAAATGCAGATGTCCCACATTTTACTATAAATATTTCCCTTTCAAACTCCTAGGGAGAAAATAAAGTCTATATATTAAATTACCTTTCAAGTTAATGTCCAAAGGCAAAAAACTCAAAACCCCAAATCCAATTCTCTTGCCCTTATAAGGTAAAAGTCCAACAAGTCCCTTCCAGTTTCTTATTTTGTTCACTCACAGCCAGAAATGTTAATGCCTAGATGGATTCCTACAGCAGCTGCAGCCTGTGTGTTTTACTTGGAAATGGATGTAGCTCATTCAGCTCCTCAAAAGTTAATATTAATTCAACATCAAGTCTATGGTGTGTCTCAATTTTTAAAAGGTCCAAAGAACAGAACATCCAAAGTAATTATAACACTTGCCTCACACTCACCAGATTTACACAGCAGTTATCCTGGACAAAACTATGTTCCCAGAACCCAAGATTTGTTATTGTCAAAGACAATTCATAGTACAAACTCTATAGTAGAAACTCATGGGTCTGTAGGAAGGAGAACTGGGGATGGCTTCAGCCTCATCATAATGCCAACCAGTTTATGCCAATTGTCAGGGGTCCATGCCCTGCACACTTCAAATACTGGAAGAAATTTTTCAGCAAGAAGTTAGATTTATCACCATGCATTTAGCATGGCACACTGTATCTTCTCTCTGGCATTTCAAACACTGATAGTATCTTGTATAGATTTGCTGTGGTGCAGCCCCAATCACAGGGTGTCATTTGTGGTCCTGATCTTTCCTATCTAGTATTATCAAAATCTCTTTATATTCAGAATTTGCTCTTTTACACTGCATTTTATGACTGGCATGATTTATTTATTTACTTATTTATTTTAACATCTTTATTGGAGTAGAACTGCTTTACAATGCTGTGTTAGTTCCTGCTTTATAACAAAGTGAATCAGCTATATATACATATATATCCCCATATCCTCTCCCTCTTGAGTCTCCCTCCTTGTACTTTTTAAATGCAGAATGCTCAGTACAGTGGGAGGACTTACCAAAACCCTAATGCAATATTGGGCTGCATCTGTTACCACTTATAAAGGATTGCACGTTACTATGCAATGTTTTACAAATATTATTGCAGTTCTTTTGTTTTAATGATGATAACCAAGCCTTTCTCATTTTACAGTGATTGCAAGGAGGCAGGAGAAGCAGTATTCCAGTTCTTTCGCTTGGCTCACAAACCTACCAACAGAGACAACACTGGTAAGGTCCAGTAACAATGTTCTTACATGATAGGGTCCCGCGGAATCTGGAAAGCTTAATTCCTGCTGTGACACTGCTGGGTTACCATCATCATTCAAAAAATATTACACTAGCAAGCTATGTACATCCACTTAAGGAAAAGATTATAAATATCAAACTCTGCTTTATAAAGACCTCACTATAATATGGTGGGGGCCAAAGGTAGAAACCTGCTTACAGGTTTCTGGAAAGACCATCCCCCTATAAAATGTACTTAATTTAAAATAAATTAAAAAGTCGAAGGGGAGTCTCTGCCTCCTTCACCATTCCATTACTATGGAATTTCAAAACTGTAATAGTTGATTGCTAAATTTAAACATTTGATTGAAATGATTCGTTGAAAGCTCTGCTCCCTTATTTTCAAAACACTTTATTTCATCTGAATTTCATATGGTATAAAAGTTATTACATGCTTGAACCTGTTGCTCAAATAGCAGGTTCTTTCAGTTCCTTTTTTTTTTGGCCATACCAAGCAGCATTCGGGATCTTAGTCCCCCGACCATGGATGGAACCTGTGGCCCCTGCAGTGGAAGCGTGGAGTCTTAACCACTGGACTGCCAGGGAAGTTCCCTCTTTCAGTTTTGAAGGCCAACCTTCATTCAGCAGCAAGAAACAAATCATATATAATGCAGAGCATATATAGAAAATTTTCTTTCAGAAAAACAAAAAATATTTGGACATTTTATATTTAGTATAGCTTAGCAATCCAGTCTGTGTTGACAAATTTAGTTAACTGTTAGGAGGGACAGTACATATACAAGAGAACTCATTAGCCAGCATATATTTTAACCCTTGATTAATCAGGCAACATGTCTGACCTAATTTTTTTCTTGTATTTTTTTTAGAAGATACTCCATTTGTAAATTCAAGTTTGGTTGCCCCTTTTTAGTCTTTTTGCTCAATATTTTGAACACTTCCATTTTCTTCTTTTTGTAGCGCCTTTGAGCTTCTTCTCTCTCTTGTTTTCTCCTCTCAAATTCCTGAAATTATTAACATATATAATTTTCGTTAGTAACAAACAATAGATATTGTTCAATAATTTTGTTGAAATAGCTATCACCATGCAAACACTTCAGGTTTGTCTTATATTTTGCAAAATGTGAGGTGTTACTTGTAAGTGCAGCAGTGTACCCTCTTTGCCGCTATGATACATGCTATGCCATAGAATAATGTAAAGTTAGTAAACAATTTTAATTATTTGTATACAAATAAAATTAAAGCACAAAGAAGGCACATTTATTTAATGGTTTCACATTTAATTAGATCCACTGAAGAGTCAGAAGTGACGTTAGAGGTTATCTAGTCCATGTAACACAAATCATTTCCAGAATATCTGGTATTCTTTTAAATTTGCCATCTGATCCAGATTTAATTCAAGAAGCATTTATTGACTACAAGCTATATATATGTAAAATATTGTGCTAGGTATTATGGTTTTGATTATTTAAGAATTAATCATGCTCATTTGACTTGCTAAGATAAAGACTCAAATTCATTGGAGTTTAAAGAAAAATAATTTGAAGTTATATAAACCTGAAAATCACTACTTGAAATACAATATTCTTAAATATAAAAGTTAAAAATTCTTAAATAATGCAATATGTGAACTGTTTTTCAGTTTCCCCTGTAATGCATATAGCCCCCAAATGACACAGCCTTACATTTGTATGGTGACATAATTAACAAAGTGCTTTCATATACGTCACAGCATATTCCATCCTTTTAAAACTTTTTATGCTAGGATTTATCTTCACCTTACAAATAAAGGGCTGATGCTCAATTTTCACGGTTACAAAGATGTAACATTTATATATACATAAAGGAAGTTTTTTTTGAAACAGTAAATGTTTTTCAGTATAATGGTCCATATTCCATCTGGTATACTATTTCCAAAGGTGGCAGGTATCAGAAGGTTGGTTAAAAAAATGCATAATCTTAACAAACTGTGAAACAAAGGTCCAGTTTTTCCATGGAGAAATGTTTCTGCTTTACTCTAGTCTGCCATCAGTTTAAGAATAATCATACGAATTTTAGATGTTAAACTTCCAGATTTCTTAATTACACGATTTGTAAAGCTAAGACATAAAAGAAATTATATGTCAGCACCATCTTTGGGGTATTTTTGATCGATGTGCTCTCCTTTTTAAAGTGATAGATTAATATAGCTTCAATATAAGAAACAAGAAACCACAAATAAAATAATTTTGTTGAAGCTGTGGATACTTTTGTTCTGCTCATTTGAAAAAGGCTGTTATAATTTTGGGTTTCTGAATGATAACAAAGTGTGGTAACTTTTTGCTAAGTTAATCTAGTAAGGTTTTTAATAAGCAAAACCAACTCTTTAATGTAAATTTATGAAAATCATCTACATTTTTAAAAAATTAGTAGTTCTCAAATTTTATTACGCATAACCTCTTGAGGCACTTGTTAAAAAAAAAGCAACTATCTGGACCTTACTCTTGAGAAACACTGTCCCAGATGCTCATATTATTAACCTATGAGCAGTACCTTAAAATCCTATTCTTGACTACTACTATCACCTCTCAAGGGTAATATAAACAAACAGTCAAGGAATCTGAATGTTGAAATTCTCCAGCTCTTCTCAGATTATTCATTTACTCAGCAAATACTTACAGAGGGCATACTATGTGCCCCATATTAAGAAGAAAAGCTTACATTTACCCTTAGGATAAAGGAACATGAATCTAAATATTTTAAAAGTAGATCTTACTTGTCTCTTAGCAGCACGCTTAGCTTGTATCTGCTCATACTCTTCCTGTGCTTTTTGATTTGATGTTTTCTTTTTATTTTTCTTTGGAATAGTAATGGAACTTTGCAAGATAAATGAAAACAAATCACAAGTATTAAAAATAATATAACCAGAATTATGACACAATTATGTCAGACAGTATTTGTATAGTCAAATCTCACTAATGCAACTTAAGGGGTGGGGGTGAAGAGAATTTGAAAGAAAGAAGACATTAATTTTATTAGTAAAATGTCCAAATAACATATTAGAAATTTTGTTACAGCTTTCAAGATATAGAAAATAGTAAATGGAAAGTCTTGGAGAAATATTTCACCCAGGGAAAATACAGAAAGCTCTGAAAGATCTGAAAATGTTTAAAAACAGGAAACCAGCATATGAATGGTAGAAATGACAGACTGAAAAAGGCATTAATTTGAAGGACGTTATGAAGGACCTTGGGGGTGTACATGAACTTTAACCCCAAAGTTCTTTGACCAACTTGTCTCTATTCCGTTTCATTTATTTTTTTAATTGCAACCAAGTCTATGTCCTCTTGGAAAAAAAAAAATCCAAGTTAATAATAACAGTAGTAGTAGCAGTTAAAACTCATGTAGCACTTCCCATGTATCACATGCCTTTTTAAATACCTATATAAATGAATTCATTTAATCTTCACAACATCTGAGATAGGTCTAAGATACCATAGCGTGTAAATAATCCATTCTGGGGTTGTACAACATGGCAGCTATAAATTACATACTTACTATTATTATTTGCATTTTAGAGGACATTGGGCACCAACATATTAAAGCCAGCTCCAAAGTCCACGATGTTAAGCACTACACTATAATACCTCTCAAAAATTAAATTATTTTTAAAAACATACATTAATAACAGGAGTTAATCATGGTCCAAGTAAGTTAAATGTACTTGAGAGGCTGAAACCTAAAACCCAGGTCTCTTAATTCCCATTCCATTACTTCTTCTATTAAGCCTACCTGACAATTTATAGTCATTTAAGCTAACATGAAAGCCTCCATGAAAATATTTTCACATAATTACCTGTGGCTTCTAATATGCCTTAAGAAAAATCTCAATTAATACAGAAATTGTTCTATAATCTCTTTCCTAAAACCCTACTTACATCTACAATGAAGAATTTCAAAAGATGGTAATACATACTTTATTCTTATGCTACATTGTTCTTCTGGATGAGGCTGCTCAATGCTACAATGTTCTTCAGACAAAGCCTGGTCAGTGCTACACTGCTCTTCTGGCAAAGGCTGATCAACTTGTTCTTCTGACAGAGGCTGGTCAACTTGTTCTAACAAAGACTGGTCAGATTTTCTAAGCTGCTTCCTGAGTCTTTCCTCTTCAGCTAAATAGAGATGTTTCAGATGATCAGGGTACCGATCCGTGAACTGGGATTCCCGTGAGGTTTTAGCCTTCTTTTCCTTCCATATCAATTTCTTGTAATTTTGCTGAATTTTTAGTTTTCTTCGAAATGCAAAGCCTTGTCCTGTTGAAGAATATATCAGTCATGAATTACTTTCTGAGAAAATAATTTGCATGAAAAATGTAGTAGCTAAATTAAAATTAAAAACTTTTTATATCATCACGTTTAGGTGCTAGAATTACATTATGTTTTGCTGTAAAACGTTATTTCAAGAAAACAAGTTTAAGCTAATGGAATGAACAGTATACTGGTCCTTTGCAAAAAGACCAGGCTAACGGTAATTGTGCAGAACTAAAGAATCTCAAAGAAGGAAAAAAGAGTAGAGTGTTGCACAACTCCAACTTATTGTACTCACAAACAGATTTCTTAATTCATCTAAAACACTTAACCTAGGTCTTCACTAAATACCTCCGGGAAAAAACCCTCGCATCTATTACCTTACGTTAGAGAAAATACGACTGATTTTCTAAAGTAATTCAACGCAAACAAGGAAAGACGGTGTATGACTTTCTCAACAGCAATTATCAGAAAACTACCTATTTAAGATTTATACATTCCAAATGGGTTTTTTAAGTACTTACAAACAGCAAGACAAAATGAAAAACACAAACTAAAACGAAGCAAACACAGTAAGAGAAGACTGGAGGGCTCTGGGGTGTTTGTAATCAGCAAGAGTGTGGGGCAGTACATTTCCGGCCTCGCCTTCTATCCTTTACCGTAATACATGCACAAATGGACTCATAGATTCTCTCTGCTTACGGTTTCACGGAGAAAATGTAGACGAAAAGAGTTCTCATTAAAAAATGGGATTAAGTCGAGGAAAATGTTGAAAGATTTAGAGCAACACTGCCTCGCCTCCCCATCCAGAACTCTGAGACGCCCACGGCTTCAGCAGATTTAAGAATAGATTTCTCTGCCCCAAGTACGGCTCGGTCTGGTTCCTAAATCCTTCCCAGCTTGGGCGGATCGCGTATCCTAAAATTTCGCAGGCCCGAGGACTTGTAAAAGGCTGCCTTCTTACATACATACCCTCGCGAACGCTCCCCGCGAAGGCCTGCGGATAATTAGGTCGCCACGTCCTCCGTTTCATATTCTTATTTCTGAATCCGACCAGTGAAACGCCTTCGCCACGCGACCCAAAGCTCCCTGTCTGCCCCCTTGCTGCATGCCTTACCGGCGCCATGGCACACCAACCGCGGCGCCAGAAAACCACAACTGGCGCGGTAAAAAATACGTCATCAGGCAGAAGCAATCAGCCGCCCACCCACAGTCCAGATCGGAATTCTACTTATCCGGCCTATACTTTCCACTGAGCCCTTGCCTTGCGGCCACGTTTGCACCACCTACAGCCCGGGAGGGTGGGCGTCATGGCGGCTTCTGGGCCGCTCCCGGTGACCCAGGACCTGTCCACGTTGCATGCCAAGTTGCAGGGGCTGCTGCGGTTCCTGAGGGAAGCCCTGTCCATTTCCAGTGCACATACGGTGGACTTCTACACAGAGTCCGTGTGGGAGCAAGTGGTCGACTTGCCCCCGGAGACAGTGCTGGCGGTGCTGAGATCGGCGGCGGAGGCGGAGGCCCAGCCCTCGGAGGCGCGCCTCCAGGTGGAAGCCGAGAGTGGATCAGGTGAATGGAGGGTGGGCGGGGCGTTCAGGAAGGCGGAGAGACATCCCGCCCAGTGAAGGGTGGTGTACCGTAGCGGAAGTCGAGCGGAAACAGGTACGCGGCGGGACTGGCACTGGCGGGGCAGGGATGCGCTGCCTGGTAGCGAGCGGAGCCCCTTCTCCGCTTCCTGGAGGCGTGCGGCTGGACACTCCTCCCGAATCCCTTGTCTTCCATGGGTGCTTGTGTATTTCCACAGTTTAAAGAGAGCAAGAAACATTGCTAGGACCTTTCTTCATTTAGTAATTAAACAATCATTTTCTTAACTGGAGGGGAACAGTGCTTATAGATTGCATGTGGAGCACAGCAGAAGATAAATCAACACCTAACAATCAAGATCATTTCAAATGGTGATTATAGCCGAGAAGAAAATAAAACCAGTCAACTGTGATAGCGACTGTGTGAGGAGGCTGCTTTCACCTGGTTGGTCATGAGCATGAGAAGGCGCCGGCTGCAGTGAGCCGCAGGAAGGGATTTCAGGCCCACGGAATCGCGGAGGCCCAGGACAGGAAAGAGCGGGGTGGGTTGAGGTTCAGATGCCTGAGTGGCTAAAGCCAGGTGCCGGGCAGTGGCAGGTGCGGCCAGGGAAGTAGGCAGAGCCGGATCGCGCGGGGCTCTCTGGGCCTCGGAAGGATGATGGGTTTGAAGTAGGATGAGAAAGCTTTGGGCAATTTAGTCAATATAGTGCCTTAATATACTTTACATTTGAAAAGATAACTGTGATAGTTATTTGAAGAACAGACTAGTGGGGCAAATCTGAGAGGCCAGTTAGAAGGCCATTTCAGTAATACAAGGAAGAGATGAGATGATGGTGGGCTAGGATGGTAGTACTGAAGACCGGGAATATTTGCTATCTCTTTTGAAAACTGTTTATAAAATATCTACTACTGAAACTTAGATTCTACTAAGGCAAGTACATTTTGGAAGTAGTATGATGAGAAGACACCAGCAGGATCCTGGGATTTCTTCTACTTTGTTTCCAGGCGGTCCCAACCTTGCCCTTGCTGGTGAACTTTATTCACTTGAGCATTCTCTGAAGGCAAAGCACCGCTGGGGGGCCTTCCTATGATAGAACTTGGTAAATACTGGTTTCTTTAAAGTCACTGTTTATTGTTGGAAAGTTAGGCACTTTTTTTTTTGGTCGTTAACACAGTTTATTATTGGCACACTTAACAGTAAAGCATACATAAAATCCAGCTGTTTTATAATACACGGAGCCACTGTCTTTACACGTATAGAGAAACGCATTAATATGCAAATGGGAAAATTAGTTTTTTTATAAAGTTTCACATAAATACACTGGAATTGCTCCCAAAGAAAAGTCCTCATAAAAGAACCAGGTTAGGGCTTTACAAAATATTATACAGGAAATATACTATGAAAAGAAACAACAGTCAACTCAGATACAACAAGAAAAACACAAAAGAGTTTCAGATTTATTAAACTGCCCACAAAATTAATGGATTACATGGCTTGAAAATATTTGGATCAACAGAAATTTTACAAACGCCTACATTCTCAATGGGCCAAGTGCCTTTCTTGACATAAAAATCTGCCTTGGTGCCTTTGATGACAAAAAGACATTTCTTGTTTCAGCACTCGGGCTCGATTGAACCAACTCAGGATGGAGGACCAATTGACATTAGCTCGGCCATAAATTACCCTGCTGGGCCCTCTTAGCTGTTACCCTATGAAAGAAAAGGTGAAGGGGGAAAAGAAGATAAAGGTACATTTAAATTACTTTCCAAAAGTGGATTTTTTCTTTTTCTTTTTTTACTGAAACAAGTAACTCTCAGATGCAAGTCAAAAAGCAGAAAATATTTTACAATATTAAAAAGTCTATCTGTAGTTGGGTTCGGATAGAATGAGATCCTGAGCACTGAGGGTTTGTTAACAATATGGCGTTTGTTGGATGGTTGGGTGGGGCGGGGGGAATGAAATTAACAAATGTGGTTAAAACCGAGCCAGGAGAAGCCTAGCTTTTGCTCTTATTTTAATTACGATTACTGCCAGTATCTGTGTTACCTGTGAAGGCCTCCAGGGAGGGGTCATGGAAGTTTATTTGGAATGATCCTCTCAATTAAAAAAAGAAAGAAAGAAACTCAGATCCCTGTGGTTTAGAAATAGTTATTTGCATGGAAAAGTTTTAATGTCTCTTCCTTTCTCTGCTGTGAGTAAGGATCTGAAATAGTGATTGTAACTCACAGGGGCTATTGACAGTGGATTCCGGAGCTGGTCAATCTTACTGGGAAGCTTGGGGTGGGGGGTTTTCTGATTTGGTCTCTTGAGTGGTGGGAGGTTTGCTGTTCCATGGGCTACTGTTCCCCAGGGCTGGTGAACTGGTGAAGTCTTCCTCGTCGTCCATGCCGTTGGCTGCATCATACTGCGTGTTTTCTAATCTATTGATTAGCCTTTTGTCCTCATCCCCAAACTCCCCTCCCATCAGAGTTGGCTCTCCTACCACCATCAAATCCTCTGAGGAGGACTGGAAGTGACTCCTTCAGGGCCCCTCAATGCTTCTCCTTAAATTGGCCAGAAGGGGTCACTGCTGTTGAATGACACAGGTCTCCATTCCTCCCAGGGTTGAGGCTGCAGTTCGGGATCGCTCCTAGCCCAGGTACCTGACTGGACAGACTCAGGTTGGCAGCTGGCGTCTTCTTGCCGCCCGTGCTGTTGGCAGTGTTCCCAGTGCTGCTGCTGGAGGTGCTGCTGGTGGAATTTTTTTCTTTTTGTCTGTTTCGTTGTCGGTTGCCTTGTGGGTTCTGGCGGCGCCACCATCCGCCGCCACTTCTGAAACAAGCAGGTCTTCAGGCAGTCTTGTGGACTGAGGTTGTAAGTTTTATGTCTGGACATCAGTTCCTGCATTGGCTCCAGTATTACACACAACCTGAGGTAGTTGACTGTGAAATTTGTTAGCCCCATCCTGGTGTTTTTGGACAGCTGATCCAGGACTTGAGGATCTTGTGCATTTATGGCAAGAATGCTTCTTGGGACTAACTCTCTGTATTGTCTAATGGTAAAGTGCCATGTTTTTATTCTCATGAGATCATCAAAGGTGAACTCCAAGGTCAGTCTGCCTTCTGTACACATCTTCGTAAACATGGGCTTCCCGTGCTGGGTGACCATCGCACGCTGTCTCAGTCCACCGTGATGGATGAGCTGTGGTAAGATTCTTTTGAGTGTTTGAGAATGTAATACAGGTCAGTATTACAAACACAGTGCTAAAGTAACGGGGGATGAGGGTCCTGCCGATAGCTGCTAGTGTTGGAGGGTCTCCTGCGGAGGCAGGGGGTTGCTGTGGCACACTGTGGGGACAAGGACCCTGGCGGCAGAAGTTCTGGGAAGTACTCCTTGGCGTGAGCCGTCCCAGAGTCTGCCATTAGCCCCACCAAAGAGTCGGGTAGGCTCCAGTGCTGGGTCGCCTCGGGCCAAACAACCAGGCACTTCTTCAGTTCACTCTCATAATGCCTAATACCTATGATAACATGGCAACTTAAACTCCAAAAGAGTTTAAGATCGTGTCTGTCCTGCTGTATTCCAGCACCTAGTAAAATACCTAGCATGCATAATTAAATACTCAATGAATATTTGTTGAATGAGTTAACGAAGGACTCATTCTGGCTTCCAAAAGAGTAAAAGAAACTAATTAAATATGAAGCCCAAGACTTTCATATGGGTTTAGCCTAGGCTTCATACAGTGAAAGAATTAGATTGTTTACATATCCTAATAATAACAATAATAGGATTAATTGATATTTACTATTTTCCCTGCAGTGTGTTGTTTGTTTGCATATTTTCCCTTTTAATATTTACATTAGTCTGGCAAGATGGGTTCTGTTTTCCCCATTTGTGAAACTGCCAGTTGAGGAGGTAATATACTAGGGGCACAGCTTGTAATGGAGATGCAAGCCTGGGTCATTGGACTCCACAGAGTCTGAGGTCTTTACCACTGTGATAAAGGTTTTTCTGGATTATTTAAGATTGAAGTACAAAGGGCATTTATTATCAAAACTGATATTTTGATGACATGGATACATTTCTTATGTTTTGTTTTGTTTTTATTGTTTCCCCTTCAAGAATGTAAGAATTGTTTTGTTCACTGTTGTATCTTTAGTGCCTAGAATGGTGCCTGGTCAGAGTAGGTGGTTGATAAATATTTGATGAACAAATAAATGAATAATGCCACTTATTTGTTCTCTCAGGTAGGAACAAAATACATCTTTTGAGAAACACAACCAATTTTGTGTCAACTCAACAATAATGGAATCTAGACTAGATTATTCACTTTTGAAATGTCTCTGACCCTGCCGAATTTTATATACAAGTTATTCAATTGTACAAATGGTCTGCCACCTCCAGTATTAAAAATAATGAATTTTTTATAATATATGCTTGTAAGGAATATTAATTTTTGTTTATGTAAAGATTATGTAAATATGGACATTTTCTCCATTACTATATGAAGTCTATTGTTTGTGTCAGAGTATTTTTTTCTCTTTGACCAGATTTGTATCTTATTAAAGAATTGTTAGTTTCTCTATAAGTATAATTTAGCACTTAATTTTTATACTGTTGAGTCAGACAGGGTACAGATTCCAATTCTACCAGCTCTGTGACCTTGGGGAAGTTTGTTCATTCATTCATTCATTCAGGGAACATTTACTTAGTGTCTGCTGTGTGCCAGTACTTTTCTAGGAGCTAAGGAAATAGTAAATAAAGCAAATAAAAATCCTTATCTTCACCTTGCTTGCATTCTAGAGGGAACAGAGATAATTTTTTAAAAGTGCCACAGAGAAGAATCAAGTAGCAAAGAGAGGAGTAAATAAGGGGATGGGCAGGAGGAAGATACGTTTGCAATTGTAAATAGGTTGTCCTAGCAAAACTTCATGGAAATAACTCTGGACAAAAAATCTAAATAAGGAGAAAATGGAGTCATGAAGCTATCTGGAGGCGGAGCATTCCAGATAGTGAGAACAGGGAGTGGAGAGGCCCTGATGTGGGAGCAGGCATGGTGTGATCAAGGAGCAGCAAGGAGACCTGAATGGATTTCCATTAGGGTCTCACAAGAAGTGTGGTTTTCTGCCAGCTTGATATGAGGAGTTACAAATGCACAGTGTGTGAAAGTACACTAGCATATGTTTGGCATAATCATTTGGTATTTTATGAGACCAAGTTGTTTCTGAAAATCCTCAGTGTAGCCATTTCAGTAGATTTCTCTTGCCAGGTGATATTCTGGCCTGGTCAGAATCCTGAAAGTTTCTTTTCCTCTGTTCATCTAAAAAGAACTAGAGAGAAAACAGTATTAATTCTCCACAATTAAAAAGGAAAGATGGTGAAAATAACTATTTTAAGGGCATAAATTATGGGTGTTGTAGTTTGAATTGTGTCCCCCCCAAATTCATAATTCGAAGCCAAAAACCCCAACGTGACTATATTTGGAGATAGTCTTTAAAGAGGTAATTAAGGTTAAAAGAGGTCAAAAGGGTGGTGCCCTAATCCAATAAGAAGAGGAAGAAACACCAGAAGGGTGCACACAGAGGAAAACTATGTGAGGACCCAGTGAGAAGGCAGTTGTCTGCAAGCCAGGGCGAGGGGCTTCACCGGGAACCAGCTAGCTCCGCCAGCACTTTGATTTTGCACTTCCAGTTTCCAGACTGCGACAGATTTCTGTTGTATAAGCCACCCAGCCGGTGGTATTTTGTATGGCATCTTGAGCAGACTAATGCTATGGGCTTTGCAGACTGACTGCCTGGTTCAAGTGCCGGCCTCACCACATACTCGTTTGGTTAGCTTGGGCTGCAACTCTGTGTGCCTCAGTTCCTCATCCATAAAATTGGGATAAATAATTATAGTACCTACTTGATGGGGCAGTCTGAAAGTTACGTGAGTAAATACATGGCAAGCGTTAAGCGGAATGCCTAACAAAGAGCAGCACTTAACCCACGCATTCACTTGACTCATGTTTACTGAGTGCCTTCTACCTACCAGGCCCTGTTCTAGACCCTACTGTTATGCTACTGAACACAATAAAATCCCTGCGCATGCGGAGCCTATGTTTTAGTGAAGGTTGATACCCAGAAAACTGTATGTACACGCGCACACACACCCCACTCGTTTTCCAGGAAGGGAAAGTGAAAAGTGGTCTATCTGAGGGAAGAGTGTGTCGGGCCAAGTGAATAGCAGGCACCAGGTGGGAACGTGCTGTGTGTGCTGGGAGCACAGCAGAGCCATCCAGGTGAGACTGATCAGAGATGAGGTTTGAGTAGCGGCCTGAGGCAACTTCATGTGGGACTTGCAAACCATACTGAGGGCTTGGCTTTTACTGAGTGGAGTGGAATGCTCTTCAAGGACTTCATGGGGGGGTATGCTGTGTGATTTATGTCTCAGAGGGATGACTCTGGCTTCTTTGTGGAGAAGGTGAGGGTGGAGGAGGTGAGGGTGGAAGCAGGAGGACAGGATAAGGCTATTAAAATAGTCCAGGGTGGGCTTCAGGTAATGGCTGCTTGAAGAGGTCAGGCAGTTCCTCCAGCAGGTAACAATGACAAACACTGACCGGATTATTAAAAACTATTGGAAGGTTCTGGAAGGTGACCAAAGGGGGACAGAAATACGAGCAGAGTTTGCTGTTGGAAAACTGCTACTGATTGGGAAGAACTGTGAACTCATGACTTTCTTGCTGGGGGTGCTCCAAACCCCCCTAGATCTGGCAGTCTGGAACGACATTCTTCCCAGCTCAAGATGGCCACAACAGAGTTCAGAGATGAGAGCAGATGGAAATTTAAGGAGCACATTCTGGAAGGAGGGCCACAGAAGGGCTGAGATCTAAGATGTGAGTATAAACTCTGGCTAAAACCCTGGATGAAGTATAGACACACACCCCCTCCGAAACACACACACACATGTGCACATGCGGGCACGGGAGACTAAGAGAATCCAGCAAAAACACTGATGAAACTAGGGGGATCGTGAACCCTTGAAAGACAGAGCTCCTGGCAAGATGTGCAGACTTGCTGCACCTTTGACAGAGTATATTCCCCAAGCTGTGTAGACAGCTTGGGTGGCAAAAATCAAAAGACTGATTGAATTTCTGTATCAATGGGCAGAATTCAGGGCTGGCAGAGTAACTGGAAATTTAGGCTGGGGAGCGTTGGAAACAAATGTAACCACAGAGAGGATGAGCCCCCCAATCTGACTATCAAATCCACCCAAATCTTCATCTGCCTGCTGAACTACGCAGGCTCAGGGATACCCTCAGGGGGCAGGCTAATCAGCAACTGAGCAGAGACACCAGCTGCTGCTCACTGAGGGGGAGATAGATTTCAGTCTGAGTCCAAGCAAGTTCACTTCTTAGTAGAATAACAACAACAAAATCCTTAGAAAAACAAAATAGATCCACTACAATAAATTATCCACAATTCTGCTTTTCAACCAAAAACTACTAGATGTGCAAAGAAACAGGAAAGTATGACTCATACTCAGGAAACTGATTCCAAGTGAGCCCTGATGCTGGATTTAAGTAGCTGTGTTCAGAGAATTAAAAGAAAGTGTGACCCAAGGGGGGAGAAAATGAGTTAATAGGAGCCGATACTGATTGGGCTCAGATGTTGGATTTAAGTGGCTATCATAAATATGTTCAAAGAAATAGAAGAAAACAGCCTAAGAATTAAGGGGAAACACAGTATTAATATTAATTATACGACCTCCCTTATAATTGTTTTCATTGGAAGCATACACACTCATTGACAATTAAATCGTTACACACGACCTGTTGCTGATAACACGCTCTCACACAGTTTCTGTGGGGTAGGAATTCAGGAACAGATTAACGGATGGACCTGGCTTAGGGTCTCACGGTTTCACAGTCCACTTGCTGGTGGGGCTGCAGTTGCTGAAGTTGGTTGAGGTTGGGGAACTTGCCCCCACAATGTCTCACTCACATGGGGGGTAGTTGGTGCTGCCTGTTGGCACAGGGCCTCAGTTTCTCACCATGTGAGCCTCTGTGGGGCTCCTTTCATGAAGGCCGTTGTGTTTGCACGATGTTCTTGTTTTTGTCTGTGCTCAGTCATGGTTGTGGACTTCGCATGGTCACAGACTTGGTCTGATATTGGTGTACTACTGTAAACGCTTTCATGTTTAATAGGGAAGAGTGTGGTCTGTGTGCCGGCGCCAGCTCCACCCCAGCTATAAGCTGCTATCTCTCTGTCACAGCTGATTGTTATTGTTGTTATTTTTTTCCTTTTTCACAAGTGTATTACCAATCTTACAAAGTTGTAGTAAAGCTGAAAAATGATGTAATGTGGCTCCTAACATAGAACTGGGAGTATAGCATGGATTCAATAAGTTGTGGCTAATAAATGATGAGGGTTGTGGGAATGATGATGTTGGTGGTGATGGTGTAATTAGGTCTTTCTTTCCTTGGAAAAAATAAATTGTCAGGAACTTCTGGAAATGTATGTGCTCCTATAACACCCCATATACTCTCCCATATCAACACAGGTCATCCTGTTGTCATCGTCCACTGGCTTGTCCCTATCTGCAGCTAGATTATAAACTCTCTAAAAACAAAAGTACAGTGTTTGCCTTTTTCAGTTTTGTGTTCTTAGCACATTGAACAGTTTCTGCCATATAGATGAGTAAATTATTCTTGAAGATCGAAGTGAAGCATAGATCTATAAAGAATGTTATTGAAGGTACCCATGGAAATATGGTACTGAACTAGATAGCTATGGTGTGGTTTCTGTCCATATTATGTTTGTCATCATTGTTTTTGTATGACTTGATCCAACTCATAGGTTTTTTAACTTAATTTGCTATTCTTTTCCTGTGTGAAAATGCAGTACTTCATTCAGTACATTGAAAATTACAGAAAGATACCATGAGAATCTGGAGATAAAATCAAGGCAGGCATCATTTCAGGCTAAAATTTCTGAAAGTTTATCACATATATGGGTGAGATTAACCATCTGCAGAAAAAAGCCAGTAGTGATAGCTTCTAAATACTGATAAAACGAACAGTCTCCTATATCTCCTCTCAAGGATTAAGATTTTGTTTTCCCCACTTCAAGGGACCTAGGCTGTGTCCTTAGGAAGTAATGACTACATATATAAATCTGTAACATTCTCAAGTGAATTATCTTTTGGTCTTCAGGAGTTAATTGGTCTTCATAAGTATAGAAAAATCTTCCAAAAGGCAAAACGGAAGAGATTCTGAGTTAGGATAGCCAAAATACTTTATGAAACCAACATAGATCATGACTACACAGGCCACTCAAACAGCTACCCAGCTTGATTAAAATTTTCTTTAAGAATATCTGGCTTTATTTGTTCTAGTTGTAATTCTAAAATTAGGAGACAGTGTCTCATCAAATGAGTGATATGCGTTATCTCAATGTAAAGTAATAAGTTTATAAAGTCAGTTTCTTGTAACTTTGCTTAGAATCAGTTGTGGAAAACCTATTCAGCTCTCAGGAAATCCAGGTTTCTGTGCCTGCAAAGCCATCCTCTGTGACTTTGCCAAAGCCCAGGGCTGCTCTAAGACTCTTTCAAAGCCTCCAGGGCCTCTCTTGACTCTCTTCTTTCAGCTTCTTGAGGCCCATATGCTACTTCTCCTGTTTCTTGTTATCGCAACTTACATGATCCTTACCAGGATTGGGTGCTGAATAAATGTTTAGAATTGGTTCCTTTTGGTGAGCATCTGCATAATTAATTTACTGTCATTTTAATTGAACAACACAGGAAGTTTTTGCCTATGATAGATTATTTTGTTGCGGTTTCTCTTAAAGTATTTTTATTGCACCTCAATAAATTAAATTGCTTCTTGGCCATTCTAAGTATTTTTTTCTTGGTGGTGGTGATGGTGGTGATTATGGTGCATTGAAATTGTGCTCACATTTAATTTGAAACACATGAAGCCAGAAAGCATGTTGGAAATAGAAAGTGAGAACAACAGAGAAATAATTAGTGTCGTCTGTTTTACTCTGTCGTATTTAACTTTTATCCTTTCACTTTCCATATGTATTTTCCTGAACTCTATTTTCCCTTTTTATATTTTTCTGGGTCTTTTTAGCAGACTTCAAGTGTGGAAATAATTTCATACAACAAAAAGATAGTGGCAACTGTCAGCCCAGTTCCTGGGTTGCTACTGTAATTATGGGTAAGGGTGACAAAAATGCAAACAGATCTTTGGGAACTCAGGATAATTTGTCATCATATTTTATTTATTTGATATATATTTGATATATATAAAGTGCTTTCCGATTGTTCCTTTTAGGTAGGGCCATTTAGAACTTGAACTTATATTCTAGTTTTTAATGGTTACCCCCCCAACTTCTGATTTCCCCCATATCATTCAATTATTAAGAAGTTTAGTAAAACAAAGTTCATGAAGATTCCTCTTATCTATGGCAATTTGTTCCCTCATTCTACTTAAATTATGCTTATATTTAGCCAATCAGAATAAATGTGTCTTCTGTTTGTTTAGATATTCACTTTTATGTTGCTTGGTACTTTAAATTATTTATTTATTTTTGTTAGACGGGCATTATCTAAAAAACTCAGACTAGTAACTTAGACCATCAACAATAAGAGAGGATCTGTTTAGTACTAAAAATACTGGAGAGAAAAGTGTAATCTTTTCAAAGTTAGATTAATTTTAAAACTATGAAATTTATATTAAGAATTAATAGCTATCTACCAATGAATAAAAGAATAATTTTACGTTGTTTTAAATATTTAAAATGATCTCTAGAAGCCAGAGAAAAAATACTTAGTTGAATTGTCTGTTACAATATTAACATTGGGTAAAGTAAAAGTTGAGGAAGAGTAAAAGATAGTGATTCTTAATCTCTTAGGTCACAAATCCCATTAAAACGCTAATTCAAATGAACACTATCATACCTCTTCCTTAAAAAGAGGCATATATGCTCACATAGATGTAAAACTTTACAGATAGCTTTCGGTGATTCATAAGCTTCTTTAGCTCTTAGACCTCAGGATAAGAACCGCTGGTTGAAAGCATTATTAGTATTACAAAGCTCTTTGACTTCATCTTGCTTTAGACCAGCGCTTGTACTCATTCTTCTTTTTCTCGTCGCTTTTTGTTCCTTATTATGACATATATTTTCAAACATTTCTTTAACTAATCTTTATGAAGTTCTGAAACTTCCCTTGTGAGGGGAACTGCATTTCCGATATAGCTGCAGAGTATTAGACTGGTATCTTCAGGCAATACCAATAACAATTACTGAAAATGAATTCTTCCCTCTTTCTTTTTTTTTTTTTTTTTTTTTTTTTTTTGGGTACTCGGGCCTCTCACTGTTGCGGCCTCTCCCGTTGCGGAGCACAGGCTCCGGACGCGCAGGCTCAGCGGCCATGGCTCATGGGCCCAGCCGCTCCGCGGCATGTGGGATCTTCCTGGACCGGGGCACGAACCCGTGTCCCCTGCATTGGCAGGCGGACTTTCAACCACTGCGCCACCAGGGAAGCCCCTCTTCCCTCTTTCTTGATCATTAAAATCAGAGTGGCGAATGTAAGGTTTAGGTGGGCATTTTATTTGTTTTTTCTCTATTGCAGTCACCTTAAATAATGGTCCCTAAAGAATAAAATTGATCTGGTTTTTATGAATTATACACATCATTTACAAAAATTAAACAAGTAAAGAGCAAGATCGGAGCAAGATCTGCTGGAGGTATGGTAGGAATTAGAGAAAGTGTATATTTAATGCAAACTCCTCTTGCAGGTTCCTTTTACTTGGCACCTGATTATAACTGAATTCAGTTGAGTAGAATAGACACACATCTATTTTGTGTTAATGTTGGAATGTAAGTAATGGAGTTTAGAATAAGAATAGCAGATGAAATTAAACTCAAGTTAATGAAATGTACAATGGAAAGTACAATTTTAAGAGACAGGTGTGACTTAATTTTACTCTCTCAAAATCCCTTATTAGTAATTTAATTTTACTTACAATTACTGTTTATCTGGGACAAAAAGTCTTTATTTTTCCTGCCTCAATAATAAACAAACTGTAAAGTCTTTTTTTATTCTTGAAAGCCTGGAAGTCTAGGCCCAAGTCAATGTGTGTATAGAAAGGAAATACTGGTCTTCTCAGTAAGAGATCAATGGCAGCGTTAGTTACTAAGATACTGCCATCCTTGAGGCACTGTGGGGCAGTGAAGCCTGCCGTGGTGTTCAGAAAATGGCAGCGAAAATAGGAAATGAGATCTCTGAGGTGGGAACAAGAGAAGAACAAAGAGATTGATTTCATAGCGCTTACTGGTCTGAAATAGGTTCGTTTTTATTCTTTACAATTATAAAGCAATTTTTAAAGTTTTAGAATCTAAAATTTATTTTGTATTTTGCTAACAAAATCATATTTGGTTTATTAAATTGAATTTATTTTTCAGAAAATGTTTACAAATATTTAATTTATTCTTCAGTGCTTCTAATTTTAAATGGAGTTTGAAGTTGTGGAATTTCTAGTAATCTATCTCTTGGTTTTGGTTATTTTCTGAAAATAGAGACTTCTGATGTAGGAAATTAAAACACTGTAGTAAAGCAGACTTGAAACTATATTAGGTCTTTAAGGCATGGTCAGGATTATAATCTATCTACTGAATTTCACTTCAAATTTAGTAAGAAATATCATTGGTAATAAAATTTCTCCCTTGAGCTTTCAAGCTGATTCTAGGACATGGTGTCCACTGCTAACCACTGGGCTCCCAAACACTGAGAAATTCTTGCTTTCAACCTACTTACACTGTAGAACCCAGTGCTGGCTGTTGGACTTGCACGTTGTGTCTCAAGTTGCAGCTTACCTGTCCCTAGTCATGCTTTCATTCTAACAATTGAGGGCTTGCATCCAACTTCCAGAGCCCAAACTTCCTTTCTCCCAGCAGGCCCCATGTTTAGAAACTGAATGTTTGTATTGATCATTATTTCAAGTTCTTCTCTAGTAGCCTATATGGTATTCTGGGCCTAAATATTTGAGTATTTTCTGCCCCACATTCTTCCAACAAAGTCCCAAGTGCTGTGTTAGGACACTCAGTTACTTAATTCGGACTTTGTGCTTTGGGAGTTGCCTCCTATATTCTAGGCACTGTTTTAGGATGGTGTGTGTGTGTGTGCGGGTGTGTGTGTAATTAAATACTTACATGTATATATGTATACGTACATATTTAAATATATGCCTATGTGCATATATATGTGTACTCCTTAAAATACTGTAAAGGAGATATTTGCCCCCATTTAATAGATGAAGATATCAAGTCTTAGAGCAGATAAATAGATTGCTCATGGCCACAGAGGGAGAGGCAGTCTGAGAACCAGAATTCAGACCGAGTTCTTGCTCATTCATTTACCCATTCATTCATTGAGTATGTACTATGACAAGCATCATTCTAGGTTCTCAGGATACAGCAGTAAACAAAAATATGTCCTCTTGCATGTTACTTACTATGTCAGATGGTGATAAGTGCTATAAAACATTGATACAGGATCAGTGAGGAATGAGAGTTGAGTGAGGTTGCAGTTTTAAATAGGGTTGTCAGAGAAGTTTTCACTGAAATGGTGACATTTGATTAAAGACCTAAAGGAGGTGAGAGACAGAACCATGAAACTATCTGAGAGAAGATGGTATCAGACAGAGGAAAAAACAAGTGCAAAGACCTGAGTAAGCGCATCCCATGTGGCATCTCAAAAGAATTCTAACTGGGAATTGCTGAGCCCTCTGGAATCCACACTGAACATTCGTGGCCCACATGCCTTGTAAGTGATAAGACACTGTATCCCGTAGATGAATCATGAGTTGTTAACAAATTAGCTTTATCAGGTTCAGTTATTACCTTGCACATCGTAGGCATCCCAGCATTGTTTATTTTTTAACAAGTTTATTTTTTATATACCAAATCAATTTTCTAAACTTCTGTTTCTTTGTATGATATTTTTATTTTCCTTCAAATTAAACTATGAAAAGGGTTTGTTAGAGTAGTAGTACTGTGGTTAGATTTTCCTGTTTTTATATTTAATTTGATTTCTGTAAAAACTTAGTTAATGTGAAAATGCTTTTGAAATGGTTCCGTGTGATGGAACATTCAGTGTAATGTTAATATTGGCACAATAAGGATATGCATATCAATTTTTGTTAATTATATCATTCTTTCTAAGAGCATGGTTTACATGTTGAGATAACATTCATATGCAGCCATAAATTATGTTGGAGCTTATGCAAAAAGTTTCCTAGCACATAATGGAGTAATATAAATTGACTTATTTTAAAAAGCAACAGTATATATTCTGTTTCTTCCTTAAATAGATTATAGGGTTATGGATATACTTAAACATTCATAAAATTTAATATATCCTATATATAATTTTCATAGTTCAGCAAGACAGCTTTAACTTTTGACTGAAGTCTACTAAACAAGTATAAAAGATTGAAGCCTAAAGTCAACTGTTGGTAGAAGCCAAAGCCTTAAAATGTATAATTAAACTTGCATTGAATATAAGTAGATTTCCATTTTAGAAAACATGTTCAATTCAGCTCAACCAGCACTTACTGAGCATTCTGCTATGGGAGTTCTATTGATAAGGAAAAAAATCACTACTGCAGTAACACTGGTGGTACTAATAGAGTTTGAACCGCGGCGGTGATGGGGGGGAGGGGGGTCCCAAATGAAAGACATTTTTACATTAGGTTTAATGGGTGACTGGATATGTGCATTGAGGGTACAAGGAGCATTTAAGATAATGTAGACTTTTAACTTCGGTACTGAGTGACTGATGACACTATTAAACAGGATAGTAAATAGGAAAAGGGAAAGGTTTGGTGAGCTTGAGAACTTACAGTTCAGTTTTGGGCTTTTTGAATTGGAGACATCTGTAGGACATGTAAAAGTGAGTCCATAACATTTCGGTGTCCTTGTGAAGATTGTTATTAAGAGGGCACTGTTGACTTCTTCTTGAAATTCTGGACCATAGGACATTTTTAGGGTGTGTGATAATAACAGTAGTGACCTTTGCCCTAACCCCTGTAACACAGTTAAACGTCAGAATTTAGCACATAATTGTATTTTATATCACATTCTAAATGTTTTAAATCACTTTTATCTCACTTTGTGATTGTAAACATTAGGGCTGAGATGAGGTTTTATGCTCTTCTAACAGGCTCCGAAGTACTGTTGAAGTCCCTGTAGTGGCCTCAGTGAAAACTACTACCCCAGAATCTTAGAATTTGTTTCTCTCAGTGTATCTGGTGATGCTACAGTAGTAAATGTATTGAGGAATTGCTTTCGTTCATCCCTTCATTGATTCCCTACTTACTGAATACCTGGTATATGCAAGGTATTATTGCCTTACAACTGGGCGTGAAACAGTAGGGATACTTTGTTTCTAGAAATAGATAACTACAACAACATCTTATCATAAAAACTTTTAATTTTCTTTTCAGAGACTTATCAGTTGTTTTAAATGTAGAAATTACTCTTTTTACTTCATGAAATCTTAAAATCACTTCTGGTAAAGAGGGAGGTGTTGAGGGGAGTGAGGGAAGTTCAAGAATTAAGAAGATAAATGAGTTTGAAACTGTCTTAAAGATATTACCATGTATTGATCTCTGCCAGAGGGAATTCTTGTTAGACCTGATTCTGACAGTCAGTCTGCCTAGCACTTTTTTAACTGCTGTCTTTCCTGATTTCATTTGTTACTCACTGCAGTGGCATGTTGATCGAATGTGGGAATTAAGAACAAGGTCTGCCCACAGCCTTGGTTCACATGCCTTGCTACTTAGTGTTTGTGCGAACCTGGCTAAATTGCAGCCTCTCTAAGTTTTGGTTTCTTCCTCTGTAAGTGGGGATATGAGCACGATGTAACTAGCTTATAAGTTCGTTCCATTAAATGTCAACTGTTTGGCACAGTGCCTGGCCCATAGTATATGTGCAATAAATGTTAGCAATAATAGTGGTGAGATAATTGTGAATCCTAACAGTACTCTGTCTTCCTTAAAGTGCTAGATAATATTCAAGTAAAATACCAGACATTTAGTTTTGAAAATTTTTTATTTTAGATGTCAATATTATATATTCATTGATTGTTTCTATTTTATTTTTAGCTTTGAAACATTATTATTCATTTCTCTATCTTGAAATTTTCATAATCCAACATGTGTATGTATAACCTTTCTACCTTTCCTTGTATATTGATCTCTGCTGTAAAAAAAAAAAAAAAAAGCATAGGGATATACTGGTATCATATTTAATAGAATTAACTTCTCCCTTGCCTCTCTGGTGCCTTTGCTCCCTCATGCCCAAATAACCTATCTTGTAAGAAACTTCTGTGGGTGTACAAAAAAATAGGAGTAAATAGAGACAGAGCATGTAATAAAGCAGAACAAGTACTTCCAGTAGAGGGAGATATTGGCAAAACAATCAAACTGCAGAATATGCAGGTGCAATGGGTATCAAATTTAAAAATGAAACTTTCCCTGGGTAAAAAATTTAACTAATTAAGAATTTAAGTAATAAGTTGGGTAACACTGTGGTTTTTATTTTGCTAGTTGCCAAACCCAAACTCAGTGTGCAAGTCTCTGGGAATGCACTATGAGTACTACGGATACTATTACCGTTAACCACGGAACTTTCCTCACATACTGTTTCAGAGATAGAAGTAAAGACAAGATCATTGACACCTCTCATCTCTCTGAATCTCTAAAAATCGCAAGTAATGGAGGTCATAGGCTGGATCATTTGAAAACAAAGTTACAAAAGCTATATTTTCATAATTCAAAAAGATTTTTTTCACAGAGTTCTAGACTATCTGAATAAACTGGTGTAGCCTTAAGTGACATAAACCAATGGACTGAATCAGAACACTATCCTTTTTATAAAAGGAAACATTGTTAAAAATTTAATATCTTTGCAGTTTAGATCTCCAAATTTCTGAAATTACTAGGAGGCCTATAATTAAAAGCAAATTAACAACATTAATTTGGCTTGGATTGGAATTTTTTCAAATATTTTTAGTAGGATAGTTAAATTGATTTGAAGCTTTACTTTTCCAACAGAAACATCACATTTCTTTCTGTTGGCAGCACTGTCCAATAACTGACTACTATAATAGCCCCTCTGCACTTTGAAATTTACTACTCTTATTCTATCACATGCTAAGAAATTGCCGCCCTGGAACTTGGGGATGTTGAGACTGCCCTTAAACCTGAGAGGCTCACTTAACAGTTGACTGAGTTTTCCCCTCTGTATCATGCCTAAATATTTTGATGTGGATTTTATTACTTTTTGGCTGCATTAGTAAATTCAGTTTGTAAAATGTCGAAAGAACTTTATATAATACACAAAATGTATCTTAAATAAACGCACTATAGTAATCTTGTAGTTTAAATTTCTATTTAATAGATTCAGAAATGGAAGTTATACATCTCTGCTGATTTTCTAGTTAATTAATTTGGTAAACATTACTACCATCAACTTAATAGATATTAGCTTTCAAAAGGTACTGTCTTAAACATGTAGTTTTTAGTTATTTAGCATTCTGCAAGCCTTCTTCAATTTTCTTTTAATTTTTGCCAGGGAGCATCATTGTTTTTTGTGTTTAAGTAGGTTTTCATAATTTCATAGGTAACTTTGGAGTTCTTTGAACTACTAATACGTATCAGAATGCCTTTCTTTAAACCTTCATAAATACATTAATATGCATTAAAAATGGCTATAGGAAAATGAAACTGAACAAATAAAAAGCAAATCTGTACTGATGTGTATCCATTAGAGTAGTTAAGATTATGCTACAGTAATAAGCCTAAAAACTCAGTGACTAAAAACAATGAAAGTTACTATTCATGTATGCTACATGTTCATTGTAGTTTGACAGCAGTGATGCCTTTGTTGTCGTCACTTGGGGACTCAGGCTGAGGCAGGTTCTATCTTGACAATTGCAGTTCTGGGCAAAGAAAATGTAGTGACTCTTTTGATATTTTTAAAACTTCTGCCTGAAAATGGCGTAGTTCACCTTGGCGAGATGTAACCACATCTGAGTTCAACAGGGTGAATGATCCTCACGCAGGGAGGGACACTGGATGTTGCAAACAGTGTGGCAGTTTACTCTTCTAAAGTGAGCATTCAGCAACTATCAGCAGTTTCTGTATGAAGCTTAGACAATGTCTGGTTTGAAACTGACTATGGGAAGAAAGTGAACTGTTTTCACCTAATCATAACCAGATTACTTTTAGAAGTTGTATTGACAGTGCGTTGAACACATATACACACACGCCCACACAATTCTACATGGTCCATATGATGCAGGAACTGTTTTACAATAACATTTATACCATTGAGAATATTGCTGTTGTTCTACATGCAGTGTGCACAGGGAGTAACGACATTTGATGGACTGACCTCCTTTAAATTCACAGTTGTACGTCAGCCAGGGCCATTCATAAACTTAATGAGTGCATTACAGTTTAGCACGGTTTTAAATTTCTTTCTTTCTTTCTTTTTTTTTTTGGCTTTTAAAAACACAACAAAAAGGCCAAATTTTAATTTGGAATCTAAGTGTATAATGGTATAGTGTATTAAAGAGAAAACTGGCTGCTACAAATAGCTAATAGTTTAAATAACAAATATAATGGAAGCATTAGTGACATTGCCAAAATTCACACCAAAATGAATATATTATAGTTTGTTATAAGATCGGTGATTTTTGTTTTTTGTTTTTTAAATCTCCAACAAATTAGCTAGTGATTATTTATTTTGTTGCTAACAATTCTTTTGATCTTGATTTTTTAGATATTACTGATTTTCCGAAAATATTTTGTGAAACTTCCCAGAAGCTGGTGAGTGTGGAAGCCTTCGCTCTGGCTGCTAAATATTATTCTGTACAAAACTTGGGAATATGTACTCCTTTTGAACAGTTGCTTGTAGCCCTTCGTGGAAATCAAAAACAGAGAACTGGTAGGTGTGTTTGTGTGTGTGTATGTATGTTTTTTAGGCATTTAGAAGCAATATATTGTTCATATATGTATATATTTCCAACATTTTCTTAATTTATTGTTAGACCTTATATCATGAGCCCCGATAGACTGATTTGTTCTAAATGAGTAGGTTTTCTTATGCACCATATTAAACAGAAAACTTAGGTATACATCTCCATATTTTTTTCCTACATCATAGTCTAGTTATCAGTCTTTTCTTTTGTAGTTAATTGTTTTATATTTCAAGGAACATTTTTAAGAATGTTATATGAGTCTTTTCATTTTATTAATTCAAATTTGATTCATAGCAGCTAAACTAATAGAGATCCATCTTACAGACCACAGTAGGATCTCTATTATTTTCATATTTAATTATAGAAAACATGAGCATCAACTGATGATTCTTATTAAGTTTTGTTTCTTTAGTAGCAGTACTTTAATTTTGTTTTATTTTTGTTCAGATGGAAATGTGAAGCCAGATGAGTTTATGAATTTGAAAAAATCTCATGAAGTTCAGGCAATGTCAGAGCTCATCAGCAGTGTTGCTGATTACTGTGGAATAAAGCAGGTAAGAGTATTTCCCTATATATTCATGTGTTTAAATTATTGCCATTTTGGGGGGTATCATTCAAATTTCCTTTTCTACTATCACCGTCTAGCCTTTAAAATGTCATTAAGTAATAGCTGATGTGAGATGTCACATCACATCTGATCCTTTAAAAATGCTCTCATTTCCCAATATACTGCAATAAAAACAAATTTATACTAAAAATAAGATATGACTGTTAATGTTTTGCCACAAATTTCACTCTCTCCAGAGTAGATAGAAGCTATGGTAATTCTCTTTTTCTTATGTTGTAACTCCAGTTTGAGGCAGCATTATGAAGATGGCATTCTGCAAAATTGTTTACCACTAGGTGTTCTCAAGGACCTGGGTTACCATGCTGTGGTCTGGGGCACCTGCCTCATTATTGTAACATAAAGAAACTTGGATTCTTTCATAGTGTCAGAATTATAATGCATTCCTGTTGTAAAAAATAGCCTTTATGAAGGGTAGTAATGTCTGAAAATAGATGTTAAAATAAAATCAGTGATTGCCTCCATTGGCCTATAAAAATAGTAAGTTATTTTTCTTATCCCTACAAGAACATCTATGGGGGTAATG
The DNA here is from genome assembly GCF_011762595.2 of Tursiops truncatus. Lineage (NCBI taxonomy): Eukaryota > Metazoa > Chordata > Mammalia > Artiodactyla > Delphinidae > Tursiops > Tursiops truncatus. Next base: position 36,420,868 of record NC_047044.1, on the reverse strand, counting down.
GAGGATTTTTTCCCTTCTTCAGTTTTTATTAGGTGTTAGAATCTTTTCCATGTATTCTTTCAGACTTGTGGAGAGTTTGAGATTGATTAGAAAATGATCACAGCTTGGGCCAGGCATGCAGAACCACTTATGGCAACATAGATCTCTAGAGTAGGAACTAAAAGGCAAGAGCCGAGGTAATAGTTTTCAACCTTTTCTCCAGTGTATCATATCTAAGCAGTACCTATCAGGATCGGTAACGGGCTCACCATGACAGTAATACTCAACCGGAGTAAAAAGGGCAAGTACACAGTAAAATTTAACAAACTGCTGCTGTACTAACACATGGATGAATATTAGAAACATAAAAATGGTTGGGAAAAATAAGCAATTTACAGAAGACTACGTATTTTATGGTATCATATTTAAAAAGCTCTTAAGCAAAATAATGGTATATTCTTAATGCAAAAAATATATGCAAAAAAACCATTAAAGAAGCAAGGGAATCATAAACAGTAATTTGAGAATAGTTGTTACCTCTGGTAGGGGAAGCAGGGAGATGGGATATGGAAAGACAACATAGTTACATGAAATGGAAATACTAACATTCTAGTTCTTAGGATGGCTGGTGGGTTCATGGTTATAGCAGACGCTACTGGAGGCCTTATTCAGAAACTCTTGGGCCTCACCATTTCATGGTGTGCCGGGCTGCTTTCTACCTGGCAGTTTCTACATTTCTTTTCCTGTGGGTTTTCTCTGTCTGCTGAAGCATGGCACTGCCTGCATACAAGTTCTGGGGATTAATTCCTCCCTGTGAGCATCCTTGACTAATGACTAACACACGTTGATAAACAGATACATCAACTCCTAGACTTTCCAGGTGGGGTGACTGAGGTATGTGTTCTACAGTAGCTCTCCAAGTTTCTCAGTGTGATTAAACCCAGGTTGTCCTAAAGTGGTATTTTGCTTAAGAACATACCATTTATTGGGCTTTCTTCCTTTCTCTTTTTTCTCTTCTCTATTTCCCTGTCAGTGTTTTCTTCACCTCCCAAACAAATCACTTATACTTAAATCTTTGAGGGGTATTTATTATTGTGCTTTATAACTTTACATTTCAACTACATTTATTCTTTTATTTATATGAAATATTACACAATAAATAACTTTAAATTAATAAAGTGGATTTATTTTATTTCTAAAGTGCAGAGAAAAAAATTTGAAATAGCATAATGTTTCATGTTAGACCTTCTCTAAGGGAACTTTTTTCATAGTGATGGAGATTGTTTCTAGTGAGTGAAAAAAACCTGTATTAAAGACTTACAGGGTCTTTCTCTTGAAATTACTTAATAGCAATATTTGATTCTCAAAATAGTTAAGTTTGAAATGTATGACGTGTATACTATTTTTACTTTTAAAAAGCAGATTTAATAAATGTAGTTTTCATGGGGATAGTTGGAAACCCAGATAGTAAAATCTTAACTTTACTAGTGACCAAAAAGAACTAGAGAAGAAAAAAAAACAATTGGTTTTTGCCTCAACCACATTGCTCCCTACATGCCAAAAACCTTTGCCTCTCTCATCCCCATTACCAAGGCTTCTTACTTCTTAATTTTTATTTCTAAAATATGTTCATTCATTCACACTTGGATGCATGCGTTCATTTATTAAATATTTCTTTGGCTCCTACCATGTATCAGGTGCCGTTATAGATGCTGAGGATACAGTAGTAAACAAAACAAAACATATCTTTGCCTTTATGTCATTTATACTCTAATGAGGAGAGATAGATAATAAAATCATTATAAGTATATTTTATTGTATATGTTGATATACTTTAAGGAGAAAAAAAATAAAAAGGAAGTAGCTAATTCAGGGATGGGGTATTAAAGCTTTTGATTAGGAAGAGAGGGGCAAGTAAGGCCTCATTGTAAAGATAGCATTTGAGTTAAGACCTCCTTCAAGAGGTAAGAGAGTTATCCATTAGAATATCCGGATAAAAAATTTTTTAGATGGAGGGAATAACACATTCAGTGGCCCTAAAGCGGGAATATACTTGGTGTATTCTTTCTTTCTTTCTTTCTTTCTTTCTTTCTTTCTTTATGGCTGCGTTGGGTCTTCGTTGCTGCGTGTGGGCTTTCTCTAGTTGCGGCGAGAGGGGGCTACTCTTGGTTGTGGTGTGAGGGCTTCTCTTGTTGTGGAGCCCGGGCTCTAGGCACGTGGGCTTAGTTGCTCCGTGGCATGTGGGATCTACCCGGACCAGGGCTCGAACCCATGTCCCCTGCATTGACAGGTGGATTCCTAACCACTGCGCCACCAGGGAAGCCCCACTTGTTGTATTCTTGAAAGAGCCAAGAAGCCAGATTAACTCCAGTGGTGAGAGCAAGGACAGAGTAGTAGGAGCTGAGGTTGGGGTGGCAAAAGCAGGTCATGAAGTTGTAGAGTCTTAGAGGCCGTTGTGATGATTTGGGCTTTTGTCCTGAATGAGATGGGAAGCCGTTGGAGCCACTGGATCACTCTGACTGCCGTGTTGAGGAGTGTTATGAAGCAAATATTGGGTTGGCCAAAGTGCTTGTTCGGGTTTTTGTAACATGTTACGAAAAACCCGAACGAACTTTTTGGCCAAGCCAATATTTCCATTACCTTTGCACTCTTCGCCATAGTCTTTATAACATTCAAGCTGGTCCTTTTCAGAAATTAGCTCATATGTAAGCATGAGCTTCCAGAGTTGAGGCAAAAAGCTTAGTAACAAAGGAGGTTAGTAGCAGGAGATAAGTTTAGGTAAGTGATGAGAGATTTTACTTAGAGGCGTGGTATGATCAGTCTTTGTTTTGCTCTCTTGAAAATAGACTCAAGGAGGGAAGGTGAGAGCAGGGAGATCATTGAGGAGGCCGTTGCAATAACCTAGACTTAGAGTGCAATTGGTATGAAATACCCTTGGTAAGACTAGGGATTTTTTCATAATTCAGGTGGAGGGTATGAGAGAAAGAAAGGAGTCTTGTTCTCCACCTGGGTATGGAGATACTATTAACTGTGATGGAGAAGATTATGGGAGGGGTAGGTTTTACAGAGACTATCAAGAACTTAGTTTTGAACATGTTAAATTTGAGATGCTTATAAGACATTCAAGTGGAAATGTTTAGGTACACTGTTGGATATGAGTATGAAGTTCATGGTAGAATTCCATACTGGAGTTATAAATTTGAAAGTCATTAGCTTATAATAGTAGTTAGATCTCCAGGTCAGTCAACAAAATATAACTCTCCTATCTGAAGTATAGTACCATACTAATACTAATATTAAGAAATGTAATCACTATGTGTAGCAATATTTCTGTGAGAAAGTCTTCTAAGCAGAATTAGGAAACAAGGAAGATACCTCCCACCAGGTATTACACTGGAGACTCCTCTATCTTCAAACCTATAAGATGATCCAGGAAGGAAAAGACCGTTGAGAATAAGGGGTAAGAGATCAGGATTGTGGAGGTTTTGCTACTCAGATAAGAGAGTTTGAAGGCAAAAATATGTATGATTTATGTAACCTTTAATTGCAGAGTTTGCCATTCTCTTGCTAACACTGTATATATTACTGAAAGGCCAATTTGGAGAGGGATAAAAATCAGTTTGGGTCAGTAAGATATAAGTGAGCTGATAGATTTTTCTAGGAAATTTTGCCTATTACTGAAAAGGGTTTCAGATATTATATTGTGAAGACATGATTCTTAGATTTTCCCCAGCCATCTTGCAACCAGAGGAATTACAAATACGTTGGCCCAAAGGCCATATGTGGTTGAGCCTCTGGTTAGTTCAACTACTCTACTGCCAGATTTCTTAAGTGAGGTGAGAGTTTTCTCAGTGATGGAAATTTGATATTCTGTTACTTGCAGCCAAAATTTTCCTCATTCACAAGTGGAATCGTTATATGCAGATCTGGGAACAAACTCAATTACCTCTTGGTAAGAAAACATCTGTATTGGGGGGAACAAATGTCCTGGTGCTTACAAGCAACCCATTGGTTGCTAGCATTAAGCTGCCATTGGCATCAGTGAATGTATTTTTGTAGAAGGAAGGGAATGGAGAGCTTTGCTTTCTCTAGAGATTCAGATATGGGGAAATTGATTAATAGAATTTCTACTCTATAGCCCTTGTATTCATGAGTATGGTATCTTCAGTTAGATTGTAGTTCCTTAGGATCAAGATATATAATGCTTCTGTATTTCCCATAATACCTAGCCTAGAGATTAACATTAAAAAGGGGGCATAGGGAATTATTTGTAAGCTAGACATCATTTATTGGAGTTTTACCTATGAATTGCAATTTTGCTTGAATTGAAATTTTTGAGGATTTCATTGATGATATGCATTATTTCAAATATAGGAAATTTTCCTTGAGTGGCTCATATTTATGTCAGGATTTAATTGATTTTAGGAATTAAAGATTAGATATGAGATTAGATAATGATTTCCTATGATAATATTTCTGTAATCCATTTATTTCTTATGAAATGACATGACAATACAGTAAACAATCTTGGTTATTTTATATGTCTTTTATCATTTTTAATTTTATTGAGGTATAATTTATATATTCACCAATTCTAGGTGTACACTTTGATGGATTTGGTAATTGTATGCAGTTGTTTAGCCACTGTAATAAAAAATATTTCTGTCACCATAAAAAGTTTCCTCATACCCTTTTGCAAGATATTTCCTCCTCCATTCTCAAGGAATTACTGCTCTGCTTGTGGTTTTGACTTTTCTAGAACATCGTATAAATGGAATCAAATAGTATGTAGATGTTTGTGTTCGTCCTTTAGCGCATAGTTTTTAGAGTCATCAATATTTTTATGTGCATTGACTCTTTATTCCTCATTTTTGGGTGTAGTATGCTGCAGTATAGATACACCACAATTTGTTTTTCTATTCATTGGTTGATGGATATTTGAGTTGTTACCAGTTTTTTTGGCCGCTATGAATTTATTCACATACAAGACTTTGTGGACATGTTTGCATTTCTCTTGGGTAAATAGCCCAGAGTGGGATTTGTAGGTTGTATAGTATAAGTGTATGCTTTAACTCTATGGTAAACTGCTGATGTTTTCCAAAGTGACTGTACCATTTTACATTTGTGTGTATCTCATTATGATTTTAGTTTGCAATTCCCAAAAGAGTAGTGATATTGGGCATCTTTTTATAGTGGTCATTTGTATATCTTCTTCTGTGAAGTGTGTGTTCAAATGTTCTGCCCATTTTTTAATTGGTGGCTTGTCTTATTATTGAGTTGTTAGAGTTCTTTATATATTCTGGATACAAACCCTTAGTCAGATATATGTTTTGCAAATATTTCTTACCCTTTTTAACTATGTATTTTGAATAGCAAAGGTTTTAGTTTTAATGACGTCCATTTTTCAATTATTTCTTTGTAGTTTATGCTTTTTATGTCCTACATAAGAAATCTTTTTCCCTCCCAATGTCACAGAGATATGCAGGAATTAAAGATATGCCTGCTTGGCATATGACATGCAAAAATCTTTTTTTCCCATACAGACATCCAGTTATACCCACACCATTTGTTGAAAAGACTATCTTTTCCTTTGAATTACTTTAGTTGTTTTGTCAAAAACCATTTGACTATATAACTGTGGGTCTATTTCTGGACCCTGTTTATTCCATGGATTTATATATCTATTTTTATACCAGCACTACACTATTTTGATTACTGTAGTTTTTTTCTTATATTTTTGCGGTACGCGGGCCTCTCACTGTTGTGGCCTCTCCCGTTGTGGAGCACAGGCTCCGGACGTGCAGGCTCAGCGGCCATGGCTCACAGGCCCAGCCGCTCCGCGGCACGTGGGATCTTTCCCGGACCAGGGCATGAACCCGTGTCCCCTGCATCGGCAGGCGGACTCTCAACCACTGCGCCACCAGGGAAGCCCTGATTACTGTAGTTTTATATTGATTCCTGAATCAGTGTAAATCCTCAAATTTTTTCTTTTCAAAATCGTTTTGGTTATTCTAGGTACTTTGCCTTCTCATATAAACTGTAATATCTGCTTATGAATTTCTTTTAAAAACCCTGCTTGGATTTTGATTAGGATTGCATTGAATCTATATGTCAGTGTGGCAGAATTGCCATCTTAATATTGAGTCTAACTATTTCATGAACATGGTATATCTTTATTTAGCTCTTTTAAATTTTTCCTATGCAATGTTTTATAGTTTTCAGTGTATAGGTCTTGCATAAGCTTTGTTAAATTTATTCCTAGATTTCTATTTGTATGCTATTTTAATTCAATTGGTTTTAAATTATTTTCTAATTGTTTTTTACTACTGTGATGCATATGTTCTGATGGTTCATTATTCATTTCTAATGAGCTTGTATCTTGACACATTGCTAACTTGACTTACTAGTTCTTTTAACTTTTGTATGCATTCCTTAGGATTTTCTACAGATACAGTCATGTCATCTATGAAGAAAGACAATTTTACTTTCAATATTTATGTCTTTTACATCTTTTCCTTGACTTATTATTATACTGCTTAGAACTTCTCTTAAAATGTTGAATAAAAATAATGAGAGTTGTTGGTTTTTAATAGTAATCTAAAATTAAAAAAAGCATAACAGATTGTATAAATTATACATTCCTTTACTTGCTTTTTAAAAAGAATATCACGAATGCTTTCTATTACCATCTGACTAAAATCCTTTTAATTCATTCTGGTTTTCTTTAGATAATTGACCTGGGTTCTGGAAAAGGCTACCTAAGCTCCTTTTTGTCCTTGAAGTATGGCTTAAAAGTTTATGGAATTGATTCCTCAAATACCAATACTCATGGAGCTGAGGAGAGAAACAGGAAACTGAAGAAACATTGGAAAGTCTATCGTAGGCGGTCAAAATTAGATGTCAATGGACTGGCATTACAAATGACAAAAGAAAGGAAAGTGCAAGATGAAATTAAATTTAAAGCCGATACTGAGGGAGTATGTAACAGCAGTACTGCAAATCAAGAAAAGATGTCGACCTCGGACTTTCTGGAAGATTTTTCAGGCTCTGTAATTTCTAACATCAGAAAACAAATGGAAAACCTACATGTTTACTCACATCGAGAAGAAAATTTGTGTTTTGAAAATACCTTTTCTCTTAGGGACCTTTTGCCTATTAATGCCATAGAACCTACTTCTTCATCCCATATACCCAAGAGAAAAATGTCTGAAGCAAATAAAGAGAGAAGAAAAATGACATCAAAGTCAAATGAATCCAATATATATTCACCTTTAACATCTTTTATCACTGCTGAGTCAGAACTACATGATATTATTAAAGATCTGGAGGTAATTTTATTTTTTTAATTCCTTAATTTCATTTATATATAAAGGCTCTAAGACATAGAATTAAGTTTTAATGGTAGCTTATTTAACCTGCGTATCTTATTTGAGTACATTAATATAAAGGACCAAGAAAATAAAATTATATTCAGGCTTTCATGATTTCCACAGCTGTCAAAATCTGACAATCTGACAATTATGATTTTCCAGAAGGGAGTACCCTCCACTCATTTGTAAGCCTAAATTAAACAGAAGTACTAATACAAAAGCTAGTCAGCTAAGTTCTCGTTATACAATTTATGAGTTGTTAAAATTCCAATCCAAGAAAGCTCTTACATTTTATTTAAATTTGAGGTAAAGATGTACCTAGGGCAATATTATGTTTAATGTTAGCCTTGGTAACCAAATTTGCAATTTTCTTGAGCAAGACCAACTTCTGTGTATTCTTAAAAAATTTGAACTTTTTCTAAAGTACAAGTATGTCAAGTTATGCAGAGATAATATATCTTAAAGGCAATATTGTATGTGAAAACAATATTGTAGAGGAGTTTTTAGAAATCATTTGGCCTGACTCATTGTTTTAAAAAAACAGGGTAGGCTTTGAAGTTATAATATTCTACTCTTGTTAAATTTTTTGAAAATTCTTCCCTAAAGAATGAATAAACAAAACATACCAGAATTCTTTATAAATTTAAATCCTTGTTTGATAGCTAACCAGTGTTTTGTTACTTTGTCATTTTAGAATGGAGAATTTTTCTTTTTCCCTGATATTTCAGGATTTCACTAATTATGGGAAACCGGTTACTCCTCATTAATTGTTTTTCCTATATATGAAATCAGTAATTAAGTTATAGCTTAACCTTCTGTTAGGGTTAAACAGCCCCAATTACTTTAACCTGACTTAAAAATGTATATATTTTTAGAGCTTATTATCATATATTTATGTTTTTAAAAGTCTTCTGGAAAATATATGATCAAAACAATACGCAGACTTTTATAAGAATTTGACTTATAAAAGATATGCTGGAAGATTATTTCTTGGGTCCTTAGTTAAGTAGCAATTTACTAACCAGAATTAACCAATACCTCCCATCTCCTCCCCTCTCCACCCTACAACACACACATACAATACTTAAATATTTTACTGTTAGGATAATATGCTGATTGTGTATTTTTGTTTGCCACCTGCTGGTATTTTTAACTAACCTTGTGTGATGAATACACTGAAAAATGAGGTTAAATATTTTGGTGTTATCTTTAGGGAGAACTAGCCTAAAAGAGAGAGATTTATGTCTTTGTTATCTACCCTTAATTAGCAATAAGTCCTTTCTCTCTGAATTCCTTTTTTATTTATAACATTATAATGTCTAAATAAAACCTACCCAAACTATGTAATCATTGAGAAAAGCAAAATAGTTGCACAACACTCCAGAAATTGTGCTTTGAAGAGAATGTTGGTTGAAGCGACAGAATGTTCTATCAGGTTGAAGCAACTTACAGGTACAGTTATTTTCTTTAGAAAGGTAACACTTCAGCTCTGTCTGTGTCTACATTATATGGGCTAAAATCACATTTTTGGTAAAATAACTTAAGTGAAAAAATTGTATTTGTTCTGAAGATAGTTATAAAAATATACTTGATTACAACTTAATGTCTATTATTTTGAATTTATAACATGATGATGATGATGTAAGAATAGAAGACGTTTACTGAATTTTACTGGATGCCAGAGATTGTACAAAGTCATTTACCAGTATTAACTTATTAAAGTCTTGCAATAACCCATTGAGGTGAGATACTATTATTAGCCTCATTTTACAGAAGAGGAAACTAAGGAACTGAAGAGTTAAAACAAACAAACGGTATATTGATCAAGATTCTGTGAGTCCATGCCTATGCACCCATTCTGTATGTGTATACATCTAAATTACGCTTTGGGCAATTAGGAGAACATTTCATAGAATTTTTACATAAAATTCGTGTTATAAAATTTAGAACAAAAGCTTTATATTGAATTTAATCTTGTCATATTTGATGCAGTGAATGAACTAAGTAAACTTTTGGTGTTGGAATAAAAATGCCTACTTAGCAACACTTAATTTTTTTTTATCACAATGTTTTATAAGTTTCGATGGGTATGGGTGAAGAAGTGAATTTTAAAAATTGACTAGTAAGGTATTAATGTGTCTCAAATCATAAGTTTGTCCTAGTAATGCAGGCTACGTTGTATTGATCCAGCGTTAATTTGAGTAGTCATTAAGCAAATATTAGTTGTAAAAGAAACCAGAGAAAATTCAAATAAGTAACCAAAAACACTAGAAAATCAACTCAAAGTTATGTCAGTTTTGGAAAAAGATCGGTCGTTTTGCCTTTAAAGGCAATAGTTATTTGTTATGAAAATAAAAGACATACAATACTTTCTAGGTAAAATTTCATCATTTTAAAAAGCTCTACATCTTCTAATAAACACTTAAATGTTTTTTAACCCTCCTTTTAATTTCCAAAATTTATTTTTTCTTCTCATTTTTTAAGGATTGTTTGATGGTAGGTCTGCATACTTGTGGTGATCTTGCTCCAAATACTCTGCGAATATTTACTTCCAAGTCTGAAATCAAGGGAGTTTGCAGTGTGGGTTGTTGCTACCACCTCTTATCTGAAGAGTTTGAAAACCCACATAAAGGTACAAGTTCTTCATATCCCATAATTTTATTTATTTGAGCATAATGGCTGCTTTGTATCTCTCCTTTTTTTGTTGTTGACATTATTGTCACTTTGAATTAACATTTGAGATAATATCTGATATTCTTGCAATATTAGAAATGTTACATCAAATGAAATTTGATGAACTATCACTTGCGTTGTATTTCATTATAGATTTTTTAGTCATAGTATGGTCTTAATGAATGCCAAAAACTGCAAATATGTGAAATTTTTGTGTGGTGTATTTTTAGAGAACTTCGGTTTAAAAATATTTGTAAGATATACATTTACTAAGGTAGTAAAGCTAAGTTATTTTGTCATAAATATAGAATGGACAAGGTTTGTTTTCATTTCCAAAGCCTCAATTTTGTAAGGAATATTGATATTTGTCCCCTCAAAAAGTTTCTTACTGTAGTTTGAAGGGTCAAAATACTATGATTTTAAAAAGCTAGAAAACTGTGCAATTGTATGAAAACTGTGCTCCCTGGGCTGAGAAGGTGGCTGAGGAGCAAAGTACAGAGTACGTTGACAGGACTGAAAGCACCTACAACCCTTCATCCAGAGCAGCTCCTGAAATTCCTCTCTTTGATCCATTTTATATGTTATATCTCTTATTAGACACATGGCTTCAAAACCACAGGTTCAGGTTAGATGGTTATCTATTAATATTAGCAGTTCTCTTTTCTGTTAGTTTAGTGAAGTGTTTATCAACATCCAGTGTCCCTTGCTAAGAATTTTTAGGTCAGGAAGTTGTGTGAATATAGATGGTATTGCTTGCTCTTTTTCTCAATTTTAAAACCCAGATGACTGTAAAAATTTCATTATTTGTCATTTAGTCATTTCCAACAGGTAAAAAAGATGAAAATTGCCTGCCTGAAAATTGCCTGGGTGAAACAGGTCATCCTTAAAACTGGCAAAGGTTTTTGGGGAAAAGAGTTTAATTGAATTTGAATTTTTTATGTCAGGGTTCTAAAAAGTATCTTTTAGGAAAAGTACACAGAAGTAAAATTGTCCATATATAGAGATACACAGAGTGAGAGAAAGAAAGCAAATTGGCAAAAAGTTAACAATAGTTTAATTTAAATGAAGAATATATGTTTGTCATGCCATTATTTCCAACTTCTCTCTGAGTAAAAAAATTTTCAAGATAAAAATTGGGGGGAAAAGTGAACCTAAAAAATTATTTATTCTAAAGTATATACCCAAATATTTACATTAGTTTTTAGCCCTTTTTGTGCATCTTTCCTAAAAGAAATGAAAAAAAAATACTTTAATACAATCACAGTTTTACAGCTTTTAAAATATTAAATGCAAAGTGTTTTCCTGGATCAGCAAGCATAAAATTTTGGGTAGGGAAGTTTTTGTTCTTAGTTCAAGAGCTTCCTGTTCTATAGGTACAATGAAATGGGTTTTTTTAATAATTGGCTTAGTTCAGGGTAGGTGTAGCCACTTGGTGTGTCTTTCAATTCAAAGATACTGTCTTACAGTGTAAGATCTTTAATTTCAGGTGCCCGCTTCCTTCTTTCACTTTATCATCATGCCCCCCCAAATGCCTTCCCCTTCCAAAGGGCCTCCCTCTCCTCTTTAGGTGATACATCTTAAGTCTGCCATCTCTGGTTGGGCTGGACCCTTGCAGCCATTGCTCAGTATCGTCAGGTCTCAGACCTAATCTCTGTACTTTACACCATGAGTGGGGATCCTCTCTTTTGGCAGCACGCTCTGTTCTCTGTCACGCACATTTTTCTACATCTGACTCTCCTTCTGGAGTGATCTCCAGAGCTGGTTCTGCTGGCTTGAGATGTTTATTTCTTCACTTACATTTAAATCAAAATGCGTAGTGTGCATGTGGCTTATGAGTAATTTTATCTATTCTCTGTCTGGTTTTTGTTGAGTATGTAAAGAAATTCAGATTTAAGTGGCTGTCGTTATTTTATGACAACCAGGATATGTCACTGGTACATTTTTCATCTGATGTCTGGTTCTTCAGTTCTGTTCTTTAAGGGGGTTGGCAGAAGCTACTTGCCAGGGTAGGAAAAAAATTAAGAGAGTGACCAGTTGCTCCTGTGCCTGTCCATTTTCTGTCAGTCTTTAGGTACCTTTTTTTTCCCTAGTCAAATAGTTGTTTAATATTCTTAATTATACTTACTTATAATGTGTTTTAATAAAGTGTAAACAGACATAAGGGAAGATATATATTTTTAGAGCTAAGTAAAAAGATTAGAGAGAGACGTTTGGGTTATGAGACCACTTTAGTTAACTTTTCTAACACACTATTGCATTAAATTGTTTAGAAGAATTTATTGACCAGGTGTTCAGACTGAAATGAGAAATATCTTTGAATAAGGCATATTCAATAGAGAGGCCTTTGCACGATCTGAAGGAAGAAGAAGGGTTAGTGCATCCACATCTTCAGCCTCTCCCACTTCGTTTCTGCCATGGAAAGATTTGATAGATTTATGAGTAGAGTGTAGACACTAGTTTTTATTCACTTTTGTATCTTCAGAACTAAGCACATTGCCTCAAACATGGTTCATGTTGATCAGTGTTTGTACAATGTGTGTTGAATAGATAATTGAGTGGCAGTTACCTTGTTCACTGCATCGATAGGATGACTTTGGGCCCAGGACTCAGGCAAGAAAAAGTGTTGGAAAGGTTTGTTAATGACAGTGACTGGCAGCCACAAACTCTCATTTTCCCTTCTTACAGGCAGAGTTAATTCATGGAAAGGCCTTCCTGTCAAAAATATCTTAACCATTGAGAATCATTGAGATTTTCAGGTAAACAATACTAAGCTTAAGTGGTTAAAGCTAATAGTAATACCTTAATGTTATTTGATTTCCTCATAAATACCTGAAAAGAACAGAGGGCTGGGAACCTTGCTTGTCAGAAAAGCAAAGAGTAAGCAGGAAGAAACAGGACTCAGTGATATGATGAATTAGGTGAAGATGTATGCAATGTGAATACCGTCAAATACTTTGGAAGGAAAGAGTTGGAAAGCCAAGAGATAGGAGAAAAATAAGTGATAGGAATAACAAAAGCAACCTTGATTCATGTTGCAATTTTGCCTAGCTTTGGACTGCCACATTTTCTCATCTCAAAAACCAGCTGGCAAAAGTCACTCCCTTCTCTCTTTCCTACACGCCTGTTTCCATTTTTCTTGCCTTATCTTGGCTATAGTAAAAGGAGAGAAGATATGAACCATCTCCTGCAATTTGTATAACAGTGTTTCTCAACTCTGGCTGCCCAGTTGGATCGTATATGACAGTTTCGGTGTCTAGATGCCTGGAACCCACTTCTGACCTTCTAATGTATAATCTCTAAGGGTGGGATTTGAATATAAGTATTTTTAAGAGCACTATAGGTAATTCTGATGAACAGCATCATTGAAAACAAGTGTTTGTTATGGTTCCTAAGAAGACAGAATTTTAGAAGATGTTCTATAGAAATATATTCAAGGTTATTCGTAGTTAAACTCTCCCATGCAGAGACTTAGGTGGACTCTGCTCATGTGCTCGTTTGCATATCCAAACCAAAGGCTGAACCCAGAAGGGTCCACAAGGGTATATCAGAGTCTAGAGTGCAAAGTAATTAACCACCCCCCCAAAAGTCCTTGAAGCATAGAGCTCAGAGTGAAAACCCGGGGAAACCAAACGTAGAGGGCATAAATGCACAATAAAGTTAAGGTTTAGAAACTAGACAAAATCAAGGAGAGAAATGTAGAACAAGAAAAGAATGTCCAAGATAATTATTATGAGCACCACTAGAATTTTGATAGCTTAACTTTACTGATGAGCAGTGATGTCTGTGTGTGTGTGAAGGCAGACAACAGCAAACAGTTTGTTCTTTGTCTATTTAGCAGTGACTGTTTGCAAAGATGGAATACGGATGTGGTCTTATTTTGTATATACGGCATATGCTATATAGTCCTAGTATTCCTTGCTAAAATAGAAATCCACCACTGTACAGATCATTATATTAAAATAACTAACTTATAGGACAAGGTGTTCGCATGGACAAGGTTAGAGTATTTCCTGTCATATGTCTAGGACTAGGTTCCATGGAGTTATATTTCTGAATAATCAAGTATGGTATGTGTCTCTCCCTTCATATCTTACACACCTGCCTCTAACCCTCAGTTTGTTTGCACAGCTGTTTTTAAGTTTGGATTGGGGCAGTGTTGCCCTTTGGGATGTAAATTTGAGTTATTAATAGTCCAACATAGTACAGTAGAAAAGTCTGGTATGTACACTGCAACTTTTTATGATGATGTGTACTATGTAAACAATATGTGTTTTACATGAATATGTTTGCCCAGTACGCTGTGGTAGACCATAGAGGTGGTCTGTCATGAATGTTAATTTTCAAAAATACCTCAAAACTCTCTGAGCAATTATGAATACCAAAGTTCTACCATATGTTTTAAAAACTGCTTTAAATATTTATACATTATAAGCCAGTAGTTCCTAGGAGAACACGAAATACCAGAAACAGTATTATTTAATGCAGTGCTTTATAGAATATATATGTTTTCCCAAGCTTGACTTGTTTCAGTGTTTTGTCTTAATATTGATTATCATTATCATAATTAATTTGAAATATTGATATTATATCTTCCCCCTGAAGTTTGAGAGGGAACTTCTTTTGGTTGTTTTTCCCATAAAGGTAGAAACATGCTGAGCAAACACTACTGGTTACCTATCCAGATCCACATCTCTCTTCTTCCTTGCTAACTGAACTATGATTTTGTTCAAGCATCAGTTATTAGGAAGATTGAGCCCTGCTATAGCCTCAGAAATACATGACTCTCAATCTAAATTAGTTATGGTAATTCCATTTATTTAGGAAAGGATATGAGACACAGTTCTTATCAATGAGGAGCATATCTACTAGAGAGTTTCCTGGGAAATTTTTTTTTTTCTGTTAAAAGTGAACACAAGACAGAAGCAGCGCTTTTTTTCTTCCTCTGGACTTTATCACGTGTATGTGTTTTTTCAGCCTAATGTGTCAACCTGCTATGTATTCTGTCAGAAATTGATGTTAGTGCTGTAACTGAGTCATTCAGGCCCAGTCCGAAGAATGAATGGTAATTTTCTTTTCCTGTATGTTTATATGATCATATCTGAGGCCTAGGAGTGTAGCACGAGTAGAGAAAGAGCTGGGGTCCTAGAAAGTCAGATCAGGTGGTTTCATAGAGCTTACTGAGTGGCCTTAATAGGAGCTCCTTCTAGAAGCAGCCCTTGTCTGGGCAGAGACTTGTGCTTGGTCTCTCCCTACCTCTTCCCAGCCCAATGTCAGGGAGTCTGCTAATATCATTAGTGCCTCCAAATACTGCAGATCTGCAGAGTCAAATATGAGTGGTGTAACCCTTGAAAGCCTATGGCCTACCTTCATGTTTACCCCGGCCTTAATGTTTTACCGGGGAATTAAGGTGATCCTCAAGGGGCCCTCCATCTCCTTTTGTTTTTTTAACCAAAGGAGGGCTATAGATCATCTTGTAGTGGCATCTTTCAATCTGGTCCTGCCATTTCTGTATCAAATAGAAATTTGTTAAGGGGATATGATACCTTTCTTACTGTAAATTGTTTCTCAATATGTCACCAGTAGGAATTTTAAGGGAGGAGGCTAGATTCTTATATAGTCATCTTCAGTGTCTTTTAGAATTAACAATTGGTTTCATTGCTTTAAATTTAGAGGTACTTCACCTGGAAAGGTATCTGGATGTTGAAGGAAAATACTTTGAGCATGTTATTTGAAATTGTAACATACTGCTTAAAAATAAATGTATCTTATATTTTGAGATCTTTTGGATATTCAGTATATACTGTTAAAAACTCCTAAGATAGTATTAGCTAGTTATTATCAGCATTACACCATGTATTGTAGCTACAGAAAGGTATGACTAATTTCTTAGTCAAGTAAATAGCAGTGAATTAATCTCATCATTGCAGCAGTGCACACAATTGCTGTCTTTTCAGTAAAGATTTAACAGTATTTTCGATCTCATATAATATGTATTTTATTAATCAAATCTCTCTGTTTGCTTTCATCTTTTAATGCTAGAAGTTTGGAGGATGTAGAAGAATAAAGTGTGGTTTCTTTTTTCAAAAGAGCATGTGCTTTACTTCCATTTCCAGCCGTGTATGATTTTTCTGAGGAACTCTCCTGCTATAGTTCAGCTAGACCCTGCCTAAATTAGAACATGTATTTTTTTAAGCATTGCTGACTCTACAAAAATAAGGGAAATCTCCCTGGATCAAGAAAAATCAAAACTAAAAAATTAAAAGGAGAGAAGGGGAAGAGAGAGGAAGAGGAGTTGAAACTAGAGCAGGGAACTGTGAGCCATAAGATAGCAGATGGTATTGTCTTGAGGCAAATGCTGTTCCCATTGGGATCTAGAGACTAACATTGGGCCCCTACATGGTGGGGGAGCTGGACCTGAAAAGCTCATACTAAGCCATGACCTTGAATGAGACAAGGCAGTCTTCCGTCAGTCCCGTGCCGAAGCAAATTCAAATCTTTGTGGGGGAATACTTCCCAAATTCTGGCCTTTGGAATTTCTACTGATTAAAATCTACCAAATGTAAGCTCAGAACTTAAAAAAAAAAAAAAAAAGGTAAATCACCAAATCTGGCTGGCTAGGTATCCTGCCTGCACCTCACCCCATTCAACTAAAAATACTGAATGTAATTAAATTTCATTTCTTAAAAGCATTGAAATACTGGAAAGATACATAGTATTTATCAGGTCAATATACAGGAGAAGGTAGGAGTCCACAAAGATGATGGAAATGCTGAAGCTACTAAGGGTATTTGTATACCATGGCAAACTTGAGCTTTGGTTTCAAAGCCCTGCAAGGAGTGGGTTACAGATGATAAAACTTGCACTTAGGCAAACACAGAGAGGAGTCCCATAGGACAGACTCTCGTAAGTTGAGACCACAAGGATAAGGACTAAAGTTAGAGCAGCTGTAGTAGAAATAGAGTAGATTGAAACATTTAAGATTATGTAGGGGAGTAGAGATAAAGGAGAAGGATTGTCAAGGACTATTATCAGATTTCTGTTCCAAGCCACTGGGTAGGTGATGGTACAGCTTACATGATGGGAAAAACTAAGGAAGGACCAAGTTTCAGGGCAAAGTTTTGAACATGCTTAATAATTTGAGATAGCTTTATATATGAGTGATCATATTTGGGGGAAGTTTTATAAATACAGACATCTAAATACATGGAAATGGAACTGTTGTAGCATAATCACATAGGATTTATTTTTCTCTTATTTTCCTAGAAAATCTGTAAGGTAGTAGCTGACATTGGTTCATATGGTTCAAGGGTGTGAGGGCCAAGGTCTCTGCAGTTTTATTGGCCTTTCACTATGGTTACATAATGGCTGCTGCTGCTCCAGCCATTGTAGTTCAAATGGAAAGAAATATGAAGATGGAAGAACTTTTCCCATGTGAGACAGCATCCTTTAAAGAACTTCCCTGGAAATTCTACCCAACAAGTTCCTCTCCTCCATAGGCCGTCTCTAGAAGGCTGGGAAATGTAACCTCCTAGATGGGCACACTGCAGCTCCAAATAAAATCAAGATTCTGTGAGTAACGAAGAAGGAGAAACTGGATATTGGTAGGCATTTAGCACTGTCTGCCTCTGTGTGTGTGTGTGTGTGTGTGTGTGTGTGTGTGTGTACACACATGTGTAATATTAATGCATGAATAGGTCCCTGGAAGGGGGAGAGTGGTAAGGAGTGTGGGTAATATAACAGTATTTACATGTAACAGAATGTAATCATATCCATTGTCCTCTTCTTTCTTTTAATAATATAACTCCTCTTAGTTTTAGTAGAGCAAACATCACCGAGACACACAGCTAGAGTCCCTGTCTTCCATGTGAGAAAATTCAAGCCAGTAGAATGTGAGTCAGATAATGTGTGCAATTCATTTATTTGTTTATTTATTTATTTTATTTTTATTTTTTTGCGGTACGCGGGCCTCTCACTGTTGTGGCCTCTCCCGTTGCGGAGCACAGGCTCCAGATGCTCAGGCTCAGCGGCCATGGCTCACGGGCCCAGCCGCTCCACGGCATGGGGGATCTTCCCAGACAGGGGCATCGGCAGGCGGACTCTCAACCACTGTGCCACCAGGGAAGCCCTGTGTGCAATTTATTTAAAAGGGAGCTGCTTGCCCCCCTATTTTTTTTTTCACTCTTCCTACTGGCTAAGGAATAACAATCACCTTGATACTAAAGTTGGTAGCTAACTCTTCAAGGATGTCAGAGCAGCCTGACCCATATGGGTCTCTGGATAACATGCTCTATACTGCCTGCCTCTCTCTGTACTATGACAAGAGAAAAAGATTTCTATCTTATTTAAAGACCTATGTTCTAAGCTCTTTTGTGGTACCCTATCTAGTACAGGTAGATCTAAGGTCTTGTTCTGAATGCTTCTCTTTTGGTGAAACTTTTACCTTGAGACTGTAACTGTTGGGCACTATGAATATACAACAAGCCAACAATAATTGCAACAACAAAGAATAACAAATTTTATATATATGAATATATACGATTTATAAGTGATTTCTTAGAGGTAAGAGAAAAAGAGACTATAAGTGTTAAAAGAGCTATTCCAGCCAGAAGGTAAAAATTATTTCCTGTTAGGAAATCAGGAAGAGCTTTGTGAAGATAGTAACTTTTGAATTGAGCTTTGTGGGGTAGGATTTAGGTAGACAAAAATGTGGAGAGGGCTTCCCTGGTGGCGCAGTGGTTGAGAGTCCGCCTGCCGATGCAGGGGACATGGGTTCGTGCCCTGGTCCGGGAAGATCCCACATGACGCGGAGCGGCTAGGCCCGTGAGCCATGGCCACTGAGCCTGCGCATCAGGAGCCTGTGCGCCGCAACAGGAGAGGCCACAACAGTGAGAGGCCCGTGTACCGCAAAAAAAAAAAAAAAAAAAAAAAATGGAGAGGAGCATTCCAAGTATTAGGAACAAGGTGGGTTAAGGCATGGCAGGGCACTCATTGGAGATGGATGAATATTCTAGGTGATAACCTGATTCATATAAAGTACAGAAGTGTGATATGAGGTGGAAAAGAAAAGCAGGAGTCAGTTCAAAAAGACCTCATATGGAAAGTCCATTTTGGAAATGAGAATTTTGAGCAGAACAATAACATGACCAAAAGCAGAAGTTGTTAAGGCCTGTGATTTTTCAACCATGAGATTCACTGGGACGCTAGCAGTGAACAGTGGGGAAACCTGAAATCGTGGGACCAAGGCTAGGAGAACTAATGCGAGAGAAGCATTCACCGCAAAGGAGGTAGCTAGCTGCTGATGCTGGTATTCAAAAGGCAAACTCCAGTCAGATATGAGGTGACATTTATCATCAAAGGGTCTTATTTGAAAATTGGAGCACATGCAGGAGGAGTTTCTGATCAGATGTAAAACTACACATGATGGTTAATAAATACTATGGCAAGGGCTTTCTCTGGCTCTCCCAGTATATTGACTGACGTTTGGACAGTGAAAATGAAAGAGTTCTACTTAAAAAAAAAAAAAATGATGAGCATTTACTATGAGTGAAAAACTATTTCAAATATAATACTTTACTTTTATTAATTACTTTATTCCTCATAATACGCTGCAAAGTAATACAGTCATTTCTTGGTATCCATAGGGGATTGGTTCCAGGACCCTTGTGGATACCAAAATTCATGGATGCTCAAGTTCCTTACATAAAGTGGCATAGTATTTGTATATAACCTACTCATATCCTCCTGTGTACTTTAAATCATCTCTAGATTACTTATACCTAACACAATGCATATGCTATGTATATAGTTGCCTGGTGCACAGCAAATTCAACTTTTGCCTTTTAGAACTTTCTGGAATTTATTTTCCAAATAGTTTCAATCCATAGCTGGTTGAATTCTGTAGATGCGGAACCCATGGATATGGAAAGCTGACTGTACTGTTATCATCATGTTCATTCTCAGATGAGAAAACTAAAACACAGAGAGGTTAAGTAACCTGTCTAAGATCACACAGTTAATAAGTGAAGGAGTTAGAATTTTAGCCCAGTCATTCTGGCTTAGATTCACACTCTTAAAACTCAGAGCTGGGGTAGACGGATAGGATTTGGCCTCTGGGGAGATTCTGTTAAATTTTAAACCATCAGGGCTATAACCCAGTGTGTTAGCATTCTGAATGGTACCAGTTTTATCAGAGGAATAGAATCTAAATGAGAACCTGAGACAAAATTATAGGCAGACTGTGTGGGCATAAATAGGGGTGAGTAGGGGAAGATGCTCTTCAGGGAGTACACAAATGCTAGTTCTTCCAGGGTACAGAATAGAGGCCAAGCACTAGTTCTAGCCCTCACCTGGCTTTAAGAACAGTGCTCCTTAAATATGGAAAAGCTTGGTTAGTTTGAGTTTAGCAGCTGGGTCGGGACATTGATTTGCAGAGACTGAGACAGTTTGGGGATCGGTAAATGTGTACTGTGGGTTCAGACAGTTCCCGAATCCCTGCCTCCCTCTCTTCAGTTTTGTGCTCTATAACTTGTTCACAGTCGAATAAAGTGACCTGATGCTGTTTTCCTTCTCTGGGATATGGTTAGGCTGAGTTGTCTTTGAGTGTCCCAGCTCTTGTAAAGTGCTCACCTTTCATCTGAAGGAGCAGCATTATCCTTAAAGTCCTTTATTTAGTGTTAAGGTTCAGTAAATATAGGTACTCGTAAGATAAATGTGGCATCTCCCACTTTTTCTATAAGCTGTCTTTTTATGCAGATATCAGCTATTTTGTTTATTAAGATTTTATTAAATTGATGTGACTTTAATAATTCTATCCTATTTTAATTTCTCCTTTCTTTTTTGCTTTATTCCCTGTACTACATAATTAGCTTTTGTTTTTTTACATCTTTATTGGAGTATAATTGTTTTACAGTGGTTAGTTTCTGCTTTATAACAAAGTGAATCAGTTATACATATACATATGTCCCCATATCTCTTCCCTCTTGCGTCTCCCTCCCTCCACCCTCCCTATCCCACCCCTCTAGATGGTCACAAAGCACCGAGCTGATCTCCCTGTGCTATGCGGCTGCTTCCCACTAGCTATCTATTTTTACGTTTGGTAGTGTATATATGTCCGTGCCACTCTTTCACTTTGTCACACCTTACCCTTCCCCCTCCCCATATCCTCAAGTCTGTTCTCTAGTAGGTCTGTGTCTTTATTCCCGTCTTACCCCTAGGTTCTTCATGACATTTTTTTTTCTTAGATACCATATATATGTGTTAGCATACGGTATTTGTTTTTCTGTTTCTGACTTACTTCACTCTGTATAACAGACTCTAGGTCCACCCACCTCACTACAAATAACTCAATTTCCTTTCTTTTTATGGCTGAGTAATATTCTATTGTATATATGTGCCACATCTTCTTTATCCACTCATCTGCTGATGGACACTTAGGTTGCTTCCATCTCCTGGCTATTGTAAATAGAGCTGCAATGAACATTTTGGTACATGACTCTTTTTGAATTATGGTTTTCTCAGGGTATATGCCCAGTAGTGGGATTGCTGGGTCATATGGTAGTTCTATTTGTAGTTTTTTAAGGAACCTCCATACTATTCTCCATAGTGGCTGTATCAATCTACATTCCCACCAGCAGTGCAAAAGGGTTCCCTTTTCTCCACACCTTCTCCAACATTTATTGTTTATAGATTTTTTGATGATGGCCATTCTGACCGGTGTGAGATGATATCTCATTGTAGCTTTGATTTGCATTTCTCTAATGGTTAATGATGTTGAGCGTTCTTTCATGTGTTTGTTGGCAATTTGTATATCTTCTTTGTAGAAATGTCTGTTTAGGTCTTCTGCCCATTTTTGGATTGGGTTGTTTGTTTTTCTGTTACTGAGCTGCATGAGCTGCTTGTAAATTTTGGAGATTAATCCTTTGTCAGTTGCCTCATTTGCAAATATTTTCTCCCATTCTGAGGGTTGTCTTTTGGTCTTGTTTATGGTTTCCTTTGCTGTGCAAAAGCTTTGAAGTTTCATTAGGTCCCATTTGTTTATTTTTGTTTTTATTTCCATTTCTCTAGGAGGTGGGTCAAAAAGGATCTTGCTGTGATTTATGTCATAGAGTGTTCTGCCTATGTTTTCCTCTTAAGAGTTTGATAGTTTCTGGCCTTACATTTAGGTCTTTAATCCATTTTGAGCTTATTTTTGTGTATGGTGTTACCGAGTGTTCTAATCTCATACATTTACATGTACCTGTCCAGTTTTCCCAGCACCACTTAATGAAGAGGCTGTCATTTTTCCCTTTACATTCCTGCCTCCTTTATCAAAGATAAGGTGACCGTATGTGTGTGGGTTTATCTCTGGGCTTTCTATCCTGTTCCATTGATCTATCTTTCTGTTTTTGTGCCAGTACCATACTGTCTTGATTACTGTAGCTTTGTAGTATCGTCTGAAGTCAGGGAGCCTGATTCCTCCAGCTCCGTTTTTCGTTCTCAAGATAGCTTTGGCTAGTCGGGGTGTCTTGTGTTTCCATACAAATTGTGAATTTTTTTGTTCTAGTTCTGTGAAAACTGCCAGTGGTAATTTGATAGGGATTGCATTGAATCTGTACATTGCTTTCGGTAGAAGAGTCATTTTCACAATGTTGATTCTTCCAATCCAAGAACATGGTATATCTCTCCATCTATTTGTATCATCTTTAATTTCCTTCATCAGTGTCTTATAATTTTCTGCATACAGGTCTTTTGTCTCCTTAGGTAGGTTTATTCCTAGATATTTTATTCTTTTTGTTGCAATGGTAAATGGGAGTGTTTTCTTGATTTCACTTTCAGATTTTTCATCATTAGTGTATAAGAATGCCAGAGATTTCTGTGCATTAATTTTGTATCCTGCTACTTTACCAAATTCATTGATTAGCTCTAGTAGTTTTCTGGTAGCATCTTTAGGATTCGCTATGTATTGTATCATGTCATCTGCAAAGAGTGACAGCTTTACTTCTTCTTTTCCGATTTGGATTCCTTTTATTTCCTTTTCTTCTCTGATTGCTGTGGCTAAAACTTCCAAAACTATGTTGAATAAGAGTGGTGAGAGTGGGCAACCTTGTCTTGTTCCTGATCTTAGTGGAAAAGCTTTCAGTTTTTCACCATTAAGGACGATGTTGGCTGTGGGTTTGTCATATATGGCCTTTATTATGTTGAGGAAAGTTCCCTCTATGCTTACTTTCTGCAGGGTTTTTATCATAAATGGGTGTTGAATTTTGTCAAAAGCTTTCTCTGCATCTGTTGAGATGATCATATGGTTTTTCTCCTTCAATTTGTTAATATGGTGTATCATGTTGATTGATTTGCATATATTGAAGAATCCTTGCATTCCTGGGATAAACCCCACTTGATCATGGTGTATGATCCTTTTAATGTGCTGATGGATTCTGTTTGCTAGTATTTTTTTGAGGATTTTTGCATCTTTGTTCATCAGTGATATTGGCCTGTAGTTTTCTTTCTTTGTAACATCCTTGTCTGGTTTTGGTATCAGGGTGATGGTGGCCTCGTAGAATGAGTTTGGGAGTGTTCCTCCCTCTGCTATATTTTGGAAGAGTTTGAGAAGGATAGGGGTTAGCTCTTCTCTAAATGTTTGATAGAATTCACCTGTGAAGCCATCTGGTACTGGGCTTTTGTTTGTTGGAAGATTTTTAATCACAGTTTCAATTTCAGTGCTTGTGATTGGTCTGTTCATATTTTCTATTTCTTCCTGATTCAGTCTTGGCAGGTTGTGCATTTCTAAGAATTTGTCCATTTCTTCCAGGTTGTCCACTTTATTGGCATATAGTTGCCTGTAGTAGTCTCTCATGATCCTTTATGTTTCTGCAGTGTCAGGTGTTACTTCTCCTTTTTCATTTCTAATTCTATTCATTTGAGTCTTCTCCCTTTTTTTCTTGATGAGTCTGGCTAATGGTTTATCAATTTTGTTTGCCTTCTTAAAGAACCAGCTTTTACTTTTATTGATCTTTGCTATCGTTTCCTTCATTTCTTTTTCATTTCTTTCTGATTTGATCTTGATGATTTCTTTCCTTCTGCTAACTTTGGGGTTTTTTTGTTCTTCTTTCTCTAATTGCTTTAGGTGCAAGGTTAGGTGGTTTATTTGAGATGTTTCCTGTTTCTTAAGGTAGGATTGTATTGCTATAAACTTCCCTCTTAGAACTCCTTTTACTGCATCCCATAGGTTTTGGGTCATCGTGTTTTCATTGTCTTTTATTTCTAGGAATTTTTTGATTTCCTCTTTGATTTCTTCAGTGATCACTTCGTTATTAAGTAGTGTATTGTTTAGCCTCCATGTGTTTGTATTTTTTACAGATCTTTTCCTGTAATTGATATCTAGCCTTATAGCGTTGTGGTTGGAAAAGATACTTGATACAATTTCAATTTTCTTAAATTTACCAAGGCTTGATTTGTGACCCAAGATATGATCTCTATCCTGGAGAATGTTCCATGAGCACTTGAGAAAAATGTGTATTCTGTTGTTTTTGGATGGAATGTCCTGTAAATATCAATTAAGTCCATCTTGTTTAATGTATCATTTAAAGCTTGTGTTTCCTTATTTATTTTCATTTTGGATGATCTGTCCATTGGTGAAAGTGGGGTGTTAAAGTCCCCTACTATGAATGTGTTACTGTCGATTTCCCCTTTTATGGCTGTTAGTATTTGCCTTATGTATTGAGGTGCTCCTATGTTGGGTGCATAAATATTTACAATTGTTATATTTTCTTCTTGGATCGATCCCTTGATCATTATGTAGTGTCCTTCTTTGTCTCTTCTAATAGTCTTTATTTTACAGTCTATTTTGTCTGATATGAGAATTGCTACTCCAGCTTTCTTTTGGTTTCCATTTGCATGGAATATCTTTTTCCAAACCCTCACCTTCAGTCTGTATGTGTCTCTAGGTCTGAAGTGGGTCTCTTGTAGACAGCATATATATATGGGTCTTGTTTTTGTATCCATTCAGCCAGTCTGTGTCTTTTGATGGGAGCATTTAGTCCATTTACATTTAAGGTAATTATCGATATGTATGTACCTATTCCCATTTTCTTAGTTGTTTTGGGTTTGTTATTGTCCGGCTTTTCTTTCTCTTGTGTTTCTTGCCTAGAGAAGGTCCTTTAGCATTTGTTGTAAAGGTGGTTTGGTGGTGCTGTACTCTCTCAGCTTTTGCTTGTGTGTAAAGGTTTTAATTTCTCCATCAAATCTGAATGAGATCCTTGCTGGGTACAGTAATCTTGGTTGCAGGTTTTTCTCCTTCATCACTTTAAATATGTCCTGCCAGTTCCTTCTGGCTTGCAGAGTTCTGCTGAAAGATCAGCTGTTAACCTCATGGGGATTCCCTTGTGCGTTATTTGTTGGTTTTCCCTTGCTGCTTTTAATATGTTTTCTTTGTATTTAATTTTTGACATATTGATTAATATGTGTGTTGGCGTGTTTCTTCTTGGATTTATCCTGTATGGGACTCTCTGTGCTTCCTGGACTTGATTAACTATTTCCTTTCCCATATTAGGGAAGTTTTCAACTATAACCTCTTCAAATATTTTCTCAGTCCCTTTCTTTTTCTCTTCTTCTTCTGAGACCCCTATAATTTGAATGTTGGTGCATTTAATGTTATCCCAGAGGTCTCTGAGACTGTCCTCAGTTCTTTTCATTCTTTTTTCCTTATTCTGCTCTGCAGTAGTTATTTCCACTCTTTTATCTTCCAGGTCACTTATCCGTTCTTCTGCCTCAGTTATTCTGCTATTGATTCCTTCTAGAGTTTTTTTAATTTCATTTATTGTGTGGTTCATCATTGTTTGTTTCATCTTTAGTTCTTCTAGGTCCTTGTTAACTGATTCTTGCATTTTGTCTATTCTATTTCCAAGATTTTGGATCATCTTTACTATCATTATTCTGAATTCTTTTTCAGGTAGACTGCCTATTTCCTCTTCATTTGTTAGGTCTTGTGGGTTTTTATCTTGCTCCTTCATCTGCCGTGTGTTTTTCTGTCTTCTCATTTTGCCTATCTTACTGTGTTTGGGGTCTCCTTTTTGCAGGCTGCAGGTTCGTAGTTCCCATTGATTTTGTTGTCTGTCCCTAGTGGCTAAAGTTGGTTCAGTGGGTTGTGTAGGCTTCCTGGTGGAGGGGACTAGTGCCTGTGTTCTGGTGGATGAGGCTGGATCTTTTCTTTCTGGTGGGCAGATCCACGTCTGGTGGTGTGTTTTGGGGTGTCTGTGGCCTTATTATGATTTTAGCTAGCCTCTCTGCTAATGGGTAGGGTTGCGTTCCTGTCTTGCTAGTTGTTTGGCATAGGGTATCCAGCACTGTAGCTTGCTGGTCGTTGAGTGAAGCTGGGTGTTTGTGTTGAGATGGAGAACTCTGGGAGATTTTCACCATTTGATATTATGTGGAGCTGGGAGGTCTCTTGTGGACCAGTGTCGTGAAGTTGGCCCTCCCACCTCAGAGGCACAGCACTGACTCCTGGCTGCAGAACCAAGAGCCTTTCATCCACACGGCTCAGAATAAAAGGGAGAAAAAGTAGAAAGAAAGAAAGAGGATAAAATAAAGTAAGATAAAATAAAATAAAGTTATTAAAATAAAAAGTAATTATTAAGAAATAAAATTTTTTTAGGTAAAAAACAAAACAAAACAAAAAGCGGACAGAGAGAATCCTAGGACAAATGGTGAAAGCAAAGCTATACAGACAAAATCTCACACAGAAGCATACACATACACACTCACAAAAAGAGGAAAAGTGGAAGAAATAATCAATCTTGCTCTCAAAGTCCACCTCTTCAATTTGGGATGCTTCATTGTCTATTCAGGTATTCCGCAGATGCAGGGTACATCAGGTTGATTGTGGAGATTTAATCCACTGCTCCTGAGGCTGCTGGGAGAAATTTCCCTTTCTCGTCTTTGGTCGCACAGCTCCCGGGCCTCAGCTTTGGACTTGGCCCCACCTCTGTGTGTAGGTCGCCGGAGGGCATCTGTTCTTCGCTCAGACAGGACGGGGTTAAAGGAGCAGCTGCTTCGGGGGCTCTGGCTCACTCAGGCTGGGGGGAGGGAGGGGTACGGAGTGCGGGCGAGCCTGCGGTGGCAGAGGCCGGCGTGACGTTGCACCAGCCTGAGGCACGCCGTGCGTTCTCCTGGGAAAGTTGTCCCCGGATCCTGGGACCCTGGCAGTGGTGGGCTGCACAGGCACCCAGGAGAGGAGGTGTGGATAGTGACCTGTGCTCGCACACAGGCTTCTTGGTGGCGGCAGCAGCAGCCTTAGAGTCTCATGCCCGTCTGGGGTCCGTGCTGTTAGCCGCGCCCATCTCTGGAGCTCCTTTAAGCAGCGCTCTTAATCCCCTCTCCTTGTGCACCAGGAAACAAAGAAGGAAGAAAAAGTCTCTTGCCTCTTAGGCAGCTCCAGACTTTTTCCCGGACTCCCTCCAGGCTAGCCGTGGCGCACTAACCCCCTGCAGGCTGTGTTCACGCCGCCAACCCCAGTCCTCTCCCGGCGCTCCGACCGAAGCCCGAGCCTCAGCTCCCAGCCCCTGCTCTCCCTGGCGGGTGAGCAGACAAGCCTCTCGGGCTGGTGAGTGTTAGTCGGCACCGATCCTCTGTGCGGTAATCTCTCTGCTTTGCCCTCCGCACCCCTGTTGCTGTGCTCTCCTCCGTGGCTCCGAAGCTCCCCGCCTCTACCACCCGCAGTCTCCGCCCACAAAGGGGCTTCTAGTGTGTGCAAACCTTTCCTCCTTCACAGCTCCCTCCCACTGGTGCAGGTCCCGTCCCTATTCTTTTGTCTCTGTTTATTCTTTTTTCTTTTGCCCTAACCAGGTACGTGGCGAGTTTCTTGCCTTTTGGGAGGTTTGAGGTCTTCTGCCAGCGTTCAGTAGGTGTTCTGTAGGAGTTGTCCCACGTGTAGATGTATTTCTGATGTATCTGTGGGGAGGAAGGTGATCTCCACGTCTTACTCTTCCACCATCTTCCCCCTCTCCCATAATTAGCTTCTTATTTTATTTCTAATCATTTTCTGTGTGGGCTACATGGGCACTGAGAGAAAGGAGGTTGAGAAAGCTTCAGGATGAATTCTGCCTGTAATGTAGAGGTATGTGACTTCTGAAGAGCCACATCTTGGAAGGCAAGCGAGTGGTTAACCATACCTGTATCAATTTAAATACTTTCCCCTACAAATAATAGCAAGTTTACTTATCAGTGGCATAAGCAATAAAGTCATTATCTCACATAATCAGCAGTCAGGAGGTAGCAGTTCTAGGGTTGGTTCACTGGCTTCCTGACATCAGGGCACTGGGCTCACATCTAGACTTCCCTCTCCGGGCTACAGGGTGACGGCTGCAGTTGTAAGCATCATGTCTTCATGAGAAGTAGGTATGAATTAGAGCCTTTCTTCTCAAGCATCTCTCTCCTTTTGTCAAGGAGGAAAAAAATCCGTCCAGAAATTTCTTAGCAGAATTGCCTCATGTCTCATTGTCTAGACATAATTCACAGGGTACCTTCTGGCTGCAAAGGAGTCTGACAAAGTGAATATTTGACTTTTTCAGTTTCTGTTTTGGGGCAAGCAGAGTAGACAGGCGTTAAAAATGACTGTTGAATAGCTTCTAAAAGGATCTGCAGAAACATCCTTTTTCTTCTCCCCCCACCCCGGCCCACCCTACCAGCAGCTCCTTCCTTCCTTCTTCCCTGTCTCCTCTCTCTGTGTCCTGATTTTGGGGGTTGAGAGGAATAACTCTCTAAAGGAGAGGTGCAGTGATTTCTCCATATATTCTTTTGCTTTGGTACCACCACATTATTCAACCATAGGTTGTTTAGTTTTTCTCTCTCATGATGGACTCTGAGCTCCTCTAAGAGAAAAAGCTTATCTTTAAAATTTTTCTTTTAATGCGTAACACTCACCATAATATGTGGTATTATAGTAAGTGCTCAATTAAAGAAATGGCATGAAATGAAATTATAAATTAAGGAAAAACTGATTCAACACTGTTTAAAACTAAAGAAGGAACAAAAGTATTTGATAAGACATCTTGAGAAAAAATAATTATGTTGAAATAAGTAGTTTGAGAATTAAAGGTATTAGGCTGGCTTTGCCCTTCATAGCAAAGTTAAGAAACAGGTTAGGGAAGTTTTACATTCCAGAGATCACTAGAGCAAAATGATGAAAACACACTACCCTGGTGAGATAGAGGTCTTATTGAACTTTAAACCTCTATAACCTCAGATTATAAATTATAACTCCTCTCTTTATTATTCCTTGAGAAGAAACAAAAAGATTACAGATATTCACCTATTAACTACAATATTTTTTTCTCCCAAGCATGTTATCTTTCACCACAAAGCATATGATGACCACAAAGTTGTAAACCGTGTTCTTGGAAGAAAATTGTATTTGTTCTCTTGATTATAGTAGTGATTCTGCATTTGTTTTACTCAGACCCACATTAAATATATTTTATATCACTACCTAGTATGTATATAGATAGATAAATAGATAAATAATACTGGTACTGAACTTTTATTAAAAAGTACTTTTTATTCTTTTTAGTTAATATTTGTTCTTTGAAAGGTGTGTGTGCTGGTATTCTTTATTCTATTTCTTCCTATTGTGTAAAATATTGATCACAATCCACTAAATTAATTTCATGATCCAGTAGTGGGTCGTAGCCAGTGGTGTGACGCTAAATGTGTTAATGGTTTGCTCCATCCCTGAATAAAAGCCCTAATATGTAGGGTTTCCTGATTTCCATGATATAAATACACCCAGTTTGGCCAGTTTCAAGCTATCAACCTGTTGTCACTGAATGCTGAACTGGGAAGAGATGACACAATCTCTCTCTCTCTGGAGCCAACTTCACTGCACCACTGGCTTTAACACACAGTTTGAAGTAAACATAAATTTATGTTTGTTATATGTAAGTGAATTAGTTGTCTTGTTGATGCGAGGAGAATGTTGCTCTTTATGGTTGAGCAGGTATTCCTGCCAATGGGGGGAGGTTTGGTCGATGCATGATGCAGATACACAATGCACAGTGCAGGGAGAGAGGAGGCCAAAGGACAGAGAAGACTTTTTTATGTTTAACTTTTTCTTGTCTTGCCATAAAATACAAATTTTATTTCACAAGAGTATAGGTCTGATTTACATAGTTGAATTATATTTATCCTTTTAGTTTTAATATATTCAAGAAACTGGTAAGATATGAATGCTTCAGAAATCTGGGCAGTTCACTATAAGTTCAATATGCCTGTTATCCTTAGATAATATTTTGAATACCATATACAGTTAACCTTATTTAAAGGCTAAAATGAATATCAAGAAATTTTCATAGAATTGTGCTATAGCCTTGATGCTTATTTTAAGCTATAACATTCTAAGGTGAGAAATAAGTTTCCGAACTTTTACAACTAAAATTCAAATGTTATCTTTACTTGAGAGTGTGTCAGTCTCTACCTGGCAAGTCTTCAGATACCCTTGAAGAGTCTTTGTAAGGAAGCCTAGGGAGTCTTAGTCAATCCTTGAAAAGGATAACAAGGAACAGAGACTGAACTTCAAAACAAAAGGGTTGGTAAATGATATATATTTGACTTAAAAAACAATTTTTTTGTGTGAGAAACTATAAGCTGCCTATCAACGTAAATTTTATTTTTATTTTTATAAAGCATTATAAAAATGACACAGATGCATGTCATACACACAAAATTAAATTTTAATAAAGTACTTTGTACTGTGAATAAACTAAAAATATTAAGCATTTATTTATTTACCTTTTAACATAAGTAATACATAGATATATTATCATTAATAAAAAAATTCTGACAGTATACAAACATGTGCAATAAAAAGTTAAAGCCCTTTTTTGGCATCACTACCCACAGTGACACTGCCTTCTCATACTTCTTTCTATGCATGTACATATACAAATACATATATGTACAAATATTTAGGATTTAAGATAAATGTAATGATTCACTAATTCATTTGCCTATTCTTCTAACAAATATTTATTGCATGTCTACAATGTGCCAGGTACTTTTTTAGGAGCTAAAGAAATGGAAGGAAAAATGTTCCTGCTGTCATGTCCTGTCATTCGATCCTAGTGGGTAGAGACAGCAGAGTAATAAGCAAATAGATAGATAGATAGATTTATATCTATCTATCTGTCTATCTATATCCTAATATATCCTAATGTACCCCCTGCCCTGCCTTTCCCCTGTGGTAACCATACATTTGTTTTCTATGCTGTGAATCAGTTTCTGTTTTGTAAATAAGTTCATTTGTATCATTTTTTTTTAGATTCCACATATAAGTGATATCATATTATACTTGTCTTTCTCTGACTTACTTCACTTAGTATGATAATCTCTAGGTCCATCCATTTTGCTGCAAGTGGCATTTTTTCATTCTTTTTTATGACTGAGTAATATTCCATTGTATATATGTACCTCATCCTCTTTATCCATTCATCTGTCAGTGGATACTTAGGTTGCTTTTATGTCTTGGCTATTGTAAATGGTGCTGCTATGAACATTGGGGTGCATGTGTCTTTTTGAATTAGAGTTTTCTCCAAATATATGCCCAAGGGTGTGATTGCTGGATCATATGGCAACTCTCTTTTTCGTTTTTTAAGGAACCTCCATACTGTTTTTCATAGTGGCTGCACCAATTTACATTGTCA
Source organism: Tursiops truncatus (assembly GCF_011762595.2). Lineage (NCBI taxonomy): Eukaryota > Metazoa > Chordata > Mammalia > Artiodactyla > Delphinidae > Tursiops > Tursiops truncatus. Next base: position 36,389,181 of record NC_047044.1, on the reverse strand, counting down.
CCAGCAGTACAGGAGGGTTCCCTTTCTCCACACCCTCTCCAGCATTTATTATTTGTAGAATTTTTGATAATGGCCATTCTGACTGGTGTGAGGTGATACCTCATTGTAATTTTGATTTACATTTCTCTAATAATGAGATGTTGGGCATTTTTTCATGTGCCTATTTGCCATCTGTATGTCTTCTTTGAAGAAATGTTTATTTAGGTCTTCTGCCCATTTCTTGATTGGGTTGTTTGTTTTTTTGATATTGAGCTGTTTGAGCTGTTTATATATTTTGGAAGTTAATCTGTTGTCGGTTGCATTGTTTGAAAATATTTTCTCCCATTCCGTAGGTTGTCTTTTCATTTTGTTTATGGTTTCCTTTGCTGTGCAAAAGCTTATAAGTTTGATTAGGTCCCATTTGTTTATTCTTGCTTTTATTTCTTTTGCCTTGGGAGACTGACCTGAGAAAACTTTGGTACAATTTATGTCAGAGAATGTTTTGCCTATGTTCTCTTCTTGGAGTTTTATGATGTCATGTCTTATATTTAAGTCTTTAAGCCATTTTGAGTTTATTTTTGTGTATGGTGTGAGGGAGTGTTCTAACTTCATTGATTTACATGTGGCTGTCCAGCTTTCCCAACACCACTTAATGAATAGACTGTCTTTTGTCCATGTATATTCTTGCCTCCTTTGTTGAAGATTAATTGACTGTAGCTGTGTGGGTTTATTTCTGGGCTCTCTATTCTGTTCCATTGATCCTATGTCTGTTTTTGTGCCAATACCGCACTGTTTTGATTATTGTAGCTTTGTGGTATTGTCTGAAGTCTGGGAGGTTTATGCCTTCAGCTTTGTCCTTTCTCCTCAGGATTGCTTTGGCAATTCTGAGTCTTTTGTGGTTCCATATGAATTTTAGGATTATTCTAGTTCTGTGAAAAATGTCATGGATAATTTGATAGGGATCACATTAAATCTGTAGATTACTTTGGGTAGTGTGGCCATTTTAACAATATTAATTCTTCTAGTTCAAGAACATGGGATATCTTTTTTATTTCTTTGAATCATTTTCAGTTACCTTTATCAATGTTTTATAGTTCTCAGCATGTAAGTCTTTCACCTCCTTGGTCAGGTTTATTCCTACTTTTTTTTTTTTTGACACAATTTTAAAAGGGATTTTTTTTTTTTTTACTTTCCTTTCTGATATTTCATTGTTAGAATAAGGAAATTCAACAGATTTCTGTACGTTAATCTTGTAACCTGCTACCTTGCTGAATTAGTTTATCTGTTCTAATAGTCTTTAGGGTTTTCTATATAGACTATTATATCATCTGCATATAATGACAATTTTACCTCTTCCCTGCCAGTTTGGATACCTTTTATTTATTTTCTTGTCTGATTTCTGTGGCTAGGACTTCTAATACTATGTTGAATAGAAGTGGTAAGAGTGGGCATCCTTGTCTTGTTCCAGATTTTAGCAGGAAGACTTTCAGCTTTTCCCTGTTGAGTATTATGTTGGTGTGCATTTGTCATAAATAGCTTTTATTATATTGAGATACGTTTTCTCTATACCCACTTTGGTGAGAGTTTTTATTGTGAATGGATGCTGAATTTTATCAAATGCTTTTTCTGCATCTATTAAGATGATCATGTGGTTTTTGTCTTTTCTTTTGTTGCTGTGGTGTATCACATTGATTGATTTGTGTATGTTGAACCATCCTTGTGACCCTAGGATGAATCCAACTTGATCATGGTATATAATCCTTTTTATGTGTTGTTGCATTCAGTTTGCTAATATTTTGTTGAGGATTTTTGCATCTGTGTTCATCAAAGATACTGGCCTGTAATTTTCTTTTTTGGTAGTATCTTTGTCTGGTTTTGGTATTAGAATAATGGTGTCTTCATAGAATGATTTTGAGAGTGTTCCCTCCTCTGCAGTCTTTTGGAAGAGTTTGAAAAGAATTGGTATAAGTTCTTCTTTGTACGTTTGGTAGAATTCCTCAATGAAACCATCTGGTCCTGGACTTTTGTTTGTAAAGTTTTTTCTTTATTACAGATTCTATTTCAAGTCTAGTGATAATTGTTCAAATTATCTGTTTCTTCTTGATTCAGTTTTCATGGGCCTTATATTTCTAGAAACTTGTCCACTACTTCTAGGTTGTCCAATTTATTGGCATATAATTGTTCATAGTATTCTCTTATGGTTTCTTTTTTGTATTCTGTGGTATTGGTTTTTATTTCTCCTCTTTCATTTCTTTTTTTGTTTATTTGGTCCTCTCTCTTTTCTTCTTGGTGAATGGCCAGAGGTTTGTCGATTTTGTTTATCCTTTCAAAATCCCAGCTCTTGGTTTTATTGATTTTTTTCTAACTTCTTTGAATCTCTATTTTATTTGTTTCCTCTCTGATCTTTATTATTTCCTTCTTTATGCTGACTTTAGGTTTCATTTGTTTTTCTTTTTCTAATTCTTTTAGGTGGTAGGTTAGGTTGTTTATTTGAGATTTTTCTTGCTTTATGAGGAAGGCCTATGTTGCTATGAACTTCCCTCTTAGGACTGCTTTTGCTGCATCCCATGTGTTTCGTATGTTTGTGTTTTCATTGTCATTTGTCTCAAGGTATTTTTAAATTTCCTCTTTGATTTCATTGTTGACCCATTGTTTTTTCAGTAGCATGTTGCTTAGTCTCCATGTAATCATTTTCTTCTCATTTCTCTTTGTGTGGTTGATCTCTAGTTTCCTGTTGTTGTGGTCAGAAAAGATGCTTGAACTAATTTCTGTCCTCTTAAATTTGTTGAGGCTTTTTTTGTGAAGGGACACTGTTTTATATGAAGCAGTCAGGGAAGACCTTGTTGTTAACATAACATTTGAGCAGACATTTGAAGGATGAGAGAGGGACCAATGCATTTATTCTGGAGAAATAGTGTTCCAGGCAGAGGGAATAGCAAGTAAAAAGCCCAAAGGGAGGAGCTTGCCTGCCTTTTTCAAGGAACACTGCAGACACCAGTATGGATGAAACAAAGTGTCAAGATCAGAAGCTGGGAGATCAGTTAGGAAGCTGATCTAGATGAGAGATGATGGTGGTTTAGATCAGAGAGGAGCAGTAGAAGAAATGGTTAAACTCTCAATATTATTTTTAAAGTATTGCTAGCAGAACTTATTGACAGATTCAATGGGGGTGTGAAGGAAAGAAGAAAGCCAAGTGTAATTCAAAGATTTTTGGCCTGAAACAATGGGAAAATGGAGTTGTCATTTAGTGAACTGAATACGACTGCTGAAAGAATAGAATTGAGGTAGAAATTGTTTAGTTTTGGACAGGTTGAGTTTGACCTTCCTTTTAAAAATTCAAGTGTGGAGGCTATATTATCAGTGGATAGATAATTCTGGGTTTCTGAGGACAAATCTGGGTTAAAGATAAATCCCTGAGTTATTAACATATAGATACTAAGTCTGAGTGAGATCACTTAGGGAGCAGAAATGTTGAAAAGAAGTACAGAGACTGAACCTAGGAATATTCCAAAGGGGTTTGGGAAGATAAGGAGGACCAGCAAGGTGACCTAATAAGGAAGAACAGTACAGTGTTGCTCTCTTACTTAGCAATGTATCTTGGAGCTCTCTCCATTGTTAACATATATAGATTTACTAAATTTGTTTAATACAGGACAAAGTATTCCTTGGAATGGATGTACCATATTCTATTTTGCTTCTGCTATATTGATGGTATTTTTTTTCTAATTTTCTCCTCTAACTATAATTTTTATCTAGTTCCGTAGTCTATCTGGATTATTTTTGTTTATTTGCAAAATGGTTTTATTTTTATATTTTTCTGAATGCTATTTATTGAATAATCCATGCTTTCACACATTGATAGGAAATAACACCTTTCTCAGATAGTGCATTTTTAAGTTCTCTTCTTTTCCCTTAATCTGTTGGTTCCTGTGATAATACTATACTGTTAAAATTACTGTAGTTTATTTGAACCTTTGAAATCCAGTAGAGCAAGTTCCCCAAAGTTCTTATTTTTCAGAATTTTCTTAGCTAACCTCATTCATTTTTCTTTTATATGAGTTTTACTTATTTATTTACTTTAAAAAGAGTGACCATTTTACTTCATTGGTCTGTGTAAGACATACAGATGAAATTTTATATTTTTTAGTGACCAGATATAGGGTTACTGAGTGAGTTTCCCCAAAGAAGAGATTTCAGTCACAAAGGGCTCGCTAACTGCAGCTCATTTATTGTCTGGGCTCAGCAATGGAAGCCAGGATATTCAGTGCACGTATGGTGAACAATGCCAGATAGGAAAGTCGAACAATAAGGCTTTTGTTTCGTATTTTGCTAGAGTTCTTTCTAATATTTCTAGTGTAGATGCGAAAAGGGTAGACCATCTTTTAGAGAAGGAGATAGTTAATATTTAAAAATCTTATTTAATATTAACAATTAGGAAGCATTTTAAAATTTGATGATGAAATATTTTATTTATCCAGAGATCTTGGCAAGAGGAAAATTGAAATGTTGATCACATCAACAATTTAATAAGGCTTAGGTAGAAAAGTTTACTTGAGTCTTCATTTGGGATTAAAGTATATGTGGTTTACAGTGCAAATTCATAGAAAAGTTGCAAAATGTTTTATGCTTAAAAAGAGTGATTTTTAAGTTATCTCATTTTCTTTATAATGTATAGATCAAAATAAACATTGCTGACCAGATTTAAAGTAAAAGCTGATTTTTTTTTTTTTTTTTTTTTTCGGTACGCGGGCCTCCCACTGCCGTGGCCTCTCTGGTTGCGGAGCACAGGCTCCGGACGCGCAGGCCCAGCGGACATGGTTCACGGGCCCAGCCACTCCGCGGCATGTGGGATCTTCCCGGACCGGGGCACGAACCCGTGTCCCCTGCATCGGCAGGCGGACTCTCAACCACTGCGCCACCAGGGAAGCCCTAAAAGCTGATTTTGATAATTTGTGTGTCAAAGGAGTTTTAGAGTCAGATTGTTAAAGTCCATTAAAAAAGAAAAAAAGCCTGTTGGGATTTTTATTGACATGCATTGAACTTAAAGATCATTATGGGAATAAATTATGTCTTTGATATTTTTTTCTCTTTGTAACATAAATTATCTTTTCATTTATTTGGTTGTTGTTTCAGATATTTGTGTTAATCTTGCCCAGTTTTAGTTTGGTTTATTCCTAAGGATTTTGTTGGGTTTTTTTTCTTCATATAAGAAATATTTATTGGGTGCCTGACACATGCTAGTCACTATTCTAGGGACCAGGGGTACAAGATTGATCAAAACCAAGTCCCTGCCCTCATTAAGTTTATCCTCTGATAGAAGGCATCAGGGAATAGAAAAACAAATAAATAGATACATAATGTCAGGTTATAAACAGGAGAAAAACTAAACAGGGAGAGGAGGGTCAGATATGTGAAGAGTAAAGCAAAATCTCTCAAAAATCACTTTATAGGGCTTCCCTGGTGGCGCAGTGGTTGAGAGTCCGCCTGCCGATGCAGGGGACACGGGTTCGTGCCCTGGTCTGGGAAGATACCACATGCCGTGGAGCAGCTGGGCCCGTGAGCCATGGCCACTGAGCCTGCGCGTCCAGAGCCTGTGCTCCACAACGGGAGAGGCCACAGCAGTGAGAGGCCCGCGTACCGCAAAAAAAAAAAAAAAAAAAAAAATCACTTTATATATTTTTTCCCTATCTTTTTTTCCTATCTTTCAATAATAGTCATTGTGGTTTTAAATAAGATAGTCTAAAACCCTCTATATACAAAGGTATAATGTAAGTTGAGATTAATAATTTAGGTGACAAAAATTTGTCTCTAACAGCATAATACATAATAACAGCATAATGTTTATTTTTCCTAGATAAAATTATATGTCAGATTTCATTTAGGTCTAAAGAAAATTTAAAAGTGTGTATTTTCAAAGTAGAGTGAGGACATGTAGATAATCTTGTTTCATCTGTGTAATTCTGTTGATTCAGTTCAACAAAGTTCTGTAGTAGGCAGCAGAGGATGTATGATAAGTGAGATACTCTCTTTCCCCTTAGGGAGCTCATGATGTAGTGAGGAATTTACAAGCAATTACGTAGAACTTTCTTGCTTGTCTGAGAGTGATATATTCGTGACCTATAGATTTTAATCAACTACAGATATGAATTATTGAAAAGATGAATGAAGGAAGTAATGAGTGATGGATGTATAAACGAAATGCTATTAAGACTAGAAGAGAGAGTAATTTTTCATAACTAAGGGATAAAGGAAAGCTTTCTAAAAAAGGTGACATTTGGTCTTCATTTAGAAAGATGAACAAAGAAATTAGGGCCAGATTATGAGAGTCATGAATGCTATACTGAGGTCTCAGAATATTATTCAGTGGAAAGCAAAGTATACTTTGTTCCATAAAAATATTTTTGAGTGTTTAATGCAAAAGAGTTGCATACATTCATTTACATTTCTGAAAAGTAGTAATTTTTCGCATAATAGAAGATAGACTGGCATGGAGCTAGATCAGGACAGGGAGACTGGTTAGGGAGTAGTTATAAGAGTCCAAAGCAAGGATACTTTAAATAAGAACAGTAGGAGGAGACAACAATTTACCAGGCCTTTTCAGAGATAAAACCAACTAACATGGTAACCAATGGTAGGGAAATGTGGTAGGGTCAGGGTAAGGGTGGCAGTGAAGGCTAAAGATGATGGCAAGGTTTTAGGTTGGTTGACTATATAATGATATATCATTATGGGTGAAGATCAGACTTGTGGGCTTAGGAAATGAGTTTATTTTTGCATATTTTTCATTTTAGAAATGTTCAGCAAATAGTTTAAAATTCTTACATCAAAATCCAGAAAGAAGTTCAGACTGAAATAATGTGGGAATTAAATTTAAAGGAGTAGATGTAATTGCCCAGAAACTGGAGTGAGATATCTACAAGCCAAGGATTGCCAGCAACCACCAGAAGCTAAGAAGAGGCAAGCAGAGATTCTTTCCTAGAGCATTTGGAGCAAGCATGATCCAACTGATACCTTGATTTCAGACCTCTAGCCTCCAGAACCGTGAGAGAATACATTTCTGTTGTTTTCAGCTACCCAATGTGTGGCCATTTGTTATGGCAGCCCTCTGAATGTATTACAGGGATCATGAGTACGTATTGAGATATGGACAAGATTGTCTAGGGAAAGAGTATAGATAGGGCAAGAGTTCAGACTAATTTTAGGCAATTTAGATAGACTTAACTATGCCCAAATTTTACTTTAAAAAGCAGTAAGACCAGGCAAATGTGATACTTGGTTACCATACAAAATTTTTAGTACCCATTACATTCTACCTAGCCGCTTCATACTTTTGTTTACCAGATGAAGGCATGTGAGTTTATGAGCCTTTATTCAAAGAAGTATAAAAGGGGCTTGGGGAATGAGAGGATTAAGCCTTAAGAACATTTAATAGACAGAAAATAATGAGCTATCAAGAGGCTGTGAAGAGCATTAGGCCACAAATAAGAGAGAATGATACCATGGAAGCCAGATGAAGAGAATGTTTTAAGGAGGGAGTATCAGAAGCTCTCGAAAATCTACAGTAAGAAAAATACCCATTGGGTTTGGTCTCAGATGCTGGTGATGATGGAAACAAGAGCTGTTTGAGTGGCCTTTGTAGATCTTTTCAGAAAGATACTGTTACTCTTAATATAGAGGAAGGACAAGAAGGCAAAAAGAAAGGGAAAAAGAATTTTTTAGCAGGTATTACATTTACCCAGTCAAGAGCTAATGAAGATTGAAAACGAAAAGGAGATATAATTAAGAGGATGCGTATATAAGAACTTGGAGATTAAAGGAGAGAAGAATAAAAGGTTGTTCTAAAATTCAAACTTGTTTAATTAAGTGGATAATATTATTAACACAAGAAGGAAGAACTAGTAGAACATCTACATTTACAAGAGTAATGTATTTCTAAAGCCAGCAAAGACTAAGAAACTGGGCATATATGCAGAGAAAACCATAATTCAAAAAGGCACATGCACCCCAATGTTCATTGCAGCAGTATTTACAGTAGCCAGGTTATGGAAGCAATTTAAATGCCCATTGACAGACAAATGGATAAAGAAGATGTGGTACATATATGCAATGGAATATTACTCAGCCATAAAAAGGAATGAAATTGGGTCATTTGTAGAGATGTGAGTGGACCTAGAGACTGTCATACAGAGTGAAGTAAGTCAGAAAGAGAAAAACAAATATCGTATATTAACGCATGTATGTGGAATCTAGAAAAATGGTACAGATGAACCCATTTTCAAGGCAGAAATAGAGACATAGATGTAGAGAATAAACGAATGGACATCAAGTGGGGAATGCCGGGCAGGAGGGTGGTGGGATGAATTGGGAGATTGGGATTGACATATATACACTAATATGTATAAAACAGATAACCAATAAAAACAAGTAATATCTCATGTAAAAAAAAAAAGACTAAGAAATGAAATAGAAGAAAAAAACAAGAGGCTTCATCTACTCCAAAATTATCATTTAAAGATAGCATGAAAGTGCTCGTAAAGGAAAGCAACTTGATTCACTGATAAGGAAGTTTAATGCCCAGTTTAACTAGATTTGAATATAAGTATATGAACACAGTTAAATAGAAGACCGAGACTTAACAATAGAAATGGTGAACACAGTGACTTTGATACAGGACGTAGAAGGGAGCCTCATTCTTCACTGCAGTCAGAATGAAGCTGGTGAAATAGATTCTAAAGATTATATTGAATCAGTATATGAAAGGCTTTGTTTGAGGGTGTCTCTCTGTATCAGTTTTTTGCACTTGTTCTCTTACAAATTGAACAGCTGTGAGGCTACTGTGACCTCAGTCAAAGAGGAAACTGTGACGCAGACTCAGAAAACTTCAAGGTGATTACACAATCATTGGGTTGTCCAGAGGAGTGAGTCTTTAATGTGGTTTCACATAGCCCTGAGCCAAGGCTGGCAATTGCTGTAAACTGCCCTAGGACCTTAAAGTTCATGGGTGTTTTGGATAGAGATTTGGGGAGCCATGTGCATGGAGTAAGACTGCCCTTCAGCTGTCCTTCACACTGTTATGTAGTGTTGAAGGGAGAACTTTCTTACACACAGGTTAAGGGCACCCTTCTGTAGGCCTTCACTGTGGTGGCAAAGAGAAGTTTTATGAGCCCTAAGGAAGACAGTAACCCTCCTCCCTACCTCGTCACCTTCATCAACACAAGTTAGGGAACATGCTTGCCATCTTTCAGCCTCCATTTCTCCAGTGACAGCCCTGTGTGCTCAGTTTGTGACTGCTCCCCTGCTGGCTTCCATGCTATATCATCTGAAATCAAGAGGAATGCCAGGAGTCCTGTGTATCCGTGTCTGCATCTTCCCTTTATCAACTGTCAAGGCCAGAACTCTGTATTCCCCTGAAAAATTCCTTCCTCCGCCCCTACCACAACACTCACAGCTTCACCACTATCTCTCTAGGGATGGTAAAGACCAAATCCCATCGTGCCTTTGATCCCCATTCATGTCAGCCCTCACCAGAAACCCTGGCCTCACGATTCATTCCTGATTTCTGGGATTCTCATCAAATGTATCTCTATATGTCCTTTGTTCTGACTAGTCTTCTACCTCTCCTCAATTCCAAAATTTTCTGGAATTTGGTCATTCATTACTAAAAGTGTCTTTATCTGCAGCCTATTCTCTGAAAATTCCTTTACTGTCTAATCAAAACTTAGCTCTTTGCTGAGGAAGCATACTTCCCATCCTCATCGAGCAGTGCATTTTTCTGTCTCAGTTCCCTTGTATGAGGTAATTAGCCTCTCGATTGCTACTTCAAGACTGTATGCATCATCTAATGCTGTTTCAGAAATCACCACAAAACTGAATGGCTTAGAGACAGAATAAATTTTATTATCTCTTACAGTTTCTATAGGTCAACAATTTGAGAGTAACTTTGACATGGATTTCTTAGATTTTTTTTTTTCCTGGAAATAATATACCCCTTCCATTGTAATATATTTTCCAGAAATACTCTTCCCATTTCAATCTAATGATAAGTCATAATTTTTCTCAGTCAGTTTTTTTAGATTATTATTGGCAGAGGAAATTTCTACCTGTTTTCAGACAAGTAGACCTGCTTTTTTCCTGGCAACATAAGGTGAATTGCAGAGCAATGATGGCGCACTAATTATACTTTTCATTACAAATGCATTGCTTGTTTCTTAAGTGGGATTCTTTTCATGTTCTGTAGTAAGTTGACTTTCATTTCTTCTTTTCCCCTAGTAGAAATTTATTTTGTAGGTATTTGGTTGGGATATTATAAGTTGAGAAATTGCTGGCTAATCATTTTAAATGGTAAAATGTTCTGGTATTATGTTTTTGGAGATTAACTGTATCCTGTTGGAAGCACTTTGTTTGTTTTTCATTGTCTTCCCCTAATATTTACATGGCTTGCTTCCTCGTTTAAATCTCTGCTCAAATATCACATCCTCAAAGACTTCTGTATTAATTAGGGCAGAAGTATTCAACTAGTGTGCTGTGGATGCTATATGGGAGTTCCCGGGATACTGCTTCCTTCATCCCATAGGTTTTGCCTCAACACAGTTATCTGTTTATTCCACTGTGATGTACAAAATTTGCCATATTCCCAGAGGGCTGAGCTACAAAAAAAGTTTGGGAAGCATTAAGATAAAGATTTAGGTGCAAAATGGGTTCAAACCCAAAGTAACAGTGACTTCAGCAAGACAGATGGATATTTCTGTTTCAGTCCAGAGGTAGACAGAGTTAGTAAGGGAGCTCTGCACCAAAAAGCCTTCCAAGAACCCAGAGTCCTTCTATTTTGTTGCTCCACCATCTGCTTGCCAACATGAACACATTCGAGGGATGAAGTAGAGTGGAAAGTGTGGGGGAAAGATCATGCCCCCCCCCACTCCTCTTTGAGCATTTGCACACATCATTTCTGCCCTCATCCAGTTAGCCAAAACTTACCCTCTAGCTATCCTAGTGACTGCATGGGAGTCTGGGAATTGCAGTCTTTAACCCGAGCAGCTGAATAGCCAGGTAAAAATTGAGTGCTGTTACTACAAGGAAGAAGGAGAGAACAGATGGGGGAAGGGAAAGAACTAGCTGTTTTATTGGTTAGCACTTTTCCTAACACTCTCAATAAAAGACCACAACCCCATTTCTCTAGCCCCTTACCCTTTACAGTAAAGTTTAGATATTTCTTTCTTCAGTTGTAAGAAAAAAATTGAAGTACTTAGAGTAACCCTTTGATTTAGCAATAATCATGTTTCAGTTAAATCATAAAGCCTTCAGTAAAACTCAAACTGCTGTTTCAAGGCATCTTGGAAATTGACAGAGAAGTAGTCCAGGGTCCCTAGTTACTGGATAGGCTTCAAGGGCTCCATGATTCCTGGGCACTTGTAAAGTGAAATTGTTTATATAGCCTGGTGGTTAAGAGCATGGCCCCTGGTGTCAGACTGCCTGGGTTTAAATTCCAACTCTGCCATGTGCTAGATTTGCAACTTAGGCAGTTTTCTTAACCTCCCTGTGCTCACTTTCTCTATCTGAAACATGAGAATAATAGTGTACCTATTTCACAGAATTGCTGTGGGGACTAGTTAATACATTTAACGCTGTTAGCATTTAAAGCTAGTTATTACATTTAAAGCACTTACAATAGTGCCTAACAATATTAAGTGCTGTATAAATACTAGCATTATTATTATTTATATTCCTAGGGCAGGGTCAGTATCTTCCATCTGAGTATCAATAACGTCTATTGTAAATCTTACTTTAATACCTGAAAGAAATCACTATCACAGGCTTATGATCTGCATGAAATTTAAATTTTCTCTATTTTAATAAAAAATCATTTGACCTTTCATAACACAGAAGTTTATTTAGTGGAATCTACCTCAACAGTATTTTCTTTTAAAGCATTTTCTTGTTTTCTAGTTCCTGTTTTACTTAACCTAATAGAAAATTTATATTCATCTCAGTTATCTTTTAATTGCCACAGTTTTGATAGGCTTAAGCTTTTCTAGACTTTAATTTAAAATAGATATTTTTTTTTTCCTTTTGAGAAACCCTGTGCAGTTAATAGTTGTACATAAGGGGCTTACACATCTGCAAGTTGCACGTGTAACTCTGTTAGTGAGTTGGGCGGCAGATACCTGTGATTAAGCAGAAAATGTTGATTTTTTTGTTGTTACTCGAACCATAAATGCAGTTGAGCCAAACTGAATCACAGTTGAAAATCTTACAGCCTGTCAAGGGAGTGAAAAAATAAGAGCCTATACAGCTGTTCATTTTCTGGAAAGTGAACATCGTGGCTGGAAAAAAAATTGGTGCTTCAACATTGTTAGGAATGAATTAATATTGTTCTATAATAAATTGCCAAATGTCACATTTAATAAACCATTTTATTAGAAAGTCGGGTCAGCAGTAAATGCCCAGTATCTCATTACTTATCTTCTGTAGTTACACTGAACATGCAAAGTATTTCCATTTTAAATTGCTTTTGCTAAATATTTGAGAAATAATTTTGGCAAATTGGTTGGTATCAGACCTGGAGCTTAAATACAAAACAGCTGTTGTTGAGAAAATACCATTTTCATAACATTAATATGCTTTTAATTAACATACTGGAATGAACTGTTAAACATTACCACTTACATGTTTAACTACTGTTTGACTTTCAAATGACTGATTTGCTTTCTCAATAGATTATTTACTTTAACTAAAAGAGGAAGAATTTTATTTAAATAATCCGTATTTTTATTCCGTCTGCAGAATGTACCCAAGAAAAGTGGGGATTTCCAATGTGCCACTATTTAAAGGAAGAGAGATGGTGCTGTGGCCGGAATGCCAGAATGTCAGCATGTTTGGTATGACTGTTTTTTTTCCTGGACTTAGAGTTTTATCCAGATGTTGCAGAATTATATTTATTTATTTTTGGCTTCATTAAATGCCAAATTTTGCAGAGTGTCATAATTAATGTTTTTGTGCATTGCAAATTATGAGGAAGAAAATGACTTACCTTTCCAACATTACTCTGCATGCAGTGTGATAACAATTTATAATTATACTATAATTCTACATTATAGTACTTAATTTCTTAATATAATTACTTTAATTATCATATAAAATGTACCAACAACGAAGTCTTAAACACAGAATTACTGTAGTGCTTTATCCACAGCTCTGTGGTATGTTTGTGTTTGTTTGTAGCAGATCATTTGGCCTCCTAATTTTTTATAAAATGGGAAAAATATTATTAAGCTACCTGGGATATGAAGTAACTATCTAGTTAAGTGAAATCTTTATTTAGCTCGTGTCCTTAGACCTAGAACACTTTAGCCACAGTCTTCTCTGTTTGTGGTGTTATGTTGGTTTAAAAAGGAACAGATGCCAGTTAAATGGTATAAGTGGACTTTGTCATCATAAATTTAAAATATAGCTTTTAAAATAATGTGTGTAATGCCCAATCCCAAGATAAATTAACTATTTTGTAGTCATTATCTCAATATTTTTTATATTGCCAGTAACACAGCAATATAAAAAAGTGTTCTAGTGTTCTGGGTCACATATCTGAGAATTAACTTCGAAATCTTATTTATGCTCAAATAATGATTTCCTTTTGTGAGTCCTCTTAAAATACTTTTCTGGGAATTTGGCTTTCTTTCATTATATTTGTAAATGATACTCATTTAGGGTCTTGTTAGAATGGGAGGTCATTCTTGGAATGACTTGGTTCCCAGAATGCTGGCAGCTTATACCCTCTAGGCAAGAAACTGAAATGGTCTTTTATAGGGAATCTGATTAGCCTAAGAGAAAAGACTAAAGGTATTGGCATTAGGGATTTCACAATGAAATAGGACCTTTGTGGTGAGATCCACAATTAAAAGTCCTCACTCATAAGCACAGTGCTTCTAATCAAGTTTATGATTACCACATTTTAATTATCAAAAAGCCAAGAATCACTAGTTGTCTAAGAAAGTCTAACATGAAAGAAAAGAGATCAGATAAACAAATAGAAGAGTAGCAACTTGGAGGAAATGGATACTATCCAAAGTAAAATAAAATAACTATTAGTATCCCTTAGAAAATAAAATGATATAATATATCCACAAAATAAAAATGTTTGCTATAAAAATAAACATTCAACAAACCAAAAAGAAGAGTTTTTGAAAAATAAATTCCAGAATGTAGAATTTGTCAACCGTGCCACACTTAAGAACTTTGCCTGACCAATGTCAGCTTCTCATGGAATGCCCCTCTCCTAAACTCTATCCCTGTCTTTGCTCACCTTGACTTCTTTTTTTGATGCTAATCTAGGAAAGTCTAAGGAACATATTTCTTTTGGTGCATCTTGTTTTATTGCCTTTTGCTCCATAACTGACCTTTTCTACAAATATTCAAAACTTAAGGGGTTGAGAGAGAGACACACAGAGAGAGAGAGAGAGAGAGAAGTATACCTTTCTGGTGACACTTTCAGATAAATTGTTAAGGGTACTAACCAGAGGGGAAAATTTAATTACATTAGTGCAATCTTGTCAGCATACTTTTAGCCTGATAAAACTGTAAAATATTTTAGATTAGTATGAAACGAACACTTGGTATATTTATTGGCCAAGAAAAATTATTAATGTTTGTAAGAAACTGCTTATCACCTACCTGATTATCTTTTATTATGTAATCAGAATTTATCATTGGTATTTCTAAAACAAACACATCAGCAACACATACCAAAAGTAGTCCTGAGTTATATGAGATTTTTATTGATGCCAAATCATTTACTATTAAAAACTTTTGTATCTTTATTATCGATAGTTCGGCCTTTTAGCAAAGCAAGTAACACAAAAATTTAATCTGAAATGAACACAACCAGTACTGTAAATGAAAACTCAGTGTTTTCTTCAATAACATACTTGTTCTGGGCCTGTTGCTACTTAATTTAATACAAAAATTATATAGTAACTATCTTCTGTATTCATAGCACTCTGGTTCTTGATGTTCATGAAGGTATCCTTGAAGTCAATGGAAAAATTACATTTTTTTTTCTTCAAGAAATTTCTTTAAAGCAAGCTTTTATACCATGAACTCATTTTCTCACTAGCTCTTCATGGTGTGAGGGCATGAGAAGTAAACCGGGGTTCAGAAAACAAGTTTTTAGTTCCTGTTCACCTGCTAACTAGCTGTGCAGCTTGTGTCAAGACCCTGCCATTGTCAGTGACCTCGTGCATCTGAGAAAATTGCACTTGGGATAATCTGCACATTTTCTTTCAGTTTTAAAAGTACACGATTCAGCTGTATCTAAAAAGTATTATTTATAAAGACATAGCCATCTGAAGCAAATATGAGTACTTTAAATGTGAGTAGGAAGTATATGCACTGTTACATTTTACTGTTTTTCTTTATGTTTGAAATATTTTCTAAAGAAAACTTTAAAAATAAAATTTTAGCTAAAATGTTATATCTAATTTAGTTATAAAACAACGTAGGTGTAGAAATGCATGTCTAAAAAATTGAAAGTTTCAGAAGGCCCTATTCCATTTTTAAATTATAACAAATCCTTTCATGTATGTTAGATTATGAGTATTTATGAGAAATATTGGGAAAATTTTATAAAATATTGGGAAAACTTTATAAAATTTTATAAATATTGGGAAAATTTTATAATTTTTTTTTTATAAAAGTGTTTTGAATTTTAAATAAATATCAGTGTAAAAGCAGCTACCTATAAAATTGCAAAAATATGTATTACTTTCTCTTACGGTGACTTGATCATATGTGAATTTGATTTGAATTTGACCATGCAGACCAAAAATATATGTACTTTTCTAAACTAAGATTTCAACTATAATCAGTTCAATATAATCTTGTTTAATAAAAGATGAAATTATACGTTTATAAAAAATTGGAAGAAAGTAAGTTAAAAAGTAGTACGTATATAAATATGTTTATGTATGTCTATAAATAATAATAGTTTTGGATTTATTTGATTGTTTTAGCTGCAATAAAAGTGAGCCAAGAATATGTCATTTTCTTTCTTTCCTGTTTTCTAATTCCTTCTAAAATTCAAGGAGTGTATACAGTTGGGGTGTGTATGTGTTTGTGTGCATGACACACGTCCATATATCAGCCCTAAATTATACAAGTGTACCAGTTAACATTCCTTAATGTTATTAACACTTTTAAGTGTATAAACTTATATGTTATCATTTAATTAATCTTTTTAAATGTCACTTTTACAAGCCCTTATACAGTGTGTTTATAAGTCTTATAAGACAAGACTAAATATATCAGCTGTCTTTGTCTTATTTTTTTCTCCTTAAAGGCACTGGAGCGCGTTGCAGTCGGCCAAGGGGTAAGTGAGCGTTTTTACTCTAATCCAACTGATGAATGTGATAGTTTTTCTCAAAGTACTCTTCATACTTGACCTGCTGATGAACCTAAAACCTGATGGATTTTTATAAGTATCACCTGTTCTTGTCACCTATTCATATTCAAACTTATACATGTTCTGTAAGTTTACTTTAAAAGAGAATTTACTTTAAAAGAGAATTCTCAGGAAAAGTAAATTGAACTTTTAGGAAAACTTCCACATTATACTCTTGTACTAATGTCTCATTTATTCATACTATATTAAACAGTCTATAAATATTTCTAAAGAATGTTATTACTGACTGTCAGGCTTTTATGGGCTTAGTTCAAGCAAAGATAAACAAGGTATAGCATTCAATTTATTTTTTAACTATAGTCCAAACCACACATTTTAGTTGGTTGTTTTTTAACTTTCTTCTTTACTGACTTCATTAGTCATTAGCTGCAAAAACCAAATGGGTTTTTACATATAAACAGATGTTAAGTGTATCCTTCACATATTCATGTAATTGCCTTTTCCTCTACCTTAAGATTTATGAAACATATTAGGAATTTTAAAGTATTTTTTTAAGAGTTCCTTTTAAATTTTTCACAAAAGTTTTCTTATTGCCCTAAATTTTAGAAATTTCTCTTTTGCTTATTTTCAGGGAGGATTAATATGTCAATTTGAATTTTTAAAAATAATAGTAGCATAATAGTAGCAACAAGTATCATTTACTGAGTGCTTTCTCTGGGCCAGACACAATGCTAAGAATTTTGTGTGGTTTTTTTTTTTACTCATTATACCTATCTGAAAATTGATAAAAACTGATTTTTTAAAGGCATTTGAGCATATTGTTTAAGTGTGTAAGCTTTAGTCTCAGACTGCTGGTTTGCATCAGCAGTCTGCTGGTCTTCATCAGTTACTGGCTTAGTGATCAGAGACACATCATGATTTCTCCATAGCTTAATTTATCTGTAAAATAAAAAAATAATAATAAAAAAATAAGAGTAACAATAATACCTTCCTCATAGAGTTTTTGTTAGGATTAAATGAGTGAAAGATGTAAAATGCTTAAAACCATGTCTATCACATAGTAAGTGTTCAATAAATATCAACTGTTGTTACTGTTACAGGTGGTTAATAATTATGATCATGAAAAGAATACCTAAGTTTAACACAGAGCTTACCAAAGTACTGTTCAAAGTTTTCTTCATCAATTTCTTCATCAATTCTTCATCAATTCTTCATCAATTAAAGTGCTGCATACATGGCCTGTGAGATCGGGACTATTATCCCATGATACACATGAGGAAACTGTTAAGTAGTGAACACTGAGATTTGAGTCTCTTGACTCTGGAGCCCTAGCTCTTAACTACAGTACAGATCAAAATAGTGGTTCCTTTGGGGTCTGGAAGAGGAAAGAGCCTTAATCATAATAGTGCCCCAATGCACTTGTGCTCTGTTTTTCAATTTCCCAAGGCCTTGTTCATGTTTACAGTCAAGCTTATGAGTTGGGTATTCCCCAGACTTACATGAGAACATGATATACAGCAGAAGTTTAGTAGTGCATTCTAGCTCAGTTAATTGCAGTGTTCTTTTAGCTTAGTGCCCTTTCCACTAGACCTGTAAAATGCATGTCTAATATATATATACACACACAGACACACACAGACACACACACACACACACACACACACACACACACACACACACACACACATATATACACACACACACTTTAAGGGTGTACTCTTTCTGCTCCCTCCCATTTTAAAATGCATTAAACTGTTAAGTTGATTTATCACTTGTGAAGGAAAGAAAGTAAACTCTGAGCCACATCTAGCTTATTCCTGGAGTAGTCAGGCACAGGCTGCTTGGGGGATGTTGACTTCCTTCCCACTTACCCCCATCTGTATTTATCAGGATGGATAGTCCTAGTTATTCCAGGAATGCACATTCGAAGGCACTTCATAACTCTCCTTTCTCTTAAGAAACAGCTGTAAAGCTCTTATTTACTCAGGGTAACTTGGGAAATGATGATTTTATTCTATCCTGTTTGTGTTCCTCTGTGCATGTTCTCTTGCTTAAAATTTTTTTTATGTTCTCTTGCTTTTTGTATGTTCTCTTGCTTAAAATACATTTCTTGGTCTTTTTTGGTGGCCTTTCTACAATCAGTTTTTTGTTTTTTTGTTTTTTGTTTTTTGCGGTACACGGGCCTCTCACCGTTGTGGCCTCTCCCGTTGCGGAGCACAGGCTCCGGACGCGCAGGCTCAGCGGCCATGGCTCAGAGGCCCAGCCGCTCCGCGGCATGTGGGATCTTCCTGGACCGGGGCATGAACCTGTGTCCCCTGCATCGGCAGGCGGACTCTCAACCACTGTGCCACCAGGGAAGCTCTACAATCAGTTTATAATAACAATATAAATATACATTTATTTCTAAATTATTTGGATACCATTTTACATAATTTTTCTAAAAGGCATGGGAAAGGAGAGCTTTATTTTTAAGAGTTTCTTTGCTTTCCTAAATGAAAGTATATGATAAAAAAATGAATGACACCCTATCCCTGCCAAAGTGTCAGAGAGGCAAAATAGCATCATGACTTGGTACTACTGGGACATCAGAGCTAGGCTTCTTCAGTTCAAATAACAGCTTGACTATTTTTAGGAGTTTCATATAAAATTTACATAAAAATGAAATTCCTCACAGGGAGATCAGCTCAGTGCTTTGTGATGGGGGTGGGATAGGGAGGGTGGGAGGGAGGGAGACGCAAGAGGGAAGAGATATGGGGACATATGTATATGTATAACTGATTCACTTTGTTATAAAGCAGAAACTAAGACACCGTTGTAAAGCAATTATATTCCAATAAAGATATTAAAAATAAATAAAAATCCTACCTATTATAGCTAATCAACTAAAAAGTTAAGAACTTTGTCAGTCATTTATAATACTAATATTTCACTTCATGTAATAGTTTATTTCCCAAAATGCCTTGAATTTCAGTAGAACAGTATAAGAGTAGGTGTTAATATATGAAAAGGGATTTCAGCATTTTTGTGAGAGAACTGAAAGGATTTGGGGAAAGTGGGGAGCAGATGATAGAGATTTGGGGTACTGAAGAAAAAAATTACTCAAGATGAAAAAACATCAAATGGAAAATATATCTAGAGAGAGGAAATTCTTAATGAAATGTTTGGAGAAATCTTCAAGAAAGGAAAGTTTAGAAATCAGATTTTGTCTCAAGAAGTTGTATTTGGAAAGAGATTTTTCATAAGGAGTGTGCCTTTTGAAGGTTATAAAGTTCAGTGTGAGCACTCAAGTATGTAATTGTGTCTGCTTTCATTGAGTTATTTTAGGAGTTGAGTTGGGGACTGTGGTATCCCTAACACCGTTTCCTACTGTAATCACCCTCCTCACTGTTGTGAACATCCAGAGAGGATATAACTTGTGTTGTTCAAAGTGCTCTGTCAAGACCCTACAAGTCAGACATTCTCCAGTGACTTAAGAAGGCAGTGCCATTGGGTGAAGACCCAGGAAATAATTGTTGACCCTCGACTCCCAACTTGTGGTTTTTTGTAGTCTCAGCACCTGGGGCCCATAGTGTAGGAACTTGATGTTAGATGGGGGAAAGGGACAGTAGAGTAGGTTTTCTGCCTGAGCACACAGGCAAAGTTTTATTTTCTGTTAAACTCCACCTGAATCCAGATGTGTTCTTATTGAAAACAAATGGAGATAACAATTTGGGGCTCAGAAGGAGAATAGAAGTTACAAAAGGATAACTCAGTGAAGTACACATTCCACTGAACTCTATCTTTAAAACATTACCCATAGTTGGAGAGTTTTTAGTTTTTAACTTACTTGACTTCTCAAAAGCATTCAGTATTGCCAGCCTCCCTCCATATTTGCTCATTTTTCCTTTTTTTTTTCGATAATAACTTTGCATGGAAGCAAGGTGGTTGTTACTGATATCTCTGTTGGATGGGGATGTGGATGGAGTTTTGGCAACTTTTTGTATTTTCTTAGTTTAAAGGTACCTCTTACATTGCTACAGTGAAGCACTCTTTCTTTTATGTATAGTACTTTTTTACCTTCTACTTTGAAACTCTTATGCGTCATTAGGGACCTTCTCTTCAGCCATTCCTTTTTTCCTACCTCTGCACCTTCACGGACACTTCCTGCCTCTTTTTCCCCAGGAAATGAATTCCTGCTGAGACTTCAGTCTCTGATCTCATGTCCTTTCCAAGGCCCTTCTTTTCAACTCTGTAGTAGCAATGCTGTGATCTTTTAGGCCTCAGACATATTTTAGTATGTCCTTACTTAGGGTAGTACCTTCTCTCTCTGGCTGTGAATCCTTGGTAATATCTCTAATCCACTACCATTAGGAAAGATGCACATTCTTATCTCTTTTGCACACATCCTACATGTCTGCTCTCTTATACAGGACTGACTTGGTTGGTCATGAAGTTTATTTCTACGTTTTTAACTGATAAACACTCCATTTGGGACATTAGCTAATTTTTCTTTGATTATTCCTTTTCTTCCTCATTCACTACCACTTTTATAGTTTCTTCTATTTTCTCAATGAGAACTAGCCTCCAAGTACATTGTAACTTAGAATAGAAAACTTATAAAATTATCCCCTATGTTTAGCAACAAACTCAGGTTTCTAACATTCACTTATGGTTCTGACTCTCAAGTATTGATTTGATTTCTCGTTTTTATTTGTTTCTTATGCTCATATATATCTGCATTTTTTTCAGCTGCCTACTGAATCACTCTTCTATCGTGCCGTACTTCAGGATATTATTAAAGATTGTTATGGCATCACCAAATGGTATGATGATTTCATTTCAATAAGAATAACTATCCTGTATTATAAGTGAAGTGACTTTTAGTTTTCAGGTGAATTCATTCAGGGTCATTGTTATTAGTAGAAGAAGCTTTGAATTTGAGCGTGATTTCAGTAAGTAACAAAGAACTATGCAGCAACCGTATCTTAGGTTAATCATTATTAAAGTAAGGGTTCTAATGATTCACTTTTGTCCTGAAAGGTTGTTGTGATGATAAAGAAATATATGTAAAATGTACTTCAGAATTTGAGAAATATTGAAATGTTATATGTAAGTAATTCAGTGAATATAATATTATAATATGAGCAGAGGTTATATTTAAAATATTTCACAACCACTACAGCATAAACACTTAACTAATTAGAACAGATATCAATCTTAAATAGCCAGTGTGGCCATTCATGTCTCTACTGGTAGAATAGTAGCCTTGCATATGTTTTGTTTCTGTTTTTCCCAGATAATGGCTGCCTATACAGAAAGGCAAGGATTAGGAGAATTTTTCATAATATTTGGTTTAACAACTGCCATACTCAAGCATACATCCGCAGTCCCTTCAAGTTTCATGAATGTTTCTTCGTACTAGTTATCGTTTTAGGATTCTGATTGCCATTTCGTTATAATAGGATTATTCTTCAAACTAAAATAGGGTGGTTTTCAAGTTCTCAAAAACAAATCCAAACTTATTAACAGAAATAGAAGCTATTTTCAGATTAGGTATAATTTCTCTAAGAAAAATAGCCTATTTTTTTACTAAAAGAAATTATGACATACAAATATCTACATATACCATTGATTTTTTTTTTTGGTGGTACGCGGGCCTCTCACTGTTGTGGCCTCTCCCGTTGCGGAGCACAGGTTCCAGATGCACAGGCTCAGCGGCCATGGCTCACGGGCCCATCCGCTCAGCAGCGTGTGGGATCTTCCTGGACCGGGGCACGAACCCGTGTCCCCTGCATCGGCCGGCGGACTCTCAACCACTGCGCCATCAGGGAAGCCCAATATACCATTGATTTTAATTGTCATTTCTATGTAGATAACTCCCAAATCTGTGTCCCTATCTCCATTCTCTTTTCCATATATTAATCTTCAAAATGTCTGAAAGTGAATTTCTCATGGTTTCCTGAAAACTGGTTCCTTTCTCTAAACTCACCCCAAGATGCTAACCTTGTTGGAAAAAGTCACAAAATTGTGCAAATTCATGTCTACTCAAATATTGACTGCCTGCCTTCCTTTAAGACCTCAAATCTGTTCATTACTGTGTTTGTTGTTCTCTTGATGACCACTTAAGATCATCTACACCCTTTTCTGAACATTTCTTCTCACTTAAAAATTCAAACCTCTCCAATCCTCCACATTCCTGCCTGCCTTTATTACTCAGTAGATGTTATTTAAAACTTCTTTGATTCCAGATCTTTATTGAGCTTTCAGCCATATTTGATCATGTAATAATTGTTTTCTCCAAACTCTCTTCCTCATTGTCTTCCATTAAGCTGCATTCCTCTAAGTTTCCTTTTCCTACCTTGAACTCTCATCTGTCTTCTGTAAGCATTTTTCTTCTTACTCATCCCCTTGGTATATCCAGAAATTCTCTAGTGTTTTATACTTAGCTGCTCTCTCTTTATATTTCCTCTTTCTCTTAACAGTTACCCTCACAACAAATAACTTAAATCATGTATCCAGCTCCTACGTCTTTTTTGAAGTTCAAATCTCTATTTCTCAATATAGAGCAACAGCTTCTGAACAGCCTCACTTAAGTACCTTAAGCACCTTAAAAATACACCAGATTCAGCCACAGCCAAAAAACAAAGTCAGCTTCCCACCAATTCTGTTCCTCTTTCTTCTGTCTCTTGACTTCTTTTGTCATTTCTGGGGAATTGCATGACCATTATCAAGCTTTAGAAGTCTTAAAATCATATTTGATTCTTTTCTTTTCTCATCATCAAACCACACATTCTAATTAGTTGCCAAGACTTGCACATGTTATATTTTTTAACCCAGTGGTTGTTCATTGTGGGGCAGGCAGCCTATCAGGTTCTGAATGCATAGGATGTAGTGTCCACACAGGAGTCTTCCATGTTCTAGTCAGGATGGCATGTGCAGAAACCAAAAAAATGATAGAAACCTGTTTCCAGTAACAGCAGACTAAGTAATTAGGGCTAACCCTCCTTCTGAGAAAAACTAAAAATGCTAGAGATGTGTATATATGCAAGTGTGTGGTGTGTGTGTACAAGTATGTGTGTTTGTGTGTATGCAAGTATGTGTGTAGTTAAATTTGTTATTAATTGGTTTGAGAACATCAGAGACTATCAAGGAAATTAAAAATTACACAGCAAATATCTAGGAGAAGATGGAAACCAAGAGAAATGAAGCCAGCTTTTAGGGCTTCATTTTCCCCCAGATGCCATTTCTTAACTACGGAAAAGGGGAATTCCCTGGCAGTCCAGCGGTTAGGACTCAGCGCTTTCACTGCCCAGGCGCGGGTTCAACCCCTGGCCGGGGAACTAAGATCCCGAAGCCGCGCGGCTCGGCCCAGCCAAATTAAAAAAAAATTAAATTAAACAGCAATAACAACAACAAAAAAGAATGATCAATAGCAGCAATGTTTATGAGAGCAAAAGTCTAGGAATGAAAATTTCATTAATAGGAGAATGGATAAACTGTTGTGGAATACTGTGCCATAGTGAAAATGTATGAATTACAACTACATGCATCCAAGTGGAAGAATGTTGTGAATCTAAACGCTATAGAAAAATCCGTATATAATTTGGAAACAAGCACAAACGGTATAATTAATTCAGGAATGTAAATATGTGGTAAACAATCAAGAAAAGCATAAGAATGATAAACACAAGCAATATTCAGTGGTATAGTATCCTATGGGAGGGAGGACAACTGAGTGGACAAAGTGATGAGGTGGGGAAGATGAGGGGCACATAGGAATTTCTAGAGACTGTTAATGTTCGATTTCTCAAGTTTGGTGTTGCATATAAGTGTTCATTTTATTGACATTCTTTACACCTTATACATAGTATTTTGTAAATACTTGTTTGTGTTCAACAGCAGTGAAATTATAATCTCATTTCAGGCAACACCCCAGGGTTAGTTGAACTACATATTATACTCCTAGTATCTGTTACAGTCACCTCATTATAGTAATAAGGAAAATTAAGATAAAGTGGTTAAAAGCTTGTCTTAAGTCATACAGCCTAAAAGAACCAGAGCTAGGACCAAATTCATAGTCCACAAAAGTTTTCTTTTTGCTGTCCCATGCTTCTTTTTAGTTTAAATTCTTTGGGATATTTTTAATATGAGTGGAGTTATAGGTCTCCTTGTATTAGCCTTGTTAACAAGATTAACTTGATTGGAATCTCTGACCAGCAAGATTACTAAAGACAGAAAATAAGATCACTGAATTATTTCTTCTGCATTTTGTTTAGCTTTTCTTGCTAATTAAATAAATTGTCTTCAAGTGATATACTGTTTCAGACTACTTGAAATATTATTCTGAAAGTTTCTTTAAGTTTAATTGTTTATATAACATAAGATTAGAAGTAAACTTTTTTCATGGACTTAAAAACTGTAGCATTTTTACTCTATTGTAATTGTGAATCCGCATTTAACACTTATGTTAAAACTCAATAATTTATACAATTTTTAAAATGTTATAATTAGTCCTTATCTGGAAACTTTCTAAGGGAATAAAATGCCAAAGAAAGCATTTAATGGGATATGGGATAAAAATCCTTTAGAACACTTCAAAAGAGAGCAGAGAAATTGATGTGTATACTTTACTTACTTTATTATTCTCTTTCATAATGAGTACTGTAAACAGCTGTAGAAGAAATACATAAATTTTGATGAATTAGTTTAACTTTCATTTTGATTTTGCAGTGATCAAATAGGTATGTGAAAAACCAGATCATGAAAACTGGCTCACCAAATTAAAGCTACTTATTTAGTCCATAATGTGTGGTCAGATTTTCAGGTCTGTATCTTTTAAATTGAAGAGTATTTTGAAGATTTTTGTAACTTCATTAAGTGATTGCCATTTTCAGCAAAATTTTATGTTAAGTCTTAAGAAATACTTAAAGGTCCTTTAAGTCTTTCAGTAGGTATTAGCGTAAAAAACACAGTAAATAACTTCATAAATATTTTCTGATGATGGAGAAACTGAACTTTGATACTTTCTGTCCTTCATGTGCTTATTTTTATTTAGTATATGTCTACTTTACCTTTCCTATAATTTCCTAAACTAATGTTGCTTCTTTGGAAAATGCTACAAGGAAACCATGTTCTTACAATTGTATTTTGGGGAAAGCATGTGGGTGGTGTTGGATTCACTTGAGTAGAATTTTAATTAGATCTAGTGCATTCACTTTTATTAAAAGAAAGAATACTGATTCCTTTTTAGCATGCTAACCGTGCTTTATTCTGACAGAGGGCCCCCTTTTAATCTGTTCTTCGAGTCCCATCATTTATCTTTCAGAAACAGTTATGTCACTTTTCTCACTTCAAAATGTTTGATAATTTCTCTTCTTTATACTCAAAAACTAAAATATCCTTATTATGGCATTCAAGGCCATTTCTAAGGTGCCACTAATGTCCTTTCCAGACTAATTCACCACCCCATTCTTCCTTCTCTGCACCTCAAGCAGCTGCCCATGCACACTGTTTGTACACTGGATTATTCATCATTTCCATGCAATTATTTTTGGACCTCGTATGCTTCCTTGGAGCTCCTTTGCCTACCTGAAATATTCTCCTCCCCATTTCTGCATCTTTTCTTTCCCTGACCTCTGGCAGGTGAAATCCTAGGCATTCTTTAAAACCCAGTTTGGAAGACACCTCTGGTACCTTTCTCTTCTCCGCCTCACTCTCTCCTCCCATAGTACTTAGTCTGGGATTCACTGCTCTTATTGAATCTAAATGTACAATGAGTTGTTTGTGTCTGCTCCTCTGCCACCTGGTGAGCCCTGGTGGCCAGTTTTCAGCTTTATTAATTGAAGTCGTCTATCATAGTGGTTAAGAGCACAGATTCTGAAAATCCTCTTTGGAACCATTTTCCCGTCCAACTACTATCCCATATCTGTTCTTTCCTTTACTGGAAAACTCCTTGAAAGCGCTGCCAGTTTCTTTCCCATTTCACTTGGATTCCAGTCAGACCTTACTTCCATCACTCCAGCAAACGCCCCTTTTCAGGGGCACTAATGACCCCATGTGGCTAAATCTCCTGGTCAGTTCTCAGTCCTCAACGTACTTAGCCTGCCATACGTATTTCACACAATCTACCACTTTTTACTTTCATGTGCTAGAGAAAGTCCCTCATAAGATAGTCACCTTTTTCTTTTTTTTTTTTCCAGTTTATTTTGCTGACTCCCCTTCCTCTTTCAGACCTCTCATTTTTGGAGTGCTTTTTTCTATCAGTTCCTACTACCTAGGTGATCTCATCATGTCTCATGGCTTTCAGTACCATTTATATGCTGGTGAATCTCAAATCTAGAGTCCAGTTAATAACAAGCGTATTCTTCTAGTTGCTCAGGCCAGGATAACTTTGACCTCTCTCTCTCACACTGCCTGGATCCAGTCCTTCAACAATTTTATAGTCTGTCTAATTAAATATATCTAAAATTCTACCACTTCTTAACCATCCTCAGGGCCACCACCCTGGTCAAAGCCACCATCATCTCTCATGTAGATTATTGTAATAACCTCCTAATTGGTCTTCCTGCTTCTATTTTTGCCCCCTAGAGTCTGTTCTCCACACAGTAGCCACAGTGATCCTGTTAATATTTTTAAGTGAGATCTTGCTCACTGTCTTCCCATGGTTTCTTATTCACTTGGAAGTAAAGCTAATATTTTCACTATGACCTACAAAGCCTTATATGATGGAGCTACTCATTATCTCGCTGATCTCATTTCTACTATTTTCCCGTTTAATGTCTGTACTGCTTTCCTTGGTATTACTTGAAAATACCAGGAACACTTTCTACCCCAGAGCCTTGCCACATAATGTGTCCTCTGCCTGGAATGCTCCTCACCAGATATCCACATGGCTAGTTCACTCTCTTTCTTTAGTTCTTTACTCAAAATTATCATCTCTATGATATCCACCATCACTCCTCTCTAACATTTCTTATCTGCTTTCTCTCCTCTGTCATCAGCTTCTCATTAGCTCATATTGCCATACAGTTAGTCCCCTACATACGAACGAGTTCTGTTCCAAGAGTGTGTTTCTAAGTCCAGTTTGTGCGTAATTGCAACAAAGTTAGCCTGGGTACCCAACTAACACAGTTGGCTATATAGTACTGTACTATATAATAGGCTTATAATACTTTCCACACAAATATACATAAAAAACAAACAAACACAAAAAATAAAACATTGTTAATCTTACTGTACAGTACCTTGAAAAGCACAGTAGTACAGTACGACAGCTGGCATGCAGGGGCTGGCATCGAGTGAACAGGAAAGAAGAGTTACTGACTGGAGGAGGGAGAGGAGGTGGGAGATGGTAGAGCTGAAGGATCATCACAATGGGAGACAGAGGGCGAGCTGCAGTTTTACTCACGCCTGGCGTTGATGGCACAGGTTCTGGTTCCTTGCTGGATTCAATTCTATCTACCCTCTTGAAAAAATGATCCAGTGATGTCTGAGTAGTAGCTCTTTCTTTCTCGTCCTAGAAGACATTATAGGAATGGATCGCATTCTGAACAGCTGATGCAACCTTTGTGTACCATTCTACATTCAGGTCCTGTGCCTCAGAAACGGTAACAGTGTCTCCTCAAATAAAGAAAATCCCCTTGCGTTCCCTGCGACGTGAATCTCTTCAGTTCTTCAGTTACTTCTTCTTCCTCTTGTCACTCCACTCTCGATTATTTTCACCTTTGTTTCCATCATTATCGCTTGGCGCTTCTTAGCAGTACCAGCTACATCACCGCTGCTTTTACACTTGCTTCTGGACATCCTGGGCTTGTAATAAAGATACTGTACTACTGTACTCTATACAGTACTGTATAGTAAAATACACAAAAGCACAACCACTTGTAGAGGATTCACGCACATGACAATGTACGCCAGACACATGAACTAACTTACGTGATTGGACAGGCAGACTCACGTTCAACTCTTTATCGTTTGGTCATGTGACAACCACCACATAGTAGATAGTTTTAGGATATAGAATCAGAAAGAAGTTTTGTTTGGCGTGGGGATTTCGGTTTGCTTGCTTGGTTTTTTCAGACAGAGAAACTTGAGCATTTTCCGATGATAAGAGTAAAGACTCAGTGAGTAAAGAGAAGTTGAAGATACATCAGAGGAGGCAGAACAAGATGGCATCCAGATCCCTGATCTTAGGCATTTTCTTACAGAAAGCAATTATATTAACTATATTAATTATATTAACTAACAGAGAGAAGGATTTCTATTTATCTTCACACACGTCAGCAAAAATTAAGACTGCAGTGATTCTGTGATGTCATAATGTATAACTGTAAAAGGTAGACTCCAAATCTTTAGCGTTAAATAATGAGAAAAATGCAATAGGCACTTACTAAAAATTAAAATTAAAAATGGCATTGCCCCATATTCCATTCATTAACGGTCCTATTCTTTGCTTTTACTTTCTATATAGGTAAGTTTTGAGATTTTTTTTGCACCTGTCTCTTGTTTCTTAATTACTAGAATTGCAGTATTTACCCTTAAAACTATAGACCCTCCTAAAGTCTGATGAGTGAAATATTCTTTTTCTTGTAGCTGCAAAAGAGCAGACTGCATTCTACATCATAAACTCTCTTTACAGCTATTATTTTTAAGAAGGTTGATTTGTAAGACACCCAGACTTTAGAGATTAGTGCCATGTCCTGCAAAAGTAACCTTTTACCTCCTAAAGTTCTAAAAGCCTGATTCATTATACTAAATCTTGTGTTGCTTTGGTAATAACATTTAAATTGACATTCTGTTTCCTGTAAAATATGCTTTTTTTTTCCTAAACCAAAATGGACTTGTTGGTACTTCCCTTCTCCTTCTATACTGTGAAAGTAATAAAACCATTTTTTTCTGAATTTTTTAACAACAGCACTCTATTTTTAAATACAGTCTTACATAGAACCAAATAAATTTAATAAATTTTAGAAAAGGACTTATTTCTTACACAATTATCCTTTTCATATTTTATGGAAAATTGTAACCCTTTAAAGTACCACTTTGGAGTCCTTAAGGAGAACAGTTTTAAAAAAAATTGTTGTAACCTATTTCTATATTTTACATGTTGGCCTAATTTTAGTATGTTACTTTTGTAATTTTATCATTTGTTTTATCAGTTGCTGTTCGCAGTACTGTTGGAAACTGAGACATTTTGAAACTTAATTCCTCCTCTAAGAAAGCTTACCCTAGTCCATTCCAGCAGCTAAAGCACTCCCTACTCTGTGCTGTATTCTGAGCACCATCTTGTGCTTATCACATTGAATTATAGCATTTGTTCACCTGTCTTCCTTTATAAACTGTGGATGATTCTACCCCTAGAACCCAGCACAATAACAGGAAAATGACCTCCATTCACTGATTGTTTGTCAGACACTGAGCCAAGCATGGTACATACATAGACTCTCATCTTCAACCTTCTACTGCTGAACAAGGAGAGGCAAAGAGAGGTTTTTAAGTGGTAAATACGTGGTAGAGCAAGGAAGCACACTTATTTCACTCTTGAGTTCACATGGAGTCTGCCTATTTCTGTTTGTCTATAACACAGATGTAGACATTCTTCATCTGCAGTTTAACAATATCAAGTATAAATCCTGTTGAAGAATTGTGCCAGAGTTAATATTTAATAGTAGTTAATATCCCAGACTCTGAAGCCAGACTTCCTGAATTCAAACTGTGGGCAGTTTACTTAACCTCTCTGTTCTTTAGTTTCACCATCTTTAAAATGGGGATAATAGTGGGACCTACCACATGGAGTAGTAGTAAGGATTAAATAAGTAAATGCAGCAAAGGACTTAGAGGTCCTGGCACATTGTAAACATGAAATAAATACTAACTGTTATTATTTGTTTTGTTTACATTGCACTATTCCTTATATATTTGTTCAGTAGTTCTCTCTATATATATTTTAAATCACATTTGATTATTTGTATAGTTAAGCCTGCCTTCCTAACTCTACTTGATTAGCAGATAGATCTATTTACTGTATTAACGCATTTCATGTTATAGTCTGACTAGATGTTTTTGTTTCTACAAGCTGCAAGAGATATTTATTTAATTATTTAATCCATTTATTGAGATCCTGCTATATTGGAGCATCTATGCTAGGCACAGGGGATATAGTCATGAGCAAAACAGGTGGAAACTCTGCTCTCCAGCTGCTCAGAGCAGTGATCTCAAACATATTTTTAAATTTCACATCTCTGTCAATAAACATTCTTGAGCATGCACCCCCAAAATGAATACTTAATTATTTGTAAGTGATATATGTGTCTTTCTACTAGTCTATTGTATAGATTTTTAAATAAACTGAAAAATTGAAAGTAAAAAGGTAAAGATAAATAGAAATTAAAATTCTAATATTCTCTTTCCCTTGGGGTGTGTTCACCCCTCTTTGGAGTCCACTGACTTAAAATAAAGACAGACACTCAGAGAAACAAAAAAGAGTAAGCATGTGAAGGAATAGTTCTCTGTGTCAGGAGCCTAACTTCATCTGGGAGGCCAGTGAAGACTTTCCTAAGGAAGCAACATTTAAGATAGGATCTGAAAGGATGAGTTTGGGATTCCCTAGGCAAAAAGATTAGGGGTGAAGTGTAACACAAATAGTGTTTATAGACAAAAGCATGATGTGTTCAAGACACTAGAAAGACTGTCATTGTGAATGGAGAGGCAGCGTCCTAGGAGTGTTAGAGAGGTTGTCAGAATGGACCAGGTGGTACAAGGCTTATTATATACTATGTTAAGCATTTAGATCTTAATTCTAAGAGTCATGGGAAATTCTGGAGGAATTTAAGGAGAAGTAACATGATCAGATAATCACCTTTCTAGTTCTATTTGGATGATATTTTTCTCCCTTACTGGTTGCTGCTAAAAACAGGTCCAAAATAGTATACCTCAACAAAGGATTTGAGGGACAAGTCTTATGTAGCAAATTATTGCTTAATACACTAAAAGTAATCTAATAATCATGTTGTGAGATTTTGTAACAGAAAAGGGGTAGTATATTCTGAAAAGAAAAAGTAAGACGAGGGCAAATAAAATTTTAAATGTTTCTCTTATTTTCAAGCAATCTGAAATACAAAACCCAGGAAACAAGTCGATACCACCTACACTTATACTGTCTACTGTCTTTAGCTTACAATGGTTAGCACTTTCCTGTGAGCTTCTCACTCTGGCTCTTTTAACTTTGTAATCGAAGAAAAATCCAAATGATAATTCCAATTATGATAAAAACAACAATCATGATAGCAAAAAAAAACAACTCACATGGTGGCACAGTTGTGAGCACCTTACGTGTGTTACCTAATTTCATCCTCACAGTGACTTTACAAAATTGGTACTATTAATATCCCATTTTTATAAACAGGGAGCTAGTAGGTGATAGAGACAGACTGGAAGCTACACTCTTATCTACTGTGCTCTGCTTTCTCTCTTAAGCTACTCCATTAGGTGGTGATAGATGGTATAAAATAAGAACCAGGGGCTTCCCTGGTGGCGCAGTGGTTGAGAGTCCGCCTGCCAGTGCGGGGGACACGGGTTTGTGCCCCGGACCGGGAGGATCCCGCATGCCGCGGAGCGGCTGGGCCTGTGGGCCATGGCCGCTGGGCTTGCGCGTCCGGAGCCTGTGCTCCGCAGCGGGAGAGACCACAACAGTGAGAGGCCCGCGTGCCGCAAAAAAAAAAAAAAAAAAAAAGAACCAAAATCACTATCTCATGGGAAAGAATTGCTTGCCCCTCTGGATTAAAAAATAATAATAATAAAAGTTTAAAAACCTTTTAATATGAGGAGCAGGAAGTTAATATTAAATGGCTTTTTTTCTTTTTCTGGCTACACAGTTTATCATTTCAATATACTGTGATACATAAGATGTCCATATCGATTATATGATATCTCTTATATATAAATGTGTAAGATCTGAGAATTACACAAAAACTAATAAAAAATATAATTTCTGTTTCCTGGAACCTATACCTTTTCAAATGACTATTATTTCAAAGCAGTTTTCTGAGCAGGAAAGTGGTAAATGAAACTGCTCTTCTAACAAAATAGCATGACAATGTAGGCAGGAGTGAAGGGACAAACATCAGCTTTAATTAGGAAGTAGCTGTAATAATTAGGACATGAGGTAATAGCAAGTGTAATTAAAGTGGCCATCTAGAAGTGGAGCTGAAGTTGTATATTTGAGGTATATTTCAATGGAAGAATTGGTAGAGCTTCGTGTCTGACTAAGCATAGGGATTAATATTTATACTGCCAACTCTGTGGCGGCCTGGAGGGGTGGGATGGGGAGGGTGGGAGGGAGGGAGACGCGGGAGGGAAGAGATGTGGGGGCATGTGTGTGTGTGTAGCTGATTCACTTTGTTGTAGGGCAGAAGCTGACACACCATTGTGGGGTAATTGTACCCCAATAAAGATGTTAAAAAATAAAAAAAAAAAAAAAAAAAAAATATTTATACTGCCAAGAGTAAATGAGCTTTTATTCATTGTTTTTGATACTTGGAGGTGGTAAATTTTTTATTCTCTTGATTTTTACATTATACTTAAATACAACCAAAATTGTGAGATGTGATAGTCCAGCATTGCATTATTTAAATTTAAAACCATCTCATACTTTGTTTATGCTGTAATGAAAATCTGCAGGGCATAAATGAGATCAAGTCAGACCCTACTCAGCAGCATATGGTGCTTTTCCAATGGCTGGCATTGAAGTTCTGTTTGCATGGCTGTTGGATGTCACCACTATTAGCAGGTGTTGCCATGAAATGTGCACTGTAATGTTGAGCCAGTAAAGTGAAAATGTGCTTTGCAGCACAATGGAACCTTTCGAAATACCTATAGTTCCCTTTAAAAATGAGACTTTTTTAATACTAAGTTTACAACTTCTTTCTCATAGTATTGTCTTCATAATATTGTCTTCCACTGTTGTATGGAATTCTCAAAAGCAGATCCCGAATATTTTTGTAATATGTAAACTAAAAGTGTTCACAAAAATATTACTACATTATTATCACATGTGGAGCTTGTGCCATATGCACAGAAGATATTTAAAAATATTTCATGACTGAATTTAAAATCATCTATAATTTAAATTGGAAAAACTAAAGAGTGATTTAATTTTGTTTTGCAGTGATCGGCATGTTGGTAAAATTTATTCCAAATCCTCTTCCTTTCTGGATTATGTCAGAAAGTCTCTAAAGAAGCTTGGATTAGATGAGTCCAAGGTCAGTATATGATTACCCATTGTTTTTATAAGAAACAAGAGAACTTCTATGGGGTTATGAATTGAGATAATACAAAATTATTTGCCCTCTACTTTTCTCTTATTCATGAAAAACATCTAAATTATGTTGAAACCAAACTTCAGTTACCTTTATTCCAGTTCACCTTTTCTGTCAATATTATACAGATAGTTTGCTGTTGTACACCTCCAGAGTGATTCCCCTTTCAGGTTTATTCAAGTAAAACTGTGTCAATTTTCAAATCAAAATAGACTTAAAAAGCAAGAGCAAATGGGAATTGTAAGTACATCAGGAGACGATGGTTTTAATTTTAAACTGCATGTATTTAAAGGCTGTATAACCCATTAAAATTAAAAATCTTAAATTCAAAAACCCTTTGAATGGGAGAATCCTGGAAAGTGGTAATGTCATAGAAAGCCCAGGGTAATAATTGAGAACATATTGTTGAATACACAAAAGGTAAGCTGATGGACTAGTGGTAATAAGTAGTCTAACACTGAGAAAAAAATAACTCTCAACATGATTCAGATGAGTTATTAACTAAAATATTAAGTTGAATCTGGATCACTGTGGTATTTTGAATTGATTATAAATTGAAATAAAGAATAAAATAGTTGGTTAAGGAATGGTGATTAAGGTGGTTAAGGTTTCTTCTTGAAAGAGAAAAATTATACAGATATGGTTAAGTTATATCAAAGCCAGAGGGTATTATTATTTATTGTACCAATTATCCATTTACTCCCCAGTTGCTTTATTACTTAAAGCAATTAGACTGGTACGAATAAGTTTCCTCCTCTGTAAAATAGCTCTGAAAAAGCATTTCTAATTCATAGGATTTAAGAAAAATTAAATGAGGTAATAGACATAAAATGCTGAATACAATGTACATAGTAAGTGCTAACTAAATAATACTAGTTTTTATGATTCTTATCTTTGTATATGTACTACTTATAATAATACAATTGATATGACTCCTATAAACATTTTTATTTAGTCACCAAAATGAAGATCCTTCTAGTCTTGCATAAATAAGAATAGACAGTGTTATCTTAGTTATTTTATTTCTGTTTTTTAAAATATTTTTAATCAGACTGGTCTTCCTTCCAATTAGTCTTTCTTAATGCATATATTTACGTCATGTCTCAATTCCGCATCTTACATTTACTATCAGGAACACAACCTAAGCATAATTTTTACAAATATAGAGCTAAGTTTTTACTTAAACTAAAAATGTATTATCCTTTGTCAAAAACCAAACTGTAAAAATCCAGAAAGAGTGTTACTTATTTTTCGTGATGGCTTTCTCTTCCCAGGTTTGTCTCTAATAATAACCATAGTAAATGTTTCTTAATATGCTTATTATGTTACTGATTAGAATATTAATAATAGCTAATATTTACTAAGCACTTACTATATTATAGTTATTATGCTAAAGACATCATAACATTATCGCATTTACTCTTCACTAAAAGAGTAAGATACTATTATTATTCCCAATGTAATGATCTAGAAAGAGAGGCTTACAAAAAGGCAAGTCATTTTCTCAGCGTTGAAGAGCAAGTGGCAGAGCTGGAACTTGAACGCAGATTCAGCTTACATCAGAACCTCCACTGTCAACCACCACTGTACTGAGAAGTGAAATTAAAAACAAAAGGAAAAAGACTAATGTAGCTAAGTATCACCATAAAATATCAGTCTTAAATGATTACCTTTATTAGTTAGTAAAGACAATTAATAGTGCCCTGCTGATTTTTCTCTTAAAACTATTTAAGTTCATTGAAAGATAAATATGTTGAATAAAATGGGTGAGGAAAAGAAAAGGAACAAGAAACCCAAGCTGGAAGGGGAGGAAAGTACAGAACCTAATAAGGCATTTCAAAGGTAGGGGGGTGAGAGGAAGCAAATAGATGAGTACGTGTTTTGAGGGGTTTTTTGTTTGTTTTTATGTTAAACAAGAGGAATTGAGAGTTGTGTCTGTCAGGCCAGAGTGGTTGGAAATAGGATAAGTTATTAAAACCAAGCTTATAGTTCTGATATAATACAAAATCCTATTATTTTTCTCCCACATTATGAAATATCAGTGCTAAAATGAAGATTTTGACCACAAACACAATAAGAAGAGATTTATGAATAGTTTTATTTAAAAAATGGAATTAATTTTCACAAGATTCTAATTACTAAAAAGTATCAAAACCGCTTAAATTTAAAATATTTGATATACCAAAGTGTTTAAAAGATCTTTGACTAAATTTATAATCATTTACTAACAAACTTTTGTATATAATTGAAAGTGTGGTGACTACCACTGATGTGTTTCTGATCTCTCAAAGCACATCTCTTCATATTCAAAACTATGTAAGCAAGTGAAGTGCCTAGAAACCTCCTAACATGCTCTGATACTTTCTTAGTCACAAGAAATCATGTAAACATGAGGAAAAACAACATTCCCAGACAAATCATCATTCCAAAGACCAGAACAGAACAGCATGTGCTGAATATATAAGTGGTTCATACACAGCTTAAAATATCAATCCATAAGCCCTGTAGTCAGCTGTGACAGACAGCACTGGACATTTTCTCTTAGAGCAGGATTTTGTCAAACTCAGCACATTTGGATAATTCTTTATTGTGGAGAACTAACGTGTGCTTTGGAGGATGTTTAACATCTTTGACCTCTACCCACGAGGTGTCTGCAGTAGCGCACTAATTGTAACAATCCAAAATAAATAAATTTTTAAAAAATCTCCAGACATTGCCACAAATGTCCTGGGGGTCAAAATCACCCCCAGTTAAGATCCGCTGTCTTCAAGCATTTGTCATTTTAGTGATTCCATTAACATTCCCATTACAGACCCCATATTATCTTAAAATGCCATGTTACACCAAGAAACATAGAGTGGGGAAATGGGGAAAAGCAGTGATTCTGTTCTTATATTTTGAAGACTTTATCAAAATGATCCCCTCCTTGATTTTTAATTTTTTATAGCCTTAACCGTTTAAGGGTGATATTGTTTCACCCCTGCATAAGATACAGTTCTGTTTAAGAAGAGTGTTTAGATTTCACAGCAAAGCCAAGCCACTGAAAACAATAAATTGTGGCAGAACATCAGCTACCTTATATCTGCAAGTATACTGTTTATAATAGATGGACTGCTTAGAATGAAATTTTACAGTAATATTCTTTGTAATTAAGTAAAGTTCAATTACTTCTTTATAAAATATTTTAATACAACTTTACAGTTGTCTGAAATAACGAAATCCTAGTGATTAGCTTTACCTAGACCTTAAAAAATATTTTTAAATTTTATCTTCTGTTCCAAACTTTGGCATCTCACCAAATTTCAGAAAACCTTTAAAATTGTATTTAAGTTTTCATATTCATGGTCCACAGCATTTTTTTCTTCTTTTGTATTAATTTTCTCTCTTTCTCCTTCCACATGCATGTACTGCACACACACGGATACATGAGCGTACACACACACACACACACACACACACATACACATCCGTAAATTTTTGAAGCATCAAATTTTAAAAGCAGCAAAACCACTATTGCTTGCTAGACAAAGAACGAGCTGGAGCATTTGTCCATAAGAAGGGGAAATAAAAGGAGCTTATGTTCTAGAGCTTGCATGTATGTGTGTTTGTGTGCTGTATACATATGATGAATATTCAAATAAATATTACTCTCAGATATTGAGAATGAAATAGACAATAAAACTGGTGATTTAACAGGAGTGGGGTGTGTGCTGTTGAATGGACAAAGTTGAAAATCACTAAGATAGAACCTTAGTGGAAGGGATAGAGGATAACTCAGAAAATTATCCTTAAATATTTCTCCAAAACAGGCCAGCAAAAGCAAAACTTTTGAGACCAAAATCATTTAGTTATTCACCAGCAAACATTTATTTTGAAGAATCTCCCATGTGCCAAGAAGAGTGGAAACTCTGGAGCTACAAAGATAATTAAGACATAACCCATGAGAAAAGAAAACAAGTAATTATAGCATGAACTTACAATGTTAGACATATATTAAGTATGTATGCTTGGAGTGACTCACTCTGCCTTTAAGATTTCTCAGAGGACATTGATGCCTTAGCTTGGTTTTGAAGGGTACATAGGAGTTCATTAAGCAAACAAGGTGGGAAGGTAGGGAGCAGGGAATTTCAGGTGTGTGTGGTGGGGGGAATAGCTTGTACAAAACCACAGAGAGTAAGAAACATGATTCTGGACTCAGCACAGCTGGAGCATAAAGCAAGTAGAGGAGACAGTGGTGAGAGATGAGGCCAAAGGACTAGGCACATGTGGAGAGACCAAATAAACTGATCTTTGGACATTAGATCAAAGATTAATTAGTAGTAATCATAATCACTAGGTGGTTTCAATGTAAGTGGGAGGGCAACAAAAAATACAAGGAGCTCATAAACTTCCATGTAGTAATATTCAGTGGTTCCTCGGTATTCATGGGGAATTGGCCCCCCACTGATAACAAAACCCAAGGATGCTCAGGTCCCTTATATAAAATGGTATAGTACCATTTTATATGGTATAGTCAGCCCTCTGTATCTGTGGGTTCCACATCTATGGATATGGAGGACTGACTGTATCCAGAAATGATCTACGTTATATGAGGTCATCTGACCCTAAAGAAACAGCGAATTCCTGATACAGTTTAAATATATATAGGAAGCCTGTCATCTTTGGTGATATGCAAAGAACATGTGCATTATTCCCATAAGTAAGTTCCTGCTGCTTTTTACAGCCACTATAATAACACAGGCATACCTCAGACTGTGGGTTCAGTTCCAGAGCACCACAATAAAGTAAATACCGTAATAAAGCAAGTCACGTGAATTTTTTGGTTTCCCAGTGCATATAGAAATTATGTTTACACTGTACTTTAGTCTGTTATGTGTGCAATAGCATTATGTCTAAAAATATAATGTACATGCCTTAATAAAAAATATTTTATTGCTACCCTCTTGCACTGTTGGTGAGAATGTAAATTGATACAGCCACTATGGAGAACAGTATGGAGGGTCCTTAAAAAACTAAAAATAGAATTACCATATGACCCAGCAATCCCACTACTGGGCATATACCCAGAGAAAACCATAATTCAAAAAGACACATGCACCCCAATGTTCACTGCAGCACTATTTACAGTAGCCAGGACATGGAAGCAATCTAAGTGTCCATCAACAGACGAATGGATAAAGAAGATGTGGCACATATATACAATGGACTATTACTCAGCCATAAAAAGGAATGAAATTGGGTCATTTGTAGAGATGTGGATGAATCTAGAGACTGTCATACAGAGTGAAGTAAGTCAGAAAGAGAAAAACAAATATCGTATATTAACGCATATATGTGGAACCTAGAAAATGGTACAGATGAACTGGTTTGCAGGGCAGAAATAGAGACACAGATGTAGAGAACAAACGTATGGGCACCAAGGGGGGAAAGTGGCGGGGGTGGTGGTGGGATGAATTGGGAGATTGGGATTAACATGTATACACTAGTATGTATAAAATAGATAACTAATAACCTGCTGTATAAAAAAATAAAATTCAAAAAGTAAATAAAAATACTTTATTGCTGAAAACTGCTGACCATCATCTGAGCCTTCAGCAAGTCCTAGTCTTTTTGCTGGTGCAGACTCTTGCCTCGATGTAGGTGGTGCTGACTGAGCAGGGTGGTGGCTGCTGAAGGCTGGGGTGGCAATTCCTTAAAATACGGCAACCATGAAGTTTGACCCACAGATTGACCTTTCACATTTTCTCTGTAGCAGGCAATGCTGTTGGATAGCATTTTACCCACAGCAGAACGTCTTTCAAAATTGGAGTCAATCCTCTCAAACTCTGCTGCTACTTTATAAACTAAGTTTATATAATTTTCTAAATCCTTTTTTGTCATCTCAACAGTCTTCACAGCATCTTCACCAAGAGTAGATCCCATCTCAAGAAACCACTTTCTTTGCTCATCCATAAGAAGCAACTCCTCACCTGTGAAAGCTTTATCGTGAGGTTGCAGCAATTCAGTCACATCTTTAGGCTCCACTTCTAATTCTAGTTCTCTTGTTGTTTCTGCCACATCTGCAGTTACTTCCTCCACTGAAGTTTTGAACCCCTCAAAGTCATCTATGAGAGTTGGAATCAGCTTCCTCCAAACTCCTGTTAATGTTGTTATTTTGACATCCTCCCATGAATCATGAATGTTCTTACATCTAGAATAGTGAATACTTTCCAGGATGTTTTCAATTTACTTTGCCCAGATCCATCAGATGAATCACTATTTATGGCCTTACAAAATGTATTTCTTAAGTAAGACTTAAAGTCAAAATTACTGCTTGATCCATGGGCTGCAGAATGGATATTGTGTTAGCAGCATAAAAATAGCATTTTAATCTCATTGTGCATCTCCATGAGAGCTCTTGAGGTGCATTGCCAATGAGCAGTAATATTTTGAAAAGAATCTTTTTTTCTGAGCGGTAGGTCTCAACAATAGTCTTAAAATATTCAGTGAACCATGTTGTAAACAGA
This sequence comes from Tursiops truncatus, assembly GCF_011762595.2. NCBI lineage: Eukaryota > Metazoa > Chordata > Mammalia > Artiodactyla > Delphinidae > Tursiops > Tursiops truncatus. Next base: position 36,349,012 of record NC_047044.1, on the reverse strand, counting down.
TGTGCTATCATCCAGGCTTTGTTGTTCTATTTATAGAGCACAAGCAGAGTAGATTTAGCATAATTCTTAAGGGTCCTAGGATTTTTGGAATGGTAAATGAGGTCAGCTTCAACCTAAAGTCACCAGCTGTTTTAGACCCTAACTGACAAAAGAGATTTCAGCCTATTCTTTGAAGCTTTGAAGCCAGGCATTGACTTCTCCTCTTTAGCTATGAAAGTCCTAAATGGCATCTTCTTCCAATATAAGGCAGTTTCATCTACATTGAAAATCTGTTGTTTAATGTAGCCACCTTCTTTAATTATCTTAACTAGATCTTCTGGATAACTTACTATAGCTTCTACATCAGTACTTGCTGCTTCACCTTGCACTCTTATGTTACAGAGACAGGTTCTTTCCTTAAACATCATGAACCCACCTCTGCTAGCTTCAAATTTCTTCTGCAGCTTCCTCACCTCTCCCAGCTTTCATAGAATTGAAGAAAGTTAGGGCCCTGCTCTGGATTAGACTTTGGCTTAAGGGAATGTTGTGGCTGGTTTGATCTTCTATCCAGACCACTACAACTTTCTCAGTATCAGCAATAAGACTTTTCTTTTCATATCATTCATATGTTCACTGGAGTAGCACTTTTAATTTCCTTTAAGAAGTTTTCCTTTGCATTCTCAATTTGGTACCACATCCACCTACCTTGAGTTCTAGCCAAGGGTATATCAGCAGCCTCATTCCTACCATCTACTGGTGAAAATAAGGTCAATTGCTAACCTATCTTCTGATCAGGTAGTGTGTGGGTAGAATCTCTGAACAACTATGTATCTCTCATCCAATCATACGACCCATTCCCCATGAAGTTGAAGTCTGGTCCACCTTTGTGTACCTGGACCCCCTTATATAGATCTATAAAAAGATGATTTTAATAAATAAATGGAAGAGAAGAGAAAAATCTTCCATGGAAAAGAATTCTAAATAATTTATTTGGATATTGCACCCTCACTCCTTAAGTGTGGGCTGCAAGTTGTGACTTTCTTCCAAAGCATACAACGTGGAAAGGGGAAAAGGAGGAACATTACAGTTAAGAAACCTGACAAATACTATCTCGGCCAAGTACTCAAGGTCAATATCTACAGTGATAAATCATATGGATAGTATGTACCCTTCATATGATGTGAGGAATATCATACTTAATTCTGTAGTCTTCCTCTCAAAGCCCATATAGCCCCAGTCTAATTATGAGGAAAACATCTGACAAATCCCAGTGAAGGAAGATCCTACACTGTGCTTGACTGGTACTCCTCAATACTGTCAAGGTCATCAAAACCAAGGCAAGTCTTGTGAGTCAACTATACTCCAATAAAAAGAAAAAAGAAAAAAAATAAAAGGCGAGTCTGAAAAACTGTCACAACCAATAGGACTAGATACAATGTAATAAACTGGATGGGATCCTGGAACTGAAAAAGGACATTAGGTAAAAAGTGAGAAAATCCGAATGAAATGTAAACTTTAGCTAATAGTAATATATCATTATTGGTTCATTTACTATAACAAATAACTGTATTGTAAAGTGTTAATAATAGGGGAAACTGGATGTAGGGTATATCTAAACTCTGTTATCTTCAAAATATCTTTAAATCTGAAACTTCTAAATTATGTTTATTTTTTAAAAATAATGTGAGCCAAGCTAATGTTTATTGAACCTTTGCTTTGTGCCAAACATTGTGCTAAAAGCTTTGTTTATGTTATCTCACTGAATGCTAAGGATGACTTTATGAAATGAATAGTTATCCTCATTTTATAGGTAAGGAAATTGAGACATAGGTTAAGTGGATTTCTTAAAGCTCAAATCTAGGAAATTGGGGAGGAAGGATTCCAATGCAGTCTGTCTAACTGTAGTGCCAATGCTCCTTTTTGTCATATCCATATAACTTATTAACAGACATTGAGTTCAAGAAGAACGCTTAGCATTTTTCTACAACTAGTGTTCATCAGACAAATAAGCCTACAAGGAAGAATAAAGAGAAAACTCTGTGCTTGCCAGCAGACAAAATAAATGTACTTCTAAAGCAGATTGAAGAATTGAGGTTTGAAATAAAGGCAGAAGAAACTCAAGGAATGATGAATCTACTGAAGCATTTAAAGAAGAGATGCTTATATCCAGAACTTTGATTTTTGAAACTTTTGCAGACAGGATGAAGTTGATCGAGCATTTGAAGTGTGTTGAATCATAGGACATATACTAACACAGGGGTCCCCAACCCTCGGGCTGAGGACCGGTATAGGTCTGTAGCCTGTTAGGAACTGGGCCGCACAGCAGGAGGTGAGCGGCGGACGAGCGAGCGAAGCTTCATCTGCCGCTCCCCATCGCTCCCCATCACTCACATTACCACCTAACCCATTGCTCCCATTACCGCCTGAACCATCCACCCCCCCACCAACCCCCCTCCACATCCGTGGAAAAATTGCCTTCCCTGAAACCGGTCCTTGGTGCCAAAAATGTTGGGGACCGCAGATCTAACACATAAGCTGTATTGGAGTTAAAATGTCAAAAAAATTGTAAGAAAAGTAAGGGAGAAAACCTAAAGCTCCTCAATATGACTGCTCCTTCACTGTCTCTCACCCAGTTTCTCTTTAGGACTGGATATCTCCCTGAACCTAAATGACAGCTCACTGAGCTAAGGCCCTGTTATACAGCTCAACTAATATTAATCCCTTTTTCTCGAGTCTAGGAGATGGGCAGCAGGGAGCAATGGAATTCATGACCAAAACTCCCAACTGCCATTCAATGTGCACTTCATCTTGTAAGTTTCCATGTATGTCCTTGCCTAAGTATGATCTACACTCAGGCACTTCCTCAATTCTGATGCCTCCTTTATCTCTAGGATGCTTGCCCTATCTTGGCTCTTACTGGATTTAACACCCAATAATGTCATCTGTAAAATAAGACCATGAATATACATATGTTACAAATTGATATTAGAATTAAAAAACAGTGTCTTCATAAAACTTCCATAGATTCTCTGATCTAATCTTATGAGATACATATTAATATAATTATATCCACCAAACTTTTGGTGTAAGAACAAGGCCATTTATTTTGTTTTGTTTTTTGCACACAGCTTTGCATATAGTTTTACAAGTTGGATTTCTACCTTAACGTCTGTCCATCAAACATACCTGTAATGCATAGTTTACAGTATCCAGCTTTGGATTAATCAAAGTAAAGCAAAAGACTTCCACTTTTTTTTTTTAATAGAAAAGTAAAGGTGATGTTCTCACCTTTTCTCTTCAAAATTACACAAAAGCAACAAATAAAAAGAGAAATAGAAACACAAACTCCTTTTTGACAAAATCAAAAAGCATATTAAATCTCAAACCATGTACATTATGAAGTACAGTGAAGGTAAAGAAGGATGCAGAAAGATGCCAAGAGAAATTGCCCAGGTTACAGATCACCAACAAAACCAACAATATAGTTCTTTAAAGTAGCATATCCTGAGGAACAAAATCAACAATTCCTAGTTTGGAGCAAATGCAGTTGATGACCAGGGTGGTGCTTCTTGGTTTGACATAAAGGGGAGACAGAATATTGGAGAACCCAAGGAGTCACATTGAAAAACCATGTTTGTAGGAAGCAGTATGCTGATGAGGCAGGATTGAAAAAAGATTGTGAGTTCTGAGTTGTCCTGTAACTGCTGATCTCACATGACAGGACAGAAGTGAAGACTAAAGGCTATAATTCGAACACATACACAATTTTTTTGAGATGAGAGTTTTTGCTGGCTTGAAGTGCAGACCTAGATCTAGTCCAATATACTCTACTGCAAAAATTTGGTCCAGGAGGTACTCATTTGATTCAAAGATGGGCAAAATTTTAAAAAGGGTTGGAGAGAAGGCCATAATCTGCTTGGGTTTTATACCAAAGGGGAGATCTTTTCTGGAAAGCTACACTAGAAATTGGATGAGACGAAGCTTTACTTGTCACTGTTACCTACCCTTTTGTATTTTTTGAACTCAAAAGAAATTTCATGTAATAGAAAAAGAATAGGGGCTTTGAAAAAATATTTAGATAGTTTCAAGGAAATCTGAATACAAATCCTTTCAGATTTTGGACTCTCTTTATTCAGTCTTTCATTTGTTTTGACCACATATAATTTGAGAGCAATTCCTTCTGGTGACGTTCCTTAATCAGGCCTTTCACAGAGGCATTCAACTTATAGAGAAACAACTTTGCCTTTTGTATTTGTATCTCATTGGTTTTGTAATATTTATTCATGTCATATTATAATATAACTGGAATAACAAGTTTAAGAACAAATACAATTAATTCAGTAGGCATAAAGCTCAAGTGGTGGGAACAGAAACATGTAAATGATCTAGAAAGTGGCCTACTAGCGACAAAGGTTCAGTGTACTATGGGTGTCATATGTTTTAGAGAAAAAAACAGCAATGCTTGTTGATGGATTTGTTAAGTGGATGTTAGAAGAAATTACCTTAAATATGAATATATGTCCTCACTGTATTCCTTTTGCCCTTGAGTTATTCTTTAGGATATATAGTTTTAGATATATTGTTTAAATTTTAATTTTGTTCAAGAACTGTTTATTGAGCTCCTACCTACTGTGCACCCCAAGCATAGAAACAAGTGAAAGTAAGCATTTCATCACTACTTGTTGAAATCAAACAAAGTTAATAGGCTGTTATTGGTGATTTTACTTAGGATATACTGAATAACCTATATTGGTACAGAAGATTTAAATGAAAGAATTTAGTTATATTGACTTGTTTCATGGATATCCTTAGAGCTCTTCAGACACCTAAGGTTGTTTTAAATTGTTATGTTTGTTTTACTTTAGGGTATGTTTGATTAGAAAAAAATATTTTTAACTGTTATTAAATTTATTATTGTTATTTTATCTTGAAGCTGCCAGAAAGAATTATAATGGACTACTATGAGAAGTACAAGCCTAGAATGAATGAGCTGGAGGCTTTTAATATGGTAAATCTCAGAATTAAACATACTAAATTGAATATGTTGCTAGACTTGAGTAGGCTCCTATTAAATTTTTTTATGGGGCCAACCAATCTGTGTTGTTTTTCTCTTAATGTAGAAAAACCGTTTTGGATCATTTCCTATTTTAGAACTATATTAGGTGTCAGTAATGTAATAAAGAGAACACATGGTAGATTTCTCTTAAAGTGTATTATAAATGCATGGAAAGAAGTTTTAGAGTTCTTTGAACACATATTGGTCTCAATGCAGTTATTTCACAAGCATTCCTTTTAATGAATTTCGTTCTTAGTACCCCTTTAAAAGCTTTCTATCACATATGTATGATTGCTTTTGGATTCTATCCCAAAGTCACTCAAAGGACATTCTTTTCCTTTTACTGTTAAAGAAAAACTTTTGATCTCTGAAGTATTTATTTTCTGAAGATGTACGATGAGTATTGGAGCTTTGGCCTTACATGAGTTTCTGTAGATACATTTTCTTAAACAAGTGTTAAGCTAGTATTTTTGTTTGTTTTAAAGTACCACTGTCCTATCTTATACTTTCTTTTAGTTGAAAGTTGTTCTGGCTCCTTGCATAGAGACATTGATTCTTCTGGATCGGCTTTGCTACCTGAAAGAGCAGGTAAATTATGTTAATTTTAAATGCATAACAAATATATTTATTAAACCCAGTAATATGGATCTGCTTATAACTAGGATAACATTCTTTCACATAAAACTAGTAAGATAATTTTTCTCATTATATTTTCCAATTCTAAATATTCTTTCCATCTCTTTTGAAACAAAAACATATGTACAACAGATGTTTCCAGCAAAGCTACTATAATAAAGTTTACATTCTTTTAATTTTATGGTAATTACTATACAGTAGACGATGCACACAAACCATCATATATGACATATAGTATAGCTAAAATTAATAAAGCCAAGATGTAAAAGATACCATTTTTATGCTTCATTTTATAAGAATAACCTTTTAATTCACTTTTGAATTTTTGGACATATGCACTCTGCAGTTTAGAAATTTCCTTCTCATCAGTGATAATTGCTTCTGTTTTTTTCACAGTCTTATTTGTTTTATCTTTGTTGAATGACCAAAAAATATGATTTTTTTGTTATCTTTGGGAAAAATGTGTTTTTCAGATTCTACTCTATGATCAAAGTAATGTTTTTGAGCTCTTTAAAATTAAGCCCATTTGTGGATTCAGCCTTGTTTCCAGTATAAACTCTTTATTTTAATAATTTTGTTTTATCATATGGAGAGCTTTATTTCTTTTCAGCAAACTACTTGGAACAGATGGATTTTAATAATTGGTATTTTTATGGAGAAAGGCAATTTTTAAATATTTACATAATTATGTACTTTCCTAAGCTACTAACTAATTCAAAATCACTGGAATCTTTTGGTTCTCAACTTGTTAGTTCACAGAATCAGCCTTATTTTACTAGGTACTCATCATTTCCCTTTCAAAACAATTTCCAGTGACCTAAATAAAATAGGTAGGCAAAACAGTATGCGCCAAGTTTAACAGATTGGTAACGAAGTGATAGGAATCACATAATTGTTCATTTTGTTAATATTTTAAATAATATTTTACTATTATAAAAGTAATATACACTTACGTTAGAAAATTTAAAATGAAGAATATATAAAAAATTGAAAGTAATGACTATCTCACCTTTCAGCATTAGCTGTTAAATTATTGATGTTTTTTAGAGCTTCTAATATATGTTGGTTGCATGTATATGTATAAGCATATTATTTCTACTTTAAAATTGGAATAAATTGTAAATGCAGTTTTGCATCTAATTTCTTTCATTTGTTTTATTTAGAATTTTTCCATCTCATTAAATGTACTACAGAAGCTGAATAATGTTTCATCATATAATTTATTTAAGTAATACCCAGTTGTCTCTAGCCACTTCCAGTTTTTCACAATTGCAGCAAGGAGTAGCCTTGTGGTTCACTCTCTATGCATATCTTTATTTCCTCAACATAAATTCCCGAAGGTGAATTTCTAAGTGTTAATTTTATTCAACAAAGAATAATTTTCTTTTATATAGTTTGTTTTTCATGTAGTTTTTATGTTCCAGTATGTAGTCTAACATCTCTCATTTTTATCTTCAACAAGTAGTTGCCTATTTAAATCACTTACCAATTTGCAGGATGATATTGCGTGGTCTGCACTCGTGAAGTTGTTTGATCCTGTGAAATCTCCCAGATGTTATGCCATTATTGCACTGAAGAAGCAGCAGTGATTTCAATTGAAGCAAGGTATTAGATGTGTCTGTTTGTGGAATCAATTGCTAATTTTGCTTTTCTAAACATTAATGCCATGTTACATAAAGATTTGAAAAAATTGCTATATATTTTAAATAGGCAATAAAACAATAGCTAACAACAGAATGCCTTAATCCATTTTCCATTGTCCAAGCATACATTAATTTTAAAAAAATCAAGAACTCATGAAAATATTATAAAAGGATTTGACCTACATTTCTGAGTTAGTACGTCTATAGGACATTGTAATCTGAGCCTTGTTTCCTGTTCAGTATTTGAGACCCTTGCTATTTGCTGCATATCACATTTTGACTTTTTACCAACTTAAAATCAGATGAAAGGTATAGGTATAGATACAGTAAAACTAGCTGGTCCTGAAGATCATTAGCATTTTCTTTCACATTTTGGAAGGATTTTTCATGTTATCAGGAGAGAAAAAGTCACGCTTAAATAAATACCCAGGAAGCAGGCCAGACATAAAAAGTGCTTAATATAAAGCATATTTTATACTGTGTTTTAATCTAAATTACATAAGGAAATATTCTGTGTCCTTAAAGGAATATGTGTCTTATAATTAGGATATTCACTTTAAGGATTCTTGGGGCTATTTATCTTACTAAAATAAAGGATGGGTTGTCACTTTATGAATCATCTGGTACTCTGTAAAAAACCAATCTAGGAGAAGCAGGAGTGAATAAGAAAAGACCCACACTCTGCCCAGTATGGTACAGAGTCCTTTCATTAGCAGAAAACTTGAGGTTTCTAATACACACAGAAGAGATGGACAACTGGGAAAAAGCTTCCTTGATTCTCAGCTAGCGACTGCATAAAATTCTCCCAGAAGAAGAAGTAACTGCTTTCTTAAATTTTAGAGTCTATACACAGATGAGAATAATTTTTTGCTTTGGGTTGTGTTACTGAGTTTGTAGCCAATATATGTGTGAATGATCAGGTGCTTTGTATACCTAGTACAACACTGGGAAAATTAGCCATTTTTTAAGTTTTTTATGCTGAAAACTTTAAACATATCCAGAAGTGGAGAGTAGAGTATAATAAATCCCCATGTACTCATCACAAACTTCAGTAATTATAAACATTTTACCAATCTCGTTTCATCAGGACACACATGAAAGTGCACACAGACACACATTTGCCACCCATACTCACCTTCCCTGGAGAATTTTAAAGTAAATCTCAAGCAATTTGTTATTTCACATAAGTACGTAAATATATATTTCTAAGTTAAGGATTTCTTTCCATAATAATCTATTACTTACCCTCATTCACATTTCCGTGATTAGCTCAAAATGTCTTTTATATCAGTTGGTTCAATTCAGAATCAAAACAGGGTTCACACATTTGCATTTGGTTGATGCGTCTCTTTAGGTTGCTTATTTTATTCTATTTTATTTCCTTATGTTGTTTGCTATATGAGTATCTAACTCAGGAGCAGAAAACCGTTCCAAGCCTACCTTCTTTCCTTTCATAATTTTAACTTCTATGTAAAATTTTAAACTTTTTTTCTGATGCCCAAATATTTATATAACATTCATTTCTCCTTATAATAAAGAAAAAAAAAGAACCTTATATAGGTAAAGCTCTACTTATATGGGTAAAGAGAAGTGAATTACAAATGTTTTAATACCAAGGAACGTATGTAGTAACTTCCTAGTGTTTCAAAACATTGTCAGAAATTGCATTTACCAATTAGAGCTTTCCATTTTTTATTAATCAGAGACAAATGTGAGATTCCAGCATCTAATCAACATGAGATGATCTGTACAGTCACACTGAGATGATAACATTTCAGCAGAAAGCAAAGAAATACAATATTTTGGTAGGGCTTTATACACGTGAATCCCTGTTGCACTGTTTGTAGACTCATCTCATAAAAACCGCTCTTGGAGAACTCGTTTACAAGTTGAATGAAAGAGTGGTGCATTAGCAGGAGCACCAGTTCTGACAATTACCTTCTGGGTGAGTTAAAGCAAGACTCTTAATATCTCAGAGCCTCATTTGTAAAGTAGGGTTTTATTTAATATTTATTTTATAAACATTTATTGAATGCCTACCATGTGTCAGAGATTATGCTAGGTAGTCACTGGCAGTATGGAGGCAAACAAGACGTGTCCCTGTCCTCAGAGTTCAGTGAAGAAGACAATAAAATTACTAATTACAGTAATTAGAACTATAATTACTGAACAGGGCTGAGAGGATCAGGGCATAGGATTCTTTAGAGTATCTTCAAATCAATAGACTTAGGGGGAAGAAGGACTCAGTAATATTAGTACCGTAGTTTAGATTCATGTGACTTAAGTTGTTTTGTGTCCTTGCCTAAGTCACTTAACTATTCGGTGTGCCTCAGTTTTCTCATCTGTAAAAAATAATGTAAGAATAGAATTTACTCATAAGGTTATTAAGAGGATTAACGGACTAAATATATGTTATTCAACTCCCCCAAAATATCTCCAGCCACCCTGTTAATCAAGCAAAACTAAATTAGAATTCTCTTCAGCAATAGAGGACTTCCCCTTGACAGTCTTGACTGTCTCTGAAGGAGGAAGTCAGGAAAGCATATTTATAAGATTTGGAAGTCTGGGCTCAAGGAGCTTAAGGCAGCTTTTTTAAGGTGGAGAACAGACTGGGATTGGGGAAATTTCATGACGTAAGTTTTATGGTTAGTATCTATAGCAAGGTGAGGGTCTTGAACCAAGTCTTGATAAGTAAACTGTTGCTTGATAAGTGAACTCTCTGCCAAGGAAAGCAGATTGTTTGTCTGAGATAAATTAATATATGGGAATTTCCTGAAACAAACAATGAAGTTATTTATTGGTTTACAGTCTTATCTTTCCTGGGGAAAGTTTTCTTGCAAAAAACAAATAAATCATGTTGAAACAGGTGGTCTCAGTTCTTAGACCCCATAGCTCTGTCACATTATGCAGATGGTTGCGGTTCTCCATGTAAAGTACTTAATTCCTGGCACATAATGCATAATATAAAAGCAATAGTTGTGTTTTTTAAATGTCCTAGAGGGAGAGAAATGGGAACTTATTTATAAGTTATGACATTGATTTTGTAGGGGAAAAAAATGTGTTCTAGATTCTAATCAGACAACTTACAAATGGATTTTTAGTGTCCCCATTCAAAATTTGAGGAATTGTCCACATTTAAAAGTGGATTTGATTACTGGATGAAGAACATTACTTTATGCTCAGTAGTATGTTTCACAGCAATTTTGCTTGCTGACATAATCTGTCATTTTAAGATTAATATTCATTTTTAGATTAATTTCTAACAGTGATTGCTCTGTATCTATAGGTATAAATGCTGAGACTTATGCAAAAGACCTCCCACACTACATGTATCTGTTGATCTTTAATTGGCGTTTCTAGCTACTGTGCATAATAATTATTATTATTATTACCCTCTTTAACATGCATAGTTATTCCAAAGTCTTTGTCATGAGGCATGAGGTTTCTTTTTTTCCTGGATGGCTATGAGCTAAATTGACTGCGTTTTTTTAATACATGTTTGTTTGTTTTTTTTAATTGAGATATAGTTGGTTTACATATTGTATAAGTTTCAAGTGTACAACATAGTGATTCACAATTTTTAGAGGTTATACTCCATTTATAGTTTTTATAAAATATTGTCTATATTTCTTGTGCTGTATATCCTTGTAGCTTATCTATTTTATACATAGTAGTTTGTACCTCTTAATCCCCTACCCCTATCCTGCTCCTCCTTCCTTCCCTCTCCCCACTCACAAACCATTAGCTTGTTTTCTATATCTGTGAGTCTGTTTCTTTTTTGTTATTCTAAACAAAATATAAACTAGTGAACAAATATTCGCTAGTTTGTTTCATTTTTTAGATTCTACATATAAGTGATAACATATAGTATATGTCTTTCTCTGTCTGACTTATTTCACTAAGCATAATACCCACCAAGTCTATCCATTTTGTTGCAAATGGCAAAATGTCATTCTTTTTGACAGTTGAGTAGTATTCCATTCCATATATATGTGTGTGTATACACATATATGTATATGAATAGTACATATATAAATAAATATATGAAATTTCCATATGCTCTATTTTTTTCCTTCCAGTTTCATTGAGATATAATTGACATACAGTACTGTTTAAGTTTAAGGTGTACAGTGTAATGATTTGACTTACATACATCATGAAATGTTTATCACAATAAGTTTAGTGAACATCCATCACCTCACGTAGATACAAAATTAAAGAAAGAAAAAAACATTTTCCTCGTGATAAGGACTTTCAGGATTTACTCTCAAAAACTTTCATATATAACATATAGCAATGTTAATTATATTTACGTTGTGCACTATGTTCCCTGTTACTTATTTATCTTATAACTGGGAGTTTGTACCTTTTGACTGCCTTCATCCAATTCCCCCTCACCCCATCCCCCTCCTCTTGTAACCACAAACCTGATCTCTTTTTCTATGAGTTTGTTTGTTTTTATTTGTTTTTAAAGTATAATTTACCTACAGTTAACACTATGTTAGTTCCTGTTACACAACATAGTGATTTGATATTTCTGTACATTTCAAGATGATCACCATGATGGCTCCAGTTATTATCTGTCACCATACAAAGATAATGCAGTTATTTTTTTAATTGAGGTATAGTTGATGTACAATGTTGTGTTAATTTCTGCTATACAGCAAAGTGATTCAGTCATATATATATATATATATATATATATATATATATATATTTCTTTTTTTATCAATATATTCTCTTCCATCATGGTTTATCACATGATATTGAATATAGTTCCCTGTGCTATACAGTAGGACCTTGTTGTTTATCCATTCTATATATAATAGTTTGCATCTGCTAACCCCAAACTCCCAGTTCATCCCTTCCCCACCCCCCCACCCTTGCCAACCACACTGTACATTTCATACCCATGACTCATTTGTTTTGCAGCTGGAATATTGTACCTCTTAATCTCCCTCACCTATTTCTCTCCCTCCCTGTCCCTGACCCACTCCCCTCTGGCAACCACCTGTTTGTTGTCTGTATCTATGAGTCTGTTTCTGTCTAGTTATGCTTATTCATTTGTTTTGCTTTTTAGATTCCACATATAAGTGAAATCATTCAGTATTTGTCTTTCTCTGTCTGACTTACTTCACTTAACATAATATCTGCCAAGTCTATCCATGTTGTTGCAAATGGGAAAATTGTGTTCTTCTTTTATGGCTGAGTAATATTCCATTGTGTGTGTGTGTCACATCTTTCCATTCATCTCATTCATCTACTGAGGAGCACTTAGGTTGCTTCCATATCTTGCATATCTTGGCTATTGTAAATAATGCTGCAGTGAACACAGGGGTGCATTTATCTTTTCAAATTAGTGTTTTTGTTTTCTTCAGATAAATACCCAAGAGTAGAATTGCTGTATCATATGAAGTTCTATTTTTAGTTTTTTAAGGAATGTCCATCTGTTCTCCATAGTGGCTGTGCCAATTTACATCCCCACCAACAGTGCACGAGTGTTCCCATTCCTCCACACCCTCTCCAGCATTTGTTGTGTTCTTTTTGTTGATAGCCATTTCTGACAGGTGTGAGGTGATATCTCATTATGGTTTTGATTTGCATTTCCTTGCTCATTGGTGATGTTGAGCATCTTTTCATGTGCCTTTTGACCATCTGTATGCCTTCTTTGGAAAAATGTCTATTCAGATCCTCTGCCCGTTTTTGATTGGGTTGTTGGGGGTTTTTCTGATGTTGAGTTGTATGAGTTCTTTGTATATTTTGGATATTAACCCCTTATTAGATGTATCATTTGCATATATCTTCTCCCATTCAGTAGGTAACCTTTTCATTTTGTTGTTAGTTTCCTTTGCTGTGCAAAAGCCTTTCCATTTGATGTAGTCCCATTTGCCTATTTTTGCTTTTTTTTTTGTTTACTTTGCCCAAGGAGACATATCCATGAAATATTACTAAGATCAGTGCCAAAGCTTACTTCCTATGTTTTCTTCTAGAAGTGTTATGGTTTCAGGTTTTACATTTAAGTCTTTAATCCATTTTGAATTTATTTTTGTGCATGGTTTGAGAGAGTAGTCCCCTTTGATTCTTTTGCGTATAACTGTCCAGTTTTCCCAACACTGTTGAAGAGACTGCCTTTTCCTCATTGTATATTCTTGCCTCCTTTGTTGGAGATTAATTACCCATAAAAGTGTGGGTTCATTTCTGGACTGTCTATTCTGTTCCACTGATCTGTGTGTCTGTTTTTGTGCCAGCACCATACTGTTTTGATTACTGTAGCTTTGTAGTATTTGGAATCAGGGAGCATGATACCCCCAGCTTTGTTGTTCTTTCTCAAGACTGTTTTGGCTTTTCAGGGACTTTTGTGTTTTCATACAAATTTTAGAATTATTTGTCCAAGTTCTGTGAAAAATGCCATTGGTATTTTGATAAGGTCCCATATGCTTTAAATTTAAGAATTATACGTCTAAATACCTTTCGAGTCAAAGAAGAAAGTGGAAATCAGAAAATATTTTGAATAATAATGAAAATAATTGAATTATAATTTTTCATTACAGATCATTGTAATTTTCATTACAAATTAGACATCAAAACTTGTAAGATGAGCTAAACCATGATATAAGGAACTATTAGCTGTGAACACATAATAGCAAAGAAAAAGACCGAAAATCAAAAGATTAGTAGTTAGTGGAAGAAAAACACACAGAGAGATAATTAACACCTCTAAAAGTTGGTTCTTAGATAACTAATGAAATTGACACAACTCTGAAAGAGTAATCATTTAAAAAAAAATAAAACAGTTAAATAACTAAGGAATATAAAAGGGAACATCACTATAGATCCTACAAAAATTAGAACGGTAATAAGAATATTATGAACAGCTTTATACTGATAAATTTGAACATTTGTGTAAAAAGGAAATTTTTCTCAAAGAAATGCAATATGCTAAAATTGCCAAAAGAAGAAAAATAAAACATAAATAATCATATAACTGTTATATTGAATCTGTAATTAATCCTCTATTAATTTCCTACATCTCAATAAAAGTACTTTGTGGATGTTAAATGTAATTCAGTTACCTACTATCTTGTTAGTTCGCAACTATGCGACTATAACACTTAAGGTTGGGAGAAAGATTTAAAAGCTGCTGATAGTTCCTAATCTTCAGGAGTTCATAATCTAGTCATTGAAACACATATGAGAGGCATATGGAAGAGTTAAGAGTTAGATAATGACATTTGGGAGGAGAAGAAGAAAGTGTCTACATAAACACACAATGCTTTACCATGAACCATGTCCTAGATTGTTGACTTCTGTCCCATTCTTCCCCTTAATTATAGTTTCCTTTGGGTTGTTTCTAAATGTGGTCAGTAGAATGGCTTGTTTTCGTGGAGGAGAGGACTGTTTAAGAAATAATCTGTTATGTGCTCTGGTTAACGTGTGACCAAAGGAACTGAAAGTCTCCAAACCTTCCCAGATGATTTGTACTTGGCCAGTGATACTACTGGCTACATGTATGGGAATTTATTAGTTGATGTATTTATCTCAGTGGATTTCCTCATTAAGTTTGCAGATGTTTTTTCAATGAAAGACCTTTTTTTTTAATTGTACTGTTTTTATCAGAATTTTCCAATGAACAATCCAGAATAAGAGAGTTAACACATTTCAGCACAGAACAGAGTAGCGTGTATTTAAAATTCATGGGAGGAAAAGCCTTTAATTTGTACTCAGACAGTTATGATTGAACATGTTGGATTTTAGAAAAATAGAGGCAGTATGGAAATTCCAACCTGAAATTCAACACATTGCTTTCCATTTAGTCAACATGGGGTTTGGTGTGCATCAGTTAATCATGTTGAACTAAATGCACATGTATTCAGAGTTAGCTGCCCTCTCAGGAAAGAATCCACTCTTCTAATACTGCCACAACTCTTTTAAGAAAATTAGTTGATGGTGGTTTTCCATCGAGTAAACTATACTCAAATAATGTGTTTCAAGGAAAGATAAAACAATTCCAGATCCATTTGATTATGACAACAGACATCTCTGGTGCTCTGGTGACTTCAGACTATTTCCAATTTTAGTAGACAATATAACTGTGCAGGTAAACCTCTGTGAATAAAGGCATAAGGGACAGATTTTTTAATCATAAAGAAAAAATGTTAGTGCTCTATTTCCACTTTAATCCAAAAGGAAAGGAACTAAAAATAAAATTGAAGGCAAAGGAAAGAGTTCACTTTTAATGTATAGGATGTTGACCATCTTTTTATGTATGTAAACAATGCCTTTAAAGGCTCCACATTTACATTCATGTTACCAGCTTATACTATGTTTGGGAAGTCATCCCTTCACAGCAGGTTTTACTGTACTGAAGAGTGATATTTAGTAGTTTTGAGGATCGGCATTTACAGTGTAAGAACTGAAAGCTTTTGCAAGGTAAATGATTTTCTTGGATAACTTTTCTCTAATTAATAGCAAATACTGTCCGTTTCTCTTGAAAATAGACAGATCTGAATTTTTAAAAGTATGCTTCATATTTTAGATCTCTAGCGCAGTTTTTTTTTTTTTTTTTTTGCGGTACGCGGGCCTCTCACTGTTGTGGTCTCTCCCATTGCGGAGCACAGGCTCTGGACGCGCAGGCTCAGCGGCCATGGCTCACGGGCCTAGCCGCTCTGCGGCATGTGGGATCTTCCCGGACCGTGGCACGAACCCGTGACCCCTGCGTCGGCAGGTGGACTCTCAACCACTGTGCCACCAGGGAAGCCCTCTAGCACAGTTTTAATATACGCTTTTGTTAATGAGATTCTTGGTAATGTGTTTTCATTCTAATAAATTGGTTGCAGATGCTTAGAGAAGAAAGGATTTCATTAAAATTGCTGCTGTTAATAGCATACCTCCTACCTTTAAGATTAATGAAACAATAGTAAATTCAACCAATATCTCCTTACTGTTCTATTATTATGAAAATTAAAACTTTATATCTCTTGGAGCTTTTTTTAGTTAATAAATAAAGCAGTGTTACAGAGCTTCTGAAGGTCATAGTAGCCTGGTGGAGTTACATCAAATACACATTTAATTTATGTCTTGATTTTTAGATTCTAAACTGTCTACAAGATGCAAATGAATAAGAAGGGTAGGATAGCTGTTTGTCAGGGCCAAAATAGAAATGCCATCTAGGAAATAGAAGACGAAATCTCTCTGACTTTTCCAGAAACAGAGTATATGTGTTTCTGATCAAGTAAGACACATAAAGTCCAACAAAACTTTATTGAACATCTATAAACTGGTGTTTTCACACTTAACCTCAATTCTCAGAACAACAAATTAATTCAATAGCATGTATTAGGGATATAGATTGTTAGTATCAAAACAGTAATATACACCCAAGGGGCAAGCAGTAATACTTGAGAACAGTTCACCCATTTTTCATTCACTCTAGGGTTTAATTATTATCTTGAAAGCATAATGATTTCAGTGCCCAGTGTCTGCTTACAGACTTCCTTTTTGTTCTTTCCTTTTGTCTAACCCTGTGATCTCCAGACTTTGGTGGGCCAAAGAATTAAGGTGTATAGTACTATATTCAAAACTAAACAAATAACCATGTAAATGTATTTGCTATAAAAATGTGTTACAGGAAACACATTTAAGAGATCTTTCAGCTCACTCTCATAGACTTAAGAAAAAAAGATTCAATGATAAGAATCCCATTGACATTCCAAATAATGTGTTTTGTTTTTACTACTTTGGATAATAGATTCATACTTGGCTTTTATTGTCTTGTAAGTATATGCTAAGTTAAAATCAGAACTTTGCAATTTAAAGTTAAAAGTGGCAGCCCGAGGCCACTTTTGAAAGAATTGAACACCAATGATAGTGGTTAGTTTGTTTTGTTTTTATATCTTTATTGGAGTATAATTGCTTTACAATGTTGTGTTAGTTTCTGCTGTACAACAGAGTGAATCAGCTATATGTATACATATATCCCCATATCCCCTCCCTCTTGCGTCTCCCTCCCACCCTCCCTATCCCACCCCTCTAGGTGGTCACAAAGCACCGAGCTGATCTCCCTGTGCTATGCAGCAGCTTCCCACTAGCCATCCATTTTACATTTGGTAGTGTATACATGTCAATGCTACTCTCTCATTTCGTCCCAGCTTCCCCTTCCCCACCCCGTGTCCTCAAGTCCATTCTCTATGCCTGTGTATGTATTCCTGCCCTGACACTAGGTTCATCAGTACCGTTTTTTTAGATTCCATATATGTGTGTTAGCATCTGGTATTTGTTTTTCTCTTTCTGATTTACTTTACTCTGTATGACAGACTCTAGGTCCATCCACCTCATTACAAATAACTCAATTTCGTTCCTTTTTATGGCTGAGTAATATTCTATTGGATATATATGCCATTGTATATATATGCCAGATAGTGCTTAGTTTTAACTTACTTGGGAAGATCAGTGAAAACCAAGAAGCTTCCTGCCCATGATATTAATTTTAATTTTAAAATAAATCTTGGGACTTCCCTGGTGGCGCAGTGGTTAAGAATCCACCTGCCAATGCAGAGGACTCAGGTTCGAGCCCTGGTCCGGGAAGATCCCACATGCCGTGGAGCAACTAAGCCCATGCGCCACAACTACTGAGCCTGCGCTCTAGAGCCCGCGAGCCACAACTACTGAAGCCCATGTGCCTAGAGCCCGTGCTCTGCAACAAAGAGAAGCCACCACAATGAGAAGCCCGCACACTGCAACAAAGAGTAGCCTCCGCTCGCTGCAACTAGACAAAGCCCACGCGCAGCAATGAAGACCCAACACAGCCAAAATAAATAAATAAATAAAATAAAAAATAAATAAAAATTTTAAATAAATCTTAAGATAATTACTAAAAATAAACCTAAAGATAATTGCCGGGTGCGTCGGGCTGCAGGAGAAGATGGCGGTCTCCACAGGCGTTAAAGTTCCTCGTAATTTTCGCTTGTTGGAAGAACTTGAAGAAGGACAAAAAGGAGTAGGCGATGGTACGGTTAGCTGGGGCCTGGAAGATGATGAAGATATGACACTTACAAGGTGGACAGGCATGATTATTGGGCCACCAAGGACAAATTATGAAAACAGAATATATAGCCTGAAAGTAGAATGTGGACCTAAATACCCAGAAGCACCTCCATCAGTTAGATTTGTAAACAAAATTAATATGAACGGAGTAAATAATTCCAGTGGAATGGTGGATGCACGGAGCATACCAGTGTTAGCAAAATGGCAGAACTCATACAGCATTAAAGTTGTATTTCAAGAGCTAAGACGTCTAATGATGTCCAAAGAAAATATGAAGCTTCCACAGCCACCAGAAGGACAAACATACAACAATTAATTTTAGTGGATTTAAAACTTGTCTTAAATCAACAACCTTCTATTCATGTTAATGTCTTGATTAAATATCACAATGCAAAATACCCACACATTAAGTAAGATAATTCCAGCTGGTAAACATGACCTGGACATCTGTAAGAGTATATTTAATATATGTACACCCATTATGTTTTCAGGTAACAGGAGGAAAATTCAGCACAGTTTTTTTTCTTGTTAAGGCACCGTCATTTAAGCATGAACCTGGAGTACTCAGAGTGGAACTCAGGTTTCCAGGTGGAAGAACAGCAAGAAGTGTCAGATGGCTGTGCAAGCAGATGTGTTTCTGAAGAGAAAGCCCAAGAAGGAAAACCCAGAATGGCGTGCTCTCGCTTAGTGAAAGAGCTTCCGTTGAAATGGTCTAAAGTGGCAGGTACAATGAATATTGTCACAAAACGTGTTCATTTTCGAAGCGGTATAGGTGCTGACTACTAGTAGTATCAAAAATATGTTCAGGATTGTTTTGATACCTGTATTTATAATAAAATTGTTGTGGGGAGGTGGACGGATTTCCGTTACAAGCTGTTCCTGGGTGTTCCATGTACCAGACGCGGTGAAGAGTTGTTTACAGTCTTTGTTGGACAAACCATGCATTTACATTTAAATGAAATCAACAAAAAGGAAATAGATATATGGATATGTGATTTTGAGATTAACGTTAGTCTTAAATTGTAAATAAAATGTGGAATGTGTCCTCAAAAAAAAAAAAAAAAAGAAAATTGCCAATTATTAAATACCAACTACTTTGACATTTTATATATCATATATACAAGGGCCACCCCAGAAGAATCAGAGAGGGGGTTTTATAAAGAGGCCTGTAAATGAAATTTGAAAATTCCAAAGAAAATTTTAAAAACAGCGAACTAAATAGATGACCACACAGCATAATGTTAGGACAATGACATTCCAAAAAGCTGGTGGGCATATAGCAATGCTTAAAACTTCAACATATGAGTTACAGAGTATATTTCTTAGTTACCAGTACTGATCTTTCTGGACACCAGAGTGATAAGCTAAAATTGTAAGAAATTATTCCAGTATGTAATAACACTTCTTTTTACATTGAAGTCCACGCCAGTGGCATGCTTCCTTGTCCAAAAATTAGCTTCCAGCCATAGAAATAATATGAGAAGCAAAGATTAAGCAGGAGATTCCCTGCATCACCTTTTTTTCCTCAAGTAAGCTGAGCTTAGAGTTGTATTATGCAAAATTGCACTCTGCAGACCAACAGCATCAGCATCACCTGAGAACTTGTTAAAAATGCAGAATCTCAGTCCCTACCCCAAACCTACTCAGTCAGAATAGGTATTTTAAGAGACCCCCAAGTGCTTAACATTTGAGAAGACAGCCTCTTTAAGGCTCCTCTGAGAGAGTTTTATGCCCAAGAACACAGAAGACCCTGCCAGGCCCCTTAGTATCTGCTGCATTCCCAGGTTAGGGAGCATGCAAATCCCGAGGGTGCTCACTCACAGCCCTGCCCTAAATGGACCACATCTTGCCTCATGCTCAAGAGGTCTGTACCTAAGAATATTAGACCTCCCTCTCTTCAGTCACTGCCGAAGAATAAATACAAAGGAGACCAGAATTTCACAAATTCCTTCTGCCTTCAGCTGACATTTTTTAACAGGCATTACTGCAACAGGACTTGTTAATAAATTTGGGGATTGAATTGTGGGGTTTTTTGCAGCCATTTCTCACAACTGACTAAGGCTATGTCTTTTCAATATAATGTAAAAGATTTAGTTTGTAAGTAAAATTTAAGAATGTGAAAATGTTCTGTATTATCTGTATATTTACCATAAAACTGTAACATATATATGAATTAGGAACAACTCTTCAAAAGGCCTTCATGTCTTTTGGTAGATGCTCCACATTTTATTCCGTGTATCTTTTTTTTTCTGTTTATCTTTTTCTGTTTATCTCTGATTATGGTATCTTTCACCCATGCGATCTTTTCATATTAATAAAGATAGCAGACCAGTTGGCATTGGAATTTTCACAGAATTTATTTTAAAAATCAAGATACAGTGAATCTATTGAGGCAAACAAATCAGGTTCCTGGGCTAAACCTCAAATTGAGTTAACATACAAGCTGTCATTTTTACAAATCCATGAAAAATAAATGAGGAATTTGGCTCTCGAATAATATGATCATGCTATTTAAAACTCTTTACTTTCTCTCTTTTGGTTTAAAAAAAAAATGAAGAAAGTATAGTTAAATTACTCACATTCCCACCACCAAGTAGTTATTTTCAGTCGGTCCAAATGCATTTATTGTTTATATCTGCCTTAACAATCAACATACCATTTATATTCTGCCTCTTTTACTTAATATTATGTAAGAAACATTTCCCCATAATTCTATACTGCCTTCATCGTGATCATTTTTAATGACTTAAGAGTCCATCCTAATGACATATACTCTATTTACCCATTATTTTATTGTTGGACCTTCCAACCTCTTGCTATTGTTCCTAAGACTGTTGTGAATACATTTGAGCATATGACATTCTCTTCTTCAATCATTTACACTGTATGACTACATTCCCAGAAGGATAATTGCTAGTTAAAGGTTGATAATACTATTAAGTGTATCATACACATTAACTATTTAGGAACTCTGCTTTTTTCAATCCAGGGCCAAATTTGGATTTAGTTCTTTTCATAAAAGCTGCCAGCTTGGGAAATCATTGATGGTTAAACATAGAATCCACAGACAGCTTCAATAACAATGAACTGCAAACCCTGAATAGGCTCCTGCCTAGATATTTGTACATAAAATATAAGGAAACATAGGCAAGCAATCTACTAATGACTAGACAGAAATCAGTTCAGATAACTGAGGTCTACATAAGTGTGCCAATAAATTAAATTCAAAGATACCCTCCAAAACTGCACAAATGACCATTCACCAAATATAAGAATAAATACAGGGCTTCTCTGGTGGCGCAGTGGTTGAGAGTCTGCCTGCCGATGCAGGGGACACAGGTTCGTGCCCCGGTCCGGGAAGATCCCACATGCCGCGGAGCGGCTGGGCCCGTGAGCCATGGCCGCTGAGTCTGTGCCTCCGGAGCCTGTGCTCCACAATGGGAGAGGCCACAACAGTGAGAGGCCCGTGTACCGCAAAAAAAAAAAAAAAAAGAAAAGAAAAGAATAAATACAAAGAACTTTTCTATGTGCCCCATTTGATTATTAAAAAAATAATAATAACCTACAATTTAATCTTTCTTGTAACCTCTGTTTTTGTCTTCCCCAAAGAATCCACCTCCAGTCTAGTAAATGCTAAAAGCACACAGTTTAACTGAAATTATGAGCAGCCACAGAAGGCCAATTTAAACAGATGTCATAATCAAAACAAATTTTACCCCACTTCCATGTATTAGTTAATAGATGTCAAAATGGCCAGCTTGACAGGAAGAGAAGAAGGAGCCACTTCAGTTACAGATTTCATGAAACCCCCCAATAGTTCCTCTTATATGCAGTCCAAAGGTGTTGCATAAGCCCCTTCCTGGCACGTAGGGATACATCATCAATTTCTCTGACAGTTTTGGAAGTCTACTGTTCAAATTGCTCTTTCACCATTGCAGCCTCCGTGGAAGCTTCCAGTATGTTAACATAATTCCAGATTCACTGTTCTCAAGTGTGTTGGCATCTGAGAGCTCTCTGAAGGAGTCTCCTTGAGTAGCCAGATCTGTTTTTAAAATTTTAGAGGTTACTCCAACTTTATATTTCTCTTATATACCTACGTACCATTATACAGAGTGTCCTTGGCAACTACTCAAATTTTAAAAGGTTTTCAAAACTCCAAATGACATGATGGATTATAATAATAATGCCAACTAAATATTTATTGAGTGCCTACTCTATGCTAGGTGCTGTTCTAAGCACTTTGTATTTATTAACTTACTTTATAATCTTTATAGCAATCCTAAGAGGAAGGGACTGTATTATTTCTGCTGCTTTACTGAAGGGAAAATTGAAATACAGAAAGGTCCAGCAACTTGCTCCGAGTTGGAGGAGGCATGGGAATGGTAAAGTCAAGATTCACATTCAGGCATCTGGCTTCAGAGTCTAACTGCTTAGCCACTACAGATGCTGTCTTACTTCTTGATTATTTGAGGGTCTTCTGTGTTGGTCTTAATGATTTGGTTTCCTCTTGAGACAGTCAAGATATTGGTGGATGCATAATCCTATAAACTTCAAGTAATTGATGATTTCTTGGTTGTCCTGCCCCTAAAGGACAGGTCTCATAATCTACCAGTCAGATGGAACTGTTTTTGCAAATGGCAGGAAAAATATTTGTTTTTTTCTGAGACACCTAAAAAGAGTTTCATTATTAAAATGAAGGGAAATATGTGTACAACTAAAATCATAGGTAAAGTGTTCTTGAATTTTCTGCTCCAAATAGTAATAGATATTTGCTTTATTTTTTTATATTGGAAAATTAAAGCTGAGAGTTAAAATCACTTTTTCCAAAATCATCTAACTAAAACTGGGAGGTACTAAAACTCAAAATAAATGACAATTATAGACAATATTCAGAGAAGGCCACTCAGTGACATGTCTGGAACAAGACAGACAAGCCCATTCTCAACATCTCTCTTCTGGCTAACATGTAATTCCAACTTCATAGCAGTGACTGCTCTCAACCCACTTTAATCCTCCTGCCTTCTATGTTAAAAAAAGAATAAGTAAGACCAGTTATTGAATTTCCCTAGCTTTTTGACAACCTCCAATTCAAAACTGGACCTCATGTTTTTAAATCCTTCCTACAACCATGCATTACAAGCCCAAATCCTATAAGAAGTTCCTAAAAACTCTCTCTTACTGAGACAACCCCCCATTCTCCTGGAGTGCATGCCCCCCGGCTGCGGTCAGCAAAATAAATCTAGTTCGGACTACAGTTTTGTTCTTAGTGCCCTTTGGTTGATGGGCTATAAAAGTTTCTAGATTGTTTCTCTAGGTGGAAGGTGGTGCTAAAGCACACTGAAGAGCAATATTGGGGAGAAAACTAAAAATTCCATTTCAGATATGTTGAGTGCAGGATACTTTTGAGAAATTCAAGGAATATTAAAGAAACACGGGTCTAAAAGGGTCTGTAGAACAAAGGGAAAGCATGGATACAAATGTAGAAGTTATCAACGTATAGATGGAAATTGAAGCTAGAACATGGATGAGATCACTCAGTGCAAAAAGCATAAGGAGAAAAGAATGGAGAAACTAAAACTCCAATATGAAGTTTCTGTAGAGAAGTGTGAACAACAAACGCGGCTGCGAAAGCACATCCAGAGATAAAGCAGAAGGACCAGGAGCAGATCATCATGTGAATCAAGGAAGAGGATATCTCAAGGCCTATGGAGTAACCAATGGTTGGAAGCATTTGAAAGATCCAGTAAGAAGAGAACGGGGAAATTCCCACTGAAGTCCATCATCGACATTTTTTGTGAAAGATTTTTCAGAATTTTGATGGAAGCGGAAGCCAGAATAAATGGCCGTGGGATAAGTATGAGGTAAGCTAAGTGAAGGAAGAAAGAAGGGTCTTCCAGGAGGAGGGACAGAGTGATAGTGCTGTAAATAGTGGTTAAAAGAATGGGTTCTAGAGAGAGACTGAGTTCAAATCCCAGTTGTGTGCCTCACTAGCTGTGTGACCTTAGTTAGGTTAGTTAACTTATTTGTGCTTCAGTTTTTCCATCTGTCAACCGGGGGAAAAACAGTAACCACGTGCAGTTATGAGCAGAAAGAGATCAAGTAATAGAGATCCTTGTATATAGTAACGTCTCAATAAGGACAAGCAACAATTATTGCAAAAACATGAGAGAGCATGACTCCATTAGGGGCTTGAAAGTTGTTTAATGTGAATGGTGAGTATGGAGATAAGACCAGACAGCTTGACAGGGTCCTAGGCCTGGAAGCCGTGAATGACATGCCAAAGAGATACATTGCCTCTCAAGGCATAAAAGGTTCATTGAGGGAGTTTAGGAAGAGAGTGATGTGATTATAGTTCTAGTTTAGAAAAATCGCTCTGACTATATAGCCTACAGGATGGATTGGAGTAGAATCAAGCTGAAGGCTAGGGCAGCAGTTAGGACCCCATTTCAAAAACCTAAATGAAAAGAGATAATGCCTTGATTAGGGCAGCGGAAGTAGAAATGGAAAAGTAAAAAGTTAAATCAAGGAGGTAAAATTATCTTGACTTGGTTACTGATCCTATATTGTAGGTGAGACAGAATGAAGTCTAGGATACTCACCCTTCACCTCCCCTCAAGTTTCTAGCCTGGGTGACTAGCTAAGTAGCACAGCCATTTACTGAGGAAGAAAGTCTAAGAAGGAACAAAGGTCTAAGGGGTTGCTTATTGTTCAATTTTGGATATGCTGTGTCTGATAATACCCACATGTTGAAGATATCCAATATGCAACCTGGAACCCATAGGAAACTTTGAGCTGAAGATCTATTAATGGTTGTTTAAATCATGACCATTCAAGGGGTTACTGAGGAAGAATATCTAGAAAGAGAAGAGTATTAAAAAAATGTCATTCAGAGAGATTAGGAAAATAACATTAGTTGACAACAGACAAATGCTAAATCTTCTTGGGAATTTCTTAGAAGACGAATGATGGCAACTGCTATAGCCAGCTAACATCCAGCTTCTTTTATTCAACAGTGGAGAATTTACGATGAGACGGGGAGTGGGGACCAGGGGGAAGGCTAACCCCTCTCTCCTCCACTCAGCCTCCCAGCCTCTCCTCACGGTCCATGTGATGTGAGAAAATAAGCATCCGGCACTGGAGAGATTGGCAAGTGGTTCCTTGAGAGTTAACCAAGCTTCAGGGTCGTAGGTGTTTGGTGAATAAGGTGATAGTATAAGGTCGTTGGTTTTCTCTAAATAAGGATTTCCAGAAGCCCTCGGTGGAAAGGACCACAACAATGGGGGAATGAGTGAGAAGGGGGAAGAACACAGTAGGTTACATGTAAGAGCATGAGCGGACAAGATGATGGGTGGTGTATGTGTTTTGTCCACTCAGGAAGGATGGCCAGGTGAAGGCATGTAGTCCAAGCTTTTGGTATTTCAAACAGAGGCCATGAGAGGCTTCCGATGGTCACTTTCTGTCTCTGTGCGTGATAATTACCTCATCCCAGGCAGTAGATGTTGCACACCAGCCCAAGTCAAACCCTTTGCCTTAACTTGTTGCCTGGTGAGCTCTGCTCACGTTTCACAACCCATCTGAAATATCACCTTCTCAGGAAAAACCAGGACTCTCATTGAGCACATAATGGATATTGGCAGGATATTAAGCAGTTAGTGGGAAAATGATCACACTGAAACAATAATAATAATAACATTGAGCCTTGAGTTGGGAAGCCTATGTTCTCTTCCTGGTTTTGCCACCAAGTATGTGACCCTGGGCAAGTCACTTCACCTCTTCAGGTCTCAGTTCCTTTATTTACATAATGAGAGAGTTTATATAATGAGAGTCAATGAGAGAATTTACATAATGAGAGTCAATAAGTTCTATGATATTTTATAAGTAGCCCATGACACCATGGCCATCGCTAGGTTGAGGGGCAGAATGCAGACTGAGTGGGCTGCCCAGAATGCTGGTAGGGCTGACAGAAACCCCTGCTAATAGATCAGCATTACAGATCATTCCAAAGAAAGCTATACCATAAAGCAAGCCTACTAGCAGCCTGGCTTTCCTTGGTGTGCTGCCCTCAACAGCAGAACCTGCTCAGTCTTAAAGGACCAGGACAGTTACCCTACTTTGGATTCTCTATGGGATCTTTTTAGGTTATCTCAGAATCTGCAGGATCATTCAATTATCAGTTAACTCTTAGGGAGGAGAGAAGTGAAGGAGTGAAGGGAGTGAAGGAGGAAAGACTTTGCGGAGTGGACTTCAGTGCCCTT
Organism: Tursiops truncatus; assembly: GCF_011762595.2. NCBI lineage: Eukaryota > Metazoa > Chordata > Mammalia > Artiodactyla > Delphinidae > Tursiops > Tursiops truncatus. The sequence goes on along the minus strand of NC_047044.1, from coordinate 36,322,400 downwards.
TGCCAACCTCTTACCTTTCCTACAATTTACCCACATCACTTCTCCTTCCCTCCCTCCCACGGTCTTATTCAAAGGGATCCCTTCTCCTTTTTCTAAGGCTAGTTCTGTTGTTTGTGTTCATAGGTCCAAACCTACTGCTCCAGTACAGAACAAGGGCAAATAACTAAATAATAATCATATGTTTGAGAAGGAAAGGACAACCACCACTAGACTGTGTCCTGTATCAACATCACCGCCCTTCCTTTATATTATAAAGTTTGAGGTAAAGATCCTGATTAAGGGGAAGCCACAGCTCTATGTCTCCAGTTCCTTCCCTCATTCACTGCCAACTCACAGCAGCCAGATCCCTCCCCCAATCCCAGCAACTGGCAACCACATCACCAGATCCACAGGATCCTTTCTTGACTATACTACCGTGTCTGCCATTGTTGGGGAACCCCTTCCGTAAACTTTCTAAAACTACAGATGTCATTCAGCCTAAGTAACCACATTTTTTTTCTCTTTGCCCATATCTCCTGTCAAAGGGGTGAACACAGACAGCCATGTTTTATACCCAAGACTCTCAGGACTGCAGGTGATGGGAGCATGAGTACACACCTGGTCAAGGCAACCTAGATCCTTGATGTGACCTGAAGAAAGGTTAGACCTATCAGATTCTCCCTTTCTCAGGAGTTTGAAATAGACAAAAGTATGGGGTGGAAGTTGAAAAGTCATGGTATATAAAGAGATTCTAGGGGCAGTGTTTGACCATGTGAAGCCAAAGTTATGAGGGTCAGAAACTGAATGAGCAGAGAAAGAGGTCATTAGAGAGAAGAGATAAAACCAATACACAGAAACAGGAAGGCCATAAGATTCAGGGAGATGGAGAGAACATCTGACCCCCAAGAGTTGCTTCCCAGAAGCCAAAAGAGCCACTGCTCCTAGACTGTTCTCCTTCCACTATCTGTTCTCTCTCTGCCTTCTTTGAAGCCTTTTCTCTATTTGTGCTTTAAACTCTTAGTCTTTTCCATTGAAGGCTCTGTCCTTGGGCCTTTTTCATTCTACACACTTTCCATGGGACATGGTCCCGGCTTCCAAAAGGACCTGTATCTGATGATGCTCAGATCTGAATTTCTAGGCTATCTCTCTAGGCTACCTCTCTCTCCTGAGCTCTAGACCTGTTTATTCATCTGCCTGATGGACACTGCCACTCCCATGGGCATTCCACCAGCACTTCAAAATCAACATGTCTAAAATTAAACTTCCGGTCAAACCTACTCTTCCTCTAATACTCCTTTTCAGTGAAGTAAACTTTCAGCTGAAAACTATAACCACCCTAGTGGTTATAGTTTATATATATATATATAGTTTATAGGTTATAACCACTATACCCTCCTTCCAATCCATTGGAACATTAAGTCATGTTCATTCAACCTCCTACCTTTCTCCTCACTACCTCTCCTCTCCAGTCCCACTGCTACTAAGTTCAGAGCCTCATAACTGCCCTTTGGTTTCCTTGGCATGAGTCTCCTACCCCTGCTTATAACTCTTCTATGGCTTTCCAGTTTTCTGACAGGAAAATCCAAACTCTTAAACAGGGCGTCCAAATCTTCCATGATGCTTCCCTTGCCTAGTTCATTCGTATAGTCTTTCTCTGCACTCCATCTAACCCCAGTTTCAAATGATCCAGACTTGCTGCAACTCCCACGGCATCTCAAGTGTTGCCTCCATCTGGACTTTGCTCTCACCGATCCTTCTTCCAGGAAGGCTAGCATCCCTTTCTCTTCCTGCCAACACTTTCCTGTGTTCTCCTTCAGTATTTATGAGCCTGCCCCCACATTTAAATACTCTTCTTTTATTATGCCCCAGTGGTACTCTGCACAGATGACTGTGACATTTATCGCGCTTAATTTTAAAATGTTTGTATTCCTCTCTTTGACCTAGAAGGGCAGGAAATCGATCATTTTTACTGTTTGCCCTGTGCCTAGCAGTGAAAGCGTTCAGAGCATGCTGGCGAGGAAAGGAAGGAAATGAATACACTGATCCTCCAGGGGGAAGGAAACTAGCCTATCCTCTGAGAGAATCGAATAATGCCCAGTAAGTGAAGCCATGAAATTTTATGGTCATAATTTAAAATGTCCTTCAAAAAGAAAAGAAACAACAAAAAAAAAACCCTCTCCTACAGAGAGCAAGAAAGAGCACCTTCCTCTTCCTCAGAAAGTATAATATCACTTCAGCACCTGGAAGCAGGAACCCCTCAAAGATAGGCAGCCTGTTTCCCATAAGGATAACTGAGCAAGATGAAGGAATTTCCTCAAGTAAACAGAAACCCTCAAAAATATAAAGATTTTTCATCTACACCCCTATCTTACCAAGATGCGTGGGTGGAATTTGCTCCATTTAGACCCTGGTAAACAAAGTGAAAAATGGAGCCCATCACAAAGGAATGGTCCCAGTGCCCCAGCAGACACAGGCAGGAAAGGCTCTGTCCCAGCTGCCAACAGTGCTGGAGAGTCAGTTGGTCCCTCACTAGCTGAGCAGCCCCTGCTGCTGGCCAGCTGAAGAAAGGCTTGAGGGAATGTCTCTTCATAATTAATCCAGGTGGGAGAAGACCTCTATCCCTCTAGACTGGGTCCCGTGGGCTGAAGTGTTGAAGGAGAAACTGGGATGGTGAGTCTGTCCACAGGTGTCCCTCCCATTTGTACCATGGTATCTAAGCACGCTCTCAGGTACCACTCACTAGTCCAGGAGGGAAGGAACCGACTGAAGCCAAGGATGCACACTGAGAGAGCTCTTGGGTGGAAGAGGCGCTGAGGAAGGCACAAGAAGTGGGGAGGGGCCCTTCCGGAAGGGCTGCGTCAGCCAAGGGCTTTGCACCTGGTAACTTCTGTGGGGGGAAGAGGGAGCCTGAGAGAAAGAACTTTCGCCTGCCGGGATAAAATAGTAAATGCAAGCTGAATATTCTCATCAAGAGTGGGAAGCCGCTTGACTTCTGCATGCTGAGAAGGATTGTCTTCCGGACACATCCGGGGGAGTTGGAAGGCAGGCCATGCATATTTCCCCCGTTGGCCATTCCTCTGCCCCAAGGCTGCAGGCAGAGGTAAGTTTCATGCTTGCACAGGTTTCCTCTGTGTGAGTCTCTTCCCATTCTGGTTAATGCTTTCTTGTTCTCTAGGTTTCCTCATATGTGTCAATTCCTGTGAGAAGCAGTGGCTGATATTCTGCCCACACTTCCACCGCCACCCAGGCGAGGAGTAAGAACATCATCTAGGTGGCTGCCATGTGGAGAGCACATGAACAGTACGTTACCAGGCCTACTTCCTTATCTGCCTGCAATTCTGGGCCGAAATGACTCAAAGGCAGGAACCGTGAGAAACACCACTGAATCTCGATTCTGACATGGAGCATTGTTCAGTCTCACATGTTTAATTAAGGTTTATTGAACCTTTATAATACAAAATATGTTATATATCATAATTGTATATGGTATAAGATGAAGTAACCCAAAGATTGTAATATTGCAGTGTTCTAAACTGAAGCATAAAAGACGCTCTGAATGGACCTCTCAGGCTGGACGACAGCCTAAGCAGTAAGTCTATGAAATGGGAATACAGAGGGCAGAGCTAAACCATTTCTGTGCCAGAGACCCCTTGGGCCCCTTCTCAAGCAATGTTTTTTAACATATAGTAAAATACATCATTTGACAAAGGAAGCAAATCATATAGAGATAGTTAACAACAGAGCTTTTAAAAATGATAATTTAGTAATATGTGTGTTTATTACTCATTGAATAACAAGATCAAGTAGCAGTTCTAAAAACTACTATGGGGACTTCCCCGGTTGTCCAGTGGTTAAGAATCTGCCTTCCAATGCAGGGGACGTGGGTTCGATCCCTGGTCAGGGAACTAAGATTCCACGTGCCACAGGGCAACTAAGCCCACATGCCACAACTAGAGAGCCTACGTGCCATAACTACAGAGCCCACGTGCTGTAACTACAGAGCCCACATGCTCTGGAGCCCACTCAGTCACCACAACTAGAGAGAAGCCCGCACGCCAGAATGAAGAGCCTGCGTGCTGTAATGAATGATCCCATGTGCCGCAACTAAGACCCAACACAGCCAAAAACAAACAAATAAATAAATATTTTAAAATAAATAATAAAAACTACTATGATTTTGAAGTAACAATAGATGTGAGCAATATTTGAAGATATTGGCCATAGCTGTAATGTGACATGAAAATATCTGCACCTTCTATTGGCAAGAGCTTCAGGTACTGCCAGTCATACTGAGGTTTTTTGTCCACATTTATAATAGAAGGAAACACTGACTTTCAATCAGAGGTTAGTGAAAATAAAGAAATAGGTTGTCTCCAAGATCCACGATCATGGATGCCCTGAATTCTATCTGTGGATTCCCTGGGTTCAGTGTACCCTCTACCTGTAGAACACAGGAAAACAGACCACCTAAAATAACAACTATGAATAGCAATTCTTCCATATTTAGAGGAATGATATCTCCCCAAATCAGTGTAAGCCTCCACCTACACTATATGATAAACAACTATTTCAGGAGTGCTTAGGTTTATGAAGGATATCAGTATTCCTTTATATATTTAAAATGTAAAATTTTGTAAGGCTTACTATAAAATTATAGTAATCAAGAGTGTGATATTTGTTTAAAGACAGTTAAATAGGTGAATGGAACAAACTAATGAGTTAAGAAATAGGCCCACATATACATAGGTGGTTGATTTTCAACAGAGATGTCAAAGCTATTCAAGGGGGAAAACACTCATTTCAACAAGTGGTGCTAACAAATAATTAGGTATCAAAATGAAAAAAAAAAAATCTCAACCCTTACCACGTATCACATACAAAAGGTTACTTGAAATGGATTTTAGATCTAAATGTAAGAGAAAACTAAAAACCTAGAATAGAATGTAGGAGAAAATACTTTAGTTAAGGAACGGTTCCTTAGGACACAAAAAAACAAACCATAAGCAAAAAATCTGACAAATTGGTCTTCATCAAATTTAAAATGTCTGCTCTTGAAAAGACACTTAAGAAAATGAAAAGCAGGATACAGATTGGTAAGAAATATTTGCAAAGCACGTTCCTGATAAAGAGCTTATCGGCAGAGTATGTAAATATTAAAACAAAAACTCAGCAAAAAGAGAGGCAAAAGATTTGCACAAATATTTCACCAAAGAAGATATGCAAACAGCAATGAACACATGTAAAACTATTCAACATGATTAATCAACAGGAAAAGATGAATTAAAAGGAGATAATCACTACACACCCATTAGAATGGCTAAAATTAAAAGGATTGATAATACTAACTGTTGGAGACAATGTAGAACAACCCGAGCTTTAAAGATTGCTGATGGAGATGCAAATGATACGGTTATTTTGGAGAACAAATTTTCGGAGAACAGATTTTTATAAAGTTAAACATACCATATGACCCAACAATTCCATAGATGTTTCCCTAGGAGAAATGAAAACAGAGGTCCATACAGCAAATGTTAATTGTTGCTTTATCCATAGTAGTCAAAAATCCATCAACAGCAGAATAGATAAAAATATTGTGGTACATTCATACAATGGAATACTTCTCAGCAACAGCTAGCAGTGAACTGCTGGTACCAGCAACAACATGGATGAATTTCAAAAGCATTACAGTAAGTGGCTGAGCAAAATAAGTTAGACACCTGCTGTACATGCTGTATTTATATGTCATTTGTACAACATTCTAGAAAAGTCAAAACTGTAGAAACAGAAAACAGATCAGTCACTGGTTGCCACTGGGCTGTGGGTGAAGGGAAGAATTGCCTACAAAGGGGCATAAGGGAACTTTCTGGGGTGATGAAAATATCCCATATGTTAATTTGGGTGGTGAACACACAACTTGCGTGTGTGTCAAAATTTATTGAACTGCACTTTAAAAGGGTGAATATTATTGCATGTGACTTGTATCTCAATAAAACCCGACTTTTAAAAAATTCTAAAGTTTTATCAAAGAGAAATGATAAATGATATTTTGTTACTAGAGCTAAATTGTCATGTTAAAGAATCCAAAATCAGGATTTTCCACCCAAAATGAAAGGCACTTGTCCGTACTCTAAATACAGAGAGGAACAGATGTATTGGCTCAGTATCTTATTGGTTTTGTATGCCATTTGGAAATTGGATTGTTTTGACAAATTACTTGCTAGCCAGGAAAAGCATTAAGGGATTATTTGTCCACTGTGATTTCAGATTTTCCCTAATGATAAAATCATTTGAAATAAGAGGGCAGCCAAAGTAGTTTTACTCAGGGAGATATTATTTCATACATAGACATGTCAGAAACAGCATAAGCAAGAAAAGGAGATTACTCCAATTTTATTTTAACTTCAAGTGTTATAAATAACAGCAGCAAACAATTTCAATGCTAAATAGCACAAAATTCAGATTTCCTTTTAAGAGCTTCTCAACTTAAAGACTTGAAATCATTTATTAATGTGGGTGTTGTAAACTTCACGTTGCAATTTGAATCTTTACTTCTCAATCCATTTTTTTAATAAGTTTATTTATTTTACTTTTGGCTGTGTTGGGTCTTCATTGCTGCGGGCAGGCTTTCTCTAGTTGCAGCAGGCGGGGGCTACTCTTCATTGCAGTGCACGTGCTTCTCATTGCGGTGGCTTCTCTGGTTGTGGAGCACAGGCTCTAGGTACACAGGCTCTAGTCCATACTTCAGTAGTTGCAGCACATGGGCTCAGTAGTTGTGGCTAACGAGCTCTGGAGCACAGGCTCAGTAGTTGTGGCGCATGGTCTTAGTTGCTCTGCGGCATGTGGGATCTTCCCAGACCAGGGATCGAACCTGTGTCCGCTGCATTGGCAGGCAGATTCTTAACCATTGTGCCACTAGGGAAGCCCTCAATCCACCTTAATACCTACTTTAATGCTATTTGAGGATACCATCAGATTATATATCGTTGATTTTACTTGTTTATGGGCTCTAATGTCTTCCTACTGTTCTACAGAACGTTTTACTTTAATACAATTCTATGTATTTCAAGAATTTCTTTGCAGATAAGTGGTGTGTCCTTCAATAAAGCAAAGAAAAACTTTAAAATCTTCATTAAAGCAATATTCTTCATTTATTTGTTCATAGAACATTAACATTATCTTCCTTATCTAGAAGAGCTTTTTTCTCAACTACAGTTCATAGGATGAAGACCCACCACTTATTTTAAATGAGCTTCTGTGTAAATATCAAATTAAATGAATTAATATTTACCTTTGTGCTTTTTAAAAGTATTGTCATAACATTGGTTGTTTTAATGCACTAGCGGTAGATAGTTTAGTTTATTTTTATATTCTATGGTTTTTTTTTGCCAGAAAGACTAACTAAACTGCTAGATTAGTGCATATTTTTATATTTTTCTGCAGATATACTTGATCTCTGAGTAATTATTTGCTGTATTCACATGAGGTTTATTCTTTTGTATCTCTAGGTCTGCTGCCATCTAACACACTAGCTGCTAGCCACGTGGGATTATTTAAATCAGTTAAAATGAAATGAAATAAAATTAAAAATTCAGTTCCGTGCTCACACCAGACAAATTTCATGTGCTCACCAGCCACATGTGGTCCGTGGCTATCCTATGGAGCATTCCCATCATCACAACAGTTCTAGTGAACGGCGCTGGTCCAGATCAGGGTCAGAAAACTTTCTTCTCGTAGGGCCGGATAGTAAATATTGTAGAGTTTATGAGCCAACAGGCAAAACCGGGGTTACTGTTTAGGCACTTATATAACCATTTGAAAAGTAGATTTATTTTAAAATGGAAAAAACCTTCTTAACTTGCAGGTGGTGAAAAGCAGGCAGTGGGCTGGAGTTGAGCCATAGTTTGCCCAGCACTGGTGCCAGTCATTCAGTCCTTTATCCATTAAGAACATCTTTTTTGAACAGATCTATGTTTTAAGTGCTGGACTAAATATTAAGTTTAGCATAGTGAACAAGAGACATAGTCTCAGCTCTCAAGGAGTCCAGAACGTTAACAGGAAAGGCGCTACAACAAAAATTACACAATTAATTAGTCAATTATTATAATTTAACAAATAAAATGAAGGAGCTAAACAGGATTTTATGAAAGCAAGTAACAGGGGAACCTAAACTGGTGTAAAAGATTGAGTTGATTCTAAAAATTATCTGCAGCTAACATTATAGTTTTAATGTATAGCAACTATTTAGACTTTCCAGCTGACCCATGTGAAGAAAGCACTGTAAAAATTAATAAATCTAGATAATATTTCTAAGTGGGCTGATGTTCAAATATATTAATTCTTACATACCATCTGTTTTATATGTGAATGGTAGAAATTATATTTGCTAATATCACATTTACTGATGTTTGGTATTTTATTTTCCTCTACTAGCATCTTTTATTAGAATAAAAGTGTATAAATTAAATGCTTCCTTGTAACTAGAAAAACTTGCCATGGACTAACTCCCCAAATGGCCCCAATTTTCTATTAATTCTTTATATCAAAATTCAAATTGAACCCGTTGTTAAAGAAAACAATGTGATGCATATAAACCTAGGCTACTTTGACAGATATTTTTTTAGAACATATGACTTCTTTTCATTTATGAGAACTCAGTATACATAATCAGCACAACAAAACAAAATAAAAATATCCACTATACTGTCTTCCCGTATAATGGCAGTGTTTCTCAAGATTATATTTGATTTTCTGAGGTCTTTATGGCACTTTGCAGCTCTTTTAAATGTGGCCTTTTTTATGGTGGTGTCAAGAGCTTGCTGTAAATCTAAATATTTAATCACTGAGCACGTGAGAGAGAGTTGAGTGAGCAGAAGCCATTCTAAATTGAGCACACACCTTGAATGACAAATAGGCCAAACTGAAATTGTTTATAGATTAAATCATGTGCCTTATATCTGCTTTGTTTCAATAAATAAACCCCAAACTTAAATGCAGCTGATTATACGTCAAGATGAGGACAAAGGGGATAAAATATTTCCTAAAACTCCATTTTCATGACATGGAGTTTAATTCTTCAATTTCACTGAAATTAACAGATCCTGCTGACTCAGTTTTAAGCTGTTCTTTTATGATGACAAATGATGTACAGCAAGAAACTAGAATTTGACCTTCCCTTCGCAGCTTCTTAGAACAGTGCATATTAGGATAATGCCAAGAATAGTGGGGTTTAAAAACAAATTTAAAAATCGTGACTGAATCCATCAAGAAAAGATTCCATATGTGACTCACTAGCTGCAGCGCTGCTTTTCTCTCACCTTTGCACAGTTTCAGCGCAGAGCTGCTCTGTTATTCTGTAACGCACTTCATGCAAAAATTAAGGATTCTGGCTCCCTCAAGGCAAATGTCCTCAACTCATGTTTACTGAGTAAGAAGAAGAGTCATATCTATTTAACTCAGAGTGTTGAAGGCCTAGCACAGAAATCAGGTCTTAATGTCATCGGGGATGGAGTCAAATTGACAACTGGCACACATTTTCCTCGTGAACCATGGAACTTCTAGGCACCCAATGGTAAATCTGTAGATGAGCTCCCCCTGTGCTTCCATCTGAGGTTCCTTCAGTCTCCAGGAAGGAGCTTCGCTCTGGTTCACTACACAGCACCATCACTGCTGAACCCGGTGCCCTCTGCTGGTTCCCGTTTGCTTGAACTTTTGACACAGGAATTGGTGCTGGTGCAGAGGTAGACGGGCATCATAATCGGCTGCTGGAGTCATAGGAGGTGATGAAGTAGGAGGAATCGGCCGTCTCAGATCTGCTCCACCCTTCATTTCTGTATAGAATCTGTGTCAGCTGGATCCCGATGTCCCAATCCTGATTCTTGAGATCTCAACCATATCAAAACGTCTTTGGGCACAACTCAGGTTCTCTACTTGCATTTCAAATGTTCCACTGTTATCATCTATCTCTGAGACCCTCCATGTTTCCCTTTGATTCCTCTAGCCCCAGAAGAAAGCTGAAAGATTTGCTAGGATCTCTTTCCCCCAGTAGAAGCTCTCTGGCTCAGCCAAGATCAATGCTCAGACCTTAAAGAAAATGATGGCCAACAGCTGCCAGCTTATTTCAGGAAGTGATTGTCCTCTTTCTGGAATTTTTGTTTATGCCATTTCCTTACTTTCTGATATCTTTTAAAATATGTGCTTTTTTTTTGTAGTTTATTTGCCCTTTTTTTGGTGGTTGCAGTAAAAGTGTTGGTTTGCTGTGACCTACTACATCCTGCCCAAAAGCAGACCTATTCAAGTTACTTTTAAGATGCTGGTATATGTCTACTCGACCTCATTAACACCTCTGTTCTGTACAGCAAAGGGGAAACCTGTGACAAGGTAGCTTCTTTGGTGAGGGGTTAGAAATGAGTATAAAAGTATGCTTTAGGGCTTCCCTGGTGGCGCAGTGGTTGAGGGTCCGCCTGTCGATGCAGGGGACGCGGGTTCGTGCCCCGGTCCGGGAGGATCCCACGTGCCGCGGACCGGCTGGGCCCGGAGCCATGGCCGCTGAGCCTGCGCGTCCGGAGCCTGTGCTCCGCAACGGGAGAGGCCACAGTAGTGAGAGGCCCGCGTACCACAAAAAATATATATATATGCTTTATAGAGTCTGGAAACAAACTCTAATCCTTTTCATTGGTATATATTTTAAAAGATACAACCAAGAGACATAAAACTTCAAAAAAATCAAAAACACACAAAAGAGCCAAAGTTGGGCGTTGTCCAATTACAGTGACCTATCTTTTTTAACACAGGAATTCCTAATGTCTATTTAAATATAATTAATATATTGTATTAATATATTTTATTATATATATTTTTATTAATAGAATGTTTAGGAACTCACTTCCCACACTCATTTCTGTCCTTTCACACTTGGAGTAGCAGACTGTCAACTGAGGAAAAGATGGAAGTATGTTACCTGTGTTCACACATCCCCATCTGTCCCCTGACATATACATACACCACCCACACGTGCATACACAGATGGCACTAATGGCAAGTAAATTTTATCAGCCTACCCTATTCTGTTGTTTGCTTAAAGGGCACAGATTAATACTCTTACCAGTTCTGTGGGTTTTTTTTTCAAGTAAGCTTTTTATTTTGGAATAATTTTAGGTTTACAGAAAAGTTGCAAAAATGAAGTTCCCGTATACCTCTCACCCAGTTTCCTCTAATGTTAATATCTTACATTCAGACCATGCATTTGTCAAAACCAAGAAGCCAACATTGGCACATTAGTATTAACTCCAGACTTTATTCAGATTTCAATAGTTTTCCACTAATATCTTTTTGTTTCATGATCTAATCCAAGATACCATATTGTGTTAAGTGTTTTGTGATTGTTTTTTCAATTGATGTTTTGTAAAGTTTCGCATTTTCTTAATTCAGTGTCCTGTTTGTGCTTCTATATAATCCTTTAGTTTTCATTTGGGAATTGTTTTGAGTGCCAAAGTGTCATGTTTTTCATACTCCAGACTCCTAGGTAGGCCTCTGAAGACAATTTGTCCTTTATTTATGACACTATATATTAAAGTAACTGAAAATATTCAAAATAATGCTTACTTTGTGCAGAGTCCATGAACTCCAACTGGAACACATAAACGTCAAATTTGAGCAATAAATTTTGATTGATTTTGAAATTCCATTTAAGGCACTATTTTTCTGTGTAGAATCTCATGGAAAATATTTTAAAATATTGTTTTATAAAAAATTGTTTCCTATGGGATCTGAAAGTTCTTTAGATAGATTTTTCATAGAATGTCTAAACGATTTAAATACCATTTCAGATTGTCAGAGTGACGGATGTTTTTAAATTATTTTATTAACAGTGATTTATCACTCAAGTTTACAGTACTCTGAACATCATTTTTTTTGCTTCAACTGAACAACTGGCATTTTTCTGTTTTGTTCTTTTCCTTGTTGTGTACTCTACTCTGGAGCACTTTCAAATTTCAAAAAAGAGCTTTTATTTGGGGGCCATCAGTGAATGGGCATGAGCCATTGTATTCAATGAAATAAGCATTGTGTGATTGAAGAATAACTAAGGGGATGGATCATGGTTCCATTAAAAGTACCAAGATACTCCTGGAAAAGCTATGAAAATATGCTCTTCCATTAAGGAAAAGCACTTATCAATGCTGCCAGTCCTGGTAAAGATTGTCTACTAACATAAAGCAGACATTTCTTGTAACATACATAAGGAGGGCATTAGGCTTGATCACAGCATAAGTATCTGACAGGTAGGACTCGGACATCTGAAGGTAACTTTGTAGCTCTCATCAACTACAGTTGACTGCAAAACTTGGCACCAGTTCAAGGGGGCAGCCATGCTCTGATTAAAGGTCTGGGCCTACAGATCCGTTTGGAAAGGTTTCGCATTAAGATGATTTAGCCTAAAGAGAAAATTACTAAAGCATGGGTCCCACACTGGTGACTTGCAATCTTATTTTGTTTGGCCCAGACAGTGTGTTTTCTCTGTTTGTTTTTAATATTTGAATTAATTGCTGAACTCTGAAATGTTGGGAGGTCACACTACCAAAATCTGGATTGCCCTTATTTCTACATGTCAGTAAGAAGCTAGAGGTGACGAGCAGGCCCTTTCTCGATGGGGCACTTCCTCTCCAGCCACACACAGTCCTCACCACACGTGATTGTCTCCTAGCCCTTCAGCTGCCAGTTACCATCACTCCTCACACAGCTGTTTTCCTGTGATGAAAAGGCTCTGTTTCCACGGTGCTCTTCAAAGTAAGAAAAACAGCTGTGTTTGAGAAGGCAGCGTTCCTCATTCAGCGATGCTCCCAACCGGCCCTGAGGATATTTGACCTTGTGACCCTGGGTAAAAAGGTGAGGTCATGTTCACCAGAAGGTAACATCCCACTACCCTGACTTTCAAACTGGAATTGAGATATGAGTCCAAACATGGTGATTTTTACCTTTAAATGACTTTTCCCTTATCGCCTGCAGTAATGGCATAGTGGTTTTATGCCCAGACACTGCAGCTAGACTACCTCGGTTCAAATTCCCACTCTGCTACTTATAATAACGTACGCTTAGGCCAGTAACTTAACCTTTCCATTCCTCAGTTTCCTCAACTATAGAAGGAGGAAAAAGATAGCACCTACATCACAGAGCTGTTGCAAGGATTCCATGAGCCAGTGTGTGGGAGCACTGGAACCAGAGGCCGGTTCGTGTAATGTGGCATTAGGATTAGCTGGTGCAGTTGTACTCACTTTCTGACTGTGCTAACGTGTAACTTATTATACGTGGCTCACATTGCCTCCTAAGTTATAACTCACCCTGGTGTCTGATCTCCACCCACGCTCTGCACCTCCAGGGGTCTGTGCCAGCTCTAGGGTTTGGCGGTGCATTTCCATTTGGAAGGAGGTAAATAAGACAGTGAATAAAATACATTCAGAAATGATAGGGACCTTAGAGACCACCTAGTCCAAGGGCTGGCAGACTTTTCCTATAGAGGGCCAGATTGTAAATATTTTGGCTTTGTGGCCAGATGGTTTCTGTGGCAACTACTCAACTCTGCTGTTGTAGCCCAAAAACCGCCATAGATACAGAATGTATGGGTGTGGCTGTGTTCCAATAACTTTATTTATGGACACTGAAATTTGAATTGCACTTACTTTTCACATATCATGAAATATTCTTCTTTTGATTGTTTTTCAACCATTTAAAAATGTAAAAACCATTCTTAACTCACAGACCATAAAAAACAGGTGGAAGGCTGAATTTGGCTGACCCCCAGTCTAGTCCCAAACTTACAAACTCCAATGCTTTCACCTGGGAATTTTTGGTTGAAATGTGAAGGTACCAGGCCCCCACTCCAAACCCACTAAATAAAAATCTCCAGGTGGTGGGCAGTGGAATCTTTACTGTGAACATGTGTGTGATCCCCACCAGTGTGCCTCTAGGAACCATACTTTGAGAAACTACCCACGGCCTTCCAATGAATATGGAGACTTCATGGCCCTCTTCATAGATCTAGAAATGATTTACAGAGGTTGAATACAACAAGCACCACATTGCAAAAGTGAATGGGATCACTTGTGACCTAAATTATTTAAATGTATTCCTTACATTCTTTTATTTTTTTTTTTCAGAGTCTCCTTTTCACAAAGGTCATTATTTCCTTTTACTGTGTTGGAAGGATGTGGTATCATCTTGAAATTACCCTAAAATCACTGCACATTAGAGAAATCTCATTTTGTGTTTTTTGTCAATGTAAGAACATGTGCATGTTTATTGACATCCTTTGTGGTGACAAAAGAAGAAATCTGAAAAAAATTTAAATGGTCTAGGGAATAAAATCTGGGGATGCTTACTTGAAATTTTATGCCACTATGTAAAGAATGTGGGTTTTTTTTGGTTTTTTTTTTTTTTTTTTTTTTTTTGCGGTATGCGGGCCTCTCACTGTTGTGGCCTCTCCTGTTGCGGAGCACAGGCTCCGGACGCGCAGGCTCAGTGGCCATGGCTCACGGGCCCAGCCGCTCCGCGGCATGTGGGATCTTCCCAGACCGGGGCACGAACCTTTGTCCCCTGCATCGGCAGGTGGACTCTCAACCACTGCACCACCAGGGAAGCCCTAAAGAATGTGTTTGAGCTCACATCCCTGGAGGAGGGATGTTAATCACATACAAAAAAAAAAAAAAAGCAAGAGACAGTAATGTGTACAATATGATTCCACTTTCATTAAAAAAGGAAATACACTGAAGACACTGGTTACCTCAGACAGATAAGAATAGAGGGGGAAATGGAGGATGAAGGACACAACTTTTTCTTTAAACATATCTTTATCGTTTGACTTTTTGTAGGAATAATTTTAAAATAGAAAAAATTTTAAGTGAAAATTGGAAACAAAATTTTGAATAACCTTGATAGCCTGTTTGTTTGGGACAGGAAGCCATTTCCCTGATGAGAAAGAGAGGTCTGCTTCTGAGAGTCACCAACTTGGACAAAGTGGAAAATTTTAATTTATAATGTGAATCTGGCTGCAAAATCACACAGTTATCATCTTCTTTTCCCAACTTAGGTCAGCAGTTCAAGAGATCCTTTGATGTGGAATTCCATGATATAAATCTCATCTAAAGTCAGGTAGAACCCTGACTTTGAACAAACCCCTGCTTTGATTAAACAAGAAAGAGGCAACCCATTCTGCTTTTCTGGTCTTTACTTTTAATAGAATATAATTTTAATACTTTTAATAGAGTATAATTTTAATAAGAAGTCTGTGGTTTGTTCCATTACAGAAAGTTTCTTAGAAAAGTAATCTATCTAAATAATTGCTAATTATACAGCTCCTGTTAGACTTCCACTTTGCCCTGCTATTTTTTCAGCAACAGATTTCTTAAGAATTGTGGAAAGCACTGTTATCAAATGCTAGTCTAAATTATTCCATCTCATTTGGACACAGCTGTCATTTCCATATAATTATATTTGAGCATTAGATAACTAATGCTTTCTGAAGTCGAGAGAAAAATAGATGAATCTAATAAATCTATAAAGGAATTCCAAATTAAATATACTCAAGTTCAAAGTGAAAATTACAAGACAAAAAGGGGAACTTCTTTTTTTAATTGCAACTTATCCATTTGTTCACATGCCATTTATTGAGTGTTCACTATGTCAGGACCTGTGCTAGTAAATTTATATGTGCTATCACTCAAAGGGAACAGCTCAGAAGAGTTAAGTAACATGCAGTCACACGCTAATAAAGGCACAAGCAGTGATTTAACACAGGTATGTATGTACGGACCTGATATTTAACAAACATGGTAGCTCGGTGCCGGGCACTGTTCTAGGTAGTTTATGAATATTAATGTATCAAATCCTCATAATAATTCCAGAGGTAGGGACTTTTTGTCCATACCACTTATAGGTGAGTTCACACACCCAGAGGGAGGCTAAGTGAATGACGGAGCTGGAGCTCAAACCCAGCCCAGACCCCAGAGGCCATGCTCTAAACCTCCCCACTAGATGGCCTCGTCTGTCCTACAGGCTTTGTTGCCCTCTGCACTGGTCTGCTTAGGAAGGCAGACAGACTCATAAGGGCAGAAATGGAGTGAGTTGAGTGCTGAAGTCAACAACAGTGGCCCTGTAGCATTTGGAACTCTGTCATATGAAGTGACTGAAAACCCAACCCAATGCCTTCAGAACAAAAGGAGGAGAGGGAATTTATTGTGTCATGCTTTGGACTGAATTTTATCCCCCCAAAGCTCCTAATGCGGAGACCCTAACACCCAATGTGACTGTATTTGGAGATAGGGCTTATAATTATAAAAAGAGGTAAGTAAGATTAAATGAGATCATAAAGGTAGGGCTCTGGTATCATAGGATTAGTGTCCTTAAAATAAGAGACACCAGAGACCTTTCTCTTTCTCTCCCTCCCTCTTCTCCCCCTTCCCCTACCCCCTTCTCCTCCTCCTTCTTCTTTCCCTCCCTCTCTCTCTCTCTCACTCTCTCTCACACACACACACACATGCAGACACCAGCATAGAGACTGCCTGTAAACCAAGAGCAGAGGCCTTCAGGTGAAACCTACTTTGCTGGCACCTTGATCTTGGATTTCCCAGCCTCCATAACCATAAGAAATAAACTTCTATTGTTTAAGTCACCTAGTGTATGGTATTTTGTTATGGCAGCCTGAGCAGACTAAGACACATTATGGCTCTGAAAAGTCCTAGGGCTAATCTAGTTCAGATACAGATGGATTCAGGGGCTCAAATACTAATATAATACTCTAGCTTTTTCTCTCTTGCTCTCTCACTCTCTCTTGCTGTCCCTCTGTCCCTTTCGCCCACTCTTGTTCTTCTTTCCTCTGAATTGATTTCATTCTTAGCTCAGCATCCTCTACATGCCCCCACCCCTCAAGCTGACTGAGCAATTCTAGGTCACTAGCTGATCCTAATGATTCTGACGCATGATCCTAATGAAATCCCAGGGGGAAGAATGCATCTCTTCACCCACAGTTCTAAACAGAAGGGTTGCAATCAAGCCTTACAGGGTTTGCTTGGGTCAGATACCGATGCCTGCACCAATCACTATGGATTGGCTAAGCCTGAGTTACATATCTCCCCGCCGGAGCAGGCAGCCTGGGGTCAGCCCCTTTTGAACTATTGGCTGTGCGTGGAGGAGCGTGTCTCCCCAGGAGGAAATCAGGATGGCGGCACCAGGAGAGAGAAGGGACGCCAGGCCAGCAATGCCAGTAAGTCCACCACAGTGTTTGTTATTAACCTTCTACTAGCTCACTAATTGTCAACAGAGTCTGTGCAGTGAAATGACTTGGGGTTTGTAAAAACTAGATGCCAGAGGCTTACCTTCAGCAATTCAGATTAGATGCTTTGTTCAGAAGCCTTTTGAGGATGTATGGACCAGAGGCTCTGGTCTGAGATACTCTTCTTTTTTGTTTGGTAACAATGCTGAGATTCAGTCTTTTCAGATACAACTTATTGGAAACTAACAAGAATGTTATGATTAAACATGTATTTGGTCTTTGTCCTTGTTTCTGTCACAAAGCTTCTAAAACTCTTGAATTTCCTAAGTGATAAGGGTGATAAAGGTGTCTTAATATACCTAACAAACCCCTCTCAACCACACCTGAGTTTATGTCAATTAGGTAAATTTTGTAAGCACTTAAAGATGGTGCTGGTTGCCAGGGGAACCAACCCAGTGATTAAAGGGTTGGAGATTTCAATCCCACCCCACCTCTGGGGAGGAGAGAGGGACTGGAGGTTGAATCAATCACCAGTGGTCAGTGATTTAATCAATCACACATATGTAATAAAGCCTTCATAAAAACTGTAAAGGACAGCGTTTGGAGAGCTTCCAGGTTGGTGAACACGTGGAGGCTGGGAGACAGTGGCACACTCGCCATTTCTCCATACCTTGCCCTACACTTTTCTACCTGGCTGATCCCGAGTTATACCTTTTAATTATAAACCAGTAATCTAGCGAGTATTTCTGAGTTCTGTGAGATGCTCACTGGAACTTCCAATCCATAGCTGGTTGGTCAGAAGCACAGGTAACAACCTGGGCTTGTAACTGGCATCTGATGTGGAAGAAGGGGGCTTGTGGGACTGAGCCCTTAATCTGTAGGAGCTCAAGCTGTTCTCTAGGGAGGGTCAGAATTGAGTTGAAGTGTAGGCCATGCAGATGGTGTCAGAGAATTGCTTGTTGGTGGTGTGGAAACCCCCCACGCACACGTTAGAATTGGTGACCAGAATTTTTAGAGATACTCCCAATTCAACCACTTTTTAATGTTTGTGTAAAATTCGCCTATTAAAATGCAGCTGTGTACCAAAAATGACATTCCCTTTCCTAAAAACTAGCAAGTAAAGGAAATAACATTGTCCTTTGAGAAACAAATTATAAGATATACAATCAGTGGATTCGAGTATAAATCTGCAAAGTAAACTAAAGGAGCCAGAACAGAGCTTAAGTCCAGCAGGACAACAAGCATGCAATGCATTCTTATTATTTTACTTTTGTGACTTAACCATTTATGCGTGGTGCTGAAAATATTTACTTGCAACAGGAAAAAAATTACAGTGTGTTTTTCATCCACATGCAACTTTCTCCTCACTGCTAAATTTGCTAACTTTAATGGCCATTGATACCATATCCCTTTATTTCTGGGTATTGTTTCGTTGCCTGTGTGAGAAATAAGCATGGAAACAAAATCAAAATGAAACAGAGCAGAGTACAAAAGAAGAGAAGAAAGAATACAGAGTGTGGGAAAGCTGGGAAACCCCATTCTGCTGAATTTCCTAGCTGAAGAAGCAGCCTGGACATTCATAGAAAAAAAACTGGATCTCATCTGGGATAGCAGTTGTTCAGTTTGTGGGAGTGTCCAAATATGTATGAATACGCGTATTAACAGAGGAGTGAACTCTTACTCTGAAACTGCTGGGGAAAGAAATGGAAAGGAACGTTTAAGTAGAAGTAGGAAAAGAGTTGCGATACCCTCTTAGCCGTTAGCAACAGAAAATAATTCTGGCCTTACATTTAAACAGAAATGGAGTTTTTTTTAATGAATAAAGTTTAGCTCATAGAAGCACCATAAAGCCAAATAACCAGGCTTAGAATGTGGGCAGAAACAAGGTCAGACCAAGGCCGAAATCATGGTACAGGCCGGTGCGACGAGATCGCCGCTGCTGCCTTCATGGGAATCTGGACGGTGCAGCTGGCTCGTCCAGCCCTGCACACTGGGTGTCATTGTCACATGCATTCCGTGGCCTGTTTTACACAGTCAGTGTAAACTGTGACTTCACGAACAGCAACTCCCTCATGTAAAGAAAGTTAATTGTAACCAAATTGTATTTAACATCTTAAAAATGTGCAATTTATCAACATCTAATAAAATGAACATACTTATATTTTATCACCCAATAATTCCACTTTGGAGTATATGCCCTGGTGAAATGCACTGAGTGTGCACAAGTATCTACACACCCAAGGATGTTCATTGGAAAATAATCGTCCTCTTCAATTTTTTTTTAAAATCAGTGCCTTAAATGCAGATTAGAAGAATGCTTATCAAATGGCCAAAGCTGGGATAGAGAAAAAATAATTTCTAAAAATCAGTCTGAATCAGAAGAGAGATTTCAAATATTTTCAGAAGCCTGGAACACTAGGGTAAAACTGACAAAATGGAGTATAACAAAGTACATTTTTTCTTGCTTCACTTTTTAATAACCAGCTGTATGAGTACAGAATAAAGAGGACCTGACTTTGGGGGCTATTTCCTAAGAAAATAACTTGAGACGTCTGAGTTGACCACAAACCTAGTATGCACATTATATGATGGCTAGAGTAGCTCTGCTCTCAGGTTAGATCCAGCCTTGTGTTCAGTTCAGGAGGAGGGAAATTGACAAACCGGAGAAACTGCAGAGGAGGGAGATCAAGATGAGAAGTGTGATACATTATATGAAAAAGAATAGAAGGAGACAGTAATATTTAGACTGAAAATGAATAAAGGAAGATGTAACTGTTTTCTAACATTATGTGGAAGAGAGGAAAAAAACCTGAAAATCACAGAATTTCATGATCTGTGTTCCTCCAGGGGATAAAACATAAACAAATGGATAGAAATTACATGAACGTGGATTTTGTTTTGATATAAGGATAGACTTTGTAGCATCTGTAGGTTTCTAATAGTTTAATGAGGCAGTGAGTTCCTTACTACTGGAAGTAATGATGGCTCTCTTTTTATTGGATCAGAGATTTTAAATATTTAAACTTGTTAATATTCTTTTGCATTCAAATTTTTTACTTTTCAGATAAGAAAATAGGCTTTCAGAGTAAAGAAAAAAGAACACTAATAGCTTGGTGAATATTCTATATTCAAGATTCTTTATCTAACTGATCTTAATCAGAAGCCATCAGATTTAATTACAAAATAACATGGTTTCTGTCTCTCTCTCCTTTTAGTCCTCAGTGGGGCTGTTCCTTTCCCTATTTGGATGGCATCCTGGGCCGGCCTGTGACTTTACAAGTTCTATTTAGTTAATAGTCCTACACTCACTTCAAGTCATAAACACAACCTAATTTATGATTTAAAACATGTTATTAAGTGTCCATTGACAGATGAATGGATAAAGAAGATGTGGCACATATATACAATGGAATATTACTCAGCCGTAAAAAGAAGCGAAATTGAGTTATTTGTAGTGAGGTGGATGGACCTAGAGACTCATACAGAGTGAAGTAAGTCAGAATGAGAAAAACAAATACCATATGCTAACACATATATATGGAATCTAAAAAAAAAAATGGTTCTGAAGAACGTAGGGGCAGGACGGGAATAAAGACACAGATGCAGAGAATGGACTTGAGGACATGGGGAGGGGGAAGGGTAAGCTGGGACGAAGTGAGAGAGTGGCATGGACATATATACACTACCAAACGTAAAATAGAGAGCTAGTGGGAAGCAGCCGCATAGCACAGGGAGATCAGCTCGGTGCTTTGAGACCACCTAGAGGGGTGGGATAGGGAGGGTGGGAGGGAGGGAGATGCAAGAGGGAGGAGATATGGGGATATATGTATATGTACAGCTGATTCACTTTGCTATACAGCAGCAGCTAACACAAAAATGTAAAGCAATTATACTCCAATCCCTGGGGACTCCCTCCCAGATCCCTCCGCTGAAACCCTCTTACCATGGGCTGGGCCGCAGCTTTGACTGAGCCTCTCCATCCTGCTTTAGACATGTGCCTGCCGTCTCCTTTCCCCGCGGACCGTGTACTCGAGTGGAATCCCTTTAAATACAACCGCAGGCTGACCTCACAGCCATAGTTTCTACAACTAGTCCCCACGATCCGTACACCTTAACTTGATACTGGGCAGGTGCAGTTACTGCCCAGAGGCAACTCTCTGCTCTGTTGTCATCAGCTGCTCTCACTCTCTCAGGCACGCTGTGGGCTACAGTCCCTGCCGCCCAGGAACACCTACCGTACTCTCTGAGTGGTTCCAGGGAAGCCCCTCTCACCAGGCTTGCCTTGGGGAGGCTGCACAACCACACCCCTCCCTGCCGGGGGAGGTAAGAATGCAGCTCTCACCCAGGAAAATCTCCTGATAGGCCCTCTCCAAATCCCAGCCCTTTTGTTGTTTTCATATCGCTGCTCTCAGTGAAGGACCCAGGTAAAGGGCTCATAACGTCAGTGGACTCGAGTACTTTCTTTCCAATGGACTCGAGAATTTTGCATTTTGAAGATCTATTATATCTGGTAGCTACCATACCTTGGTGCCCTGGTCAAATTTTTAAATTAAACATCCCTATTATACTCATTTATTCCCCTCGACAAACCCATTTGATAAGCCTCAATATCCACATTTTACGGAGAGGAAAAACTGAGGCACGGAGAGATTAAATAATTTGTCGAGACCATGATCATACAGCTTGTAAATCGTGAGACTGGATACTATAAATGCAGAATCTGTTATCCACATGTGCACCATACTGTGTTGGGTTAGCTGGTTGTGTTGTGTAGAAGAATCAAGCTACATGTATCATTTTCCTTGTGGGAGCAAAGGGAGGAGGATTGTTGCTGCTGCACTGCTGGAACCAAACATCAATTTCTAATTAACGTAGTTCAGTCAGTGGCTGCTCAAAATCTCTCCTTGGAGGAGCAATACATCCTGACGCATGCAGCCAGAGAGCAGCTGCATATGTATGTTATTCAGCCAAGTTAGCTGTTGGATTTATATGACAAAGGATCACAATAAACAGTTACTGAGCACTTACTAAGTGGCACTCACCCGGATTCTTTCATCCTTTCCTCATAACACAAAGGTAGTATGTTTCCCATTTTACGGATGAAGAAAGAGAGACCGGAGGAAAGGCACTGGGAGAAAACACCAAAGACAGAAGCCAGACTTCTCGTTCCTGTTCCATCTCTCGCTAGTGCTCAGAGTTTGCTGATCCGATTCCATGACTTCTTAGGGCCATATTTCTCCTCATCTATCAAATGGGAAGAATAACGTACATCCTATTTGCTTTGTAGGATCCTTGTGGTGTCAAATGGGACAATGGGTGGGGAAGAACTTTCAAAACCAGAAAGTACTGTCCACATTCAGGGAATCATTATGACTACGTGATTCCCAGCCTGCTGCAGGTAAAACTGCAAACTCTGCCTTTGCCAAGGGTGGCAGGACAAGGACCACAGTGCTGTTGTCCAACATGCATGGCAGACGAGAGATTGTGTCCTGAAAGTCGTTTAAACAGAAGGAAAGGTAACATAATTAAAACAAAGCAAACCCCTCAGAAATAGTGTTGTAGGGCTGAGACAGGGCCCGGCAGAGAAACCTTTGGGATACTTGCATTGCTCTTGAGAACTATTACAGAGCTTGAAAATGAGAGCCAGGTGGAGGAAAAGGGAGTAAGGCCACAAAAGATGAGCAGAGAGAGAAAAGAAACACAAGCTCACAAGTTTGGGGACAGTGAGAATAACAATACAGAAAAGTGTTTTTAAATCCACTCAAAAATGACCAGCGATTCTAAGATATGACTGGATGTTTGCAGAACACAACAGCTGCTGCATTCCACAGTCTAGAAGGGAAATAATGGAAACTTTCTTTTCTCTTTTCCAACAAGACATAACAGAGGCAGAGCTGATGTAATTAATGAAAAAAAGATGGCTATTTGAAACAGTGAAGGCGCTGAACAACAGAATGGAATGGAAATGAGGCCCACATTTAGGGACAATTCATTATTTATCTGCTGTTCTTTTTTATGTTCACCACGTTCTGCTAATATTCCTCTCTCCAGGGAGACTACCAAACCAGGTTGGTTAGCGATACAAGCATGAGCAGTTAGACGCTATGATATAAACTGCGGGTAGATGGAGTTATTCCTTGAATATCAATTAACAGAGTCCATCCAACTTAAAGACTCTTACAATTGTATACTTCAACTTAATGGATCTGTTTTCAAATTCCCTTTAATGGCCCTTCTGTGTCCATAATATCTACTTTTCCAGACATCCTTAGTAGAAACCATTATGGACAATGTATGTAGAATCCCCTAAGGAGAGCATATGGAGAAGAGACTGTGGATTGCCAAATTTAGCAGCTCTGGAGAGAGTGTTTTTGAATTAAACTTGAGTCTATGGGGATTACAGTTCATTTATGACTGGCAAAACATATCTTCCGCATTCTGAAAGATAAATCCCACTGATGTACATGTGGATTTCACAAGTGTTTCTCAAAAACCAGAAGACAAAAAGAAATAATCTTCCCACAAAATGTAGAAGTTCTATAATAGTTTGGAATTATGATAAGTCACATGTTATTTTAGCCATAGTCTTACTGTCAAATAGGGGATTTTGTAAGTGCTATACGAACTCTGACCTGAGGAAACTTGGTTCAGAAGTTGCATGCCTGAGATGTTAGGGTAAAATGACCGTTTTGAAAAACTTAAAGGACTGACAAGGCAGTGACAACAGTCTTTGGTGTTTTAAAGATATGTAAAAAAATTTCAAAAGTTTGGGGAGGGGGGAACCAGAGTATTGTCAACTTTTTCTTTTGCCAAATAAGATCAGTTTTAATTTTATTTTTACTTATTTTATTCCATTATTATCTTTTTCATAAAAAAGATAATTGATAACACAAACAAAACGTTTAAAGTGCAGTTCTTTAAATTTAACGTACTTAGCTTCATGAAAAATCATCTTGGTTTATCGTAGCGTTCTGATTTCATGGTGGACCAGGGGAAATACAGTAGCAAACCAGAGATGGTCTGAGGAGCCACAGCTGAAAACCACTAGCCTGACTCACTTCATTAGCACAAGCTAGTTCTCTATCCTAAGCAACCATTAAAATCTAATTCAAAAACTTCCAACATCCAGCAAACTCCTGTAATTTAGGGCAAAGTGATTAAATCTTCTAGTGGATGTTACATTTATTGGAGAATGGTGTTTTATTCTGTACCCATTCAATAAATTTCTTGAAAAACAATTTCTTTTTTTAATTTCCATTTTCAAGGACCTGATATAGCTAGGATTTTACCCATCTTCTAATAGTTAAAACTATTATCTTATCTTGAAATGCTAGTAAACTTTTAACTTATATGCACAAAATACTCTTAATTCTAGCTTTCCTTTTTTCATCCTGAATAAAAAAGCTTTTTTAATACTCTTTTTTATAGGTTAAATCAAACCATGAACTCCATGAAACTACTAAGATTGCTTGTTTTTTGGCATTGTCTTGTGTTTGTGTTAGATGTCTAACATTAAATGTTCCTATGAGTGAAGAATTAAGAAGCCTTATTATTCAGAGTTTTTTTTGTTTTTTTTTTTTTTTTTTTGGCTGCGTTAGGTCTTTGTTGTTGCACGCAGGCTTTCTCTAGTTGTGGCAAGCGAGGGCTACTCTTCCTCATGGTGCATGGGTTTCTCGTGGTGGTTTCTCTTGTTGCAGAGCACGGGCTCTAGGCGCGCGGGCTTCAGTAGTTGCGGCATATGGGCTCAGTAGTTGTGGCTCACAGGCTTAGTTGTTCTGCAGCAGGTGGGATCTTCCTGGACCAGGGCTTGAACCCATGTCCGCTGCATTGGCAGGCGGATTCTTAACCACTGCGCACCAGGGAAGTCCCTATTCAGAGATTTTTGATGTTGCAACATTTCTAAATGGAATTTGGCCTATTTTAAAAATAAGTTTATTAATTCTGGTGGAGCACATTTCTTACCGTGTACTTAATTTTGAAAACCTTGATTTGGGATACTTATATTCAAGCACACTGAGTTCTTTTTCCCACCTGTTTGAAAATTAATGTTAGTACCCCAATACTTTTAGGAGAAGAAAACTAGCTAAATCTTTCCTCTGGCAAGATCTGTGAGCAATCATCTTGAGTATTAAATTATTAAAGGCCAGGGAAGGAGAGTGTAGTTTTTTTCCTCCTTACCCTGTTACTCTAAAAGCCAACATATGCTTAAATTCTATCTACACAAACTAAGCCTAAAATCCCAAGCCAGGTAATCCACACACGAAAAATATTTTTTTCCCGTGGGAAATTAACCTGAATCCTGGAAAGTAGGTCTAGGGAGGGGAAATGCTGATGAAGAGACTTTCACGTTTTTACTGGTATCAGTTCATGAATGTTTGAATTTTTTTTCAACAAGCTTGTCTTCCTTTTGTAATAAGTAAAATTATCAAGAATTGTTTTTGAAATCTGAAATCTGTGTTTTCCTGACTCTATAGCAACTATGCTTTCATTCTCAGAAATAAGTAAAACACAGGTGGGAGGTGAGGGTCAAAACCCAACAGGTTTCTTGAACTGAAGAAATTATTGAATATAGAATTTGAAACTGCATTAAAGCTAGCAGAGATCTGTTACTTTTCTTAAATATTTCCTCTTCAATTCATGCCAGTAATTTTCCCTAGACCTCACAAAAGCAGCAGCTCTTTGCTGAAATTGTCAAAATGACTTTGGCTACATTATTTGAGAACCAGTAGAGGTCGCCATGTACCATGTTCTATCATTTTAGGGGGAGGAAAAGAACTGAAAATCTGATTGGTTGGTAAAAACTGCACAAAGGGGTCAGAAGTTTTCAATATGAAGCTTTTCTCTTGGAAGCTTTGCATAATTGAATCAATATTCAAGTCAGGAAAAAAAAAGTATAAATACAAATAATGGATACAAGATGCTGGTGTTATAGAACTTCAAAACACAGAATTTCTTAGAAATTACATTAAAAATTCTTCTAGTTGACTTAGTTAATACAGATCCTTCTTTATGTCAAAATATTGGGACAAAAACCTCAAAAAGTTATCAGTCCCAACATGGTAAAATCCGTATATTTGTAAGTGGCTTTGTGGGCTCTTTCTACCACTATGTTTGGAATGCTTAAAAATCTCAAATGCTTGTTTTTGCCCCCAAATATCCTGTGACTTTCATTCTGTATGTTAGATTTTTTTTTTAATGTATTAGTTTTCTCAACTAACAATATAAGTTACCCTGTCACAGAGTTAGTATAACTAGTGGCTATCACAGTTTACAAAGAATATTGACGCTTGATATGTAATTACTGCTGCTGGGCTTCCCAAAGATAGTTTAAAGTTTAATTTATTTTCTTTAAGGCATGATTGATTTGTGAAGAAAAGACATAGTTTGGAGGTAGAATGTATAGATATCTTGAAATAATAAAAAATCAGCCCTTGGGAATTCCCTGGTAGTCCTGCGGTTGGGACTCGTGCTTTCACTGCCGGGGCCCAGGTTTGATCCCTGGTAGGGGAACTAAGATCCCACAAGCCACGCAACATGACCAAAAAAAAAAAAAAAAACCAAACCAGGCTTTTGGAAGAGAGGATAAGGGAATAAGTTTAAGCCTGGTAATTCTAGAATAGACAAATAGGTAGATATATAGGGATATGCAACTCAAACTAGGGAAATTTTTTCCTATAAACAATTTTCTCACAGAGAAATGATTGCTTCAGAAGTTAGTAAGCTTACCATTGCTGGAAACTTTCAAACAGATTAGATACTCACTTGGTGAGAAATGTGTTAGTGATTTAATTTCTCAGGTTTGGGTGAAAAGCTGTATTAAACTTCTAAGAAAAAACAATTTTAGTTCTTTAAAAATTTTTTTATATTGGTGACAGTGTTATATTAAAATTGAGTGATATTAGAATAATGCTAGCCGATGTGACAAATAAGTCTGAAAATGTTAGTGGCTTAACACAACCATTTCTTTTGAACTCAGGTACTGGTCCAATGCCGTTTATTGATGGTTGGTGGTTGACTTTCCTCTATATGGAGATTCAGGGACTCAGCTTCTGTCCATCTTGTGGCTCATCATCTCCTAGGGCCTTGAAGTACTTTGCCTCCAGCCAGGGGAAGGGGAAAGAAAGAACAGGGAATGTACACCTACTTCCTATCTTATTGGGGAAATGACACAATTACTCCTGCTCATATTCCATTGGCAAGAGTGAGTCATACAATTCCATATAGATTTAGGGAGAAAGGGACTTTTCCACCATCCATCCCTTTCACCACTAAACATTTGTGAATGCCTTTCTTCTTAGACGTGAAACAAAATCATTACCCCTTCAAGGATGTCAACTCAGAGTTACACTCAGTAATTTCATCCAACTCAAAGTTCAGAAAATTTCAATGACGTATAATCCTCTCCATTAGGTATGAATGTAACTCTTCATCATCCGGTATCTATGTCTGTTTCCTAAAGTAGATTGCATCATTGGCCCAAATCATGACCACTCCTTGCATCTGCATCGTTTGCCATGTAACTTTACAGTGTCCACTCATTGTGGGTGAAAGGTTGCACCCACACTTTGAGCTCAGTCACATGACTTGCTTTGACCAGTGGGACGGTAGCAGACAAGTTGTAAACAGAAGCTTGCCCTCTACTACTAACATGAGAACATGCTCAAGGCTAATCTACACAAGGATGAGCACACACGAAGCAGAGCCAATTGCTCCAGCCAAGGCGTCCTAGGTTATTGACAGCTAGCCAAGCTTCAGATATATGAGTGAGCTAAGCCAAGACAGAGCCACCTGGCTAAACCTCAGCTGATCCTAGACAGGTGAGCAATAAAGATTTAATGCTGTAGGACACTTAGGGTTTTGTAATGGTTTATTGTGCAGCCTTATTGTGGTAATAGATAACGGATAGCTTTCCCACAGTAGACTTTCAGCACTTAGTGAACAGAAACTTTATTGTTTTGTTTTCCTGTTTGTAGTGTGGATAATATCTATTAAAGTGCTTTTCCAAATTGGAATTCAAATTTTTGTTGAGCTCAATTTCATATATCACAAGATTTAGCTAGAGAATATGCTTGAAATAATGTCAAACATAAGCATAAATCACTTTTTATATAGTTCTAGCACTTTTAACTTTTCAAGTCACTTTCAGATCTCCTTTCATTTGATTTTCATAGCAATCCTGATGTAAGGTAAAACAGATATTAATTCTATACTACTATCAAATCTCTGTGACTGAGTGACTTGGTCTGATGACTATGGGTTAACAACAGAACACACTGGAATCCATATCTCCTGGCTCCTAAAATCTGCTCCCACTGCTGAATAGGCCTCATTAGAGAATTAAGGACACAAAATTTCCATTGCTATTCTATGATAAATATAGTTGTGACATTTTTGCTTCATCAGTGGATAGTTTCAAGGGTAAGCTTTCTTCCTTCAGAATGATCCCAGCTTATGCCTGTTCTCTCTAATGGAATGCTAATGCCAGTATTTTCTATACCAATTAGAGGAGCTGAAGAACTAAGTGATTGGTAAACAAGAATTGGATGTAAATAAATTTTGGCCTATAACAGAGTTTTTCAACCTCAGCACTATGGACGTTGTGGGTTAGACAATTCCTTGATCGGAGAGGAGGGGTACCCTGTTCCTTGTGGAATATGTAGCAGAATCCCTGCCCTGTACCTAGTGTATGCCAGTAGCGTTCCCCAAGTTATGACAACTAAAAATGTCCAGATATTGCCAAATATCCCCCCCACCATTGAGAAACATGGGTCCACAGATTAAATGCAACCAGGGTTTTACTAGAGTGTCAGATTCCTTGGACATGAGAGCTGACATCTAAGGGATGAGTTCGTGCAACCTTTTCATTTTATAAGAGAAGAAACTACACCCAAGGGTTATGATGCAAGGCCATAAGCCTGATTAATGCCATGTCTTTTGACACAATTCAATCATTTCATATGCTGTATATCTGCTCCCCTGTACTCTGCAAGTGCAGTCTCAGAATTTTGAATAGCCCATTCAACTTCTCATTCCTGTTCTGGGTCCAGGTGATGATTTATTAGCCTTCCTTTGGGTTTCCATAGGAGCTTGATCCTACCCAGACAAGGTCACAGGTATATTCTTAACTGACTTCTCTTTTCTACCTCTTTAATTCACTCACACACTTGACCATATTTGCCATTCTTCCCCAGGCCAGACCCAAGTAATAGTCTTTTTTTTTGTCTCTTCTTTTCAATCTGTATTTTTAGGCCCAGCTCTCCAGCTGTTCCCAAGATGCTAACTTCTTTGACTATCCCTAGATATTATCTTCTTTTTATCCTTTTCCTCTTTCAGGCCTTCTTTGAAAACAACCTTGACCATTCCACAGTTATAGATCCTGGGGTACCAACTGTCTCAAGGAAAGGCCTCCTACAGCCAAGAGGACCTTTTCGACACAAGATCTGCATATCTCCTTTCATTCCCATCACCCTCCCAAATCCCCAATCAGATATTCATGAGGCATATTTTCACCTTAAAAGACGAATTGTCAATTTGTCCTTGGACTTCTCCATTGCTTTCTTTCTGAATTACTTGTACGTCCTATTCCAGCGCACGAACTCTCCCCTCACTCCCCACTTGCAGCAGCTCCTCTTTCTCGTCATTGCTGTGGGGCACAGGGTGTATTTTCTATCCCAGTCCCTTCTTTTAAACATGTAAATGAGCAAAACAAAATAGCTCTCTATCAAATGTGTATTAACAAATTCAGTCCTTTGGGAATGCTGCTCTAAGAATTGGGTGGAAAACAATTATTTGATAAGGGTGCAAACTACAATAAAAAGTCCATAATTGAAAACTAGGTATCATAGTATTCAAAGAGAAAAATGTCATCTATTTGTATTCAGGAAATTGACTCCTTTCATTCTAGCTTATCCAGAATATAATCTGGTTTCCAATGATTATGTACTAACCAGTTATAAAAATTTGCTACCATGTGGAGTAAAGAGAAAAAAATAGCATGCCACGGAGCATTCAGGTAAAAGGCAGTTGGAAACTATAAACTCATCACTTCCTTTAAGAGGGGTTATTCACTTTCTTTTAAAATTATCTTGATTTATTTAAGAAAAAGATGAAGGTAGGGAAAGATTTGGGAAAGGAAGAGACTCAAAAATCTCTGTAGAGATTTTAGCTGGGGCAAATAAAAACAGAAAAGATTTATAAGTGAGGATGCAAGGTGCTGAGCAACTTCTGCTCCAGAAGGAGCCTTAAAAAAGAAGCTGAGTCCAAGATCTATAAAAATAAGACGGAAGGGGGCTTCCCTGGTGGCTCAGTGGTTGAGAGTCCTCCTGCCGATGCAGAGAACACGGGTTCGTGCCCCGGTCCGGGAAGATCCCACATACCGCGGAGCGGCTGGGCCCGTGAGCCATGGCCATGGCCATGGCCGCTGAGCCTGCGCGTCCGGAGCCTGTGCTCCGCAACGGGAGAGGCCACAGCAGTGAGAGGCCTGCGTACCGCAAAAAAAAATAATAATAAGACGGAGTATATGGGTATATATAGTTCTGAATGTCCCATTAATATGGAGTAGATATTAATAAATATCACCTGGAAAATTTAAAGTTTTAATTCTCAGCTCTGATTTCAAGTTTCATACGGTTTTCTTGATTTCAGGAAAAGTAATTTCCAAGCTTGAGGAGGTTCTTTTGGCTTGCTGTCTGGATTAGAAAGGAACAGTTTTTATACTTATCATATAAGCAAATAATTTTTAATGAAAACATCTTTTCAAAAATGTACTCACAGCTATATGTTTTTAAGATACCTACTAATGAGAATTTTATTTTAAGTAAACATTGTGCCTGGGTCTAGGAAACCACAAAGTGTAGAGGAAAGTTGACAGTGATCAAGTAAATTTAGGCTGTGGTTATGTGTTTGTACGTGAAAGTTGGCTTTGTAAAATTTAGTCGGTTTGCCTGTATTCCTCTTAATGCTTCATGAAAACATGATGGTCAAATAGTATAATTTACTTCTCATTTTTTATTTATTTGTGAGTATTGGCAAGAGAAAACATGGACTAACCAGAGCAGGCCTCTGATTCTTCCCTCTCAGTAGTTGCTAGACAGCAGGAGGCCAATCAGTTACCCATGGCCCCAATATTGCCCTGTAAATAACAAGCAGGACACTTCAGAGAAACATACGACAATAAACATTGATTTCTTTTGTTATGAGTACAGGACTTGGCTGGTGTCTGCAGATCTCAGCTGGGCTCAGCCAATCTGAATTGGTCTTGCTTCTGCTTCTTCAGCCAATTGGAAGGCTAGCTAGGAGCTGGTTCTTCTAGGATGGCCCCAGCAGGAGCCACTCTGCTCACCCCCAAGGTTTTCTCACTTCCCTTTAGCAGGCTAAAGGGACTTACTCTCATTGTGGTGGCAGGAATCCAAGAAAGCAAGCAGAAGTGTACAAGGCCCCTTGAGACCTAGGCTCAGAACTGGAATTACTTGGCTTATGACAACATACTTATGACCAAAGCAAGCCACAAGTCTATAGCCTGGAGCCAAGGCTGGGAGACAGACTCCAGGTCTTCATGGAAGGAACTGGAAAGTCATATCTCCAAAAGGGTGGCAGAGAGACGGGTAGAAATTGAGACAGTTTTTGCAACGAATCCACTACACGGAACAGCAACCCTGGTAGAAATGGAAACTGGAGAGGGAGAGTGTATCTTAAGGCTATATTTTCTTAGCAAGCACCCTGCTTTTATGTACATTATATATTTATTAAGGGAGGTGTGATGCTATCTCCTTTGTGGCACACTCGCTACTGCCACTATTTTATATTTTAAAGCACCATGGAAAAATCAGACAAAGCAGTTTAAGTTTTGGTATATTTTAGTAATTCAGGACTTCATTTATCTAAGCCAGTTTCTCCACTACCACTAGCCTCATATTGTGAATCTTTTCTTTCATTTGTCCTGCGTACATAAAAGTTAGGGCTTTTTTTTTTCTTTAATCTTTCCATGGAGAGCGTGATTATTGTCTCTCTTGTTCGTGTGTATATACTTCCACTAGTACTAATTCTCCTTGGTGATAAAATCTCTTTTTCTGTTTTTTTCCTTCCCTTAAGCATACATTCCTCCTCCTTACGACAGCAGCACTTTGATTTTTCTATGGGGAATTACCCCTCTTCCTTTTCGTGAAGACTGCTTATGGCTGTCAAGATATAGGGACATAACTCAAACCAATGGCCCCTCTGCCCAGGGAATTTTAATACTTGGTTCCTTGGCGCCTTCTTTAATTCTATGAATTACTTCATAGCTTTCCAAGAAATTTCCTTTTGCAGGTTATCCAGATGTGTTTTCTGTTCCTTACAATCAGGGAACACTGAAAAATGCATCTCTTACATTTTACTACATAGGCGCTTTCCCTTACCTGCAGTAATTTACAGTATATTGTTATCACTCCAAGTTCTTATCTATGGAGTATAACTTAGGTATTTTTACCTTTAAAAAAAAGGGCAGAAAGGTATTGAATATTTGGATGGATGAGCAGCCATAGGAGATGTTGGAATGGGGATCATGGTGGAACATATAGTGTCTGTTTATATTTATTGACAATAAAATGAAGCTAGAGATAGTAGAAGGGGTGTGATCTTTGAAGCTAGACAGATCAGGGTTCTAATTATAGGTTAGCTACATACTAGATTACAGTCTTGGGTAAGGTAAAACATTTAGTTTCTTAACTATCAAAGTGTGACATAAGATTTTATCATAGTAATCCTAGTGAGAATTAGAAATAATATATAAAGTGTTTGCCACATTGTAGGTGCTCAAGAATTTATAAGTATTAGTATTAAGCATATACATAGTGAAGAATTAACTTTACCCAAAGAGCAGTCTGTCCTTGTCCCTGCTCCTGGGAAGTAAACTCTAAACCCATGGAATTTCCCGTGTAATAAGAAGAACTTTGTTATTCATGGTGGGTCTCTCAGAACACACCTGATATTCTATGGTAATGAGGTGTCTCCATCACCCTGGATACTTCATGTTAGCAAGATGACTTGAGATGGAGTCTGGGCACACTCAGACACCATCCATCTGATGAAAGGATTGAGACTTTGAGCCATGGGTTACCAGCCTGAACTCTGGGGAGTGGAAAGGAGTAGACACTGAGTACAACCACATGGGCAGTACTTCAACCATACCTATGTAATAAGGTGTCAGTAAAAACTCTGGACACTGAGGCTCAGATGAACTTCCTGGGTTGGCAGTACTTCATGTACAGATTACCACATCTCGATGCTGGGAAGGGTAAAATGTCCCTGAGGACACAGAAGCTTCACTTTTGGAGCCCGCCCAATCCCAGATTCAGCTCTGTGCATCTCTTCCTTTGGCTGGTTTTAATATGTATCCTTTGGCTATAATAAAACTATAATCACAGGTATACCTTCTTCCTGAATTCTGTGAGTCATTCTAGTGAATTATTGAAACTGATGATAGTTTTGGGAAATCCCCAAACTTGCAGTTGGTGTCAAGTCTTGAATTGTCAGTCTGGAAGATTGTGGCCTTAACCTTGAATGTGGCTAATTCTGAATAGCATATTTTATTCAACCAAGTGAAATGAATGTTACCTCCTTGAAACTGAGAAAGAAAATTTGGTTTTTCTTCTAGGCATCTGGGAATGGTAACCGGAAATTAGTTGTATTTAAAACATGCAAATACAAGTATTACTCTTGTAATTTAGTGCATGTAGTATATGTTACCATTGTTTTATTTTGGCAAATGTTTAAAAAAAAAAAAAAAAAGCCAGGCTTTCTAGGCAGGATGGGCCAGGAACTACCCTCAGCCTCGGCTCTGAATTAATTCCCCCCCACCTGGACGGTAGCTTGTGAACCCTCCTTGTGATTGTGGCTTTTCTTGAGAGGCTGTCAGCCCCACCCACCCACCTCTCAGTTCCTGTGCTGTTGGCCGCACAGCTTCCAGGTGTCTGCTCCTCTGGTGAGACGGGGCCAGGAGATTCTCTCCTCAGCTCCTTGCCTGGGTGGGCAAGTCAGGTTCTAGGGCCAGCAGAAATCCTCGTTTGAGGGTTCCATCAAGTTCCCTGGTCAGAGTGCTGCCGCTGAGCAGAGCGGCTGCTTGGGACTACTGCTTGGGCACTGCGGAAAACCTTGTTGGAATGTGACATGTTGTCACTTTGGGACCATTGTCCAGCTGCTCCTGACTTGGCTACATGAAGGCTCAGACTGTCCCAGTCTCTGAACTGAAGAGAACCAACACTATTAGCATATTTCTCACCACTGTGAATGCAAGGTGATTCAATGAGAGTATCAGGAGGACATCTATAAATCCCAGACTGGCATGTGCAAGTTCTGAGGAATGATGGAATAACCCAATGTATCTGGGTGACCTTTGGAGACAGCTGAGACATGGCTACAACAGGGCAGTGGCTGACACCCAACTCAGCCCATCTTCTCTAGCCGTGTGGCTGATAGGGTCTTGGTGCTCTGGCCGACTGTCAAACCTGAGCCTCTGAGCTGGGAGAGCTGAATTCAGGACACTGGTCCACCAGAGACCTCCTGGCTCCATGTAATATCAATTGGTGAGAGCTCTCCCAGAGATCTCTGTCTCAACACTAAGACCCAGCTCCACTCATCGACCAGCAAGCTCCAGTGCTGGACACCCCATGCCAAACAACTAGCAAGACAGTAACACAACCCCACCCATTAGCAGAGAGGCTGCCTAAAATCATAATAAGTTCACAGACACCCAAATCACACCACTGGATGCAGTCCTGCCCACCAGAAAGACAAGATTCAGCCTCATCCATCAGAACACAGGCACCAGTCCCCTCCACCAGGAAGCCTACACAAACCACTCAACCAACCTTACCCACTGGGGGCAGACACCAAAAACAACAGGAACTACGGATGTACAGTCTGTGAAAAGGAGACCTCAAACACAGTAAGTTAAACAAAATGAGAAGACAGAGAAATACCCAGCAGATGAAGGAGCAAGGTAAAAACCCACCAGACCAAACAAATGAAGAGGAGATAGGTAGCCTACCTGAAAAAGAATTCAGAATGATAGTAAAGATGACCCAAAATCTTGGAAATAGAATGGAGAAAATACAAGAAATGTTTAACAAGGACCTAGAAGAGCTAAAGAGCAAACAAAGAAATGATGAACAACACAATAAATAAAATTAAAAATTCTCTAGAAGGAATCAATAGCACAATAACTGAGGCAGAAGAAAGGACAAGTGACCTGAAAAAATAGTGGAAATAATTACTGCAGAGCAGAATAAAGAAAAGAGAATGAAAAGAATTGAGGACAGTCTCAGAGACCTATGAGACAACATTAAACCCACCAACATCTGAACTATAGGGGTCCCAGAAGAAGAAAAGAAAGAGAAAGGGACTGAGAAAATATTTGAAGGGATTATAGTTTAAAACTGCCCTAAAATGGGAAAGGAAATAGTCAAGTCCAGGAAGCACAGAGAGTCCCATACAGGATAAATCCAAGGAGAAACACACCAAGACACATATTAATCAAACTATCAAAAATTAAATACAAAGAAAAAATATTAAAAGCAAGGGAAAAGCAACAAATAACATACAAGGGAATCCCCATAAGGTTAACAGCTGATCTTTCAGCAGAAACTCTGCAAGCCAGAAGGGTGTGGTAGTACATATTTAAAGTGATGAAAGGGAAAAACCTACAACCAAGATTACTCTACCCAGCAAGGATCTCATTCAGATTCAATGGAGAAATTAAAAGCTTTACAAACAAGCAAAAGATAAGAGAATTCAGCACCACCAAACCAGCTTTACAGCAAATGCTGAAGTAACTTCTCTAGGCAGGAAACACAAGAGGAGGAAAAGACCTACAAAAACAAACCCAAAACAATTAAGAAGATGGTAATAGGAACATACATATCCTTAAATGTAAGTGTATTAAATGCTCCAACCAAAAGATATAGACTGGCTGAATGGATACAAAAACAAGACCTGTATATATACTGTCCACAAGAGACCCACTTCAGACCTAGAGACACGTACAGACTGAAAGTGAGAGGATGGAAAAAGATATTCCATGCAAATGGAAATCAAAAGAAAGCTGGAGTAGCAGTTTTCATATCAGAAAAAATAGACTTTAGAATAAAGAATGTTATAAGAGACAAGGAAGGACACTACATAATGATCAAGCAATCAATCCAAGAAGATATAACAATTGTAAATATCTATGCATCCAACATAGGAGCACCACAGTACATAAGGCAAATGCTAACAGCCATAAAAGGAGAAATCAACAGTAACACAATCATAGTAGGGGATTTTAACACCCCACTTTCACCAATGGACAGATCATCCAAAATGAAAATAAATAAGGAAACACAGATTTAAATGACACATTAAACAAGATGAACTTTGTTGATATTTATAGGACATTCCATCCACAGACAACAGAATACTCTTTCTTCTCAAGTGCTCATGGAGCATTCTGCAGATTAGATCATACCTTGGGTCACAAATCAAGCCTTGGTAAATGTAAGAAAAGTGAAATCGTATCAAGTATCTTTCCGACCACAACGTTATAACATTACATATCAATTACAGGAAAAAAACTGTAAAAAATACAAACACATGGAGGCTCAACAATACACTACTTAATAACCAGGAAATCAAAAAATACCTGGAAACAAATGACAATGAAAACACAAGGACCCAAAACCTATGGGATGCACCAAAAGCAGTTCTAAGAGGGAAGTTTATAGCAATACAGTTCTACCTAAGGAAACAAGAAAAATCTCAAACAACCTAACCTTACACCTAAAGCAATTAGAGAATGAAGAAGAAAAATACCCAAAGTTAGTAGATGGAAAGAAATCATGAAGACCAGATCAGAAATAAATGAAAAAGAAATCAAGGAAATGATAGCAAATATCAATAAAGCTAAATGCTGGTTCTTTGAGAAGGTAAACAAAATTGATAAACCATTAGCCAGACTCATCAAGAAAAAAAGGGGGAAGACTCAGATCGATCAAATTAGAAATGAAAAAGGAGAAGTAACAACTGACACTGCAGAAATACAAAGGATCATGAGAGACTACTACAAGCAACTCTATGCCAATAAAATGGACAACCTGGAAGAAATGGACAAATTCATAGAAAAACACCACCTCCTGAGACTGAAACAGGAAGAAATAGAAAATATAAAAAGACCAATCACAAGCACTGAAATTGAAACAGTGATTAAAAGTCTTCCAACACACAAAAGCCCAGGGACAGATGGCTTCACAGGTGAATTCTATCAAACATTTAGAGAAGAGCTCACACCTATC
The DNA here is from genome assembly GCF_011762595.2 of Tursiops truncatus. Classification (NCBI taxonomy): domain Eukaryota; kingdom Metazoa; phylum Chordata; class Mammalia; order Artiodactyla; family Delphinidae; genus Tursiops; species Tursiops truncatus. The sequence continues at coordinate 36,284,858 of NC_047044.1, read as the reverse complement.
CTTCTCAAACTCTTCTGAAATATAGCAGAGGGAGCAACACTCCCAAATTCATTCTACAGGGCCACCATCACCCTGATACCAAAACCAGACAAACATGTCACAAAAAACGAAAACTACAGGCCAATATCACTATTGAACATAGATGCAGAAATCCTCCACAAAATACTAGCAAACAGAATCCAACAGCACATTCAAAGGATCATACACCCTGATCAAATGGGGTTTATCCCAGGAATAAAAGGATTCTTCAATATATGCAAATCAATCAATGTGATACACCATATTAACAAATTGAGGAATAAAAACCATATGATCTTCTCAACAGATGCAGAACAAGCTTTAGACAAAATTCAACACCAATTTATGATAAAAACCCACCAGAAAGTCAGCACAGAGGGAACTTACCTCAACATAATAAAGGCCATATATGACAAACCCACAGCCAACATCGTCCTCAGTGGTGAAAAACTGAAACCATTTCCTCTAAAATCAAGAACAAGACAAGGATGCCCACTCTCACCACTATTATTCAACATAGTTTTGGAAGTTTTAGCCACAGCAATAAGAGAAGAAAAAGAAATAAAATGAATCCAATTCTTAAAAGAAGAAGTAAAGCTGTCACTGTTTGCAGATGACATGATACTATACATAGAGAATCCTGAAGGTGCTAGCAGAAAACTACTAGAGCTAATCAATGAATTTGGTAAAGTAGTAGGATACAAAATTAATGCACAGAAATCTCTTGCATTCCTATACACTAATGATGAAAAATCTGAAAGAGAAATTAAGGAAACATTCCCATTTACTATGGCAACAAAAAGAATCAAATACCTAGGAATAAACCTACCTAAGGAGACAAAAGACCTGTATGCAGAAAACTGTAAGACACTGATGAAAGAAATTAAAGATGATACAAACAGATGGAGAGATATACCATGTTCTTAGATTGGAAGAATCAACATTGTGAAAATGACAGTACTACCCAAAGCAGTCTGCAGATTCAATGCAGTCCCTATCAAACTACCAATGGCATGTTTCACAGAACTAGAACAAAAAATTTCACAATTTGTATGGAAACACAAATAGCCAAAACAATCTTGAGAAAGAAAAATGGAGCTGGAGGAATCAGAATCCCTGACTTTGGACTATACAACAAAGCTAAGGTAATCAAGACAGTATAGTACTGGCACAAAAAGAGAAATATAGATTAATGGAACAGGATAGAAAGCCCAGAGGTAAACCCACACACATATGGTCACCTGAACTTTGATAAAAGAGGCAAGAATATACAGTGGAGAAAAGACAGCCTCTTCAATAAGTGGTGCTGAGAAAACTGGACAGCTACATGGAAAAGAATGAAATTAGAACACTCCCTTACACCATACACAAAAATAAACTCAAAATGGATTAAAGACCTAAATGTAAGACCAGACACTATCAAACTCTTAGAAGAAAACATAGGCAGAACACTCTTTGACATAAATCACAGCAAGATCCTTTTTGACCCACCTCCTAGAGAAATGGAAATAAAAACAAAAATAAACAGTTGGGACCTAATGAAACTTAAAAGCTTTTGTACAGCAAAGGAAACCATAAACAAGACCAAAAGACAACCCTCAGAATGGGAGAAAATATTTGCAAAAGATGCAACTGGCAAAGGATTAATCTCCAAAATATACAAGCAGTTCAATATCAAAAAAACAAACAATGTAATCCAAAAATGGGCAGAAGACCTAAACAGACATTTCTCCAAAGAAGATATACAGATTGCCAACAAACACATGAAAGAATGCTCAACATCATTAATCATTAGAGAAATGCAAATCAAAACTACAATGAGATATCATCTCACACTGGTCAGAATGGCCATCATCAAAAAATGTACAAACAATAATTGCTGGAGAGGGTGTGGAGAAAAGGGAACCCTCTTGCACTGTTGGTGGGAATGTAAATTGATACAGCCACTATGGAGAACAGTATGGAGGTTCCTTAAAAAACTAAAAATAGAACTACCATACGACCCAGCAATCCCACTACTGGGCATATACCCTGAGAAAAACATAATTCAAAAAGAGTCATGTACCATAATGTTCATTGCAGCTCTATTTACAATAGCCACGACATGGAAGCAACCTAAGTGTCCCTCAACAGGTGAATGGATAAAGAAGATGTGGCACATATATACAATGGAATATTACTCAGCCATAAAAAGAAACGAAATTGAGTTATTTGTAGTGAGGTGGATGGACCTAGAGTCTGTCATACAGAGTGAAGTAAGTCAGAAAGAGAAAAACAAATACCATATGCTAACACATATATATGGAATGTAAAAAATCAATAAAAATGGTTTTGAAGAACCTAGGGGCAGGACAGGAATAAAGATGCAGATGTGGAGAGTGGACTTGAGGACCCAGAGAGGGGAGGGTTGGGCTGGGACAAGGTGAGAGAGTGGCATGGACGTATATACACTACCAATTATAGAATGGGTGGCTGGTAGAAGCAGCCACATAGCAGTGGGAGATCAGCTAGGTGCTATGTGACCACCTAGAGGGGTGGGATAGGGAGGGTGGGAGGGAGACAGAAGAGGGAGGTGTTATGGGGATATGTGTATATGTATGGCTGATTCATTTTGTTATACAGTGGAAGCTAACACACCATTGTAGAGCAATTATACTCCAATAAACATGTTGAAAAACAAAAACAAAAACATTTTTAAGGACCTTCATTGTTCACATGTAATCTAGTCTCCCAAGATTCTATCCTCCTTTTCCTAATGTCTTATATTCTTAAATCCATTAATTCTACCAATGGGATCTTCAGAAATATAACACTTATATATGGAAAAAGACATATTTTCTGGTCTTAGGCTGCTGAGAAGAGTAGAATCTTTCTGAAACTTACCTGTAATAATAATGATCATCATTTAAGTAGTGTCTGTCATACGCCAGACACCATGCTCATTATTTTGTGTGTACATATTCTAATGTTTATAACCAGCCTGGCACATATTTATTATCATTCTTTTTTAAGTTGTTGATTATTGAACCCAAGAGAGACCTTTCTAAGAACCTGTTGATTAAGTGAAGCTAAGTTAATAGACTTACTGCAGTAAGGGAGAACACCACTTTGACATAGTCTTAAAGGAGTAGGGAAGAGTATTTACAGGGTTTGGAGTCTGTGATTAAGTGGTTTAGTGTGGTCTTTCCTTGCAGGAAATTTATTGGAATTGGGCAAAGTTGTTGCATAATAATTCAAAATTAGAAGACACATCAAGATGAAGGTTTTAAAGGAGTCTTTATTTATTTATTTTTTTAGAAATGGTGTAAGGCTTTATATATTTTTTAAATATTTATCTATTTTTTTATTTGGTTGCACCAAGTCTTAGTTGCAGCAGGCAGACTCCTTTTGTTTTGGCATGCGAACTCTCAGTTGTGGCCTGCATGTGGAATCTAGTTCCCTGACCAGGGATCGAAGCCAGGCCCCCTGCATTGGGAGCATGGAAGCTTATCCAGTGCGCCAACAGGGAAGTCTCTTAAAGGAGTCTTAATAGTAAAATTTTCTGATAAATTAGTTGTTTGCTCAGATGAGTAATCTATTGTTCTGTTAGAAGAACTGCTGGCCAGAATAAGCAAACTCTTTGCCCAGAAAACTAATTTGCAAGAATTTCCTAAAGCAAAAAGTGAAATTATACATTAGTTTACATTCTTATCTTCCTGGACAAGAATTACCTGAAATAAATAGTTAAGTCATATTGACAGAGTTGGTCTCAATTTTCAAAAATGAGGAAATTTAGTAATTTTCCAAGGACTACACCCAGAACTCAGTAGGTCTGAAGTCTCTGTTAATTCCACAGTGCTAGGTTTTCCCTCAAAATATCTTTATATATCCCTGAAAATAAGACTGCACGTAGCCACACAACTTCACCACCAAGGCTAAGAACTATTAAAAATGATTAAAGAAGGCAATTTAGGTGATACAAACAAGCTTTATTTAATACTTCATGAAGTGGACAGTCTCCATTTGCAGAGCAGGAAGGCAGGGGATAAAGTAGCAAGCATTTAAAGAGGAAAGAACAAGGGACAAAGAAGAGAAAACTAGAAAATGAATAAAGAACAAAGAAATAAGTAAAAAGCCCAGAGTTGGTTTGGCATTTGAGGAATGGCTTGTTACTGAATCAAACTTGGGTCCCCTTGCCTGCACAGAACAAAGCCAATCTACTGACACAAGATCGTGGTGAAGGAAAGTACAGTGTTTATTGCAGGGCACCAAACAAGGAGAATGGGCAGCCCATGCTCAAAAGACCCGAACTCCCTGATGGCTTTCAGGCAAGGTTCTTTTTAAAAAGTGTTAGCGGAGAAGGTCGTAGAATGTATGATCAGCTTGTGTACCTTATTCTGATTGGCTGGTGGTGAGGTAACAGGGTGATGTTTCAAGTATCTCAATCATCAACCTTCTGATTCCAACCAGTCTGAGGTCTATGTGCTTGTAGGTCAGCATATGATCGCCATTCTCCACCAGGTGGTGGTGGGTCTTAGTTTCTGCCGAACAACTCAAAGATATGCATCCGATCGTTACCTATATCCCTTCAGGAAGAACTATGAGTCCTGTGACTCTATTGTTCTAATCATTAACTGCTTGAGTCTGCTCTTTGGAACTGAGGGAAGGTCTGGGAGACTGAAGTTATTTTCTGCAGACAAGAAATGGGGTACACAGAGGGGCTTTTGTACCTGGGGAGGCCCCATAGGGTCCTGCTCTCTTTCAATCCCCTCTTTTCTTTGCTCTTCCTCAGTTCTGAGGGCAACAGGGATGGGACAAGAAAGGGAGTAAAGTTTTGAATAGAGAGATTAATCATAAACTCAGTGGAGGAGGTCAGTTTTAGGGGGACTTGGTTTCAGACTGACTGGCTATAGTGTGTTTCTGGTCAAGCAGAACATTTATAAGGACACAAAAATTATCCAGATTTTAATTTGCTGACGTGGCATTCTTGGCAGGACAGCTCTCTCTTGGGCCTTGATGGTTATTGCAACAGAACTAAGGTTGCCTACATCAATATTACTTTACTATCATTTTCCAGGAAGATAATGCTACAAACCAGCAAATTACTTCATTGGTTTGTGGAGGAGGAAAATTAATTTTCCTTCTACCCTTCTGAGTTATTGGTTGAGAACCCCCTGTAATAAAAGACAGATTCACATGAGAAAAAACATTTTTTTAATTACATAAACACATAGGGGAGCACCACAAAGATATGAGACTCAACGTAGCCAGACAATTGAGACTTATATGTCATCCTGAGCAAAGGCAAGGGATAGGGGAATGAGGCTTCAAAGGGGGAAAGGCCATTCCTGGAAAGGTGAGAAGAGCAAATATTTGGTAAACAAAAGTTATCCTGCCAAGCAGATAAGTCTCTCAGGTAAAAAGATTATCTCTGGTAATAAGTCTCTTCCTGATACAGGCCCACCTTCTAATGTAAATTTCCTTTATAAGTATAGATTTTCCTTACAAAAGCCTAACTCTACTATGTTTTCAGAGCTTTTCCAGTGTCTGCAGTTTCTTAAAAATAATCAGCACAAAATAATCCTTATACCAAATAAGCATATTAGAGGGGTGGGGGAGGGCACATTCTGCTACTTTTCAGCTTACTTCAGGGACTTCAAGAAAATTCATTCAGAAAAATAAGCTATTCAACCAGTCGCCTTCTTAGGACAATAGCTTGCTCATCTGGCAAGCTGCTTGCTGATGAAATAATCGGTTATTCATCAAGAATCATATTCATCTCCACCTGTCTGTGATTACCAGTCTTAAACTATTTATATCGTGAAGTTTGCCCAGTCCCGAAGAGATCCCTGACTTGAAAGACTAGGATTAAACCACAGGAGCCCAGACTTTAAACCCCTGTAAATATCCATCTCTGACCTCTTCCTTCAGAGACCCTCTTAAGACTCTATCAAGGTGATACTCTCTCTAACAGTAAGGACATAATAATATAATAACAACAGTAGATAATGGCCCAGGTTTGCCTGATCACCAGGTTATTCTGGTGGTTATCTATGTCTTTTGAGAGTTGGCAGTTGACATCCTTCAGGATCTGACATTCTGCCTTATGGGCAGGGGCTGTTTAAATGAATGGTAAATTATAAATAGAGATACCACTTGACATAGTGCACCATGGGTTACAAAGCACTTCAACATACATCACTTGATTTAATCATTAAAAGAACTACTTGAGGTAGATATTGTTATGATGCTTCCTTTAATCCTTAACATTCTCTTATAGGTCAATAAACAAAAGCTCAGAGAGAGAGGCCAAGTGCTTTGGTAAAGATCAAATAGCAAGTAATCAAGATGGGACTTGATGTGTAGATGGCCGTACCATAAAATCTTTTTTCAAGTTGTTTGTATTCAGTGCTCCCATATCAAGAAATCTCTCTTTTGTCCCAATATCCTTGCCCAGTTTTCCACTTCCAGATATCTTCAGAGCACCTGTTCAAAGTTTCCTCACACCGATCTGCTATTTTTGCTTCTTTGACTCTTCTAATCACCTCTTCTCTAGGAAGCTTCCCAAGCAGATCATGGTGTGACCTTCCGTGGTTTGTAGTTAAAAAGTTAACACTTTCTTTGCTTTTTCATATTAATGTAGTTTATTTCTCCTAATCTATTTGAGGTCCTTATCGTCTAAAAGGCAGTCTTCCTAACTAAAAGGGCTGCTATAACTTCCTTGATAAAAGTATTCAGGCTTCCCAAGTCTCTCAAATGAAAACAATCTCTATGTGAACAGGGGTTACTGAGCCATCGACTGACACTGAGATTTAGCTTCCTCTTGAATGTCATGACACATCATTGTGCCACTACCATTATGACCTCAGGGGCCGCTGCTACAGCTTTGTTGGATTATTCTCAGCCAGAGACACAGGAAAAGGTTCTCTAGGTTGTGTTCTGCACATGGGCTCCCAACAAACTGAGCTAATGTTGGTAGAAATACAGCTCACATTCCCCTGGCCAGCCTTACCTGCCCAAAGGGGAGTCCTTTTTCTAATTTGCACAAAGGCAGCATGTAAATTAGTGAGGCTCACATGCCCTGAAATATTTGCCTAAGACTTAACTAAATGAAAATACTAGGGAAAGTAACTTACTACTGAACAATCTAGTACATAAATGTATTTCCAACTTGCACTTTTCTCCTGAAAATCTTCCTCTTGACCTCTGGACCAGGATTCTCAACAAAGACCACATGCCCCTAAAACAGAACAGCATTTCAAACCTTTCTAGAGTCCTTGGGCAAGGAAAATGGGAATAATAAGGATATATTATAAAGACTCTGTGAGAAATATGGAGTTTTTAATATCATGCTTGGCACATAGTAAGTACTCAGGATTGGTAGCTATAATTATGATTCAGTAGCCTTTGACTTCACTTTTCCTCTTTATCATGCCCAACTCCATATTCAAATTCATCAGTGAAAAGATTAGACTTTTAACACTAAACAGAATTTATATGCCTTTAACCTGACTCTTGACCTTGAATCTTAACACAAAGAAATAAACATACCTTTCTTCTAAGAAAATAAAACATGAATAATATTTATAAAATATTTATAGAATACCTATGAAAGAGCATTTTCACATATAATGTTGGAGTGTATATACTAAAAGTACTTACTAGATATACATGTTATTAAAATGCCCATATCATACCAAAACAAAATTTTAAGTGTGATAGATTTTTATTTTAAAAATAAAAGCTCTTATGTGTATAATGCTTCTTTTTATAACTGCCAGCTGTAATCCACCAAGAGTCAGGGTGCCTGGTCATTTACCAGGACAGAATTCAGACTCTCTTAGAAAATATGCCTGTCCCCTTTGACTTAGAGAAGGCAGGCAATCCTTCCAGACATGTCACCAGCCTAGGACTCATTTCTTTCTCCTGCTTGGAAGGACTGATAGCATCTTGTGATTACATTTGCTTGTTGGTGCAGCCTTTTATAAAGAACTAAAGTGTGCCACGGAGTGTCATTTAGACTCAGTCAAGCTGGATTGATATAAAGTAGAATGTGTTAGAGATAAGAATGGAGTGATATTTTTAGATCTTTTTAAATTTAAAAAGCTTTAAGCCACCATTAGCACATTCATTAAAGTAGCATTCAATTATGAGATGGGTTTTTATGCTTATATAATATATCAAATTAAGCAGAAGAAAATAACTTTAAGACTTCTTATTTTAACTGGCTTTACATTTTACAGGTTTTGGAAAAGTAATTCTTAATTTTTCAATTAATCTTTTTATTAAGGACTCCCTGTATGACTGGCAATTCACTGAATACTTTGAGAAAAACTGAGATTAGTCTAAAGTAGTGAAGACATCCTGTAGGGGGTCGCAGTTTTCTTATTCTACTTGGAAACAAGCCTGGACCCCTATCTTCTTCTTCATCCCTATTATCTATCATGGTGTAGATGAGGGTCCCATACCCAAAAGCCCAGGGAAACCAGATAGGTAAATAAACAAAGGGACATGTGCCTGATATCGTAGTTGTTACTTAGTTCCAACCAATTGAAATTAAAGGCCAACCCAGTTTGAAAAATCTGCATATTTATGGAAATTCTTTTCTATTTTTAAATGTTGGCAACTAATTCAAATTAAAAGAAAAAAGTATATTCTGTAGGTCTATTCTGTGTGGGCCAGCACGAAAGTAGCTATGATCCAGAATCAGAGCATAACCTACCAGGTGCAACTCTGACTTAGAGTGAAATGAAATTAGAAGACAGAAATGTTAGAAGCATTAAAAGATAACAGGCAGAAAGAAAAAAAGTATACTGAATTCTTTGGTTACAAATGACATAAAATTCAACTCCAATTGGCTTATTAACGGGGGACCCATTTATTATCTCACCTAAGTGAAAGATCCACATGTAGGCAGGGCTGAATCTAGCAATTCAAACGATGTCAGCATCGTTTCTCTCCAGTCCTTCCCTCATCTTTCCAAGGTGTCTGCTTCATCCTTCAGGGTTTACATGGTGACCTCAGTATATTCAGGCTTGTCCATTAGAGTTGAAAAGTAGCTGCCATGTTCTAAACTTCACATCTTCTACCTACACACATCACATCTTCTACCTACTGAGAGATGATAGGTTCTTTAGCTCCTGCAGAAGAGAGAGTAAATTTCTCCTTCCATAAAGGGCAAAATGTGTCTCTTTGTATGTAACTACCTCCAGTGAGGTTGTGGGCCCTACCTTGGACCATAATGGCCAGGAGATGGAATCACCATTTAACTTAAGCCACTGAGAGTTTCAGGGGCTTCTCTGGAGAACCCAACCCAATAATACATAGCTGAGAATAGCAAGGGTAGTTTCACACCATTTTCTTCAGGGATTACTGCTGTAGGGAAAGGGAAATAGAATCACAAACAGTAATTATACACCAGATTAGGGGGAAGCTATTAAAGAAACTGAAAGTAAAATACAAATTAGTAGGAAAAAAAGTAAGAAAAGTTAGTGCCAATAAATGTGAAATCTTCAATGTGGAAGGTGTGGGATCAAAGGCAATTGCTACAGGGAAAAACCATGTAAGAACAGAGAATACTTACTCTGAAAGTGCTAGAAGAAAACATGGAATAATTTTTACTTTTATAATTTTGAAGTGAGAACTAGTTAACATACAAAATTCAGAAGCAATAAAGAAGCAAAATAAATTTAACTATGTAAAACTACAATAACACAATTTTATTAAAAATAAGGTAAGTAACAAGCTGGTAACATATATGCAACTCCTATGACACACAAAGAAATAATAGCCTTAATCTTTAAAGAATACTTACACATCAAAAGAAAAGATAAACCCAATAGGAAACTGAGTAAGAGGGAAAAAATATTAATGAGTATTAATGAGTGTGATCAATGAGTATTTAAGTGATACCTTGATATTTCACTTTGTAGTAGTTTAACTCCCTTTAGAGGGCAAAGGTGACTTCAGTATACAAATCTGAAAGAAATGCCTTTTTTTTGTTTTTTTGGTAAGACTATTAGTGAAAAAAGTCTAATATTCTGTCTGATAAGAATTTGTATAGAAAATAGCTATGAAAGGTAAATAAGAAATGTAAATCAAAAGAAGCAGATGTTATTTTTTTATATATTAGATCAGCAAAGATCAAAAAAGTTGGTGTTATACAATGTGGCAAAGCTGTGAGGAAACAGACCTCTTCACTCATCCTTGATGGGTGCAATCTTTTGAAAGGACAATTACCAGCATTGCTCAAAATTTAATTGTACTACTTTACTGTTACAAAATTTAACTTCAAGGATTATATGTGTCAATGACTTTCAGTCAGGGAGCACCAGGAATGCACATGTAGTTGAACTGGTTGGATTTATGACTCATTATAGCAAAGTAGAAGGGAGCCACAGGGAGCCATGAGGTGCCTCAGTAAGAGGGTTCATTTCTAACTCCCTGTTATAGGATTTCAGCTTTGATTGGATGCTTTTGGGGAGAGTCAAAGGAAGTGAGACTTTGAACTAGATTGGGTGCTGTCAGAAAGTCAGGATAAGTCTATGACTATCTCAATTAATCTTATCTAGAGGGAGGGCAGACTAGAATGAGGCTAAAGCTATAATTAGTAAAGAAATAACAGCCAGTCTTATTAAGTGGAAGAGAGGCTGCTTGGTATTTTGTGGTGTTTGTACAGTGACCTTGTTTTTGTCTGTGCTTAGAGAAAATTACGAAGTGGTCTTGTTTAGACTAATTTTATCACGGTTTCAGAGTGATCTTGTTTGATGTTGATGTTCCATGAAATTGTTTATGTCCAACAGGAGAATAATATGGTCCAGCTGTGAGTGCCATGCCAGCTTCAAACAACAGAATCCTATCTGTAAGTGATATCTGGGCTTTCTTTATCTTTCTAACTTAAAACTATACTTTTACTTATACAAAGACATTTATGTACAAATATGTTCAATATAGCAATACTTATAGTAAAACATTCTAAATATTTACCAGCAGCAGAAAGGCTAAATCACTGATTATTATAGTTATATACTGGGTCACTATGCAGCTTTGAAAAATGGTGTAAAAATGTGCTGATAGGAAGAATTCTAAAACATTGTTAGGTGATAAAAGCAAAGTATAAAATAGCATTTGTTTCTGTTTGTGTTGAAGGTCATTAGGGTTGTTTGGTAAATATTGTTTCATCCCCCTTCCAGGATAGGAATATATTTCCTGATCTTGTGTTTAGACAGGGCTATGTTACTAGTTCTTGTAAATGAGTTATCAATAAGACATGAACCATTTCTGAACTGTAACATTTAATTGTTCATCTAAGGTCCTTGGTAACTCTCTTCCTTTGTCATGGCTACTGACAATGGTCCAGATGAGGGTCTGGATCCCAGAATAAGAAAACCATGAATCAGAGCCTCAAGTTGACCTGCAATAGAGACACAACATGAGAAAAAAAGCCTTATTGTTTAAGTCACTGAGATTTGGGGATGGTTAGTAACCACAGCATAGTCTAGTCTATCCTGGCGAATACAGTATTAGACCAGAATTGGAGTGCTACAGTGAAAAAGGGGGGTGGGAAGGGCTGTGGGATGAATTGGGAGTTTGGGATTGACATATATACACTACCGTGTGTAAAATAGATAGCTAGTGGGAACCTGTTGTATAGCGCAGGGAGCTCAGCTTGGTGCTCTGTGGTGACCTAGATGGGTGGCATGGGGAGGGGAGGGAGGTCCAAGAGGGAGGGGATATATGTATACATATAGTTGATTCAGTTCATTGTACATCAGAAACTAACACAACATTGTAAAGCAACTATACCCCAATTAAAAAAAAGAAGAATATGTGGCATTGGGTTAGGGGTTGGGTGATGATCAGTGAGAAAACTTTTATCGGAGGCTGTAAGGAGGAGGGTCCATATTATTCAATAACAAAACACATGGTAAAATTGTCATCAAAAAAATTATAAAGCAGTTAATATACCTATTAGAATTGAAGTCTTAGGGGAAGAAGTTGAAAGACAAAATGTTAGTAGCAAGTGTTAGTTTCCATTGACTACATTTGGCAAAGTATTACAAGAAAGACGTAAGCTCAGAATAGAATTAGCTGTTTCATAAGCAGGAATACAGTTGCACTTTCAACAGGTAGTTTCAAGCCATCTTTTGTTTCAGAAAAGTTCTCTTGATTTATATTTTCTAGTATTTTTTATCTTCCATTGCTTTAGTTTTTGTCCTCAAGATCCCCTTTTATATGTGTGTTTAGTCTTCTTTGCTTGTCATCTATAACTATCACTGTCTCTCGAATACTTTTTAACACCTTACTTCTTTTTCATTTTTCACCTTTTACTTTCTATTTCTCTTAAGGCATTCATTGTGTTTATTAATTCCTTCAGGTTTATTCTTCAATTCTGAAATGACTTTTTCATTTATCAATAATTTTTTACATTTGTGAGCTCAAATCACAAATTTTTCTATTTCTTATTCTGTTCTCCAATTATCTAATTTCTAAAATTTTAGAATTAAGATTTCTGTTGTTTCATGGCTATTAATATTTTCTTAAATCATTTTATCTTTGAAGAATTTGGTTACAGTTTTCATCTATTTTTGTGTTCAAATTCTCCTGGCATGCCTTCATTGTCTGTAGGGATATTATTTTGCTCTTTAGTTTCTTTCTTATTATAAAACTGTCTCTTTATAAAAATCCTTTTCTGTTGTGCTTTTCATTTGTTATGCATTTTTCTGTATTAGAAAGGGAGGAATCAAGATAGCTTTCCTAGAATCATAGCTCTAGATTTCCTTCTGTAATATTCAAAATGTGTTCAAAAACAAAAGTTGACATTTTCCTGAGATCTGCTAACTCTGGTTCCTTCTCCCCAATATTTTCTTGAACTTTTTCTTTTAGTTTTTTCCTATTGAAGTTCTCCTCTCAGTACTTTTTACTTGATGCAAGATTTGATACTGGAAGGGAATTTTAGCTGATTACTCTCAAAGGTTTATAAAGCCCAGATTTGTCCAACACCATCATGCATACCATGGTCCCTTAGCTCACACTGTGAATTAAGGTCTGCAGTTCTCCCTCCCAGTTCCAGCTGCTAGCCTCGAATTTTCTTGATGAGTTTACCAGTGAGTACCTGCTGGTAATTTGGATACTTTTTAGCTCTGGAGCCATCAGAAATTTTTGTCTTTCCTCTGCTTTCTCTCATATCACTGTTGAAATGGTGTGAGTCTTCTTGGTGGTTGTGGTTGGTCTTCACTTGCTCATATTCGGGAGTTTATAGTTAACCTAGTGGTAGATGTTGTCCATGTGTTTTAGGTTTTGCTGTCCTAGTCTCTATACTTGTTTATATGATGAGATTTGGGGAAATTTAAAAATTCTGCCACCATCTTCCCAGAGTCCTCTACCTTGAATGTTTAAACACCTACCTTTTTGGTTTTATGCTTTTAAATGTTTTTATTCTTTCTTAAATATATATTTTATCATATTTTTATATGTTCATATATATGTGTATGTGGGTGTGTGTGTATCAGTGCAGTCACGTGACATGTTAAATGGAAAAAACAGTGTAAATTTATGATATGCATTCCAACTTTGTAACTATTGTAGGTGACCCAAATCTCATTTTAATTCTTTAGTATCCATATTTTGATCTCTAATCTATACGCACACATGTGCACACGCGCACACACACACACACACACACACACACACACACACAATGAGGACTCCTTGAAAGGTAGATGATGCCAAATTTTAGGGCAGAAAATAAAATCAGTATGGACCTGGGCCATCTGTTTATTTGTACTAATTTCATAAATAAGGAAACTGAACTCCAAAGGTTGTTGCTAGACACAAGCATGCTTTAAAAATGTCAGCAGAAAAAAAAAAAATGTCAACAGAAGTGCTGAAATAAAGGGAAGCAAACTACAGAGACCCTTACTAGTCAAATTTATACAGTTTGAGCATTAAAATAAGTTTAATGATAATAATTCTTGTGACAATTATAATAGCTAAACAGATTGAATATAAGAAAGTCTAGAAGTTCCTAATAATACTCAAACAAGAAAAGTTTATAGAAGATCACCAAAAGTTATCACAATATACAAGAAGAGTGTGTCTAATAGAATATACTTCATATTTTATTGATCCAAATATATAAGGTGTTAACATACAAAAGTATTAACTAAATATCTATCTATAAAGTTTAGGTATATACTTTCTTTGATCAAAAGAGTCCATAAGAAAGCCAAGTTATCTCAGCAAAAGTAGATTCAGTAACAAGAAAAGGAAAACCTGACCAGCACATGTAATTAATCAGATTCAAAGGGTGTCCACAGCTAATCAGCTTCACTGGTCACATACAATAATCAAGTAAAAGGAGGGTTCAACAGTGTGTTCTAAAATGATAAATTAACCAAATGTACAAAAGAGTAAAGCTGACTATGCAGACACAATCCCTCATCTCCTAGGAGCTGACAATTCTTGATGGTCCAACTAATTAAAATAAAATACTAATAAGAAATATAGAAGATTTTAATAGTTCTGACAAACCACACTAATGTATCAACATGACAAGGCAATGGATAGGATAAAACTTAGAAGAATTCCTTACCTCTTTGAAAGCTACCAAGTCTCAAAAAATTAAAACTTTTATAAACAAAGCAAAAAAATTAAAAGCCTCACAATGTAATGATTAGAATTTTATTAGAGAAAGGAATTTACTCCAGATTAGCAGCCTAGAAATCACCTTAGAATGCTCAGCCAGAGCCATGTCTCAACCAAGAATTAAACTTTTCATAACTCGTAACAAAACCTGATTAGGCTGAAATGATACCATTTTCTTAAAGATCTGGTAAGATTATCAAAACCCCATGTAAGAACCTTAATGGAAGCCTAGGAAGATAAGACAAAAATATAATAAAAAGAAAGACAAAATAATATATTATATCAGATTATACTATACTATATATATAATAAATATAACTTTATTTCTGGCTTTAGAGTAAATATGTTTATTAATTTGTAATCATTGTAGTAGTATGTTGTCTATTTTTAAAAGGTGTTTAAGACATTGAAAGTAACCTAAAATATAGTGTTTGGAAGTATCTGATAAAATATAAAAGTTTGGGGAAATTTGCTAAATTCTTAACTTTGTTTTATTAATTTCTTTAAGTAGTTTTTAGAGGAATTTAAAAACTGATTATTTACTATAATCATAAGATTAGTAAATTAGGTACTAATAAAGCCAAATATTAGTGAGTGTTACTCTCTCACATAAAGGGCCATGATATAATAAAAACTATTGATAATATTCTAGTCAGGGGAAAGCAGAAATTTAAAAAGTAAATGAATGAGTGAGAAAATTTCAGGTAGTTTGAAAGAAGCAAAGTAGAGGGATGCAACAGAGTGTTGGAGATGCATTACTATGGACTGGGGTCATGGAAGATCTCACTGAAGCTGTGATGTTTGGGGTGAGACCTAAATGATAAGAAAACACCAGTCCTGTAAAGATCTGGGGGCAGAGAGTTCTAGGCAAAAAACAGCAAGAACAAGTGTCCTAAAGCAAATGTCCTTTGCTGTATCCAAGACTTAGAATGAAGGCCAGCATGGCTGGAAAATAATGGGTGAATGTCAGAATGGTAGGAGAAAAGACCAGATCATGCAGGGCCTTGTGAGCCACAGTAAGAGGTGGGGATTTTATCCCCAGCACAGTGAGAAGTCATTGGAGGGTTGGCTGCAAAGGAGTCAGGAACCAATTAACTGTTCCTATTTGGGGAATAGATTGTTGGGGAGCAAGAGGGGAGGATGGGAGGTCAGTTCTCTCTTTACCTGGATCCTAGTTCAAGTACTCCCTTGTCCCATGAAGTCTTCCCTGCTCACCTGAATGGAGATAACATCTCTCTTCTTTACACTTGGTAACGCTGCATCACTACTGTCTTATGACATTCATTATGTTCAGTTTTGTATTTTAGGGAGCTGTGATGTTTCATCTCCCCTTGAAAATCTTAGGATATAAGTTCCTACAAGGTAGTGACTATACCCTGTGTATCTTTGCATTTGTAATAGAGCTTAACTTGGTGGCTAACACAAAATGGATATTATGTGAGGATGAAGAAGTAATTTATTTTGCTTATGGCAATACATAGAATCAATTCAGCTACAGCCTATATAACTATTGAAAGAATTAAAAGATAAATGACTGTTGGTTTCTACATTAACAGAGCATGAAGAAGGTGGGGGGAAAATATGTCTCAACTTTTTATTCAGGGCCAAGTCAACATCTGTTCTGGATAAAATAGAGAAAATATAACTGTTTTAAAAACTTAAGGGTTTAATTAATCTAGGTGGGGAAATGGGGTTGGAAACATTACTGTCAGTTTGACTGACAGAGTTCCTTTGGAAAAAAAATGAAGAAAGAAGCAAATAGCTTCTATATTCTATGTTGTTGGTAGAAAAAGAAATTCAGAAAGCACATCATGCAGTATTAAAGGGACAGAATTTCATACATCAGAAGAGCATAAGCTGTACCAGGGAAGGCCAGGACTAAGGAGAGGTATTGGGGTCAGCACAGAACGGTGAGCACGGGTGAGAAGGAAGAAGACTTCAAAAGTGTGTGACACGAGGGCTACTAATCCATTAACCATGTTCCGAATAGAAGCAGAGGAAATGCATCAGGTCTATAAAACCACTAAGTTATAAACTTCTTTACTTACCTGGGGAGAACTCTGTGAAGTTGGAAAAACAGTTTTAGGGGAAAAAAAAAAAGGAATATTAGTTATCTACCTAAGCTTTGTATTTTGTAGGTGAGGAAATGGCATTGTAGAAATATGAAACAACACACTGAGGTCACACAGCTAAGTAGCAGAAATACTGAAATGTGAACCCAGATTTCCTAATTCCAGCTCTTTGCTCTTGCCAGTATATACTCTGCAAATTGGGTGGTTACAATCCATTTCCCCTTATTTTTGTCATAGCACTTTAAATTTTTTGGGGAGGTGGTTGGTGGGGATTCATTCTTGCCCTTGTCTGTCATCTTCAGGGACTGTTGGTCAAGTTGTCCCCCAGCTAGGGCTTGAGTATATGACCAAATGCTGACAAATCAGACTCATTCTCTGGGACTTTGAATCCTGAACACGCTGATTCTAGGACAGGAAAACTGATGGAGCTGAATCATCGCAGAGGTGGCAAGCTGACAAGCCTGTCAGTGAAATTCAGCTACTTGGATCCCTAGAGCTACTTCATTTTTGCTCCCAGTGAGCCCAGTTCTTTCACTTTTCCTTCTGTTTTCAAATTATCCCACGTTATTCACATTTATTATTTTTTTTTATTATATTGTTAAAGCTCTTGCTTAGCATAGCAGAGTCCATTTCTTTTCCTTACAACTCAGAAGCTCTAATTACTACTCTGCTTCTAGGAATATAAACGTGTCAGGACATGAGATGAGAAATTAAAGAAACAGTGAAAAAGGAGAGGAAATGACCGAACTGAAGTTTTACAAATAAGGCTGAAGGAGAATTTCAGATTAGGGTGTACATGTATTCATTCGTGTAGATTTAATACAGTTTTATTAAATATCTAATCTGTGTCCAGCAGCGGTGAGATAACAACCTGTGGGTATCCAAATGAATGGAAATAAAAAGATCCCACAACACGTCAGGGACTCAATATGTGAGCTGGACAGTCAGATGCAAAGAAAGTGGGACCCACGAGTGAGGACTAATAGACTGGGGTCAGGAGCAGTCAGAACAGGATCTACAAGAGGACTGAGCTACTTGGATCCCCAGACACTCCTCATTCTTACTCCTGAGCCTGGTTCTTTCACTCTTCCTTCGATTCTGGAAATTCTGAAATTGATTTCTGCATCTGAGTTCATAAGCAGCATGAAGAACAGAAGGCACAGAGATTCCTTGACTGTCTTTCCATCTCTTACCTGGGCCTTGAAGCTCTATTAAAATGTCACTGGAAAAAATGATCCAAGAGACGTGACTAGAATTCTTGCCTGATGTTACATTTAGTACCCCCGAGCCAGACAGTTAAACTTGCTAGGCCTCAGTTTCCTCTTCTATGCAATGAAGAAACTGCACCCACTCTGTTTACCTCCTGAGTTGTGAGAAACACATGAGAAAATGGATGCAATGGTTTAGTAAATTGAGAAAAAAGACCAAGAGAAAAATGTTACTTTCCCTTCAGCATCGTTTCCAACCATTTCTCTCTCAGCCACGGCAGAGCGAGAAGCTTTAAAAAAACAGTTAGCTAGGGCTTCCCTGGTGGCGCAGTGGTTGAGAGTCCGCCTGCCGATGCAGGGGACGTGGGTACGTTCCCCGGTCCGGGAAGATCCCACATGCCGCGGGGCGGCTGGGCCCGTGAGCCATGGCCGCTGAGCCTGCGCGTCCGGAGCCTGTGCTCCGCAACGGGAGAGGCCACAGCAGTGAGAGGCCCGCGTACCGCAAAAAAAAAAAAAAAAAGAAAGAAAGAAACAGTTAGCTAAAGAAAAGGAGATTGAGATAGTGTTCTGGCTTCAAAGGCCAGCCTTCCGGTTATGTAGCTCCTAGAAACAAGGACAGAACAGAGGCTCTGAGAAGAGTTTTGACAAAAATTAAAGTGCAAGAAAGGTATACCATGACTGAGAAATTGCTGGAGTATTCATTCAGAAAATATGTGTATTGCCATGAGAAATCATTAGTTTGAGGATGAGAATATATCTTTTATTTCTGAATCTCATGTCTCTAGCTTATGTTTATCACAAGTAAATACTCACTGAGTAAATGAATGAACAAAAATTACTCTGGCCTTGACCCAAATGCATATACTTGCCCACTGTGATACTCCTGTCTCTTAAAGTAGTGACATTAATGTGCTGTTCAGAAGGGCAAACTAGTTACAAAGGTTTGCCTATATCCTTCTGGAGTTTTGTAATTTTACATCACTGAAGTAAAATGATAGAAATACAGAACGAGAGAAAAAGACTGGGAATAAACTAGTAACAGTAAAGGTAAGGGACCAACACTTTATTAGGAAGTTCAATTCCATGAAAGCAAGAATGAGGGAAAGAGAAGTAAAGTAGGGAAGGAGGAGTCAAAAATTAAAGTGGTACATCTCTGAGCTGGCCAAACGTTAAATCAGGCAACTGATTTCTTGGCTTCAGAGAGATCTTCAGAGAGGCCATGTGATCTACTATGTCCCAGAACAGTCCATAGTCAGGGAAGATGAGAGAATTATTCTGCTAGCCTTTTCGTGTCTCAGGTCTCTCTGTTCAAGCCCTCCCCACATCACAGCACCTCAAGATTGTGTTACCCATCTATCTGGGAAGGTTCTGGAACATCTATAGGTTCAGTAAAGCTACTTGGTCAGGTTCTTCTTGCCAGCACTGGCACCATGGTTGGGCCTCTTTATACTGTAGTTGTAGCAGCAACTGCAGCAGAGACCTGGCTCTATGACTGTGGGAATGGATTGAGCCATTGGTAGGGGTGATAAGGGCAAGAGGCCAAGCAGATAACTAAGGCACACGGGGAGAACAGAGTGGCTGCATGGATCTGAAGGAGTACTTACACTGAGTCCAGTATAACTCCCGAACTCCTTTTTCAGGAATTTACGTTAGCCCAACAAAGCGAGGGAATAAATGTGAGAGGCAGGAAATAGAGAAGCAAAACTGAGGATTAATGAAGGGGAAGAATGACAGCTACGAAGCAAGGCTGGAGAGCAAACAATGCATAGTGGAGCCGAAAAATGGAGGCCCTTCTATGAAAGATCTTCATAAAAATATGTTTAAGACATGATAAAATCAAATTGTTCAAGAAAAAAAGAAAGGCAATTAGAAATTCCAGAAAGCAAAACCAAATCAAACAGTAAATTCCAATAACTGATTGGAGAGCTAGATATACATTCTAATAACCTTGAAAATCTAAAAGTGAAAAGTGTAAGTGTTAGAAGTTAAGCTAAGGTAAAGATTTGAAGAGATGAAAGAAAAGGTAGTGACACTCATTTTCACCTTACAAACTAGGGATTTGAGATGTTGGTGATCAAAAAAATGAGATGAATGAACATTAAGTAGAATTATTTCAAGTGACTTTAAAAAGTAATTTGACTGTACATTCCTAGCAGGATTTAGTCTAAGAACAAAAGAAAATCATGAAAAAGCATTGGACAGCATTATGTAATGATATTTTAAACTACTAATTATATGTTGAAGAGTAGAGAAAATAAATAATTGTGCTAATGTCTTTGGGAACCAAGGTTTGTAAAATAAGAAAGAGAAATACAAAATCAATGAAATTAACTAAAAGCCAGGTACTGTTTTTATTGGAATGTCAGTACACCTGATTTATTTTTATCTTGTTAAAAATAACAAAATATAACAGCTTATTTCATACCTTTCTATATTGAAGAGGCCTAGAAACAGTGACAATCTATAAAAGAACAACCGCAGTGCCCAGATTTTGGTCTCTAAATATCATCTCTCTAAAAAGATCCAAGGATCCTTTTTAAACTGGTTCCATGTCTGTGACAGGACATATACAAGATGATCCTGAGATATCTTGTTGGACTAAAAGCAAGGAAACTATCCAAGACTACAGGAGTCATGTCAAAAGGTCTCAGGAGCCAACTTGAAGAAGTTCTCACTGGTATAAAATGGAAAATTGGGCATCGAAAAGAGTAATGATCACACTGTTTAAAACAGATCACATATGTTAAAAAAATCCGTGAATCCTTCATGATACTAAAAACAAAAAAAGGCAACCTCATTGGTTTGCTAGAGCACCACCTTATTTTTCTGAAAGTTGGTAAATAAAGGAAATAAATCAAGAACTTACCTGCCTTTCCTATACAAACCATGTTTCAAGGTAACAAATAGTTAATGTGGAAAAATTCTTTACAGTAGAACAGATAATTCAGAAGACATAGGAAAATTAAGAAAGTGAACATTTTATAATCCTTAGTGAAATAACAGATCTGGTCAAAGATCATCAGTGGCTACTAAACCCATTGGGTAAATGTTGATGGGGAACTTTATGATAGATGGAGTAGACTGACATTCCCTGGACCCACTAATTAATCTTCTCATCACTCAAAGAGGAGTCACCAGATCTGACGCCTCTTACTCTAATATGATATTATAGGATGTACACAGCACCATCCATGAAATATTATTGCAAAAAATTTTTTAATATGAATTTAATTAAGCCTGTAGGTCTAACTACCAGTTTTGTAGAAAGCATTTTAAAAACTACTTATTAACAACATTATGACATTACACACCCAATTCAGCTATTTCACGTTTCTGTTTTCTGTTTCTGCATGTGAGGAAAAACTGCTAGTTTGAACTACCATGGAAACTATATAATTATTATTCTCAAGGATTACAAATACTTTGTTCTTGAAGTCCAAAGTGATCTCAAGAAAGGTATCTGAACTTCATTCATTTACTTATTCAACCAAGATTTATTGGCCATCTCCAGGCCCAGCGCTGCACTAAGTGCTATTGATTCAGAAATGCACATCAGAGTCTCTGTCCTGGATTTGCTCACAATTCCCTCAAAATCTAGGACTCCATTTTTAGAGATAAATTAACTGAGCAGAGATATTTGGAAGGGAGTAATGGAGAGAGCTCTGACCTAGTTATCTAAATATCATAGTTGGTAAAGTAGACATTAGACATGACCCAGGGCATTATTAATGAGAACGTTAAGAGTTTTAATTTTGGAAATTGAAACATACGTTTTTGTGTTGCATCATAACATGGCTTATTCTCAATTTGTTCATGGCTTCTTTGAAAGTCACGTTTATATAGAATTGCTGGAATTAAAAGAAAAATCAAAGTCTTTAGCATTTAAACATGAACTGTTTTAAATTGGTTGGCAGGTTATTTCACTTACAGATTTTTTGTTTTAAAAAAACTATTGCAGATAAAGGGTTTGGGGATGAAAGTCAACCAGAAGAGTAATAAATATTTTGTGTCATTAGTCAAAAATGGTTTTCTAGGCGAGTCAGCTGATTCTTAAATTTTTAAAAAGAAGAATAATCGAATCTCTGGAATTTTATTCTCAAATGACAGAATTCAACAAGGAATTTCCTGTAGTGGTTGCTTTCTTCATATCAAGCAAAGAGATTATATGCAAGTTTGTCATGTAATTGGAATAATATGTCACCTTTGTAGAGGGACTTGAGTTGCATCATTCTGTCCAGTAAGCATTTTTCTATCGTCTTGGCTGGGGAGAAAGCTCAGGAGAGTCCCTAGTCTTTGAAATAACTTTGAAAAAGAACTTTTTATATTTTATAGAATACATATTTCAACAAATTAACTAGAGTTATGAGAGTTTGGAAAAATAGGTCCTCTGATATTCCTGGGGTTAGTGAGAGTTTAACTTGTTTTTGAAAAGAGTCTTTCTGTTTTATTGGCCCTCTGTGGGCAGCTTGAAAGACTACTTCTGCACTTAAACTTGTATCAAAGTCTCACTTTCAGAGGAAGAGACCAATGTAGCCATTTGAACCTGGCAAAAAGAACTCTTTAACTTGCCCTGAGGACAGTGGCAAGAAGCTAGAATGTAGAGAAAACAATTAGGACACCAAGAAATGGACTTCCTGGAGATACTCTGAGCAACTGTATGGGAGATTCTTTCAAGAGAAAGCTCTGAACAGGGGATGTGAATATGGTAATATAGATTGAGATTATCTCCCAGCACCCCTGTTCTGGGAAGTTCTTCTTATCTCAGTTCATCCCCTTGGCCCTATCTTTGAGTACCTTGAATCTTAATACTTCTTGGTATCCATGTTTCTTGCTACATACACAAAAACTCAGAGATAACTGGCCAATAGGGGAAAAGGAGGAATAGTGAAGCAGAGGCATAAAAGGAGGAGAGAAAAGACATAGAAAATAGAGAGAGAGTCCTGAATATTGGCATGCTGGACGATGTTTAACAATCAGTTCCCTACTTAATGAAAAAAAAAAAGGGACTAATTGTAGCATTGGCCAAAATCTATGGTATGAATTTTTCTACCATGGCTGATTCAAAACAACTACCAATGGGATGTTACCAAATGTGAGTTGGAAAGAGACTCCTAGTAGCACACCGTTATATAGTATTTCCAACATACAGATACAATAAATCTAAATAATTTCAGGAGCCTATATAATAGTAAAATACAAATAGATAATATTAAAATCAGTAAGAGTAAAAAAAAATTAGGAATTGGTGAGACCCAATTATTTAGTATCTAAATAATGCAATTTACTTAACTGTAAGTTTGTTTAACTTAATTTTTAATAATGACTGTGTTTTACAACCAACTTACAAAATTCCTAAATTTAATAATCGTCTCTGGTGATCTGGTAGGGCTGTTTCTGGTACACCAGTGGTCCTGATGGTATATTCATGCCTGGTTTCAGGTGTCTTGTAAGTCCAGCAACCCCATTTTCGTCCCTGGCTTACCTAAGATAGCTCAGTGCCTTTATAATAGGTCTCTCTCTCTCTGTTACACATAACTCACCTTGGATTTTGGCCATTTGTACCACAGGTAGCTGTTTTACTAGGAATTGCATCTCACTACAATTTTAAAGAGAGTAGGAAAAGGAAAATATATAAAAGACGCCGCTAACAGCGTTTCCTTTTTGCTGATGCCTTGTGTAAAATATTGTGGTTAATATTTTGAAATAAACTAACTTCAGTTTCTTTTCCTCATGGTTTCTCATATGGATTATCCTCCCACCATCCAGGCAGCCACAGCAGCTTTGCTTATGAATGCCCTCAGGGCCATTGAGAATATAACTGAGAAGAAGGCATGGTTCATCTTCAAGTTTCAAATTAGGCCTTTTAAAAAGTCCATGGTTTAAGCAATAGTCTTGAAAACAAGCCTTTCTATTATAGAAGCTAGTCTTTTTTGAGTAATAAAACGTTTTGATGATTTCCAAAGCTTGAGATCCTTGGAGTTCTCAGAGCACAATGTTTATGCATAAATCAGAGAACGAGCAGGGAATCTGTGACAGTGTAAAAGCGATTTTCTATCTCCGAGAGATAGGGAAGTTAGGGTAATAAGGGAGAATTATTAAGGGCATGGCTAGACTTTAGATTGTGGATCCCTGAAGGGTGCTCATATGTTCTACATTTCTGGAATGGGGTTGGGTGGGTAGCAGCATAATGAAAACGGTGATAGAAACCCAGAACATATTTGAGAGGCTCCCAGAATATAAAAGACGACAGGTTTCTGCAACGTACTGAGCAGTAAAGTAGAATGCCTGGGTCTAAAGGCAGCCTCAAAGATTCCCCGAATCCCAAGGAGAAGGGAGGAAATGCTGAGAACAGTGGTTTGGGAAAAGCCTAATAGTAGGGGGAATCGATGTACGACCAAAGTTCAAATTAACCGGAGGCTACTGCAGCACTGAGACTCTGGCAGTGACTGTTACAGAAACCAACTGCTGTTTCCAGACACATTGAATTGCCCCTAGCAGAGGCCAGGAAGAACAGAAGATGGTATTTGGATCAGAGGTAGCAATTTGCCAGTACTGGAGTTACCCCTGGGAACTCATAGTGCTTCTACAGAGTACAGGCGAAAGAGAAAGGGATGAGAAGCACAGTCTGAATTGACTGAGTAACCTCGAGGTGACTGTATTTCACAGTGAAAGTGATGGAGTTCTCCTGAATTGGTAAAATTTTATTATCTACCTTCAGTACATACAGGTCTTGTGAACAAAGTTACATTGTGTTGTACATAGAGAAACTTAGTTTTACTTTTTCACACCTGAGAGTCTTCGAAAATAATTTTTATAAGTACTTCCCACTAAAAATTTCTGGTTCAGTTTAGGCTTAGGAATAGGGATCAGAAGATCTGAGGGGTTTTTATTCTTATTATTTTTTTAATTGAAGTATAGTTGATTTGCAATGTTGTGTTTCAGGTGTACAGCAAAGTGATTCAGTTATACATAAATATATATATATCCATTCTTTTTCAGATTCTTTTCCCTTATAGGTTATTACAAAATAGTGAGTATAGTTCCCTGTGCTGCACAGTAGGTCCTTGTTGGTTATCTGTTTTATATATAGCAGTATGTATATGTTAAGATTTAGAGCTCAGGTATTCCTTGCCCCATTTTATACCTTGAATTCTACCTAAGAAAAAAAGTGGAGTTCAAGAACAACTGAGGCACGCCCTCAGTTTGTCTATGGGATTTACCAGTTGCTGTGAGGCTATATTCTATTCATATAAATATATAGGACTCATAAATACCTGTTGGGGCAACAGTTTTCCCCATACAGTTTTGATATTTCCATCAACATTTGAAGATTGGAGTAAGTCCAAAGTGAAATTTAGGATTTGTCCATTCTAAATATTTTATTCTGAATCCAGGATTCAGACTAAAATTTTGTTTTGCTTTATTTAAAATAATATGAATTTTTTAATATTACTATAATTTCATTTGCTTCACTTTCATATTTTCCTTTATTTAATTCTATATATTCAATCATTTTTATCATTTGTTTAGTAACATAGCATTTGTAACCAAGATATATTTTTTGCTTTAAAGCTAAAGACTGTACTGAATCTCTGTTAAACTCTCAGTTGTTAAAGCCAAATCTCTAAAACATTTCATTTTATAAATACTTAAATATCCCATTTCACAATTTCTATTAAATGCATAAATGAGGTTTTTGCAGTGTTGGCACCAAACACTGTCCATTGAAGTAAAAATATTCTTCCAATTTTCATTATTTTACTCCAAGGTCTTATGATATGTTATTTGATTCTCTACAAAGTTTATTTGATAAATGAGACTAAATAAAAGTTTATCAAGAAAATAAAGTGATTTACATCATCCAGTGACAATTGAATACAGTGACTAACACAGTGCTAAATTAAAACATCTGGAAATTTTGCTAAAATTTTGCCTGGAACTCTCAACTTTCTCCCTAACCTTCCTCTAACATCATCTGTACAAAATTCAATAAGATTTTTATGTCATTTTTCTCATTAAAACTGTTCTTCTCAGGTAATAAAATTAGGTTATTTTAGCTCTTGTTCTTTCTAGCTTTACAAGATCAACAAAAGTACTAATATATATATATATATATATATTTTTTTTTTTTTTTCGGTACGCGGGCCTCTCACTGTTGTGGCCTCTCCCGTTGCGGAGCACAGGCTCTGGACGCGCAGGCTCAGCGGCCATGGCTTACGGGCCCAGCCGCTCCGCGGCATGCGGGATCCTCCCAGACCGGGGCACGAACCTGTGTCCCCTGCATTAGCAGGTGGACTGTCAACCACTGTGCCACCAGGGAAGCCCTAAACTATATTTTAAATAATAAACTTCAGATTTTAAATAAATTATTAAAACATTTTTAAGTGAAACAGTTGAAGCTTCATTAATAATTTAAAATTTTGAAATTCCATTGTCTCAATATATGTTTTCTGAGCATATATTGTTAATTTATATACATACATTATTCACTTAAATATGGATTCAACATAAAGCTCTCCTATTATGAATTTCCTGGGGAAAAATTGTTTCAAAGATTAAATCCCACTGAAAGTTATAGTCTAAAGACATAAATTTAGAAATCAAATTGTTCTATTAGTGAGGTAAATTTCCAAAGAAATGAAAGTACAAAACCTGTAAGTTAAAATCTAAGGGAATTAAAATTTAAAATCAAATGTACTTGTTCCTATGAATTAAAATTCAAATAAATTAAAACTCAGGGTCAAAAAGTTAATAGGATACAGAATATTCTAACAGTTCTAGACCAAACAATTTAGAAAATAAGGCAATCCCCAGGCTTGATGCAGTCTACCAAACCCAGGCTCTAGTGTTATCAAAGACCATAGCAGAAACTCAAGCACTCATGAGGAAGAAAAGGAGATACAGAGAACTTCTTGTATGTTTCAACCTCACCAGGTGAGAATCAATCCAATGTCAGCCACTCACACACAGTCTGTGCCTAGGGTCCTTAAACTTAGTTGCAAGAAATTTCCCATTTAGAGATTAATTTTGGTAGTATGATTATACCACAACTGGCAGGAAATTAACCTATGCATATGATTTTCTCTCTCAGAGAGTGACATTTTTGACATCACTGCCTTTTGCAAGTTCAGAAATTTCTTATGGTGGTAGCCCCAGTTATCAGGTCTTAAACTGAGACCTTTCTGCATGTTTAATACTGCTTAATTTCCTTTTACTCATTGATCCTGGTGTTTTTGGTCCTCCAATGCTGAATTGAATATAACATAAATTGTATCTGCCCACAAAGACTCTATAGCCAATATTTTCAGTCCTGCTACAGAAACTTTTGACAATGCCTCTTGCTGTGGAATTGCTTAAGTCAAAGAAACTTGCCTTCTGGGAAGATTTCTCCTTTATCCTCCGCATTTGTTTCAGCAGAAAAGTCATCCTCAACCTATTCAAATATTGAAGCTTCTCTTGAGTTTATAGTATGTACCTCTTGGGTCTAGGGTAGGGTAAACTAATATCTCTGCTATGTGCTCCCAAGACATGGAAATTTCTCACAATTTTAATGTGCTGAACATGAATAACATTTCTCTTGTTATTATATCTTTTTCTACCTCAATTGTCTCTCAGTTCTTTTCAGGAAGTTGAATCTGCTTTTTAAATAGATCCTTTTCTTCTCTAACCAATATAAAATTAGTACCATTTACAAAATCTCAAGAGCTTGGTTTTTTTCGCTATTACTCTGCTCTCTGGACAGACATTTATTTATCTAACCATTTTTCATAAATTTGGTTCAGTGAGGATCTTTCATAATAAGAAATAGGAAATGAGTGAGCTCTGGTCCTGCCAAAGCAACTATTTTTCAGATAAGTCTTGGCCACCTCCGTGTCTGTGAATTGGATATTCTCACCCAGGAGGAATTCTCCCAACAGACCAACATCTGTCCAAAGCCTGACCTTGGTCTATTATTTTCCAGCTTGGCTTCCCTTGAATAATTCTGTTGCACCTTCTCTTGGAATCTCAATTACATAAATTTCTTAATCTGGTTCCCCCAGGACACAGGCAATAGTTGTTGCTTCCCCACACAGAGTAAGAGTTTCATTTCACTTTGATCCTCTGTAATCCTTTGAATATTTTATGATGGTCCTCTGGTCTTCCTTTTGCAGACCAGTGCAATTTATTTTAACCATTTCGAACCGCTGTCACAATCTTTAAGGGGTAATTTCCAGAAAATTCTTACTGTAGATGCTAATTGTGATTTTAACAGGGTTTCCTTCTGTACTGCATTTTCCTAGATTTCTATCCCTTCTGGGGAAGTGTATTCCAGGAAGCTTTCTGAGAACTTGTCTCTCTTTCTTGGCTAGATTCTGTCATAACCCAGCACAGTTTTCAGTTAATTAGTCAAATATGAGCCCCAATCACATTTTTTTGTTTGTTTGTTTGTTTTGGGTTTTTTTGTTTCTTGCGGTAAGCGGGCGGGCCTCGGGCCTCTCACTGCTGTGGCCTACTCCCGTTGCGGAGCCTGTGCTCCGGATGCGCAGGCTCAGCGGCCATGGCTCATGGGCCCAGCCGCTCCGCGGCACGTGGGATCTTCCCAGACCGGGGCACGAACCCGTGTCCCCTGCATCGGCAGGCGGACTCTCAACCACTGCTCCACCAGGGAAGCCCCCCAATCACATTTTCAGAACGGTTAGAAGCATACTTATCTCCCCTGTGCTTTTATCTCTTTCTGACTTAGCCTTCATCATTTTTCCATTCCTATCTCTCTGCTTTAAAATTTCAACTTCCTCCTAAGGAAAGAGTAATTCTCCCTCTAGCTTAATTCTTGGTTCTTATCTTGCTGATCCCTTTCTGATAATAAGACTGAAGGATGTTTTTTAAACTACTCTGGTTTCTCCTTGATTTCCTGAACAAAACGAGTTCCTAGAACCAGAATATTCCAGGCACAAGACTCTCAGTTACTTTAGTCATTTTAGAAGCCTGGAACTCTGTATGGATACCAAGTACCCCTGTATGTGTGAGTTAACACTTTGTATCTCCAAAATCTAAAGACGAAGTCAGAAAACATATCTTCAAGTCCAAAGCCAACCTGGTACCACATAATTGAAGAAACATTTAAGGGTCTGTAAACAAATGGCTTGAAGGCAAGGAGTTAGCCCATCAACCTGGGGCAAAAATCAGGTTTTATAGGTTCGAAGCTTTATATAATTTTGAGGCCCCCTTTTAAGAAAAGAACACAAAAGTTTGGGCAAAATTAGATAAGAAAAATATATAGCCACTGAGAATGAGAAAAAAATCACAGTGTATAAACTTTTAAAATCTGAATAATGTCACCAAATCTAGAAAAATAGTATATTTTATTAATTGCTTAAAGCATCTTGGTAATAATTTTCTCTGACATTTTTAGTGGCATGCTTTTTGATCGCCTCTTCTTACGATAACGATACAGTCACAGAATTTTCTATAGAGAGTATAGAAAGATAATTCAGCCTATTCTTAGGTTGATTGAATTTTTTTTATTCTTTATAGAACCCATCAAATACTTTACTTCACACACAGGTATATTTAGTATTCATCATACTGCTATGGAGTTGTGGTCTACAGAGAGGAGTTCTGTTTTATTATTTTCTACCTGAATGCCATCAATATAAGAAAAACAATGATTACTAGGTATATTTATGAAATGTATTTCTGATGTTTGGGAACTTCCATTTTGACCAGGGATTAATGAGAAAGGAATAACTGCATCTAATTTTCTATGTTTATAGGTGGAAGAATAGTTCACATGTCAAGCCTTGTTTTTCTTCCTCTGCTCACATGTTTCTGTTCTATCGTGATATGAACTTTGGGCCTGCACCTTTGTATATGTTTGCTTAGTGAGTCAGAACAGTGAGCACTGAAGAACTCCCAGAAGTTATTCCTACCCAGGGATTACAAGCAATAACTTCTTTGAAAGTGACTATGAACCACATAAATATATCTCACTAAATCCAATTCCAGTGTATCTCCAAATCAATTACCCTAAGCAAGACTCCAAAGCAGCCTGCAACAATTTGTCAAAAGAAGCAGTCTCTAAGCAACTGC
Organism: Tursiops truncatus; assembly: GCF_011762595.2. Classification (NCBI taxonomy): domain Eukaryota; kingdom Metazoa; phylum Chordata; class Mammalia; order Artiodactyla; family Delphinidae; genus Tursiops; species Tursiops truncatus. The sequence goes on along the minus strand of NC_047044.1, from coordinate 36,254,866 downwards.
AGTGAAAATGTCTTAATTCTCAGATTCCATAAAAAGTCATGTGAGCATATTGGAAGGGGCCCATGCAACTGAAGGGCCCTGAAACAAAAACTTAATTAGCTTCAGAATGAATCTGCCCCTCTCCTCTGCAGTTTCTTCCCGGGGTCCTAATTGGCAGTTGAAAGCACAGGAAAATGGCACAGAATCCAGGGCAGCATAGCTTTTCTCCCTTACCCAGGTCTAGCCCAAATGACTTGAAGCTAGAAGAAATAGAACTCTTGTAACTCACAGAAAACGTAGCTGCTGTTTAAAACCCTGGCTTACCTAATTTATCTAATAATGTAAATAGAAAATATTTCTTTGGCCTCTGTTATTCAAAAGTTATTCATCAAAACTCTGCCCAGGCCACACCATCTTAGGGAAGTCGATACCTGCATATTTCAAGGTTAAACCAAAGCAGCCTGAGACTTGAGTGTGCTCTCCTAAGGCTGATTTGGCTGATATTAAAACTGCCTTTGCTGGTGGATAAGGCAAACAAGGCTCAGTGACAAGCCAAGGTGGGAGGAAAATCCTCACCCAAATTCTCGTGCTCAGTATTATTTTGATCCTCAAATTCCACTAAATTCTGTTTCTCAAGCTCCCTGGTTATCAAAGACGCTGGGGCAAAGGAAAGGCATAAAGAGGTCTCGACTTTCTAGCTTCTCTTAGCCTAGGTTGCTCCCTGACAGAAGAGTCTGACATGTGGGTTTGCAGGCAGATACTTCATTCCTGGGAAGTGATTCTAGAGAATGGTAGTGAAGGCTGAAGACTGAGCCCCTGACATGAAGGAAAGTCCATACAACAGTGCTTTTTTTTTTTTTTCCTATATGATACTATTTATATGTGGAATTCAAAATCTAATACAAATGAATGTATATACAAAACAGAAATAGACTAATCTTAAATTGTTGGATATCTAGGTTGTTTCTAATTTTTCAGAATTATGAAAATTCTTGTAGAATAATCTTTGTGCATCCTCCTCAGAATAAAGTCCTAGAAGCAGAATTGTTGAAGAGTGCATGCAATTTTAAGTTCTTTAATATGTATTGCTGTAACAGGGCATTCTTGAAAAGTTCATGACTGGGAGCAAATGGGTCTTGATCTCATTTGGAACATATGCAGATCCATGTAATATACACCTTAGAACCGTGCCCCAGAGAGAAGGAAGTGTTATCTACCAGCTCCTGTTCCCCCATTGGTCAAAGAGCGTTAACTTCCTTGCACATCATGTTGTGTATGCATGAGGGCAGGGCATACGTAATTGGCATGCAAGCTTGAGTGCTAGGAGAGTTTTCTTAGGCATCCAAAGCTGTAGAGTTTGAGAAGCCCTGGGGCAGAGAGTGAGAAAGGAGTACAGCTGAGGTGAATTGCTGTCAGGGTACACTTACACAGAGCTGGTTACTGCGGCATGGCTGGCATAAAAGGAGGGCCAAAAGGATACGAGGCTGCCCACAAGAGGTATCAGACCCACTGCTAAAGCTCTGAACCAAGAAGTAGTTTAGACAAACTGGCTGATGGGGGAAAGCACCACCTTTTTTTTTTTTTTTTTTTTTTTGAGGTACACGGGCCTCTCACTGTTGTGGCCTCTCCCATTGCGGAGCACAGGCTCCGGACGCGCAGGCTCAGCGGCCATGGCTCACGGGCCCAGCCGCTCCGCGGCATGTGGGATCTTCCCAGACCGGGGCACGAACCCGTGTCCCCTGCATCGGCAGGCGGACTCTCAACCACTGCGCCGCCAGGGAAGCCCAACACCACCTTATTAATATTAAAGGTGATACTGAAAAATATGGCTTAGGTGCATGGCCACAATGTACCTCCTTATATTGAACCTCAGACTTAGACACTCACAGGTGACACTTGGCCACCACTGAACTTCCCACTGGGGTTTGCCCCTACAAGACGCAGCACGAAGGAACAGAGGAGAGTGTATGCTTCCTGCAGGCAGCTGTCTCTCAAAAGGAAGAGCGAGATGTCGGAGTTGACTGAGCTGCGCATGCTCGACCCTTTGTCCAAAGGCTCATGCAGAAGAGGGAGTTGTGGGGTTGAAAGAGGGAGAACGTTTCTGCCAGTGGCATTTTCTTCAGGAGTAGGGAAGAAGCATTCCTTTCTAGCAGGGTATTATCCTTGTTTAAGATTGTTCTCCACCAAGAGGAGAGCCAGGTTCACATAGGGTTTAGGAGAGAAGAAGCATGGAGGCACTACCTCTGCCCCCGACCAAGGAAAGCAGTCACCTGCGTGGCTCAGCTTAGCTCAGCCCTGGAGCGCTGCACTGTGCTCTAGGGCCAAAGCCTCAGAGTGATAAGGGCATGCACACAGCATGGGCTTGTCTTCTTGGTGACCTCTAGGAAAGGGTGACTTGTGGAAGGATAAGACGGGGTATTCAGGGTCTCAGGTCCTTCCCTTCTCTTTCTCTGTCACCAACTCTAAAATAAATTACAGCCATCTGACAGTCAATAAGTGGTCAGAATTTCCGGATTAAGGGGGTAAACTCAGAATTATCCTTTAGAAAGAAAGGAGGAAAGTCACAAATATTTCTTGGCCTAATATGTATCAAGAATAATATTAAGTGTTTTACAAATTGTCTCCTTTAATCCTTACAATAAAACTGTGTTTTATCAACTTAATTTTACAAATGGGGAAACTTATACCAGGAGATACTGGAAAACTTAACAAGTGATAAAACATTGAGCTGAAATTAATATTGTTTGACTCCAAAACCTATATTTCCTAAACTTTATTATATCTAATATAGGAACATTAAACAGTATTAGTATGACCTTTTCCCTATTAAAAAAAAAATCCCAAATGGATTCATTATAAAGGAAAGTATCTTTTCCTTTCTCTCTCCTCAAGTTGCAATATCAAATAAACTTTTGACAAAGCTGGAACTCCCATTGCATGGGGTTGTTTCCATATGCAAGAGTCTGGGCTTAACATGCTATGTAATTATTTTCAGGTTCTAAAAATAAAAATCTCGTGCCAGTAAAGCACATAGGGGGAAGTTTTCAGTCTTTAGCATGAGCAAAGAGCCTGAGCACTTAAATGACATCTCCAAAATTCTTAACATTTCCAGACAACTGAAATACTAGTTCATACAGCTCATTTCTAGTTGTCAAAATTTCACATTGCCATTAACGAGAGGCAATGAATGCAAGATTCTTTTCTGAAAATGCTTCATGTGTTAAGAATCACTCAAGAATTCATGACATAGTACGCCCTTGTACTTTTCCGGCCATAGAAAGAAAATAAATTGAATTGTAATGGTAACTATAGCTATCTCTAGCTACATTGTAAGCTTGTCTGCCCTTCTACAAGAAATTTTCACTTTGCAAGAAGTTTTCCAATTTATTTTACTGAACTGTTGAAGCAAAAGCAAGCATATCTGAGCTTTTTATAAAAGTTTAAGCAAATTTATTTTTTTAAAAAGAAGAAAGGAATATTGCTATGAACCTATATTCTCAGAAAGAACCCAAGAAGACAAAATAACACAGCAAAGGCCAAGGAAAACAAAACAAAACAAAACAAAAAGCCTGGGAAAAAGTTTAAAAAAAAAAGTCAGGCACAAGTCCAAAAGCATGATGGAAAGGCAAATTTATCCCTTTGAAGAAATGAGAAAAGCAATAGTTAATCCTCAATTTCCTTTTTCTGACCTGGAGATAAGGAATCACACAAGTATCAAAAAGGCAAACGATAAAAGACTACGATTCATCCCCAGCATCCCCTTCCCTTTCAGTCCTTCCCTGATCTCCCTAAGCAGAACCCACACCCCAGCTTCCTCCTACCCAAGACATGCATACCTCCACAATTGCCAAGAACAAGGCCCTGGGCACTCTTACGTTTGGTGGTCCCACCCCACATTATAGCAAACATTAAAACACATCCAGGGACTTCCCTGGTAGTCCAGTGGTAAAGAATCCACCTTCCAATGCAGGGGACATGGGTTCGATTCCTGGGCAGGGAACTAAGATCCCACATGCCGCAGGGCAACTAAGCCCGTGCACCACAACTACTGAGCTCGTGCACCTCAACGAGAGAGCCCACGTACCGCAAACTACAGAGCCCACATGCCCTGGAGCCCATGCGCCACAACTAGAGAGAGAAAACCCACACACCTCATCTAGAGAGAAGCCCGCGCGCCACAACGAAGAGCCCACACTGCAACAAAAGATCCTGCATGCCTCAACGAAGACCCCGCGTGCTGCAACTAGGACCTGACACAGCCAAAAAAGAAAATAAATAAATGTTAAAAAAAAACACACATCCACATCCTGCAAAGTTGACATGATTTATTAATAGTTACCTTTTTGGAGCACTTACTTGCTGACAGGCACAGTCAGAACACTTTATGCCTGTTCCACTGTCAAACCACCCTATATGTAAGTGTTATAATTACCCATGTTCCACCAGTACGGAAAAAATGACTAAATAACTTGCCCAGGATCACATAACTAGGAAATAAGAGAACCAGGATTTAAGCCTAGGGCAGTATTATTCAAAACATCATAAACTATCACTAAACTATCATGACATAGTGGTATGTTCTATAGGTATTTAAATAAATATGTATTTTAGTTTTGCAGCTGTCTTTTCATAATTTGGAGCCAGTGCATTTTTTTTTCAAGCATCGTAATGTTTCACAGTCCCTTTAAAAAAGCCTATGGTCCCTTTGTTCTGTTCCTATAGTGACTATTAAGTAAAACAACAATACTTCCCTTATCACATCATGTTTTTCTTCCTCACCTGTCTCCCTTTCTAGAATGTCAGAAGTTAAATAGTACAGTGTCTTACACAGAGAGGCATTCAGTATGTGTTTAACAGTCAAACTGAAGAGTGGCGATAGAAGGGAGAAGAACTTAAAACTGAGTCATTTGCTAAGGACAATTTGCTTAAAATTAACTCAGGGTTGGTATTTGGAGGAGGGAAGTGCTCTAGGGAAATGGCCAATTAGCTAATCATGCAGTAATAGGGAAGGGGGTTATTGAGGCAATGGCTTGGATATCATGTTCCCAAATCAAGCTTATAAATTCAAAAGGAAGGTTATATTGAATATTTTCCTAGAGAACTTCAAAAAAGGGAATACATAATCCCTCAGAAGTTGGCCAACAGGCAGATGATTATAATTAACATCTCTCAAGGGGTCTTATATCTCTAATATTTTGTTGTCACATGCTTTGAAATTTATATTATTTGTATAATACCAATATTTAACCCCATAATTGTATTATATCAATTATAAGTGTTTCATTGAGCCCACAAATGTTATATATTATTTATAGCAGGTCATTGTCTTTTCACTTATTTGAAGCCATATCCTATATCTTTCAAACTCAAAGGATATTGTTAGAAATAATTCAGTTACCTTGTTAAGGTAATCATAGAGACTCAATAGTTAAAACAATTTGAGTCGTATTTATTCAGCTTCAACTATATGCTTATCATTGGTTCAGAAGTGGGGAAATACACCTCTTACTATTTTGATGAATGAAAATATATATGCATACCACTCAGTAAAATAACAATGTTAAAACATACCATCACTGTTTATATGAATGCTATAGAAACTAAGGGTCATAGAGGAAAGAGTATCAAATTAGTTGGACTGAAATTATTAAGGATGATTTTCCTGGGGAGAGCAACATTGCAGAGTTTTTTTTTTTTGATTATTCATATATATTCTTATCCTTTTTTTTAAACATCTTTATTGGAGTATAATTGCTTTACAATGGTGTGTTAGTTTCTGCTTTATAACAAAGTGAATCAACTATACATATACATATATGCCCATATCTCTTCTCTCTTGCATCTCCCTTCCTCCTGCCCTCCCTATCCCACCCCTCTAGATGGTCAAAAAGCACCGAGCTGATCTCCCTGTGCTATGCATCGCAGAGTTTATAAGCATATGAATTTTAAAGCCCAAAAGACCTGGGTTCACATCAATTCCCACTACCTATTTTCTTTGTGACTTTGGTCAAAGTTATTTAATATCTCATGTCTCAATTTCCTCACCCATGAAACAGAAATAATAGTCACTCATTGAGATATGATAAAGATTCAAATGCGACAATTACTGCAAAGCACTCAGAATAGAGTGGGGCTCATCCAAGGAACTTATTAATGATGTTGAGGTAATTAATGATTAATGATGTTGAAGTAGTAGTTGCTGTCATAGTCCCAGTCTTAGCAGCAATAGTAATAATAGCATAGCACTGGTAGTAGCAGGAGCAGTATTATTGATAGTAGTAGTAGTAATGGGAGTCATAACAATAATCAGTTGAGCTGAGTTGTGAATATCAGCAAAGAGTAGAGGAGAGAACACTCTAATGGTGACAACAGGATGGACATAGATTAGGAAATAATTATGAGTGTTTATTTTTATCAAAATATAGTTGATTTACAATGTTATGTTAATTTCAGGTGTATAGCAAAGTGATTCAGTTAAACATATATATAACTGGGTGTGTATATACAGGTATGTATATATATTCCTTTTTAGATTCTTTTCCATTACAGGTTATTACAAGATACTGAGTATGGTTCTCTGTGCTATACAGTAGGTCCTTGTTGGTTATCTATTTTGTATACAGTAGTGTGTATATTTTAATCCCAAACTCCTAATTTACCACCCCCCCTTTCCCGTTAGGTAACCATAAATTTGTTTTTTTATGTCTGGATTGTTTATTTTTAGATCAGTGAGTTCACCTGAAGTGTAAAAAATGATTACAAAATAATGGGAAATAAAACTGAATAAGTAAATTAACAGTTGATTGCAAATTAGTAAGACCAGTAATTTTCTTTTGTTTGGAGGTGAGAGTGGGTGGGTAATCATGAAATACTTCCTCTAATAATCTTCAGTTGTCATTGTGATGCCTCTACCTGGCTGAATGGGATGGAGAGTAAGCTATTATCTTGAATGGAAGGAAAGGAATATTTGAGCACAGTTTTGTTATCTCTCACTTAGTAGTCAAAGGAATAAGAAGGAACCTCGAGTAATTTAGGCTGAGGATGCAGGGACATTCTCAACCATTTGGAAGCGTGCTGGTAGATATTTCCTATTATTCGTGTGATATCTTCAAATCTCTTTTGGATCATAAAGATTCCTGAGGGGGAAAATAATGTAAGAAAGCAGGACTTGCAGGGAGCTGGAAGTTTCTAGCCCAGTTAACAAATAACTTTATGCAAAATAACTTTCACACTAACAAGCAGCTTCAAAAGCAGCTGGCAGTGGTTGCCATGCTACCAAAAGTGAGCTCTATGCCTGTCTTCAGTTATTTCTGCTTTGGAGGGTATTTTGTGCCATTTGTGCCTCAAGGAAAACCAGGCAGTCAAGGCTGGACTGGGCTGTTTGGTTCTCTGGGAAAAGAAGAAAAACACAAATCACTGCCCAGGGGAACAGGGCTCATTAGGAGACAAAGGTGACAGGTGTTTGCTCTCTGAAACGACTAGTAGCTATAGAAAAACTCAGCTGTGGTGGATTTCCAGTACATGAAAGCTGTTAGCGGAGGGCAGATAGAACAGACTGAGAAGGCAGGGTGCAAATAGTGTGACCAAACATCCTCATTTGCTTGGGACTAAAGGGTTTCCAAGGATTTCAGACTTTTGATTTTAACGCTAGGACAGTCCCGGGCAAACTGGAATGGTTGGTCACCTAAGTACAAGCCGAGCCTTATTTTCTGGGCAGGTAAAATCTTATTCGATGGGCAGCAAAACCATATGCTGAATGTAGATGTACTAGCAGAACCCAGAGATGATGCATCAAACTAACACTTAAACCATGAGCCATCAGCGGGTAAAATCATAAAGAGTCCACCCGAAGTCACCAGTTGCTTCCTACATAAGAATAAAGAGATGTGTAACATTTATTGATCAGTAATGATGAATCTGAGATAATATTCAAGAACATAATAAATTGTTACTTCTTGATCTTGAACAAAATTGCCCTCAATCACAAACTACCAAGTTACTGAGAGTGAGTCCGTTTTCCTTTTTTGCTAGGGAGGCTTAATATCATAGTGACTGTGCTCATGGGACTTAATATAAGACAGATCTGGCTTCAAATTTTGGCTTTATTGCTTTTACACTGTGTGATCCAAGGTAAATTTCTTCACGTCTCTGTGAATTAATTTCCTTTTCTGTACAATTATAATACCTATTCCAAAGTGTTGTAGAAATTGAAATTAAATTAGAACAGTAAATGGAAAATGAGTAGTCAACAAATAGTGAAGGCTCTCTTGTTTAGTCTACTTTTCTCTTGGCTCTTCTTTAAGTCAGGTTTCAATCACAGATAATAGAATCCCTTAACCTACTATAAACAGAAAGGGGTTTATTTCAGGGAATTCGGTGCTTACAATATCTTTAGATGTACTGAGGAACAGGTTCCAGGCTGAGCCCACAGAGCAGATCCCCGATCTGCAGAATTGTTCTTCTTCTGCTATAATCAGGAAAGCTACCTTCACTTCTGTAGGACAGCTAAAGTAGCACGTTACCTGCTAAACTGGGAAGTTGTCCCTACAGCTGTTGGGTCCAGAGCCAGCCACTTCTGCCATGATCTATGCCTGCAAACTGGCTATCTCACACCCTGATTCTCTTCCCAGAGAATTCAATTCTGATTCAGTGTTTAATGAGAACATTTCGTTGGTGAAACTGAAGTCATGTGAAGAGCCCTAGCTACAACGTTGTCTAAGAAGTGTGGGTTTGTTCAGGCTCTTAGGCATTGGAAATTACTTCAGTTGAGCTAATCCATAGCTTCCACCACTGCTCTTATAAAATGGTTAGTTTTATGTGTCAACCCGACTGGGCTAAGGGATGCCCAGAAAGCTGGTAAAGCTTTATTTCTGGGTGTGTCTGTGAGGATGTTTCTGGAGGAGATTAGCATTTGAATCAGTAGACTGAAGTAAAGAGAGCCACCCTCACCCATATGAATGGGCGCCATTCAGTCTGTTGAGGGCCTGAGCAGAACAAAAAGGCAGAGGAAGGGCAAATTTGCTCTATTTGCTTGAGGTGGGAAGTTCATCTTCCCCTGCCTGTGGAAATTGGTTCTCCTGGTTCTCAAGGCCTTCGTACTCAGACAGGGATGTACATCACTAGTTTCCCCAGTTCTCAGGCCTTAGGACTCAGACTGAATTACATCATTGATCCTTCTGGTTCTTCAGCTTGGAAATGGCAGACTGTAGGACTTCTCAGCCTCCATAGTCACATGGCCCAATTCCAAATAATAAATCTCCTATCTATCTATCTACCTATCTATTTATCTATATGCTGTTGGTTCTGTTTCTTTGGCGAACCCTAATACAACTTCTGTTTTCCACAGTTAATTACACAAATGAGCAAAAACACTTATAACCATGCGTTGGAATTTGAGTAGAACCTTTCCAAGATAAAGCAGTCCTTGGGTTCTTTGGTTTAAATAGGAGAGATTCTTACTCTAAAAACATGTTAAGATAAATTTTTTGCACTGTGCTAGTGTGTGCTCATATCTTTCTGTGATATGGGTTTACTGACTTCACTGGTACTCTTTCTCCCTTGATATTTGGCTGAGCTTTGAGTACGTCAAATCCAAAATTAAGATCAGGGTAGAACTCAACAGCCTTCTGGGAAGCAATCATACGTTCCCAGTAACCATGGTCTTTGTCAATGATAAACAAGAACTCAAGAAAAGAGAATGTAAATCATGTCACCAAAAAACATTTATCTGGCTTCTGTTGACATGAGCATCTTGGCCACTTTTACTGACTAAAGTGGCCTTATCTACAACATGCATTCATGCTGCTCCCCTCTGCAGAAATTATCATCCAGAAGGATTTCAAAGTAAAGAGAAATTTATGTTTGAGAGTTGTAGCATCAGAACTTTATGGGGTTATTTCTAGAGGTAGGAGGTCCTTAGAGATATATTGCCAACAGCAGAGACCTCATACAGAAGTCAGAGAACTCAATGATTAGCACTGTTTTTTATTTGTAGATTAGAGGAGTGTGATGTGAAGTGAAGAAGTCTGTAGGGGTGCAGCTCCAAATTTGCAAAGCAGGGGCTGAGTTGGAGGATAATTGGAAGCAATAAATGTCTTTGGGGGTCCAACCAAGAATGACCACATTTCTAATTGAACCATGAGCCTGGAAGGTACTGTTGGTGTATGTTAGCCATTTTCCTACCTCCCAACCTTCATTATCTTCCTTTCCTTCCAGCATCCTCCTTCATCAGCTTCCTCTTGCTCCAGAAACTTGACTAATCAGGTGCAAAACTATATGGTCGATCAGTGTCTATTTCTTAATAATTATCTGTTGTTGAGTTGAAAGTTCCACATTGGCCAAAGAACTTTGCAACTCTTCAACAAGGTAATTGCCTTGCTAAAGGAGAAGATGTGAAAAAAAGAACAGAGAAATTTACTTTTTCTGAGTAAGCTAAGATCATCATGGAGACATGTAAGAAAGGAAAACAAATGGAAAAAATATATATATATATTTGAGTGACAGTTTCATTCTGAGCAGAGGCATACATTTGACATCCTAAATCACAGTTGGATATGACAATGAGTAGGATTAATTAAGCATCACCAGTCAAGAAAACAATAGGAGCACAAAAAAAATTTTAAGGTTATGCATATCTTCCAGTTAATAAACTTCTCTCTAGTGTGTTATCTATTTAAAGATGTACCCAAGTCTTTTCTTTGAATTCAAAAGAGTCAGTGTTTAGAAATAATGATTCTACAATGCAATGGCTCTTGAGTGCATGTAAATGATGTGTGGTTGCTCCAAAGAACCCTCATACCAGGTGCAAATGACAGACACAACAGGCATGATGACAGAGAGTTTTTGTAAATAGCAACAGGAGGGTTACTTTACTAAGGGTTTCAGCATCCACAGCTGTTTCCCTTCAGCTGATGTGACTGAACTACTTTGTTAACAGACCTTATAATACTCTCTCTGATTATGTTACTCTCTCTCTCTGTTGCATTTTTGAGTATCAGGTTGATACAACACTGAAAAGGGATATTAAAAGATTCTGATGGAACCTAGAAAGATTTCAAACTCAGTGGTGTTTGCTAGGTGCTATGCTTTTCTCTGTTGTTTGTTTTAACTTAAATGAAACATGAAAGTTTCAGAACATGAAAGTCCTTCAAGTGTTATTTTTTACTGTGGAGTGAATGAAATTTTATTTGAGACCTGCGAAGTATACGGTTCAATTGAATTTGGCAATGACACAGTCTTTGTTCAGGGATTTGAGTCAAATCACTTTCATCAGATCGATTGTATTCATGACTGAGATTACTTGAGTTTGCTTTTGTTTCAGTATTTGATACCACGCATGCTGACGTGTTCTCTAGCAGGGTTATTGTTGGCCATAGAAACCTGGGTCAGCGCTAACAATAGCAGACCCCTCTGGATGCGTGGTTGAGTGTGCTGATTCACCATCTGAACTGGTAGAGGCTCTTCACGTACCTAGGACAGCACTTATGTATTCAAAATGGTACAAAGTGAAGAGTCAACATCAACGTTTAAAAACAGCATTTATCATCAGCCAGTTAACAGAATAAAATGCCTAATATATCAGCGCTGACTAAAGCAGATTGCAGTATGACTTGCTGGATACTGATGATTCAGTGACATTTTCCCATGACCTGGTGATGAGTTATTTCTTTGCTAGTTTTATTAAGGTTAATAAAACAAGGAGGATGGATCCCACTGAGATTAAGGCTTTGTGAAGGTGAACAAAAGACCACTAGCTTCTGAAATACTGTGAGCATATATATTATTCTTTCCTCAGTAAATTTATGTTTCAATTAATGAAAAGACCCCAAAAATATTCTTCTTGAACTTAAGCTATTCTAAGATTCAATTCAGTAATCTGATCTTTAATGAAAATTAAAATTTGAACTCAGGAATTCTGAAATATTAAGAAAATATCTGTTCAGTGATGTCCAAGGGATGACTGATGTGTTGAAGACATGTGGGAATATCTATTTTCAATTGTATACTCTTAGTTGCTGGAAAAATGCTAATCAAAATTAAGTTTAAGTGGTTGCTAAGCATCATGTCAAGGTATACACTTAATATTTTTAAGGGTTATAAGGAAATTTTGGACTTCAAGCTTACTCTAAACCCAAAAGGGGGTAATCTCTGATAACAATTTAAGCTTTAGGAAACCATTGACACGCTATAGTCATTTCCTGATACTTTCTTTAGGTTGCCTATAAATTTCTTTGTGACCAGCAGGGTCCAAAGACACTGTAAGATGTTCTATCTGCTTCACAGACACAATCTTTCAAAAACAAGATTCATCATCTTCTTCTCTAAAAGCATCCATCCTCTGAGTTCCCTAGCCTGGTAAAAGTTCTCCAAGTCAGACACCTAGACAGTATCCCCGATTCCACCCTTAATTCCTCCCCCACCTACAATCCACCACCAACTCCTGTCAATTCTAACTCTTAGGTATCTTTTCAGTCTACCCACCTCTCTTAATACCAATGCCCCTACTCTAGGTCACCATTGTGTGCTCCTGGATTAGGGCCACAACCACTTAGTGGATCTCCTTGCTCTTAATATTTTATCCCTTTGATTTTCCACACAGTAACCAAAGGGACTTTTATAAAACTCAAATCTGCCATGCTTCTCTTTAAATTCCTTCACCAGTTTCCCATGTGTCTTAGGACAGGGTCTACACTCATTGTAAAATAAAAGACGTCCAGTACAGCCTGCTACCTTGCCTATAAATGTGAATTTTGGCCTCCAGATTCTTGTCCATGCAATTCCATATGCACAGAAATAATCTCCTCCCTTAGCCTAACTTTCACTAGTCCTTCAGTGGAAGGTGTCAGCTGTATTATTTTTCCAGGAATCCAGCCGTAACTCTTCCTCCATCCCCACATCAAGGTCACTGTCCTTCCATTGTGTATCCACAGCACTCTGTGCTTATTGCTCCCAAGACACTCTGTATGGTAATTACCTGTTTATCTGTCTGTCTTTGTCCGTTTGATATAATCTCTCCAAAGAGAGAAACCTTATCTCCTCTATATAGCTCCAGGGCATAGACATATCTCATACCTTGCACATAATGGGTGCTTAATCGACAATTGTGGAATGAACTAATGGTGTGAAAATTGAGTTGAAACAATTTGTGGTATATAATCATCTAAATAATCTTTTAAAATCACTGTAAATACATAGCAGAATGGAGTAATATAGATTCTTTGAACAAGGGACTTAGGAATACATGGTGTCCACCTCTAGAAGTTTACATTCTAAAGTAAAAATTTGACTGCTAGCCATTCCAAAAGTTTGTGCTTGATAACAAAGCCATCTATGAAAATGGAGTTAAACATATCTAACCAACAGTTGCATGAAACTTAGAAGGGAGCCAAGGAAAGCAATGAACAGTTATTAGAGCACAATATTATCAGAACAAACTGAGTTCATGTCTGGGGCTCTGTTACTTACCAGGCATGTGATATTTAGTTAATTAATCTCTTTTTTTTTTTTTTCTTCTTTTGTGGTATGCGGGCCTCTCACTGCTGTGGCCTCTTCCGTTGCGGAGCACAGGCTCCGGACGCGCAGGCTCAGCGGCCATGGCTCACGGGCCTAGCCGCTCCGCGGCATGTGGGATTTTCCCGGACTGGGGCACGAACCCGTGTCCCCTGCATCGGCAGGCGGACTCTCAACCACTGCGCCACCAGGGAAGCCCAATTAATCTCTTTTTAAACAAGGATATGGTGATCCCTGCCTCATGGATTATGGGCAGTATTAAATCAATATTATGTATGTAGTGTTGACAATGCCTATCTTCTAAATTGGGAACTTATATTTATGTCATAGCACTCTACTTTCTACCTCAAGCACCGAGCCCATAATAGGTATCCATTAAATCTTTGAGTAATATTAAGATGACAAAGTATTAACTTGCACAGAATCCTAAAATTGGTATAAAATGACAAGATGGGGAGGGAGTCACTTAATGTCAGCTATCCACAGAAAAGTTTCCAAAGAAAGTTATAAACTTTCTTGCCATGAATGTCAATGAGAGTATTTGAAATTCTAATTTTAAAATGTTTTCCATTAATTTTTCAGCAAATTTTTTGATTCAATAAGTTTGAAAATCATAGGAACTTTCCAATCCATGGACTGCCCTAATAATTCCAGAGTTGAAGGACAAGCATACACCTGAAAGGCTAGCCATATAGTACAGAAACCTTTATAGAAGAAATATACTCCTTTCTTAAAATGTATTCATTGAACCCTTTTTGTCCTTACATTTGGTCCCAGGCACTGCATTGATGTTAAGAACGCTAAAGTGAACACTAAACATTCTTGTTTGCAGGAACTAACAGTTACATGGCAGAGATGGACAGATATACTGAGAAACACTACCATGTGATAAGTTCAGTGATAAGAGTTATACACAGATGCAGCTGTGTGGCTGTAGGTAACTTGGGAGATACTGCCCTAAGGAAATGTGTCTACAGTGGAGTCCCAGTGTTGTCCAATGTTGTGGAGGGGCACGAGGGAAAGATATTCTGGACATAAGGGGAGGTGAAAATAGTGTGGTGCGTGTGCATGTGTGTGTGCGCGTGCGTGTGGGTGTGCGTGTGAGTGTGTGTGTGCGTGTGCGTGTGGGTGTGCGTGTGGGCGTGGGTGTGCCTGTGGGTTGCATGTGTGTGGGTGTGGGTTGTGTGTGGGTGTGGGTGTGCGTGTGCATGTGAGTGTGGGTGTGGATGTGGGGGTGGGTGGGTGGGGGTGGGTGTGCGTGTGGGTGTGTGGGGGTGTGTGTGTGGGTGTGTGTGTACTACAAGGTATACAATGCTGATGGAGTGGCCAGAGATGAGACTGGAGAGAAGACAGGGGCCAAATCCTGGAGCCCCTCAAACGATATGTGAAACCTTGGACTTTATTCTGAAGGCAATAGGGAACAGTGATATGTTTTATGCAGAGGAGTGTTGCCAAGGACATCTGTGCATTTTAGATAGAGCATGTATTCTGTAAATCAAATGTAGAAGACATTAGAAGCTTCCTCCTCTCTGCTCCAATAGGAATTTATACATAACGCTTATCAAAATATTTTGTAAATCTATTTGCTTTTATTATTTTCCCTAGACCTGTGGTTCTCAAACCTGAGTATAGATCAGGATAACCTGGAGGTGTTGTTAAAACACAGATTATTAGGTAAAGTTGGGAGCCTGATTTTCCATTTCTAATGAGTTCCAGACCGATGTTAATGATTCTTACCCTTGGCCGTATTATGAATATCCCAGTTTTAAACTATGATTTTGGCTTACTTATTATTTATCTTTGTTTCCCAAACATCTAGTCAAATGTCTGTTACTGAACAGGTACTCATTAACTATTTTCAAATAAACGAGTGAAGGAATGAAAAAATTCCAAGTACAGGGTAAATAAATACATTAAGTAGAATAATTTTGTTTTCCTCTTCTTCAGAAATTACCATAAAGGATAGAGGTGCATATGTTAGTATAAACTGTGGGAGAAAAAACAAAGAATAACAATAATAATGGTAAAGAAGAGAGCTAAGTTAGGAATCTGAAGATCTCCATTTGCTTCCAGTGCCTACGTGAATAGAGTATCTTTGAGCAAAACACTTTACTTTCCACAGTACTATATCCGTGCCTTAGTTGGATGATTAAGTGGACATTAGCAATACTTCTTTGAATAGGCCCTTTGAAAAAAATCTCAGAATTTATTCATATAAAGCCTATTGAATTTAACTTTCATATAATGAATAGTGCAAATTGAATAAAAGTTCCAAATGTACTACAGCAAGCGTTCTCTTACATCATGTCCATAAATTCTTTTCTACTTGATAAATTATCTTAAAAAGAAACTCTATATTCATTGTAGCACTGTGCTGTGCTTCATAGGTGAATGCTTCAGTTACAGACTATACTTCATATGGGTGGATTCTGTTTTGATTCAGAGGGTGAAGGACCCACTCTTGGTGTTTCTTTTTCCAGGATGGGTCATGTTTATGTCGAGTAATCCTTTCTTTCTCACTTTATACACAGTGACTAAATTTTCAAGATGACAGGAATGCTTCACTACTGCTATATATAGCCGGAATTTTTTACTTGGTTAAGAATGAAATCTGCTTATCGCATAGTGTATTCCAACTAACTAGAATCAATAAGCAGAGATGCAGTGTAATCTCTCAGTTAAAATATTTTTGACAAAAATTCAAACATCCTCTTGGACATTGGTGTGAATTTACCCACAGTACTAGAGTTCAGATAATATCTCATTCCCTGAAATTTAATCTGGTTCAGGCTCTACCCACCCAGATAGTAGAAAGCCCAACTTAGTCTGTTTCTAGAAGATACTTCCTCTTCTCTTAAAATTATTAAAGAACAGGAGGATTTATAAAATCTAGAAGAGGAAAGACTTTGGGTATTAAGTCCATAATGGTCATGATTTGAGATTCTTTTCCAATCCACTGAAGAGCAGCTCAAACCCACTTCCTCCCGTAATGGCATCCATTCCCAGGGTGCCAAGCTCAACCACTGACCCTAACATCTATGGAGCTGTCCACAACTTCCCCCCACCTTGAAGTCCTTGCGCTTCAGGTATTTCCACAACAGAGCTGACCTACCATCTCTGCCAGATCCTTCAAGTCTCAGGAAATACATTCTACCCTCTAGGATTATATGACTCCCTTTTTCCCAATTTGAATCACCAACCTCCACCTTGCCCTCTCTCTAATCACTCCAGGTTCATTCTCTGATAGAACTAACTCTGTAATAAAGGCTACCTTGTCACCTAGTTCATAGTTTTCCTTTCTTAAGGTGTAAAGCCTTAAGTCTCAAGACTTTCAGTTTCTCGTCTACAGTGAACCAACTTCAACTGGGATTAGTGCAGTGGTCTCCTAGTAGCTCTCCTTGCTGCCTCTCTCTTTAATCTACTGCTCCTTTTGTATTTGCTCTAGGTAATCTGGAAACATAGAACTGATCGTTTTAGAACAGTGGTCAGCAAAACGATGATCAAGTGCACAGGTCAAACCTGGCCTACCTCTTTTTAGATTTTTTTTAAACCATCCTAAGCTAAGACTTTATTTTTACATGTTTCAGTGATTGAAAACACATTTAGTTAAAGAATAACATTGTCTGGGATGTAAAAATTATGTGGAATTCAAAATTCAGTGTCCATACACCCAGTTTTCTCGGCACATAGCCACGTTCATTCATTTGTGGATTGCCTGTGGCTGCTTCCACATGACAATGGCAGAGGTGACTAGTACACACCAGCTGGCATGCCAAACCTGATATATTTACTAACTGACCCTCTACACGAAAAGTTTGCCAACTCTTGTCTTTGAGCACTGTTTGAAAACCTTCAGTGAACCACATCACTCAGTAAATAAAGTCCAAAGCCATGGTCTTCCCCATGAAGTACCATAAACCTGTTTATTACTCAGCCCTCCCTCCTCCTTCCCTCTGCCTTTCACAGTCTCGACATCCAGCTTTCCAGTCACACAGTCCTTACCATTCCAAAAAATGACCTTGATTTTTCATTTCAACTCACTCTTGCAGTGTTTCTTTTTCCCCCCCATTTGCCTGACTTATTTCTATTTATCTTCAAGACTTAGCCTAAATATTGTATTTAATCGAGTTAGAAACGTCCTACTCTCTGATTTTACTCCCTCCTAATTCTATTAGATGACTCATCACATTGAAATACATACAGGTGGCAAACATTAGCTTTGTCGCCTAGGGTCCATTCCCTCGTCTCGTGACATTAAGATCCTGATTTAGGTTTTTCTAGCCTCTACCTCCTTGCCTCCTGTGTAATCCCCACCACCTGGCTAAGCCAGTGGGTGCATTCCATCCACTTAGCCATAACGACTGCTTCAAAGTACACCCAGGCCAAGCAAATCGGACCTAGTAAGGTTCGAGTCCAGGACTTTTGTCCTCCTATGACGTTATTTGGTTTCTGTCAACCTCTCATCTGTAGGACAAAGTAAAGGCAAGCACAAGCCTGAAATCACTGGGGGCAGTGAAACATCTGGTGACATTGTTTGAGCCCCAGATGAAGCCATACCTGAAACCAGAGGGCCCCTTGAACATCTTGGTGACCTCAGTTAAGATCTCAGTAGGAACTCTTTGCTTGAACTAGTTTGGGACAGGCATTCCATCACTTGCAGCCAGAGGAGTGCTAACTGACACACTGTCTGCTTTTTCTCTAAGACTCACCCCTGTATCCCTGGCACATGCTTCTCTCCCTGACACATAGGATACACTCACTACATGTTTGTGAAATAAATTATTTTTACTTTCTTATGTTCCTGACCTGCTTGGAAGTAGGATGGAAATGTCCCATCTCCTGAAGTTACGTGCCGTCACTGCCTTCACTTTACCGCTTATCTACTTCAGTGGTTTTATCTGGGCTCGAGAGCTGACCGGCTCCCGAGTGCTCTCTTAGCTTGAACTTGAACTGCGATTAGTTCAACCTTACTGACATAGGCACAGGTTCTAGACGCTTTCTCTTTCAAACATCATTCCTTCGTTTCTGGTCTCAATGTTATATTCTTATCAAAGCTGTAAGATGCCTAAAGTAAGAACATGGCCTTTAAAAGTGTGTGGTCCTAGGCTGGAATACTGGACTGTTACATAATACTCATGATACCTTAGATATTTCTGACTCCTCCTTGTAAAGTGAAGGGAACTGTATCTATCTTAGGTTGTAACAGTGAAGGGAAGATTGGCACAGGCCTAAGCACAGTCACTGGTACATAGTTAGAACCCAATACATAGTTTTATTATTTTAATATAAAAAAACCTTGCTTTTTATGTTTTAGATGCAAAGCTTGTGGCATGCATTTAAATTTTTATAAAGAGTTAGATTTTTTTTCCTTTGAGAAGTGGGTGTTTTTAATTAAGAATGATTTTGAAAAGGAAAGTCTGATCCCTTTCAGCTTCATTGTATTCAATCACTCTAGGTCATTTTGACATTGAGGCTGATTAATATGCTTACACATGTGAATTAATAGTTCAGGCTCTCGTGTGAGATTGTACACTTTCAGAGTCAAAATAGGTTTCCAAAAATCTAAGTAATATCATAACTCTAACTCCAAATTGTATAGATCTATGCATTGATGCCTTATGAAAATACCTAGAAAAGTTCATTGTACAATATACTTTTAATCACATTTATTCCTCTTTCTCTCCTCTCCTCTCCTAATTTCTTTTTTCTTCCTTTCTACAAAGGATCTGAGGAAGAAGAAAATATTGTAAAATTCTTTAGAAGTATAAAAAATTTCAAGTAGTATTACTTAAACTTAAGTAATACTCTGTAGGCCAGATTCCAGCAAAAACTGCCTCTCAAAAATACTTGCCCCTGGACTTCCCTGGTGGCGCAGTGGTTGAGAGTCCGCCTGCCGATGCAGGGGACACGGGTTTTTGCCCCGGTCCGGGAAGATCCCACATGCCGCGGAGAGGCTGGGCCCGTGAGCCATGGCCGCTGAGCCTGCGCATCCGGAGCCTGTGCTCCGCAACAGGAGAGGCCACAACAGTGAGAGGCCCGCGTACCACAAAAAATAAAATAAAATAAAATAAAATAAATACTTCCCTGGTAGTAAAGTGACCACTACCACTGATCTGGAACCCCTATTCCACTGCTAAATTTATAGAAGGCCAAATCAGCAATTCCACCACACCTTTTCCTACCTGCCACCACGGCAGAGACAGAGTTGTGGATTTTCTTCTTAACAGACACATCCAGCTGGATGTAAATGATTAGCATATAAGTAATTCCAAAGCAAATAAACGTTTTCCATAGAAATTTCATTGGAAAAGAGACCTCTTAAACATTTGCCTTCAAGGGTAATAAATCTTTGAATTTACCAAATCGCTTAGCCAGCATGCATTAAAGGCATTTTTGTTTTGTTTTCATATGTATTATTCTTGCAATGTCTAGGACTGGAAATGAAATATGGATTCCTGCCAAGGATTACAGGGAAGGGGATTGTGTGGGGGCATATATACATGTAACAAGACAAGGAGGTGTTTCAGGTGAGGATGACACGGACCGGATAAAAGGCAGGAATACATTGTTTACCAGAAGGAGATATCTAACCCCTTTACAAGGCTTTCTTCTGAACCAGAAACTGGCAAAAAAGAGAAATAGAAAAAAAGAATACATAAAATTTAGGAGTTGAGTAATCAACAGTCACCCTTAAGTTCAGAAATGCCAAAGCTGTCCAAAGTCAAAGTTAAATGCTATGTTCCATGAAAATAGCTGTGAAGATGATTTAGGAAACTGAGCAAATTATAGAGTTTGTACCCCTCATTTATTCACACTACTATTTGTATTCCATTCCAAGGCCAAATTATATTCCTTCGCACATCAGTTCATTGATGTCTAGACTTTAAAATAGTGCTGGCTTCAAAGCTCCAAAGTTTAGCTTTTGATTCTCAAAGAGGTAAACTATCACAGACTGCCTTGAGTATCATGCATTCTTAAAATTCCCTCTGGTGTGTTTGATTATCCTTTAGTTCAGTGACTGAATATCCTTGTCCTACCTGAGATGTAAATGAAGTCGATATGATGTCTCTTTTGCAGGAGTAACTATAAATGCTGTTCTCTTACATTCAATTGCTTTGATCTCTAATAATTGCATTAAATATGTCCAGGTTATAGAGAGTTAATAAAGAATAAAGGATATAGGAAGCTTCAATAGGAAAAGTGGACTCTTAAAGGCCCAGAATGTTTCTAGTTCATCTATTTTTACTTTGGATCAGATTATGGAAATGAGACCTAGAATCACACAAATATTAAAACCTAGATAAAGCTCATGAGATCTGACCCTAAATCCTTTCACCTCTTGCAAAAATAAACTCAATTTCATAAAGGGTCAGACTGAGCTTATAAAAAACTCCCCGGGAAGCCAAAGATGAATTAGCTTTGGGAAAGTAAAGGCTCTTTAAGACCCCACCACACTTCCCTCAAGGTTTGTTATTGTCATATAAACTTATTTCTTTCCCTTTTCATGCCCTTTCCCCTACACCCTTTCTTCCAAGCCAGACCTTTGAACCAGCTTGCCAGAGAGGAGGTTCGTGTTAGAGGACAAAGAGCAAATGTTGCTTACGTATAATCTGCTTTCTGGGCTTTAGAAACATATTGGAGGAAGGGAGAAGGGGAGAGTGTGTTTTGTATAGTGTGAGGTGGAGGAAGAGAAAAAAGATGGGTGAGAGAGCAAGAGAGAGAGAGAGTGGCAGTGATGCCTGGAACAAGCAAGGCCTTAGTGGAGGATGGTTGAGAAGCAGACTTAGAGGAGCTGGACCTTGGGCTTAGGCCACCCAGCATCAGCAAACCTACCAGCGTTGGAGCCACAGAGCTGCCTGCCTGCAAAAAGCCAAGGGGGCCTGGATGGTGATTTCTAGCTTATTGATGTGTCCTTAGTGCCTAGAACAATGCCTGTCCATTAGTAAGTTCTCAATATTTGTTGACTGAGTGAATGAATGAAATCAGTGGAGAACATCATGAACTGAAGTGAACACTTTAATTTCTGAGGCATTATATGTTTCTTGAATTTTTGTGGGATTCTGAGGAATGACAAGCACCCCTCCCCCCCCCCCCCAAATAGTGACTTATATTGACTTCCTACCATCCTGGCAAGATGGAAGTTCAGAGTCAGATTTAATTTGATTTCTCTCACAACTACAGTTTTGGAGTGGAATGCATACCCATGCAAAGGTGTCTCCATGGTTGCTTCCATGTGCTGGCTATTGTAAACAGTGCTGCAATAAACACTGAGGTGCATGTATCTTTTCAAATTATGGTTTTCTCCAGATATATGCCCAGGAGTGGGATTGCAGGATCAAAGGGTAGCTCTGCTTTTAGTTTTTTAAGGAACTTCCATACTGTTATCCATTGTGGCTGTACCAGTTTACATTCCCACCAAGAGTGTGGGAGGGTTCCCTTTTCTCCACACCCTCTCCAGCATTTATTATTTGTAGACTTTTTGATGATAGCCATTCTGAAATAATGCCATTTGCAGCAACATGGATGGACCTAGGGATTATCACACTAAGTGAAGTAAGCCAAACAAAGACAAATATCATGATATCACTTATATGTGAAATCTTAAAAAAAAAAATGATTAAATGAACTTATATACAAAACACAAGTAGATCCACAGACATAGAAAACAAATTTATGGTTACCAAAAGAGAAAGCGGGGGCTAAGTTAGGAGTTGGGGTTTAACATGTACACACTACTATATATAAAATAGATAACCAACTAGGACCTAGTGTACAGCACAGGGAACTACACTCAATATTTTGTAATAATCTATAAGGGAAGAGAATCTGAAAAAGAATATATATATATACACACACACACACATATATATAACTGTATCACTTTGCTGTATACCTAAAACTAGCACAACATTGTAAATCAACTATACTTCAATTAAAAAAAAAAGAATCATAAAAAAAATGCATCCATGGGACACTAAATTCTACAGGAAGAGTCTTCAGAGCCTCTTGATCGCCCTGGGAGGGCAGATCCAGAATTTTCACTTATGTGGTATTTCTGAGTCTTAGGGTTGGCCATCTAGTTAGAGAAAGAGGTGAGATGAATCATGAAGCTGCATTTGCATAGCATTTCTCCTATGATTAAGGAACTACCAACCATGCATAAAAAAACATAGAAAAGGGTTTGTTGGAAATGGGGAAGGGAGGCTAAAGTTCTCTCAAGCCACCCTGGGGGCCATCAATGCTTTGTCCTACTTCATGGAAAGATACACACGTGTTCTCAAACACACAATCACACTTGAACACATACACATGCACGCACATACAATGGAGTATCAAACCTTTATCCTGAATATTTTTTATTCCGCTATATTAATAAAACCCTGCTGAACTGAACTAATTAAGATGAAAACAGTGTAAATTAGTTTAAGCCTACTTTAAAGATATTTACCAGGCCCCAGCCATGGTGGGGTGGGGCTAAAAATAGTCCCCAAAATGTATACAAATGACCATTTCTCAAGTATTTGAAATGTTTTATTAAACATTAAATTAAATTTATATTTTAAAACTCTCCCCTCCACTTTCACAATATTTTTATTGATGGGTAGCTCAAGTCACCATTTAATGACCACAAATTCTCCACCTGGAATAAGTAAATGAGTTTCCACTGATTTAGTATGTTAAAATTAGTGCCCAGAATAGTAAATAAAGGACTGAGAATCAATGGGTCTTGAGCCAAATATGGTTATCTTCAAATTCTACTATATGTGTCCCATTTCTCAAATATTTATTGGAAAGCATGCTTCTGAATATTTCATTCATGTTATGAAATCCACACATTAACACACATGGACACTGGTTAATTCAAAAACACTGAAAGAATTTATGTTGTGCTCTTTGGTAATCTTTTTTAAAATTATAATTTCCAAATAAAATAGGGTAACACCAGATAGAGAAAGCAAAGATCACTGTATCACAATGTTATAACCTCTGCAGATCTGTGGCTCTCTTTCCTATTACGTAATAATTATGGGATGACAAATCATTGACATACAAGTACACAAGCAATAAATGGATAGATACATTATGTATGCTTGGGTTCAAAGACTAGTGGAAACCCAAGCTAGAGTATGAAACTGGTATTTGTAAATATCAGTAACAAAAATTCAAAAGGAACATGCAATGGTATATGCTTAAAATATACAGCCAAATTTAGACATTCTCTAGTAGGTCATGTACGTTTTTATACAGTATTTTGTTTTCATAAAAAGAAATCTGGAAACACATAAAAATAGGAAGAAAAAGAAAAGAAGGATGTGCATAGCCCTACCAATCTAAACACATCCAAAGTTAATATTTTGATTAATTTCCTTTGCCGTTATATATATATTTTTATATAAATTTATTTATTTTTGGCTGCTTTGGGTCTTCGTTGCTGCGTGCGGGCTTTCTCTAGTTGCAGCGAGCAGGGGTTACTCTTCGTTGAGGTGCGAGGGGTTCTCACTGCAGTGGCTTCTTTTGTTGCGGAGCATGGGCTCTAGGGCACACGGGCTCAGTAGTTGTGGCTCGTGGGCTCTAGAGCACAGGCTCAGTAGTTGTGGCACACGGGCTTAGTTGCTCCGCAGCATGTGAGATCTTCCCGGACCAGGGCTCGAACCCACGTCCCCTACATTGGCAGGTGGATTCTCAACCACTGCGCCACCAGGGAAGCCCCTATATTGTTTTTAAGGCATATTTGTACTTTATGTTACATCTTTTAAAATTTTCTATAATGTAATAAGCATTTTTCACATTATTTATGCTTTTCATCACATTTTAATGGTTGAATAATATTCTGTTTAGTTGATATATCATAGATTGCACAACTATTGTCTTCAGTACTTCATAAGCCTTTTAGAGTTCTTTGTTGTATATATTTCATGTTAAGATGATATTCTCCCTATCTCTCTCTCTCTCTCTTTCTTTTTCTTTCCCCTCTCACCCTCTCTATCTCATTATTGGAATTAACAATAGAATTTTGTGCTCTTTTTGTTGTCTGCATTTTGGTTTCTCACCCGTAAAATGCAAAGGGAAAGATGTGTCCCCTTAGAAGAGAGCTTAACAAACCTCAGTGCATAATAAGCATTCACTAAAGATTGTAGGATAAATAATTGAATGAATTAACAAATTATGACAGGAAATTCCTATTGGGCTTTAATTGTTTGAATTAGGAGATTAGAGGAAGAACAGCATACCAGCATACTTCCCTTATTTCCATTCTGACTCCATCCCATCCTGAGCTCTGTCCCATGGCTGGTCACCATCCATCTCTATACTCACCTCTGCCTTCTCCTATATTCACTTTGGATTTTAGATATATCAATGGGGAACCCTCCAGAGCAGCATGCATGTACTCAGAAATGATGAAGTAAAGTGAATATTGTCCATTCCCTTAAAAAATTAGCTAGGGGCTTCCCTGGTGGCGCAGTGGTTGAGATGCAGGGGACGCGGGTTCGTGCCCTGGTCCGGGAAGATCCCACATGCCGTGGAGCGGCTGGGCCTGCTGAGCCTGCATGTCCAGAGCCTGTGCTCTGCAGCAGGAGAGGCCACAACAGTGAGAGGCCTGAGTATAGCAAAAAAAGAAATAAAATAAAAAAATAATAATAATTAGCTAGATCCTGTCTCTTCTCTTTCCTCCTACCTGAAATCTAAATTCCATTATTTTCTCACTGCAGAGAACATGCACAGCTTTCCACTGGTTGTCCTGTGCTCCTCAAACTAAGATATCAAATGTTCCCCTGATCCTGGCTACATTTCTTTCAGCTAGAGACATTAGACAGGTGATTTGAGTTACTATTCTAAGTTCATAACAAATGTTTTATCACAGTTGCAGCTTCCCCCTTCTTAGATTGCTAAATTATAGCTCAAAGTCCCCAGCTTCATATTATGAGTCACATTTATCATAATAAGCTCCTGTATGTAAAATATGCCATTATATCTACTATTACTTTATCATTTCGAAGAAATTCATGTGTAGGAATTTGGGCCTTCCTTCAAGACGAATTTCTTTATTAGGCTGTGGTTATAAAATGCAATCAATTAGCAGAGCCTGCTATCATCCAACCATTAAAATGTGATGCCCGAGGCTTTTAAATTGGCTCATTATTATCTTTTGATTCCTTTGTAAATACAGTTTGCCATTTGAAGTGCTTTGCTAATTACTGGGAACCATGTTCCATTTCTGCAAGCTGGTGAAATATAGAGTTCTTCACTGAAATGGAAGAAGGGTAAATTTGACTCTTCAGCATTAGGATAAAATTGATGGGAAAGATGACTTGATGGGCTAGTTGCAGCACAGAGACTCTACAGACTGACAGATACTATGCCTGTTCCTCCACATAGACCAATGCTTCTAAAGCCTCATCAAGGGATCAGCTCTCACAGATACATAGGGTGGTTTTCATAATGTACATTTAGGATCTCTGACACCAACCCACTGAATCAGAATCTCTCTCATGAACACGAAGTTTGAAGAATTATTGCAAAAGGATTATAAGCTTACAGGCTCTAAATTGAAAAAAAAAAAAGACAAAAATAAAACAAACCAAATATCCTGTGTTAAAGCTCTTTGGTTTTTCTACCTACCTTTCTGATGGAAGATGTTTGAAGATCACAAACTTATTTTTAGACTCAATTTATCATTGACTCATTGACGATTTTACCAATCTAGAAGGCTAGTGATTATGCCATTCAACTTGTATAAATATTAATGGAATTTATGCACAATGTACAGATATTTAAAATATCTTCAAATACCAAGAGAAGGAAAATGCAGTGTATTTCCTTCTGCTACATATTTTCATGCTGTGTGACCTCAGCTGGGATCTCACAGCAGCTCAGAAATATTTTCAGTCATCTGAAGGATTACCTACCACTTCTCCACAGCTGTTTCTGCCGACTGTTCCTCCATCTCTCTGAGCATCTGTTTCTCTCTCCTATGTGTCTGAGAAACTGGAGGCTGTACCACATGAGTGCTTCCAACTTCCCTCCTCTCCAACCTCAACATTTCTCTATAGCATTGTATTGCCTCTGCACCTTGTGTGCATGGAAAAGAAGTACTGTCTTTCTTTCTTAAGGTTAATCCTGCCAGAATCCTAAAACTTTAAGTCTTTTTGAGATAATAACATATAGGTTTCAGGAGGAAGAATGATTCCTGCTGCCCATGGGCAGATGGAGGCAAGAGAGAGATGACGGAGAGTACTGGGAATAATTGTGGGGTGAGAGGGTTGAGATATCAAAGGAGAGCAGCTGAAGGGACAGGTGTGGATGACAGGGTACCTAGAAACCAGGACGAATCACAGGACTGAGTATGCTAGGATTTGAGAGACCAAGAGAGGCACCAAACCTGAAGCCGTGGAATGAGAACAGAGCTGCAATAGCTGAATCTATAGCCAAGTGGAAAGATATTACAAATCAAGGATGGAAATATGTCTAGCCAGAGCAGCCACAGGGATCAAAGAATATAAGTGTAAATTGTGCTGAAAGCCTTTTTTGTCATTGGTGACCCAGAGGTTTTTGCTTCATCCTTTTAGGTTTTTTAAAGTTCCTGTCCTTATGTGGCTGAAGAGTTTCTTAAGTCCTACAAAATCTTTCTATCTAAACCCTTGACCTCATCGTCTCCTGTCTTTTCCAGGATGCTACACTATGTCTGTAGAATATGAAGAGGATGCTTAGACTACAGGGGATATCTTCTTTTCCTCTTGTTGATACTGCATCCCCTTTGCATAATCCCCAACCCTTGTTGATGTGGTTTGAACAAAATTGGCCTTAGCTCCTGGCTCCCAGGATGAGCACATAAGTCGAGTCTGGCCAAAGTACCACATCCCTCTGGTCCAGTGATGGTTCAAGGATGGTGCATGACTCAAGTTGTGCCAATCAGAGATGATGACCTTCTGCCTCAGGACTTTTTTTTCTTTTTAACATCTTTATTGGGGTATAATTGCTTTACAATGGTGTGTTAGTTTCTGCTTTATAACAAAGTGAATCAGTTATACATATACATATGTTCCCATATCTCTTCCCTCTTGCGTCTCCCTCCCTCCCACCCTCCCTATCCCACCCCTCCAGGCTGTCACAAAGCACCAAGCCAATATCCCTGTGCCATGCAGCTGCTTCCAACTAGCTATCTACCTTACTACGTTTGTTAGTGTGTATATGTCCATGACTCTCTCTTGCCCTGTCACAGCTCACCCTTCCCCCTCCCCATAACCTCAAGTCCGTTCTCTAGGAGGTCTGCGTCTTTATTCCTGCCTTACCCCTACGTTCTTCATGACATTTTTTTTTCTTAAATTCCATATATATGTGTTAGCATACGGTATTTGTCTTTTTCTTTCTGACTTACTTCACTCTGTGTGACAGACTCTAGGTCCATCCACCTCACTACAAATAACTCAATTTCGTTTCTTTTTATGGCTGAGTAATATTCCATTGTATATATGTGCCACATCTTCTTTATCCATTCATCTGATGATGGGCACTTAGATGTTTCCATCTCCTGGCTATTGTAAATAGAGCTGCAATGAACATTTTGGTACATGACTCTTTTTGAATTTCGGTTTTCTCAGGGTATATGCCCAGTAGTGGGATTGCTGGGTCATATGGTAGTTCTATTTGTAGCTTTTTAAGGAACCTCCATACTGTTCTCCATAGTGACTGAACCAATTCACATTCCCACCAGCAGTGCAAGAGTGTTCCCTTTTCTCCACACCCTCTCCAACATTTATTGTTTATAGATTTTTTGATGATGGCCATTCTGACTGGTGTGAGATGATATCTCATTGTAGTTTTGATTTGCATTTCTCTAATGATTAATGATGTTGAGCATTCTTTCATGTGTTTGTTGACAGTCTGTATATCTTCTTTGGAGAAATGTCTTTTTAGGTCTTCTGCCCATTTTTGGATTGGGTTGTTTGTGTTTTTGTTATTGAGCTGCATGAGCTGCTTGTAAATTTTGGAGATTAATCCTTTGTCGGTTACTTCATTTGCAAATATTTTCTCTCATTCTGAGGGTTGTCTTTTGGTCTTGTTTATGGTTTCCTTTGCTGTGCAAAAGCTTTGAAGTTTCATTAGGTCCCATTTGTTTATTTTTGTTTTTATTTCCATTACTCTAGGAGGTGGGTCAGAAAGGATCTTGCTGTGATTTATGTCATAGAGTGTTCTGCCTATGTCTTCTTCTAAGAGTTTGATAGTTTCTGGCCTTATATTTAGGTCTTTAATCCATTTTGAGCTTATTTTTGTGTATGGTGTTAGGGAGTGATCTAATCTCATACTTTTACATGTACCTGTCCAGTTTTCCCAGCACCACTTATTGAAGAGGCTGTCCTTTCTCCACTGTACATTCCTGCCACCTTTATCAAAGATAAGGTGTCCATATGTGCATGGGTTTATCTCTGGGCTTTCTATCCTGTTCCATTGATCTATCTTTCTGTTTTTGTGCCAGTACCATACCGTCTTGATAACTGTAGCTTTGTAGTATAGTCTGAAGTCAGGGAGCCTGATTCCTCCAGTTCCTTTTTTCGTTCTCAAGATTGCTTTGGCTATTCGGGGTCTTTTGTGTTTCCATACAAATTGCAAAATTTTTTGTTCTAGTTCTGTGAAAAATGCCAGTGGTAGTTTGATAGGGATTGCATTGAATCTATAGATTGCTTTGGGTAGTA
The DNA here is from genome assembly GCF_011762595.2 of Tursiops truncatus. Classification (NCBI taxonomy): domain Eukaryota; kingdom Metazoa; phylum Chordata; class Mammalia; order Artiodactyla; family Delphinidae; genus Tursiops; species Tursiops truncatus. The sequence goes on along the minus strand of NC_047044.1, from coordinate 36,225,686 downwards.
GAGTCATTTTCACAATGTTGATTCTTCCAATCCAAGAACATGGTATATCTCTCCATCTATTTGTATCATCTTTAATTTCTTTCATCAATGTCTTATAATTTTCTGCATACAGGTCTTTTGTCTCCTTAGGTAGATTTATTCCTAGATATTTTATTCTTTTTGTTGCAATGGTAAATGGGAGTGTTTTCTTGATTTCACTTTCAATTTTTCATCATTAGTATATAGGAATGCCAGAGATTTCTGTGCATTAATTTTGTATCCTGCCACTTTACCAAATTCATTGATTAGCTCTAGTAGTTTTCTGGTAGCATCTTTAGGATTCTCTATGTATAGGATCATGTCATCTCCAAACAGTGACAGCTTTACTTCTTCTTTTCCGATTTGGATTCCTTTTATTTCCTTTTCTTCCCTGATTGCTGTGGCTAAAACTTCCAAAACTATGTTGAATAAGAGTGGTGAGAGTGGGCAACCTTGTCTTGTTCCTGATCTTAGTGGAAATGCTTTCAGTTTTTCACCATTGAGGATGATGTTTGCTATGGGCTTGTCATATATGGCCTTTATTATGTTGAGGAAAGTTCCCTCTATGCCTACTTTCTGCAGGGTTTTTATCATAAATGGGTGTTGAATTTTGTCAAAAGCTTTCTCTGCATCTATTGAGATGATCATGTGGTTTTTCTTCTTCAATTTGTTAATATGGTTTATCACATTGATAGATTTGCATATATTGAAGAATCCTTGCATTCCTGGGATAAACCCCACTTGATCATGGTGTATGATCCTTTTAATGTGCTGTTGGATTCTGTTTGCTAGTATTTTGTTGAGGATTTTTGCATCTATGTTCATCAGTGATATTGGCCTGTAGTTTTCTTTCTTTGTGATATCCTTGTCTGGTTTTGGTATCAAGGTGATGGTGGCCTCGTAGAAGGAGCTTGGGAGTGTTCCTCCCTCTGCTATATTTTGGAAGAGTTTGAGAAGGATAGGTGTTAGCTCTTCTCTAAATGTTTGATAAAATTCGCCTGTGAAGCCATCTGGTCCTGCCTCAGGACTTTTTTGAAGCCAATATAGAGAAAGTAGAGCTGAGATATGGAGAGAAACAAGAGCCACATGAAAATATTTGAGTCCTTGACCTAGTTCTGCCTGAAACCAAGACCTGTTTTTTCTATTATAGGAGCTAATAATTTCCCTCTTTTGCTTAATGAAGATTTAGTTAGGTTTGTTTAACTTGAAATAGAAAGTCATCTAATCAAAATTAAAATGTGGTATAATCCTAGTAAACAACCAGGTATTTTCAGGGGAGGTATAGTCACAGGCTCTCCAGATAATATTGTGTTTCTGTGATTATTCAGGATTATATAATGTTCAACCCTCTGTCTTTCAGCCTGATCTCTTTTGGATTAGAAGGTTTCTTCCTTCCTCTGGTTGATATGTAAAATTTGCATATTGTTTGTTTTAATCCTATGCTATTCATGAGAGACAACCCAAACTAAATGTTGTTCAGTGAATATTTTATTAATACCCAATGTCTCTTTGTGGAATAATTCTTCCTTCCTACTTAGCCCAGTTGTTTTAGGTGGTGCTGACTCTACCCCAAGCACCAGGTGCTTGGGGCACATGACTCAGATCAATCCAATTAGAAATTTCCCTGAGACTTTTGCTGAAGAAAGGATTACCCCATCCTCTGATATTGCCAGTTATAAGTATATGTAAGTCTAAAGCTGTCCGTGGATATCTTGGGGGCACTCAATGCATATATGGGATTGAGCCTATCAGAGAAAAGCAGAAATTAGAGATGGAGAAAAGGGAGTAGTTTAATGAAGACATCTTTGAACTTGGATTTATCAATGTCTAAAGTCATCATTGCTTAGACCTCCCAGTCACATAAGTGAACAAATTCCCATTCTTTGCCCTAACCTGGTTTACGTTGGGTTTTTGACACATGCAACCAAATCTTGACTAACTATACATTGGCATCAAAATGTTGATGCTTATGGGTTAGTGTCAGCTGTCACAAGATTCCAGAAACTCTTGAGAAGAGGTGAGGCTTCTGAAATCCCATGTCTCAGGATTTGCTGAGAAGATACTAGTGACTTGCTGACTTCTATGAAAATACAGTTGGTTGTTACAGTGATGGAAGGATGCAGATACTAAGAGAGGATTTTAAAATATTTTTATATAAAACCTGAACTGGGGAGGAGACATATCTAACACAGCCCTGAAAGTCCTCTGAACATCATGGCATTGCTAGAACCTCTTGAGATCTGAACTACACTGGTCTTGGTTTCTCTGTATTGTGCAAGGATTTGAAAGGGTCAGCGTAATTGTTAAGAGATGACAGACAAACATGATCTTGGGTCTTTGCTAATACTCAGTGCTGGGTGACGAATTTTGGTACCCCCTCAGCCCTCTAGACTGCCACATATACTCTCCAGGGATTTTCCCTCTACTTTGTAACCCTGAAAAAATATAATGCATAAGTAATAAGGCTAGGCTTTTAGGTTTTTTCTTTTCCAATATTTTATTTTATATTTATTTTTGAATTTTATTTTATTTATTTTTTATACAGCAAGTTCTTATTAGTTATCTATTCTATACATATTAGTGTATACATGTTAAACCCAATCTCCCAATTCATCCCACCACCACCACCACCCCACCCCACTTTCCCCCCTTGGTGTCCATATATTTGTTCTCTACATCTGTGTCTCTGTTTCTGCCTTGCAAACTGGTTCATCTGTACCATTTTTCTAGATTCCACATATACGTGTTAATATACGATATTTGTTTTTCTCCTTCTGACGTACTTCACTCTTATGACCGTCTCTGTAGGTCCATCCACGTCTCTACAAATGACCTAATTTCGTTCCTTTTTATGCCTGAGTAATATTCCACTGTATATATGTACCACATCTTCTTTATCCATTCATCTGTCAATGGGCATTTATGTTGTTTCATGACCTGACTATTGTAAATTGTGCTGCAATGAACATTGGGGTGCATGTGTCTTTTTGAATTATGGCTTTCTCTGGGTATATGCCCAGTAGTGGGATTGCTGGATCATATGGTAATTCTATTTTTAGATTTTTAAGGAATCTCCATACTGCTCTCCATAGTAGCTGTATCAAATTGCATTCCCACCAACAGTGCAAGAGGTTTCCCTTTTCTCCACACCCTCTCCAGCATTTGTTGTTTGTAGATTTTCTGATGATGCCCATTCTGACTGGTGTGAGGTGATACCTCATTGTAGTTTTGATTTGCATTTCTCTAATAAGTAGTGATGTTGAGCAGCTTTTCATGTGCCTCTTGACCATCTGTATGTCTTCTTTGGAGAGATGTCTATTTAGGTCTTGTGCCCATTTTTGGATTGGGTTTTTTGTTTTTTTATATTGAGCTGCATGAGCTGTTTATATACTTTGGAGATTAATCCTTTGTCCGCTGAGTCTGTTGCAAATATTTTCTCCCAATATGAGGTTTGTCTTTTCGTCTTTTTTATGGTTTCCTTTGCTGTGCAAAAGCTTTTAAATTTCATTAGGTCCCATTTGTTTATTTTTGTTTTTATTTCCATTACTCTAGAAGGTGGGTGAAAAAAGATCTTGCTGTGATTTATGTCAAAGAGTGTTCTTCCTATATTTTCCTCTAAGAGTTTTATAGTGTCTGGTCTTACATTTAGGTCTTTAATCCATTTGAGTTTATTTTTGTATATGGTGTTAGGGAGTGTTCTAATTTCATTCTTTTTCATGTAGCTGTCCAGTTTTCCCAGCACCACTTATTGAAGAGACTGTCTTTTCTCCATTGTCCTTGCCTCCTCTGTCATAGATTAATTGACCATAGGTGTGTGGGTTTATCTCTGGACTTTCTATCCTGTTCCATTGATCCATATTTCTGTTTTCATGCCAGTACCATATTGTCTTGATTACTGTAGCTTTGTAGTAGAGTCTGAAGTCAGGGAGTGTGATTCCTCCAGCTCCGTTTTTCGTTCTCAAAATTGCTTTGGCTATTCGGGGTGTCTTGTGTTTCCATACAAATTGTGAAATTTTTTGTTCTAGTTCTGTGAAAAATGCCATAGGTAATTCGATAGGGTTTGCATTGAATCTGTAGATTGCTTTGGGTAATATAGTCATTTTCACAATATTGATTCTTTCAATCCAATAACATGGTATATCTCTCCATCTGTTTGTGTCATCTTTGATTTCTTTCATCAGTGTCTTATAATTTTCTGAGTATAGGTCTTTTACCTCCTTAGGTAGGTTTATTCCTAGGTGTTTGATACTTTTTGTTGCAATGGAGAATGGGATTGTTTCCTTAATTACTCTTTCTGATCTTTTGTTGTTAGTGGATAGGAATGCACGAGATTTCTGTGCATTAATTTTGTATCCTGCAACTTTACCAAATTCATTGATTAGCTCTAGTAGTTTTCTGGTAGCATCTTTAGGATTCTCTATGTATAGTATCATGTCATCTGCAAACAGGGACAGTTTTACTTCTTCTTTTCCAATTTGTATTCCTTTTATTTCTTTTTCTTCTTTGACTGCCATGGATAGTACTTCCAAAACTATGTTGAATAATAGTGGTGAGAGTGGACATCTTTGTCTTGCTCCTGATCTTAGAGGAAAGGCTTTCAGTTGTTCACCATTGAGAATGATGTTTGCTGTGGTTTTGTCATATATGGCCTTTATTATGTTGAGGTAGGTCCCCTCTATGCCCACTTTCTGGAGAGTTTTTTTATCATAAATGGGTGTTGAATTTTGTCAAAAGCTTATTCTGCATCTATGAGATGATCATATGGTTTTTATTCTTCAATTTTTTAATATGGTGTATCACATTGATTGATTTGCGTATATTGAAGAATCCTTGCATCCCTGGGATAAATCACATGCTGATGGGTGGGGCTGGGTTCCCTCCCCCGTTGGTTGTTTGACCTGAGGCAACCCAGCACTGGAGCCTACCCAACTCTTTGGTGAGGCTAATGGTGGACTTTGGGAGGGCTTATGCCAAGGAGTACTTCCCAGAACTTCTGCTGCTAGTGCCCCTGTGCCCATGGTGAGCCACAGCTGCCCCCCGCCTCTGCAGGAAACCCTTCAACACTAGCAGGTAGGTCTGGTTCAGTCTCCTATGGGTCCTACCCCTGGGTCCTGATGTGCACACTACTTTTTGTGTGCCCTTCAAGAATGGAGTCTCTGTTTCCCCGATTCTTGTCGAAGTCCTGCAATCAAATCCCACTAGTCTTCAAAGTGTGATTCTCTAGGAATTCCTCTTCTCATTGCCAGACCCGCAGGTTGGGAAGCCTGATGTGGGGCTGAGAACCTTCACTCCAGTGGGTGGACTTCTGTGGTATAAGTGTTCTCCAGTTTGTGAGTCACCCACCCAGCAGTTATGGGATTTGATTTTATTGTGATTGCACCCCTCCTACCATCTCATTGTGGCTTCTCCTTTGTCTTTGGATGTGGGGTGTCTTTTTTGGTGAGTTCCAGTGTCTTCCTGTTGATGATTGTTCAGCAGTTAGTTGTGATTCCAGTGGTCTTGCGAGAGGGAGTGAGTGCATGTCCTTCTACTCCGCCATCTTGAACCAATCTTCTCTCTTTTCCAATATTTTAAATTTCACATAAGTATCTACAGAGCTCTTATTGAAAGACCAAAAGATAGATTCAAATTTATTCTCAATTTTCTAAAATTTCCAAACAATGACACCCTGAACTAAATATGAAACATCATTTGTGAAAATTCTGAGTTTCTATAGAATTTAGATGTTGCTGAATTTCTTAGAGCAAACTTACAGCTCAAATTTTTCATATAATATCACATCTGAAATGGTTTAGTTCCTTGTTAATCACCTATTCAAATGGTAGTTTTTATAATGAAAACTATCATGATAAATTCTGAAATGTCATACACTTGGTGGGATAAATTTTATGAAGTTAAGATTTGGGGGTACGTTTTCATCATTTTCCCTTTTTAATGAGTTTTTTATAAAACGTATGTTATCTTTTTTAAAATAGCAATTATATTAGGAATCAAGAGATGAGTTCTTGCCCTGGTTCTATCAGGTAATCCTAGATGAGAGACTTTACCTCTATGAGCCAGTGTTTTCAGATGTAAAATGCAGGAATTGGACAAATTGAGCTCTCGAGTCTTTTCCAATTTTGAGTCTATACTTTTATGTAACATAAGCAATTCTTACAAATAGGAATTAGCAGCTATTAATAAAAAATTTTTCCCTATGCCATAAAGACAGATTCAGTTCTAAAACTACTTGGCAAATGCATTATTAAAGCGATTGTTTAACTAGAGGGAAGACGTGATAGCAAATGTAAATGTGCTTTGTTGGATGTTACATAAGCTACTTCTGGGAGATGTTTTAATTCTTGGACTTGATGACACCACTAGAGGAGTTGGATCCTTGGCCATGTTTCTGTAAATGAAAGACTGGAATAGACTCCTGCTGTGGTGGGCATGGAGATGTTCTGCCCAGATCCCCCTCCAAGAAAAGACTCACTGCCCAACTGAGGGGAATGAGGTCAGCCAACAGCCTGAGGCCGCCAGCTCCTTCAAGGACAGCCACGGCTGTCTGGAGACACCGTGCCTGTGTCATGCTCCTTCTGGGGACAGATTGACTTGCCTGACCAAGTGGGCTTCTGAGGGCTTCAGGCAGGACCCTCCCCAGGCACCACGTGCCCCAGGGCTCCCTGCTGGGTTGGCCAAGGCTTTTCCTGTGCCTCCATCACAGCTTTTGCCTTTTCTCTTTGCCCATTGCTGCTTCCTCCCCTTTCCCTTCATGAGTGCTGATCCCTTAGGAATATGTTGCTCCCCAAATTCCATCTTAGCCTCTGTTTCCAGGGAACCCAGCTTTGAACACTTGTAATTAATTTAGAAATGACAAATTGATATATTGATCTTTTGTCACACATGAGAGATGATGGGATTAACGCCCAATTCAATATTAACAATGGTTGTTTCTAGGTAGTGGGATTTTTTTTTTTTTTTTTCCCGGTACGCGAGCCTCTCACTGCTGTGGCCCCTCCCGTTGTGGAGCACAGGCTCCGGATGCACAGGCTCAGCGGCCATGGCTCACGGGCCCAGCCACTCCGCGGCATGTGGGATCTTCCTGGACCAGGGCACAAACCCGCGTCCCCTGCATCGGCAGGTGGACTCTCAACCACTGTGCCACCAGGGAAGCCTGGTAGTGGGATTTTTTAAAAACTTTTTTTGTACTTATCTGTATTGCTTCAATTTCTCAAAAATTATGAACAAACACAATTTTTACCAAAAAAAAGTCATTATAAAACAAGAATAATAAACAAATATGGTATTGATTCCACAATGGGATAAGAGAGGTAAGGGATGAATACATAAAAAGAGAATCAGCAGTAGATTTTAAATCAGAATTAAATTGTATTTATTTCTGACTTTTACTACAACTAGAAACTTTTTAAGATTGCTGTAGAGTGTTCCCAATATTTGTATCTCATGTTAGTTTTCTTATAGAAATTAATACTAAAGGTGCTTTGAGAAAACTGCGTACACTGAACCATTTTACCAAGATATAAGATAATCATACATACAGTGTTGCTATGGATGTAAAAATGTTTAAGTTTGACAAAGTACACCTTTCTTCTGTTTATAAATCAAATTTTGTCCATGCTTTGAGAGGGCTCATGTTGATAACTAGACATATTCTACCCAGTGTGGTTGGGCATATCTAATATTTTGAACAGGCAATAACTTTTGAGATTCTACTTATCTCCACAGATTATGGAAAGAAGTTGAACAGAGATAGCCATAGGGATTATATAACATAAAAGTCTTTCTCAGGCAAACCTCAGATGTTTAAAGTTTTCATTAGGATGAAATGATGGCCAGTTGGTCCTCTCAGCCATGATCATGGTTCCTATAACATTCTGGATTTCCAGAATCTTAGCCAATTGCTATAGTCTCAATCCAACCAGGAGCCATTCTCAGCATGACTTTTGAGTGTTTTCTTCACTGCTAAACCAAACATTGACACTGGCAAATGAAATCCTTTGGTCTTAGGTGAGAGTAAGAAGTAAAAATATCTCCTCAGCTCTATCCCTAGAGTGTTACTGTTATCCACTAATTAATAGAAAAAACAAAAAAAACTTTGTTTTCCAAGGGCTACAATGTAGAATTCTGACAATAGTTTGGTAAACAACCATCATACAAACTTTTCTTTCTCCCTTCCTTCACCAACACAATTACCAATGTAACCTTTCTCTCTCCTCCCAACACACCCCTCCCCAGAATGTAAAGGGCACTATAAAGATCAAATTCCCTTATATGAAAACTTCTTATAAAGACACACACACACACACACACACACACACACACACACACACACACACACATTTGTTTGAAATAACATTTGATGAATGGACATTCCCACTACAAAGAATGCAAACTTTCTTCATATTCATTTGTATGAGGTTTTTAACTGCTTGTTAAAAATAGACCAAGTGAGAAACAAAATCTCACTAATCGAAATGGATGGGCTCAGAGCAAGTGTCCATGGTCAGAAACAGTGTTTCCAAAGGCAGGATTTGTTAATGTCTCACTGTAGCCACATTTACCAGGCTGCAGCATGTATGCAACAGCTTCCCACCTTTACAAAAGTCAGAGTAAAGCTGTGCCCAGTGGGGAATAATAGCAATAGTTCCAAGAAGTGGTGTTCCAGAGCTCTAAAGTGTATCTGAGAATTCAATGAAAAGTCCCTACCTACAGGTGCTGCCCTTAGGGCCCTCGCTCTTTCAAGAGCCAGGAAAATGACCAACCATCTACAGGGCTTTGTTTTCCGGGTGTGTTGGAAGACAGTGGAATAATGAATAGCAAACCTTACTGGTGCCAGAGCTCTGTCACACAAGCCTGGCATCTGGGAGTCTGGTGTTTTCACTTGGAGCAGCTGTGTAAGTTTGGAAAGACATTCCAGTTTAACGATCCATTAACCCCTGCTTAGGGCCACATTTTAGTATGAACATTTTTTCAGGGATAAATAAGTGTTGAATCCTGTTGAACCCAAGCCCAGACTGTGCTAAAAAAGAGTTGCACTAAATAATCTTCGAGATTTCACAGACTCACGTACTTCGAAGCTCACATTTTGAGAGGTGCTGGCAGTTATCTTGATAATGTAGTTAGAGTGGTTTGCAATGCTGTGCTTGGTTCTTCTGACGTGTTTGGGGAAGACATTTAAGTAATGCCCTTCACTTAGGATGTGCCTGATCTTTATATGAATGAGGAAATAGTTTTACAGTTCCCGTGAACTATGATACGGAAGACTGTGCCTTTTTAATTCATTCAACAAATATTTGCTGAGCACTTACTATCCCGAGCACATTATTAGGCACCTTGGATTGGGCAGTAAGGAAAACAAAGTCCCTTATTACTCCTATAGTTGCACATACACTAGAAGTGTCACTTCTACACTAGTTATAAGTCATAGGCGTATGAAAAATAGCAACTGGGAATCCTAAAATATTACTTAAGTCCTTCAATTCTTTGGACCCCTTATAAAGAATAAATTTATCTTTTTTTTTTTACTCTTAAATTTTTGCACCTGTTCCTCCTTACTTCTGGAATATTATCATCCCCGTCTTTAATTTTCAAAATCTACTGGTACATCAAAGCCCTATTCAAAACTCCCTGCTCTGTGCCCACCATCCAGATTCCTGAAGGTAAAATGTATTCTTCTTCCTCTGAGCCCTTAGAGCAACTTGTCTGAACATACCCTAGGCATGATGTATTTATTATATATGACCTATCATCCCTCTCTCCTTCGTATCCTCCCAAACATCCAACAAACTCCACATACACATGATCACTGAGACTCAGTTGGCATAGTCCCATTGTTTTGGGTAGATATATCATAACCTTTACACATCAGTCTAGATCCTAGACTACCTAATTATTCTACATAATTTTAGATTGACATTTTGTGCCATGGTTAGAACAAGATTTGGGGCCATCTATGACCTATTCTTTACCATTATCAGTCAGGATGAGTCAGGAAAGCAGAGCCCACATCAGATAGCTTGAGAGTGGGTGTTGGAAGAGCTGAAAGGTCTACAGACGATAGTGAGGCAAACCTGAAAACAGCAATAGCAAGAAGCTAAGGGAAGGAGGTGGGGTTAACCAAGCCTAAGAGTCGATGTCTCCTGATGAGAACCAGACCTTGACAGAGGCTGTCCAACGTGAGCTTGTACCACAGAGCGAGCAGCTGTCTGGTGGGAGCTGCAAATATGGAGAAAGGGCTGTTATTGCTAGAGAAGCTACCTGAGGTAGAGAGGAGAGGGAAAAAATACCCTGGCTTCTTCGTCCCATATGCCGGTCTCTAGCCAATGCCTCCCACTGGTAGAAAGCAGCCTGAAGCAGCTGGCAAGGGAGTCTGAGAAATAAAGTTGGCAGGGTTCAGTTACCTGCAATACAGAGCAAAGCAAAGAAAGGGTGGATAACGGATTTGGAGACAGTCAAATCATTAGCACAGCCTGCTGAATCAAATATTAACTGCATATGCTCTCTTCAAATGATAGATAATTGTTTAGTTTATGAATATTGTGTCTTCCGTTAGAAGCCTATTTGATTATAAGATCTTTGAACACGGACCACTTCTGAGCTATTTGTGAGCTAGACTAGTCTCAGAAAATCATGCAGTCTAGTGTGGGTTATTTCCACTGTTCCTCCATCTTCTTTTTCAAGGTTTTCTATAATTTGGTTTGCTCTTGTCTTGGGTTACTTGCTGTGGTAGTACATACAAGTCTTACTTTGGGCAGATTTGAGTTTTCTTTCTCCTTTCTCTGTCAAACGCCATCTGAGAACACTTGATAGTCTACCGCATAGAAAAATATAAATAGCTAAGTGTTGGTAGTAAGTCTCCTAGATCGCTCTCAATTATTCTCATGTACTGGAATTCACACTCTTGGGTAGTACCATCTGCTCTGAATCAGAGTTCAAAGTGGAAGTGATCATGTGTCACTTCGAAGGTTAGGTCACAAATAGTGAGGCAGCTTCACCATGGTCTCTTGGATTGCTTGCTATGTGGATGCCAACTGTCACACTGTCAGGACACTCATGCAGCCCAATGGCCCATCTGGAGAGGGGCTGAGGCCAACTTGCCAGCCCTGGAATGAATCACCTTGAGTAAATTCTCCAGACCCAGTCATGCCTTCGGATGACTGAATAAGCTCCACCAGAAATTCGATTGCAGCCATGAGAAATCTTAAGCGAGCAGTGCCTGGCTGAGCCCTTCCCAAATTCCTAATCCTGAAACTTTATAAGTATAATAAAGTTTGGGGATAATTTGTTATGCAGCATTAGATAACTGGTGACTTTTGTTACTATTTTCGTGATAGTTCTTCAAGGTTTATAAAGTTGATGCTTTAATAATGTTGATATTCCCCCATCTCACCGTACTTTGCAAGTTGCACACTAAATTTCTTCCAAACAAATTACATTCATTCTTATATTAAACTTGGGAGTTAGGTGTGGTAATTTTTTAAGTTAACGTTGTCTTACATGTGAGGAAAATGATACTCAGAGTTTAAAAACCTTGCCCAAGTTTCCTCAGCTGCTGAGCAGCAGATCCTGAAACCAAACCTGTCTTCCAATCCTTCCACTGTACATTACTGGGGATTTCCAGCACTCGAGCAAGGCAAATATGGAGACTTGGGGTCGGGACTTTCTTTTTGTTTGTTTTTTTTTCTTTGCGGTATGCGGGCCTCTCACTGTTGTGGCCTCCCCCGCTGCGGAGCACAGGCTCCGGACGCGCAGGCCCAGCGGCCATGGCTCATGGGCCCAGCCGCTCCGCGGCATGTGGGATCCTCCCGGATCGGGGCACGAACCTGTGTCCCCTGCATCGGCAGGCGGAGTCCCAGCCACTGTGCCAGGGAAGCCCTTGGGACTTTCTGATGATCCTCAAAATTTAGAATGTGTGTACCTGGCTGGTCCACCTTTGCAAGTAAAGAATCAAACGTGACAACACAATGTGCAGCTGTGGAGCTGACCTATAGCGGTCAGCTAGGCAGGAGTGAGCTCTAGCTGTTACTACACACAACTGCTCTTCTTCATTTCCCTGTCTACTAATACTTTCCAGACCCTCACATCTAGGCATCTTGAAAATCTAGTTGCAGCTTTTCTTTTCCAAGGATTTGGTTAAGATTATAGACATATGTGCTTGGAATGTCCAGACTCTGTGCATGTTACAATGTGTTTCTCATTTGTGATTTTTACTGAAGATTTCTAATATCTAGAACAGTCCCATAGGCTCCAAGACACTTAACACCAAGGCCTGTTTGATAATGAAGACATTTTTTTTCTCTGACAGCCCACAGTAAATGCACACACCAAGATTTTCTGCCTGTTATTCATTTCATAAATATGAAAATTTGCAATCCCTGCAATACATTTAGTTTCATGTCCTTTGTCACTTTCCAACCTTAAATAGCTAATTTCCTGATTTGTTCCAAGTTGGGCACTTTAGACAGAAGTGGATTTGCCACTAGGTTGTGAAGTCCAGTGTGGGTGACACAATTACACTCCATTGCCTCTTCTCCCAATACCCTGAATGCCTTTACTTACAGGAAATCAGATTCAAATAAATATCAAGGGTAGCATTCAAGGGGAAAAGTCACAAAATGATGTCTTGAAAGGATTTTTTAAGAGCAAGGCTTGGCTTAACCCGTTTACTTGGGAATGTCAGTCTTCTTTGCCTAGAATAGTGATTAACCACCTTACCTGCATCTTCGAATCACCTGGGAAAGACAGTACCAAGCAATGATCCGGGTCCTACTTCAAAGCAATTAAATTAATTCAGAATCTTTGCGATGGAGCTCAGGCATCAGTATTTTTAGCCAGTTCTCTAGGTATTTCCAATATACAGCCAGGGTAGGGAGTACTAGCCATAAGTATGGTTCGGGGGTTGACTGAAGACAAGAGAGCCTTCCTACTTTCCCCCCACCAGCTTGCTTTCTGGTGACGATCTGCTTCAGGCAGCAGGCACCAGGGTTGGAAATGACCAGGTCTGTCTCATAGGCATGCTTTATCGTGGGGCCAGTACTGAGCAACACACCAGAGGTTTATGTTTTCTACCTTGCCCCAACAAAGCTTGATCTTGTTGACCTGAAATAGATTGCCAGCTATTTCTCCAGCAAAGATGGGTTCATTCAGGATCAACAAAAAATTGCAATTTGGTGTCTGCAACCATGTAAGTACCCCCTCCCCACCACCCCCTTATGGCAAGAAAAGGAGAAAGCTCTTATAAAGGGGAAAAGGAAGCTGGGAGGACTGTAGCAAAAAGTCCATGGCTTCTCATTGGCTGAGTCCTTGCCAGGGAAGAAGTCTTTCTTCTTCCTGTTGGGCTCTGCTATAATCACAGGCTGTAAGAGCTCCCCCTTTAGTCCCCTGATTGTATTTAATTGAAGTTTCTGTTTAGTGATTTTTTACAGTCTTAAATTTCAGGACACTGTACAAATTTTACTGGCTCTCTTTGCCTTCATTTCCCCCCAGTCGTGTGGATAAAGTTATTGTGAGAACACAGTACATCTTAGTTAACAGGTTGAGGGCAGTGACAATAATCACTGTAGCCTGTGTTCGTTGTGGCCGCATTGTAGAAGTAATTGTGTTTAATGCTGCCCATGTTTTAATAACAGGCAGCCTATCATTATAAGCGAAGTTGATTGTTGCTTTAAAATGACTCCCATGTGCAGGCTCTTGCTGCGGCCTACTTATTTAATCCTGGCAGACACTTACATGCCTGTATGGATCACTTATAGAAACCCCACATTGTTTCCTCTCCTGTGAGAAAGGCTTTAGAGCGCTTTTCCTAAACGTCGCATATGTTATCAGTGGGTTCACAGATAGGTCATCATCCCCTTTGACTTTAAAAGCTCTAAATGTAGTGATCTGTTTTTCATAATTCTTTGTGTTCGAGTGACTATACAGTAATCCGCCCATAACGGATGTTTAACAGGTGCATAAAAGAAAAGCGTGCAAATGTCTTCTGCCTAATTTCCCCTTGTAGATGGGCAGTTTTTCTCCATTAGAAAAAGGCAAGTCTGGTTATAGAATGGCAAGACTATGCAACAGATCCTTTTCTGCATTGTGTCACTTTCCAGAATTTAGGAGAAAGAAACAGTATAAATCCTCGAACATGAAAATTATATAAGCTTCAGCTTCTAAATAAGCCAAAGCATGAGAATGACAGCACGTTAAATGTAGCTGCCTTGGGAGTGCTGTATCTGAACGGTGGGCAGAGATAGTTAACCTCGGCTTATATGCCAGATTCCTTGGGCTAATTTAACATCTTTCAGTGCCTATATTCATTTTGTTTTCCAACTCATGTACACTGGAGACATATTAAAATTAGAAAACTAAATTGTAAATATGGTTAAATATGTTTCCTCTAAAAAATTTACTTTAAAATGTTTAACATTCAAATCCACAAACATGTTTTGGGATGTTCAGGATCATAAACAGAAGTACTAATAGAGATCAAGTGGTGATTTATTACCTTATTCATAGTTTTCACTTTAATATATTAAACTGAACATCTCAGCAAGTAAATATCAATTGCTTTATTTGCCATGCCCACTGCAATCTTACACTATCTGTGTAACAAACATAATAGAAAATTGATTTTTCTCTTTTTTATGAAAAAAAGATCAATAAAGATTAAGTACAGGCTAAATAGATTGAATAACGGGATTTGACTCAGGGCAACCATTAGCTACGGAGAAAAGGAATGTTATATAGAGAATTGTGTAATATAATAATGGTATCCCCAAATCCCCCCATAGCATGGTATTAATGATATTATTCTTGCTTAAATTCACAACTAGAAGAAAAAAAACAGATGAAAAACAACTATATGGTTATGCATTATGGTTAATGGGTTTTTTTTCTGTGTGCCTATTTATGGAAAGTTTTCTGTTTTTCTGATAATAATCCTTTTAAACCAAATTCCTACAGAGAAATATATATATATTTCTTTGCATATCAAAAATCTGGTGGAAAGAGGACATAGTTTTAGAACTCTTATGGTTCTAAGAAAAAGTCTTGTAATCAATGACTTTTCTTGTGCTTGGTTAAAAATAACAGGGGGTAGTTTGTGTTTTAAAGAGATATCACACACACCCCATTTTAAAATTTTGTTTCACTGAGTTACACATATTTATTGAGCACCTACGGGACCAGGGATTGGAGACAGTGAAAGTGCAAATATGGTCCTTCCTCCCATAAATATATTTTCTATAGAGACAAACAATAGCAAGTAATCAAATTTATAAATGAGATAATATCACATGGTGGTAGGAGTTATGACAAATAAAAGCATAGCGTGATGGGCAGGAGATACTATTTTAGATAAGGTGGAGAGGAAAGTCCTTTTCAAGAAGGAGATATTTGGGCTAAAACTAGAATGTTGAGAAGGAGCTGGCCAGGCAAAATTGCAAAGAAGCTTGTTTTCAAACAGGGGAACAGCAAATGTAAGGGCCAGCAGGGAGCTGCCCGGTTCACCGCACAAATCATTGTTTATGATGTCTGTTTGAATTCCATTTGGAATTAGAAGAGAAATGCTGCTGTAATCATCAAAGCATGACTTACCTATGAGGTCAGTCAGTACCTGTCCTGAGAACAGTGATGATTTGCATTTAATTGGCCACTTTAATTTTCATATCCTTTAATTCAGCAGACAATTTGCAATTTTCTGTCCAGCAAAATCTCCCTAACAAATGTAGCGTACATATGAGAGGAAGCTTCTGATTTATCATTCAAGTCATTCAGGGCCCAAATCACAACCTTTTTTTTTCTCCCCAGTAAAATAATATAACCAGTTCACTGCACTGGCTGAGGGCTTTTCAGGACTCCATCCATCTTACAATTGCCCATTTCAACAAGATTTGGCTGTCCCCCATCTGCAATATGCATTTTGTCAGGAAAACAATGCCAATTCCACATCAAACAACACAACCGTGACAGTCATGGAAGGGGACCATACCCCCAACAACTGCTAATAGGTCCTTTGCACTGCTGTTAGAATTTTTCTTAAGAAAGATCACTTTCTAACATTAAAGCCAGAAACCGTAACTCATTAACAAGAACGAGAGACTCATTTGTTTTTTAGTTAAAAATGAGATGAGAATGTGTTTCAAAGGAATGAAAGTCTAAAGTAAAAGGGGGGAAATGCAAATAACAAAGAAAACCTGTCTTCAGAAATTGTAGGCAAGCTGTCTCAGCAGGAAAAGGGAAAATAAGAGAGAATAAAGAATTAAACGTTTTAATGCAGTTTCTGCCATTAAGTCATTACTGCTTGTACTAATTCAACGGTATTATGAATGCAGAGAATTATAGCGTATTTCCTCCATCATAGGTGTGTTGTGACACATAAGTAATGAAAAGTAAAATGTTATTTAGCCACTTCCTAAAACATGGGAGCATCCGCATTTATACCTCAATAATTCCAAATGCTTCAAAAGTAATTAAGGGATATCTATAAAGACATAGATTTATTATTATACTTTCAAAGGTACATTCTCACTTAATGCAATGAATAACAAAGTTCTTCCATGCAGAGTTTATACAAGGGTCCAAAATTTAGGAGTATTTGTAATTAAGAGCATTGATTATGTGAAAAGTCTCATAGAGTATTTATAAAAATTTAATCTTCTGAAATCCCTATATATTTCCTTTATAACCTTAAAACAAATTTGGTTTTGCATTTAGATACATGTAGCAACATACAAAAATAAACTCCAATGCCCATATTTCATAATTTTGAATCTCACCAATGTGAGAATGTCAATCACCACCCATATATCGAGTGGCCGTATTTCCAGAACTAAAATTAGGACAAATAATAGAGTCATAAATATTGGAATTTTGAAGACCTTAAAAACAATTTTTAAGGAGAATAGGTCTAGCTATTAATCAAGACTATTCATCAACCCCCAGGACACATAATAGACACAAAGCAATATGGGGTGCTGACCCTCCATGCAGTCGAAAATTCAAGTATAATTTACAGTCGGCCCTTTGTATCGGAAGTTCCTCTGTATCCGAGGATTAAACCAACCATGAATTGTGTAGCACTGAGGTATTTGTTATTGAAAAATATCTGTGTATGAGTGGGCCCGCACAGTTCAAACCCCTGTTGTTCAAGGGTCAACTGTACTTTAGTTTTTAGGGATTTGACCTACACTTTCAAATTTTCAGCCGGATTGACATACCCTTTCATAAATTCATATTTTTCTATATCCTGGCCCCAGTCACTAACCTTCACCTTGAACTCCTTCACCTAGTGAATTCCTCCTCATTCGTTAAGTCCTGGCTTAAATAGCAACATATGTTAAAATTAGCTCAACTATACTCCAATAAAAATTTTTTAAAAACTAAAAAAAAATAAAATTAGCTCGTCTGCTGAATGGCTACTAAGTGTCCAATGGCTGCTAACATTATCTCACTTATTATTTGCAATAAATTTGTGATATTTCTCCAATAAGAAAATACAATAAATTGTTTAATGCAAGTGCTCTCAAGCTACCTGTGGTAAAGAACCATTTTATTTTTATTTGCAGCCCATCATTAACCAAAACTTTTTAAAATATAAAAGTAAATAAAAATATGAAATGAAAAAGGCTATAAAAATACAAGCCCCAATTTATTTATTATTATACTGAACAGACAGAAAATCTCTCTATCAATCTGCTGTTAAGTTTAGAGATTCTATGTTTCTGTACTTTCTCAAAACTGACTGAGAACACACACTTCTTGGACCAGCTCTGATGCACGGACATCAGAGCAGCCCAGTTCAGCAACGTGTTCTCAAGTAGCAGGTCAGGATTCTTTTGACTCCAAGGTTTTGTTCTGAACTTGTAAACCATAAGACTTCCTTCCACACTTCAGAAATCTGGACAAAACTGTCAATAGGCCCCGGTGAGAAATGCTTTTCTCAGATGCCATTTCACACTAACTCTTGCCTCATTTCCTGTCCCCATGCTAACCTTTCTCTGTGTGAAGGACAGTGAGAACATTAATTAAGGAAGTATTAAGGAAACGCAGCCACAAGGGTGTGGTCCTATGACTCAAGAGAACAAACTAGAGCCCTGTCCTCTAGCCAAGTTATTCAGTCTTAGATAAGCCACAAACGAAGCATCAAGTTCTTCTGTCAGGGTGTCCTCTGGAGTGAGCTGTCTGCCCGCTGCTGTTTCCAATACTCCCCATGACCTCAGTTACAGATTTCCTGTAAACAGTTGCCTGAAGGAGAACACCGACAGTTCTCTGAGACTAAGCAATAATCTATAGCACTGGGAAGATTTTAAAAATGAAAATGTCTCCCAGAGACAACTAAATTGGCAGAAGCCACGTACTCAGTTTACATTTCGAAACAGAACAAATGACTTAGACCAGAAACATCTACATTCAAGTCATTTCCCTGTCTTCAGTATACTGTGAGGGATCTAGTTTCGCAATTTCCTCACTAAAAAGCCTATTGTGGTGTGTGATTCTTTTTCCCCCCAAAGTAAATGTGTGACCTGCCTCAAAGGTAAATACAAGTGTTCAAATTTTAGAAGACAGAAAAGTGTAACATCGTTTACTGTTTGGTTCTTTCTAATCTCACTAACAGTTTTAAAAAAATCTTAAAGGGGCTTCCCTGGTGGCAGAGTGATTAAGAATCCGCCTGCCAATGCAGGGGACACAGGCTCCAGCCCTGGTCTGGGAAGATCCCAAATGCCGCGGAGCAACTAGGCCCGTGAGCCACAACTACTGAGCCTGCGCGTCTGGAGCCTGTGCTCCGCAACGGGAGAGGCCGCGACAGTGAGAGGCCCGTGTACCGCGATAAAAAAAAAAAAAGAGGCCGCGATAGTGGGAGGCCCGCGCACCGCGATGAAGAGTAGCCCCCGCTTGCCGCAACTAGAGAAAGCCCTCGCACAGAAACGAAGACCCAACACAGCGAAAAATAAATATAAAAATAAATAAATACAAAAATATTTATAAAAATATAAAAAAATAGGTCTTTTTTTAAAAAGACCTAAAAGAAGAAATACATGGCGAATATCTAAAAAAAAAAAACCTTAACGTCCTGTTTCAGTGAGTCATTTTAATTCAGAATTTAATACACACAAACTATTAACTTCAGAATCTAATAACTTGCTATAAATATCAATTGCTTCCTTCCCTTGAAACAGCCAAAACCTAAAATAAACACTGAAATATATTTCTGACACATTGAAAAGCATGGTGGGGGATTTATTGTCATTTACACAACTGAATATTATCACAAAAGAAAAGGTCGGTGGATAGATGCAAGTAATTTGATGTGGGTCGCCTGACCTAATGATTAATCAGGCCCTGAGCACGTGTACTGACTACTGCACCCACCTTTACAATTCTGTCTCTGAGCACACAGATCTATACTTCAAATAGAAGACCAGCACAGGGCAACAACCTCCCCAATCATGACATATTTGTAAACTGTGATGGAAGAAGAAGCTTTATTCTGAAGTCAGCTTCAAAAAGACTATTGCTGGCAACAAATGATCTTGTTCGTGGTCTCTATAACTGGGTTACATTTAAAAATGTGGTACCATTTTCACTTATAGAGACCACCAAGATAATTTTAGCATGTTCTAGAATGTTCTTCATTGTTGTTATTTTAATTATGTACATGTTCCACTACCTGAGATGGGGCTCTGGACATGCTACCCCAAAACATGGAACCTTGGCATATTGAAGATTTTAAAATGAAGGAGTTTAAGAAAACAGCAGAAGCAGGAAAGTCAATGTGACCTTCCTCACTACTTCTCCCCTGAAATGGGTCATAAAAACCTCAGGTGAGAGGTGCTCTTCCTATCCCCGGAGGAAAGGAGGAGCATCCTTATCTCCAAAAACAGGACTCTGAGAAGAATCTGAACAAACAGGCCTCGCTAAATGTCTCCAGTTTTTTATATTTACCTTATATTCTTTAACTTATCATATTCCTCCACGACTGTTGCTGATGAAAATAAACAGTCACTAATAAGAATAGAGTTTTATTTGAGCAAACTGAGGACTAGCCTGGAAGCCTGCTTCCCAGATTACTCTGAGAAACTTCTCCGGAGAAGCAGGGTTTTCTGCACAGTTTTTTATCTGGTCAAAGAACGTTAAACACGTCAGGATTATATTTCTTCAAGCTTTCAAAAAAAAAAAAAAAAAAAAGGAACAGTCCAGCATATACACAGTAAGTCAACATGGCCTTGACACCTGGGAAGGGAATCAAAGGAGTACCAGTATTGGCGTCTCAGGAAGAGAGACATTTAATCTTTATTTTTAATATGGACCATCTTTACTTTTGGTCATGTGTTCTTTCCTCTAATAATTAAAGCAGATGTACAATGTATGTTTGATAGGCCACAAACAGGCTATGTTAGCTAGCATAAAATTCAAGTTAGCTCAGATATAAGCCAGAATGACTTCCCCATACCTCAGTATGTGAAAATTTCTTTTATCACTGTCCTTTCTTCATCAAACCTAGCATAAACGCTCATGCCTAACTGCTTTTGTGGGTCTTCATTTCCTATGAAGTCTCCTGTGTCACATAAAACAATTTTTTATGCTTTTCTCCTGTTAATCTGTCTTTGTCAGTTTAATTTTCAGACCCAGCCAGAGACTTTAAGAAGGTCGAGGAAATTTTTTTTCTTTCCCTACACCTGATTATGGCCAAGATGTTGGTTTCAACTTCGGCTTTTCCTTTTTTTCTCTCCATTCTACTACCGCATGAGACAATAATTCCCTCTATCCATTATCAAGTCACTGCTCAGTGACCTGGGATAAATTTTCCAAATTGAGGATTACCCATTCTTTTCCTTTTTCTCTTCTGCTTCGTGTCCTTTCACATTCTAGTAATTAATCAATACTTTCAAAGATCCAGTGGAAAGTGGGGGAGGGGGTAATGAAGTCAATTCTGCTGCTTATTAGGAATTCTCATAAAGTATAACAGAAACCAAAAGCTAAAGTGAGATTTTTCTCTGCACTGCCGCCACATCATTAGCATGAAGAATCAAGAGCTAGCTGAACACTGATAAGTGAGCCAGTAGCTTAGAATTGTCCTGAGGCAATTTTCAATTTTCTGGTTCCTTTCTTTGTAAGTAATTCTCTTCTCTATAGATGCACTTAGTATTGCTTTCACATTTACCCCTCTTTCAGGAGAGTAGGTCTTCATCCTTGTGTAGCAAAGATTTGTAGTATTTCTTTTAAGCTTTTTATCAAGACCTCAAAAAAACTTGCATCTATAACACATATTGTATTAGTTTGGATTTTTTAGTTGTAAGTAACAAAACAGCTTGAACTAGTTAAGGTGCAAAGGTTGATTTATTGGAAAGACACTGAAGTGTCTCCCGAAATGAAAATAACTAAAACAAACAGGATGGCTCCAGAGTCAATGGGAACTAAAAATGAAGATTCTCCTGTAGCATCTCTCTTTTTTTTCACTTTTTCTCTGGATGTTGGCCTTCTTCTTTCAGGCTTTCTCCCTGGAGAAAGGACATGGTCGCAGTGACTTTGGGGGGGTCACACCCTTAAGGTTCCATGACCAGAGAGGACAGGGAACTTTCCCCATAAGATATAATTAGAAAATCTGGGGACGGACAACGTTCTGGTTCAGGCTGGTTATCTTCTCATTCCCAGCCTTATTACTAATCAGATGTTATTGGGGAAGTTTCTTTTTATCCTTATTAGTTGTTTTTTAAAACAACTAATACGGATAAATTTTTTTAAAATATTTTTATATTACTTTTTTTTAACTACAAAGCAATTTTATTTTGTTTTCCTTCCAGTTTTATTGAGATATAATTGACATACAGCACTGTATGTTTGAAGGGTATAGCATAAGGATTTGACTTACATACATCATAGAACAATTACCACAATAAGTTTAGTGAACATCCAGCATCTCATATAGATATAAAAGAAGAGAAAAAAACATTTTTTTCCCTTGTGATGAGAACGCTTAGGTTTCACGCTCTTAACAACTTTCATATATAGCATATAGCAGTGTTAATTATAATTATCATGTGGAACATTATATCCCAAGTGCTGATTTATTTTATAACTGTAATTTTTAATCTTTGATAGCCTTCCTCAAATTACCCCTCCACCCCATGGTAACAACAAATCTTTTTTTTCTATGAGTTAGTTGGTTTGTTTGTTTTTGAAATATAATTGACCTACAATGCTATGTTAGTTCCTGTAATAAAACTTAGTGTTTGGTATTTCTATACATTTTAAAATGAGCATCATGATTAGGTCTAGTTACAAAATGTCACCATACAAAAACATTGCATAGTTATTGATTGTATTCCCCACGCTGTACATTTCATAACTGTGACTCATTATTTGGCACCTAGAATTTTGTACCTCTTAATCTCCCTGGCCTATTTCTCTCCTCTTGTCTCCCTAACCTGCTCCCCTCTGGCAACCACCTGTTTATTCTCTGTATCTATAAATCTGTTTTTGTTTAGCTGTTTTTTCATTTGGGTTTTTTTAAATTCCACACATACAGTGTTTGTCTTTTTCTGTTCAACTTATTTCACTTAGCATAATATCCTCTAGGTCCATCCATATTGTCACAAATGGCAAGATTTCATTCTTTTCTATGGTTGAGTAATATTCCATTGTGTATGTGTATATATATATATATATATACCTTATCTTCTTTATGCAGTCACCTATTGATGGGAACATGGATTGCTTCCATATCTTGCCTATTGTAAATAATGCTTCAAAGAATATTGGAGTGCATGTATCTTGTCTAATTAGTGTTTTTATTTTCTTCAGATAAATCCCCAGGAGTGAAATTACTGGATCATTTGGTAGTTCTCTTTTTAGTTTTTTGAGGAATCTCCTTACTGTTTTCCATAGTGGCTGCACCAATTTACATCCTCGGCAACACTTGTGTTTTGTTGTTGTTTTGATCAAAGCCATTCTGACAGGTGTGAGGTGGTTTTCTCACCATGGCTTTGATTTGCATTTCCCTGATGATTAGTGATGTTGAGCATCTTTTCATATGCCTGTTGGCCATCTGTACGTCTTCTTTGGAAAAATGTCTATTCGGATCTTCTGGCCATTAAAAAAATTTTTTTTTGATGTTGAATTGTATGAGCTCTTTATATGTTTTGGATATTAACCCCTTATTAGATATATTGTTTGCAAATATCTTTTCCCATTCAGTAGGTTGTTTTTTCATTTTGTTGCTAGTTTCTGTCACTGTGCAAAAGCTTTTAGTTTGATGTAGTCCATTTGTTAATTTTTGCTTTTGTTGCCCTTGCCTGAAGAGACTATCCAAAAAAAATTACTAAGACAAATGAGAGTACTTCCCTATGTTTACTTCTACAAGTTTTATGGTTTCAGGTCTTATGTTTAAGCCTTTAATCCATTTTGAATTTATTGTGCGTGGTGTGAGAGAGTAGTCCAGTTTGATTCTTTTGCATGTAGCTGTCCAGTTTCTCCAACACCATTTATTGAAGAAGCTGTCTTTTCCCCATTGTTTATTCTTGACTCCTTTGTCATAGATTAATTGCCCATGTAATTATGGGTTCATTTCTGGGCTCTCTATTCTGTTCCACTGATTTATGTGTCTGTTTTTGTGCCAGTACCATACTGTTTTGATTATTGTAGCTTTGTAGTATAGCTTGAAATCAGGGAGCATGATATCTCCAGGTTTGTTCTTTCTCAAGATTATTTTGGCTATTTCGGGTCTTTTGTATTTCCATACACATTTTAGAATTATTTGTTCTAGTTCTGTGAAAACTGTCATTGGTATTTTGATAGGGATTGCATTGAATCTGTAGACTGCCTTGGAAAGTATGGCCATTTAAACAATATTAATTCTTCCAAACCATGGACACAGTATATATTTCCATCTGTTTGTGTCATCTTCAATTTCTTTCATCAGTGTCTTATAGTTTTCCAAGTACAGTTCCTTTACCCACTTAGTTAGATTTCTTCCTAGGTATTTTATTGCTTTTGATGGAATTAGAAATGGGATAGTTTTCTTAATTTCTCTGATAGTTCATTGTTAGTGTGTAGAAATACAACATATATCTGTATATTAATTTTATATCCTGCAAATTCACTGAATTCATTGATGAGCTCTAGTAGTTTTTTGGTTGCATCTTGAGGATGCTATGTATCATACCACGTCATCTGCAAACAGAGACAGTTTTACTTCTTTCTTTCCAATTTGGATTCCTTTTATTCGTTTTTCTTATCTGATTGCTGTGGCAAGGACTTCCAATACTATGTTGAATAAAAGTGGCGAGAGGGAGCATCCTTGCCTTGTTCCTGACATTAGAGGAAATGTTTTCAGCTTTTCACTGTTGAGTATGATATTAGCAGTGGGCTTGTCATATATGGCCTTCATTATACTGAGTTATGTTCCCTCTATACCCACTTTGTTGAGCGTTTTTATCATAAATGAATGTTGAATGTTGTCAAAAGCTTTTTCTGCATCTATTGAGATGATATGATTTTCATTCTTCAGTTTGTTAATATGGTATATCACATTGATCAATTTATGGGTATTGAACCACCCTTGCATCCCAGGGATAAATCCCATATGATCATGGTATATGGTCCTATTAAATTATTGTTGAATTCGGTTTGATAATATTTTGTTGAGGATTTTTGTATCTATGTTCATCAGTGATATTGGCCTGTAATTTTCTTTTTTTGTGATATCTTTGTCTGGTTTTGTTGTCAGGGTGATGTTGGCCTTGTAGAATAAATTCAGAAGAATTCCTTCCTCTGCAATTTTTTCGTATAGTTTGAGAAAGATAGGTGTTAACTTTTCCCAAAATATTTGGTAGAATTTACATGTGAAGCTATCTGGCCCTGGACTTTAGTTTTCTGGGAATTCTTTTATTAATGACTCGATTTCATTACTGGTAATTGGTCTATTCATATTTTCTTTTTCTTCCTGGATCAGGCTTAGGAGATTGAACATTTCTAGTAATTTGGCTGTTTCTTCTAGTTTGTCCATTTTATTGGTGTATAATTGCTCATTGTAATCTCTTACAATCCTTTGTATTTCTGTGTGTTGCTTGTAACTACCCCTTTTTCATTTCTGATTTATTGATTTGGGCCCTCTCTTTCTTTTTCTTGATGAATCTGACTAAGGGTTTATCAATTTTCCTTATCTTTTAAAAGATCCAGCTCTTAGTTTCATTAATCATTTCTAGTGCTTTTTATCTCTATTTTATTTATTTCTGCCCTGGTCATTAAGATTTCTTTCCTTGTACTGGCTTTGGGTTTTGTTTTTTCTTCTTCTAGTTTCTTTAAGTGTAAATTTAGGTTGTTTATTTGAGAGTGTCCTTATTTCTTGAGGTAGGCTTTGATTTCTATAAATTTCCCTCTTAGGACTGCTTTTATTGCTTCCCATATATATATATTTTAATTTTAATACCTTTATTGGAGTATAATTGCTTTACAATGTTGTGTTAGTTTCTGTTTCACAACAAAGTGAATCAGCTATAAGTATACATATATCCCCATATCCCCTCACTCTTGAACTTCCCTCCCATCCTCC
This sequence comes from Tursiops truncatus, assembly GCF_011762595.2. Lineage (NCBI taxonomy): Eukaryota > Metazoa > Chordata > Mammalia > Artiodactyla > Delphinidae > Tursiops > Tursiops truncatus. The sequence goes on along the minus strand of NC_047044.1, from coordinate 36,200,134 downwards.
CTTCCTCCCTATCCCACCCCTCTAGGTCATCACAAAGCATCAAGTTGATCTCCCTGTGCAATGCAGCAGCTTCCCACTAGATATCCACTTTATATTTGGTAGTGTATATATGTCAGTGCTACTCTCTCACTTTGTCCCAGCTGCCCCTTCCCCACCATGTCCTCAAGTCCATTCTCTACGTCTGCATCTTTATTCCTCCTATGCCACTAGGTTCAGCATTACCATATTTTTCGATTCCATATATTTGTGTTAGCATATGGTATTTGATTTTCTCTTTCTGACTTACTTCACTCTGTATGACAGACTCTAGGTCCATCCACCTCACTACAAATAACTCAATTATTTTTCCTTTTTATGGCTGAGTAATATTCCATTGTATATATGTGCCACATTTTCTTTACCCATTCATCTGTCATTGGAGATTTAGGTTGCTTCCATGTCCTGTCAATTGTAAATAGTGCTGCAATGAATATTGTGATACATGTATCTCTTTGAACTATGGTTTTCTCAGGGTATATGCCTAGTAGTGGGATTGCTGGGTATATGGTAGTTCTATTCTTAGATTTTTAAGGAACCTCCATACTGATCTCCATAGTGGCTGTTTCAATTTACATTCCCACCAACAGTGCAAGAGGGTTCCCTTTTCTCCACACCTTCTCCAGCATTAATTGTTTGTAGATTTTTGATGATGGCCATTCCGACCAGTGTGAGGTGATACCTCATTGTAGTTCTGATTTGCGTTTCTCAACTGATTAGTGATGTTGAGCATCCTTCCACGTGTTTGTTGGCAATCTGTATATCTTCTTTAGAGAAATGTCTATTTAGGTCTTCTGCCCATTTTTGGATTGGGTTGCTTGATTTTTTTTTTTTTTTCTTGCGGTACACGGGCCTCTCCCATTGTGAAGCACAGGCTCCGGATGCGCAGGCTCAGTGGTCATGTCTCACGGGCCTAGCTGCTCCGCGGCATGTGGGATCTTCCCAGACCGGGGCATGAACCCCTGTCCCCTGCATCGGCAGGCGGACTCTCAACCGCTGTGCCACCAGAGAAGCCCGGGTTGCTTGATTTTTGATATTGAGCTGCATGAGCTACTTGTATATTTTGGAGATTAATCCTTTGTCTGTTGCTTCATTTGCAAATATTTTCTCTCATTCTGAGGATTTTCTTTTCCTCTTATTTGTAGTTTCCTTTGTTTTACAAAAGCTTTTAAGTTTCATTAGGTCCCATTTGTTTATTTTTGTTTTTATTTCCATTTCTCTAGGAGGTGGGTCAAAAAGGATCTTGCTGTGATTTATCATAGAGTGTTCTACTATGTTTTCCTCTAAAAGTTTTATAGTGTCTGGACTTACATTTAGGTCTTTAATATATTTTGAGTTTATTTTTGAGTATGGTGTTAGGAAGTGTTCCACTTTCATTCTTTTACGTGTAGCTCTCCAGTTTTCCCAGCACCACTAACTGAAGAGGCTGTCTTTTCTCCACTGTATCAAAGATAAGGTGACCATATGTGCGTGGGTTTATCTCTGGGCTTTCTGTCCTGTTCCGTTGATCTATAGTTCTGTATTTGTGCCAATACCATACTGTCTTGATTACTGTAGCTTTGTAGTATAGTCTGAAGTCAGGGATTCTGATTCCTCGAGCTCCGTTTTTCTTTCTCAAGATTGCTTTGGCTATTCAGGGTCTTTTGTGTTTCCATACAAATTGTGAAATTTTTTGTTCTAGTTCTGTGAGAAATGCCATTGGTAATTTGATAGGGATTGCATTGAGTCTGAAGATTACTTTGGGTAGTATAGTCCTTTTCACAATGTTGATTCTTCCAATCCAAGAACATGGTATATCTCTCCATCTGTTTGTATCATCTTTAATTTCTTTTATCAGTGTCTTATAGTTTTCTGCATACAGGTCTTTTGCCTCCTTAGGTAGGTTTATTCCTAGCTATTTGATTCTTTTTGTTGCAGTGGTGAATGGGAGTGTTTCCTTAATTTCTCTTTCTTATTTTTCATCATTAGTATATAGGAATTAGTATATAGGAATGTAAGAGATTGATGTGCATTAATTTTGTATCCTGCTACTTTACCAAATTCATTGATTAGCTCTAGTAGTTTTCTGGTAGCTTATTTAGGATTCTCTATGTATACTATCATGTCCTCTGCAAACAGTGACAGCTTTATTTCTTCTTTTCCGATTTGGATTCCTTTTATTTCTTTTTCTTCTCTGATTGCTGTGGCTAAAATGTCCAAAACTATGTTGAATAATAGTGGTGAGAGTGGACACCCTTGTCTTTTCCTGATGTTAGATGAAATGGTTTCAGTTTTTCACCATTGAGAACGATGTTGGCTGTGGGTTTGTCATATATGGCCTGTATTATGTTGAGGTAAGTTCTCTCTATGCCTACTTTCTGGAGAGTTTTTATCATAACTTGGTGTTGAATTTTGTCAAAAGTTTTTTCTGCATCTACTGAGATGATCATATGGTTTTTATCCTTCATTTTGTTAATACAGTGAATCACATTGATTGACTTGCATATATTGAAGAATCCTTGCATTCCTGGGATAAACCCCACTTGTTCATGGTGTATGATCCTTTTAATGTGCTTTTGGATTCTGTTTGCTAGTATTTTGTTGAGGATTCTTGCATCTCTGTTCATTAGTGATATTGGCCTATAATTTTCTTTTTTTGTGACATCTTTGTCTGGTTTTGGTATCAGGGTGATGGTGGCCTCATAGAATGAGTTTGGGAGTGTTCCTCCCTCTGCTGTATTTTAGAAGAATTTGAGAAGAATAGGTCTTACCTCTTCTCTAAATGTTTGATAGAATTCACCTGTTAAGCCATCTGACCCTGGGCTTTTGTTTGTTGGAATATTTTAAATCACAGTCTCAATTTCAGTGCTTGTGATTGGTCTGTTTATATTTTCTATTTCTTCCTGTTTCAATCTCAGAAAGTTGTGCTTTTCTAAGAATTTTTCCATTTCTTCCAGGTTGTCCACTTTATTGGCATATAGTTGCTTGTAGTAGTCTCTAAAGATCCTTTGTGTTTCTGCAGTGTCAGTTGTTACTTCTCCTTTTTCATTTCTAATTCTGTTAATTTGAGTCTTCTCCCCTTTTTTCCTGAGGAGTCTGGCTAATGGTTTATCAATATTGTTTATGTTCTCAAAGAACAAGCTTTTAGCTTTATTGATCTTTGCTATTGTTTCCTTCATTTCTTTTTCATTTATTTCTAATGTGATCTTTATGATTTCTTTCCTTCTCCTCACTTTGGTCTTCTTTCTCTAATTGCCTTAGGTGTAGGGTTAGGTTGTTTATTTGAGATATTTCTTCTTTCTTGCAGTAGGATTGTATTGCTATAAACGTCTCTCTTAGAACTGCTTTTGCTGCATCCCATAGGTTTGGGGTTGTCGTTTATTCATTGTCATTTGTATCTAGGTGTTTTTTTATTTCCTCTTTGATTCTTCAGTGATCTCTTGGTTGTTTAGTAGCATATTGTTTAGCCTCCTTGTGTGTGTATTTTTCCAGTTTTTTTCCTGTAATTGATATCTAGTCTCATAGCATTGTGGTCACAAAAGATGCTTTATACAATTTCAATTTTCTTATATTTACTGAGGCTTGATTTGTGACTCTAGATGATGTGATCTATGCTGGAGAATGTTCCATGAGCAACTGAGAAGAAAGTGTATTCTGTTGTTTTCAGATGGAATGTCCTATAAATATCAATTATGTCCACTTGGTCTAATGTGTTATTTAAAGCTTGTGTTTCCTTACTTATTTTCTGTTTGGATGATCTGTCCATTGGTGTAAGTTGGGTGTTAAAGTCACTCGCTATTATTGTGTTAGTGTTGATTTCCCCATTTATGGCTGTTAGCATTTGCCTTATGTATTGAGGTGCTCCTATGTTGGGTGCATAAATATTTACAATTGTTACATCTTCTTCTTGGATTGATCCCTTGATCATTGTATAGTGCCCTTCCTTGTCTCTTGTAATAGTCTTTATTTTAAAGTCTGTTTTGTCTCATGTGAGAATTGCCACTCCAACTTTCTTTTGATTTCCATTTGCATGGAATATCTTTTTCTATCCACTCACTTCCAGTTATTATGTGTTCCTACATCTGAACTGGGTCTCTCGTAGACAGCATATATGGGTCTTGTTTTTCTATCCATTCAGCCAGTCTGTGTTTTTGGGTTGGGGCATTTAATCTGTTTACATTTAAGGTAATTATTGATAAGTATGTTCCTATTTCCATTTTCTTAATTGTTTTAGGTTTGTTTTTGTAAGTCTTTTCCTTCTCTTGTGTTTCCTGCCTAGAGAAGTTCCTTTAGCATTTGTTGTAAAGCTGGTTTGGTGGTGCTGAATTCTCTTAATTTTTGCTTGTCTGTAAAGCTGTTCATTTCTCCATCGAATCTGAATGAGATCCTTGCTGGGTAGAGTAATCTTGGTTGTAGGTTTTTCCCTTTCATCACTTTAAATATATCTTGCCCCTCCCTTCTGGCCTGTAGAGTTTCTGATGAAAGATCAGCTGTTAACCTTATAGGGATTCCCTTGTGTGTTATTTGTTGCTTTTCCCTTGTTGCTTTTAATATTTTTTCTTTGTATTTAATTTTTGATAGTTTGATCAATATATGTCTTGGCCTGTTTCTCTTTGGGTTTCTCCTGTATGGGACTCTCTGTGCTACCCGGACGATTGAGTATTTCCTTTCCCATGTTAGGGAAGTTTTTGACTATAATCTCTTCAAATATTTTTCTCAAATATAATCTCTTCAAATATTTCCCTTTCTTTTTTTCTTCCTCTTCTGGGATGCCTATGATTCAAATGTTGGTGCATCTAATGTTGTCCCAGAGGTCCCTGAGACTGTCCTCCATCCTTTTCACTCTTTTTTCTTTATTCTGCTCCCTGGCAGTTATTTCCACCATTTTGTCCTCTAGTTCACTTATCCATTCTTCTGTCTCAGTTATTCTGCTATTGATGCCTTCTAGAGTATTTTTACTTTCAGTTATTGTGTTGTTCATCACTGTTTGCTCTTTAGTTCTTCTAGATCTTTGTTAAATGTTTCTTGTATTTTCTCCATTCTGTTTCTGAGATTTTGGATCATCTTTACTCTCATTACTCTGAATTCTTTTTCAGGTAGCTTGCGTATTTCATCTTCATTTATTTGGTCTTGTAGGTTTTTACCTTGCTCCTTCGTCTGTAACATATTTTTTTGTCATTTCATTTTTTATTCTTTTGATGGGTGGTGCTGTATTCCTGTCTTGTTGTTTGGCCTGAGGCATCCAGCACTGGAGTTTGCAGACAGTTAAAGGATAGAGCTGGGTCTTGGTGCTGACTTTAGGACCTCCGGGAAGCATCACTCCAATTAATATTCCCTGTGGTGTGACGTTTTCTGTTAGTCCAGTGGTTTAGACTCAGAGCTCCCACCACAGGAGCTCAGGCCTGACCTCCAGCCTGGGAACCAAGATCCCGCAAGCTGCATGGTGCAACAAAAAAGAAAAGAGAAAGAAAAAAAGGAGCAGTACAATATCAAAAAATAAAAAGTAAAATAAAATTAGAAAGATAAAAAATATATTAGGAAAAATAAAAATATAATTGAAACAACTGCAACAAGGAAAAATAAAACCACAACAGAAAAAGGAAAAAAAAGGGGGGAGGTGTGGGGGGAACAAGCCAAAAGGAGAGAACAATAACAAAGTATAAAATAAAATTAAAAAAATAAAAGATTTATTAGGAAAAATATAAATGAATCAACAACAATGAATCAACAAGGTAAAACAGAATTCCAATCTAAAAGAGGAAAAAAGAAAAAAAAAAAAAGGCTTGGCTATGGGGCCGGAGTTGGAACTTAGTCAGGGGCAGGCTTTAGGGTGTTGCAGGACCTAGGTGGGTTGGGGGGTGACAGAGCGTGGTGACAGGGGGGTGACAGCCAGAAAAGGCCTTGGGGTCAGGACCTAGGCAGGGCAACGTTAAAGTGTGGAGTTGGGCCTCTGCTTAGGACCTGCACAGAAGGGGAGAGGCAGCACATCCAAAGATGGGCCTCTGGAGTGTGGAGTTCTGGAGTTTGGAGGTATGGCCCTGGGTGAGGGTGTGTGGGTGGGGTTTAGGCCCAGCACATTGGAGGGGGTCGCCAAGTGTAGAGGTAGAGCCCTGGGTGGTGGTGTAGGGGTGGGGCTTGGGCTCTACGTGGCAGGAGGGAGGCTCCGAGGGCCGAGGAATAGGCCTGGGAGCCCAACTGGCTCCCTGATGCCTAAGTGGACAGGGAAAACGCTGGCCGCGTTCCCTTCTGTTCCTCTGCACCCCTCCCCCACTGTCTCCCCCAAGGTCTCCCCCATCCCTGCTGGACCCCTAACAGTGGGTAGGTTCTGCTGGGTGTGGGAACTCCTCCCCTCCCCCAGCCAACCCTCAGGGGTGCTGGTCATGGAGGTCCAGCCTTTACTTTTGCTCCCCCTTCCCTCCCTCCCACTCCCTCAGGACCCACGTGGCTGGAGGGGACCTCAGTGGGCAGAGGATCAGGCCCAGGATTTCAGCAGGTTCCTGTGGGCCCAAGAGGACAGGGGAAACCTGGCCACACTCCCTTTTGATCCTCTGTCCTCCCAGTGGTCCCCCAATTCCCCCTTTGGTCGTGGGATCCCTTCCCCTTCGCCAGCCGCTGAGAGGGTGTGCAGAAAAGGGAACCCTCTTGCACTATTGGTGGGAATGTAAATTGATACAGCCACTATGGAGAACAGTATGGAGGTTCCTTAAAAAACTAAAAATAGAATTACCATACGACCCAGCATTCCCACTCCTGGGCATATATCCTCAGAAAACCTCACTTCAAAAAGAGACATGTACCACAATGTTCATTGCAGCACTCTTTACAATAGCCAGGACATAGAAGCAACTTAAATGTCCATCAACAGATGAATGGGTAAAGAAGATGTGGCACATATATACAATGGAATATTACTTAGCCATAAAAAGAAACAAAATTGAGTTATTTGTAGTGAGGTGGATGGACAAAGAGTCTGTCATACAGAGTAAAGTAAGTGAGAAAGAGAAAAACAAATACTGTATGCTAACACATATATATGGAATCTTAAAAAAAAAATTGGTTCTGATGAACCTAGGGGCAGGACAGGAATAAAGATGGAGACATAGAGAATTGACTTGAGGACACAGGGAGGTAGAAGGTTAAGGTGGGACAAAGTGAGAGGGTAGCATTGACATATATACACTACCAAATGTAAAATAGATAGCTAGTGGGAAGCAGCTGCATAGCACAGGGAGATCAGCTCAGTGCTTTGTGACCCCCTAGAGGGTTGGGATAGGGAGGGTGGGAGGGAGTCACAAGAGGGAGCGCATATGAGGATATAGGTAAGCATATAGCTGATTCACTTTGTTATACAGCAGAAACTAACATACCATTGTAAAGCAATTATACTCCAATAAAGATGCTAAAAAAAAAAAAAACCAAAGCAGTGTGCCAATTGAAGAATAAAGCAAGGAAAGAGAAGAAACTAATAAAAATGATTAAAAAAAATAATAATAAAGTACAATAAAAAGGGAAAAAACACAGGACAACAGAAAAGCAAAGCAGAAATGGAAATATAGTAAAAAAAAAAAAGAAAAGAAAAATATATTAATGCAAAAGAGGAATAAAATATAAGGGAAAAGAATGCAGAACAACAGAAAAGTAAAGTAAAAATAGAAATGTATAAAAAATAAAAATATGTTATAAAACATGGAGATCCCAAAATACTAAATAAACAAAAAAGACTAAAACAACAACAAAAAACAAAAGAAGAAAGAAAAACAAACAAACAAAAGCTCGAACCAACAACGGAATGAATCAAAACATAGTAAAATTAATTATAATAATTATGTTTCCCTGGGGTCTCTGCTGTGAGTGTCCTTGCTCACTCTGTGAGCCACAGCCCACCTCCGCCTCCCCAAGAGGCTCTCCTCTGCCTCTGGGCTGGTCTCTAGACCTGCTGTGGGCCCTGTGGGGACCACTCAGACTCTGATCTGGCCCAGTTCCTGTGTGTGCTGCCCCCAAAGTCCACAGCTGCCAGAGCTAGACATTTTTCATTTGTGGGAACACTCATTGTCTACTCAGATATTCTGTAGATGCAGGGTCTACCTAGCTGATCGTGGGGATTTAATCTGCAGCTTGTACAGCTGATGGAAAGATTTTCAATCTTCTTCCTTGGTCACCCCATCCCTGGGGTTCAGCTTTGGTTCTATCCCCACCTCTGCATGTTGTCCACCCACAGAAGCCTGGTCCTGAGGCTGCCTTGGAGGTCTTGGATCACCCCTGTGAGGACCGGATGCAGAGGTGGTATGACTGCTTGGTTCATGGGAGCCCCGGTGGTGCCAAATGCAGGGAAGCTGGCGGTCATGGGCACAAGAGATATGGCCCTACTCAGGGCCTCTTCTGGGGGAGCTTCTTTTATTGTCGTCAGCACGCGCCAGCATGTGAGGAGAGAGAGGCTACAATAGTGGCTCCTCACCCTGCGTGTGACTCAGCAGTAGCGCCCTGCTCCCATGGCAATCCAGTCTTCCTCCACAGGTACTCCCGGCTGCAGATTTCCTCCCTCCTGTCCCCCCAGTCCATCTCCCTACATCCAACCACAGCCCCTGCTCTGGGCCTCCTCTTCAAGCCCCACGCACTACCCTCCAGCCCTATTGCACATCTGAGAACACACCTCCCAGTCCAGGGCACGTAGGGCCAAGGTACGGACCATCTGTGTATTTCCCACCCTGTCCCATCTGCCTCAGATGGGCTGCTTCACCCTCTTCCAATGGCCTCAAATGCTTCCCTTCTGTCCTAATCGATTTCCCTGTGGAGAGGGCGTTTCTGCAAATTAGGGAATCTCTCCTCTGCTTCAGCTCCCCCACCCCCAGTGTGCAGGTCCGGTTCGGCTTCCTCTCCTCCTCCTTCTCCCTTCTTTTTCTTCCGTCCTACCCAGTTTTCTCCCTTCTTTCTTTCCATCCTACCCAGTTATGCAGGGATATTTATAGTCCTTTCCGGCATCCAAGGTCTTCTGCTAGTTTTCAGCCAGTGTTCTGTGAGAACTGTTGCATCTATAGATGTATTCCTGATGCATCCGTGGAGAGAAATGAACTCCACGTCCACCTACTCCTCCGCCATCTTGAATCTCCATCTCCCATAGATTTTAGCTTGTGTGTTTTCATTTTCATTTGTCTCCAGGTATTTCTTGATTTCTTCAGCGATCCATTGGTTGTTTAGTAACATATGGTTTAGCCTCCATGTGTCTGGGTTTTTCTGCAGTTTTTTCTTATAGTTGATTTCTAGTGTTACAGCATTGTGGTAGGAAAAGATGCTTGGTAGGATTTCAATTTTTTAAAAAATTTACTGAGACTTGTTTTGTGGCCTACCATGTGAGCTATCCTGGAGGATGTTCCATGTGCACTTGAAAAGAATGTGTATTCTGCTGCTTTTAGGTGGAATGTCATATATATATATATATATGACATATACATAAATATATTCCTTTTTGGTCTAATGTGTCATTTAAGTCCAGTGTTTTCTTATTGATTTTCTGTCATTCTGCCTGGATGATCTGTCCATTGATGTAAGTGGGCTGTTAAACTCCTCTACTATTATTGTGTTATTGCTTTTGATCTCAATTTATCAATTTTATTCCCTTTTCTATCACAAATTAAATAATGACAATTTAAACTGTGGCACTAATTTCAGTAATATATTAGATCTAACTTATTGGAATGTTTACTGTGTGCCAAGCTTTATGATAAGTGACATGTATATAACCACTTTTAATCCTCAAAGACTATGAGATGGGCCTTAGAGAGAAAGTGGAAAGCAACCAGTTTCCACTGATAATTGGTAGTCAAACAATGGCTTTACTACTGAAACCTCAACTAATTATTGTTGAAGTCTCAGAGCTGAAACAATGATCACATGTTTTTTTTATATAGAGAGTGCCAGGTTTTTAGCTTTTGTTTCATTATGCATGAGGTAAAGACCTCTGGCTATTCATAAAGTTCCATCTCTCTTCTTTGTGGACTCACATGCAGCTAGACTACATTTCTAAGCATTCTTGTAAAGTGTAGCTAAGTGATTAAGTTTTAATACATGGTAAGGGATATGTGCATCTTCTAGACCCTACCCACAAGCCTCCCCAATGTGCACGCTGCTCCAAGCTCTTTCCTCTTCCACTGGCTGGATGGACACAGTGATAAGGCATAGAAGAAGGTGGACCAGAGAAGGACAGAACCCAGAGGACAGTTACTCTGGCTACTTGAGTAGCTGCCCTGGACTGTAACATGAGATTTCAAAATCTATTTTTTACTACAGGCTACTCTACCCTAACTAATTGAACACATTAGAGATTTTACTTTGTATTTTATAATTAATTTTATAAACATATGCAGTTTTTTTCTTGTCACTAACAATAAATAAGTAATAATACATAATTAATTAATTTAAAAAATAGGAACATGTCTGGCTGACTGATTTAGAGCAGTTGTGCTCCACAAGCAGGGAAAGGAATCTTTTAAACAGACTTCTCTGTAATTCAGCCAGCTATGCATTTAGAGAAATTTTCTGCTCTAGAAATGAAGACATGTCTTTACGAAGCCACCTATCTTTTCATAAGCCTCAATTCTTACCATTAAAATATTTGTTTCGAGGAGGAACTGAGTCATATTTTAAATTTCTTCTCAAGAGCAGTATTATTAGCCCCTATTCCACAAATGAGGACACCGTATTCACTTTCTGTTTGTGCTGTAAAAAAATTGCCACACACTTAGTGGCTTAAAAGAGCAAAAATTTATGATGTTACAGTTCTATAGGTCATACTTCTGATGGGTTTCATCAGACTATATCAAGGTGTCTCCAGGCTGGCATTCCTTTCTAAAGGCTCCAGGAAAGAGTCCATTTCCTTTTCTTTTCCACCTTCTAGAGACTGCTCACATTCCTTGTCTTGTCAATCTCTTCCTCCATTTTCAAAGCCAGTAATAGCAGCTTTGAAGTCCTTCTTATACACCATCATCCTGACCTCCTTTCCTGCCTCCCCCTTCCACTTTTAAGAAACCTTGCAATTACATTGGGCCCACATTGATAATCCAGGACAATCTCCCTATTTTAGATTAGCAAATTTAATTCCATCTGCAAACTTAATTCCCCTTTGCCATGTAACCTAACATATTTACAGGTTGCAAGGATTTGAACTTGGACATCTTTGAGGGGCCACTACTCTGCCTACTGCACTACCAGTGTTTAGATTCATTCCATAACTATGTTTGTATCTTTGCTACCTGTCCTTTAGCGCTTCATTGCTGATTAAATTAAGTTCATTCTTCTATCTCTTTTCACTAAGATAAATCTTTTGGTTTTGGTGAAGAATGCTTTGTTTTAAAAGAATTTGATTTTTTATTAAAGTCTTCCTATGTGGCTAACCCAACTTTGTGACACAGATTTGATTAGTACACAGATACTGTGAACCACATCTCTCCAGGCTTTCAGAACTTTTGACCTTTTATTTATTTATTTGTTTGTTTGTTTAATTTTTTGGCTGCATAAGGGATCCTAGTTCTCCCGCCAGGGATCAAACCCATGCCCCCTGCAATGGAAGCCCACAGCTCTAATCACTGGACTGCCAGGGAATTCCCATAACTTTTTTTTTTTTTCCCCATAACTTTTGACATTTTAAACACCTCTTTCCTGAAGTAAAATGAAAGTCTCCATTCCTAACGGGGACACTTTCTCCCCAATGGCAGAAATAGAAAATATGCGCCTATGTCCACTCTCGGCCCCAGATCCAGTCTCTGCTCTTGTTTGTCATGCATTGTTTGTACAAGAAGCTGGCCCCTGTGGACTATAAATCCCCGGCTTGCTTACATTTGGCTTCTAAATGTGTTCAACCAATGGGAGATAAGGGTGGAAAGAGAGAGAGCATAGAGTATTTTTCCCCTGCACCTTCCCTACTTTGGCACTATATTTACATAGGGCTGATTCCACATTCCTCTTTAACCATAGCTTTCACTGGGAGGCCCCTGGTCCGTCTTTTCCCTTTGGTACTAAGGGTAATGGTCTCCAGCTGATGTTGGTCTCTGGCGCATCACCGTCCCTTGTTTGTTTCCTTCATTTGCCCATAGGAACTTCTATGAGAAGTTTTTCAACAAATCTCTCCATTTGAAATGAATCCTGTTTTCTGCTGGAACTCTGACACAATATCCCCAGGCAAATGTTTTTAAAGGGCATTTTTACCTTTTGTTAATGGTAAAACAAATAGATCTGTTCAATGGAGCTGAAAGTTCTACTTTGATGATATATAAAAATAGCCATGAAGAAAGGAAAGGAGGTAGCCAGTAGGGTTTTCTGCACTCTCCCTCTTTATGCATTTTGGCTCTCACCCTCATAGTATGTAGTTTCCTCATAGAGATCAGAACCACCCATTCATTCATTATTCAATATTTATTTGAAATAAAACAGTGGTTTTATTATACTGGTGTGTGAAACAGACAATGCTGGATCTTATAGCTGAGTAGGAGGAGGTGGAGGGAGACAGTCCTCAAATAATCAAACAAATGTACAACTACAAACTGTCTTACCTGTTTTAAAAGAAAAATAGAGGACACTGTGAGCATGGAAGTAGGGGTGCTACTGACCTTGGAAGGGGTCATTGGAAGCTTCCTCATGAAGTGATGTATGTGCCAAGGTTTGAAGGAAGGGAATGGTAACTCAGAGCAGAAGTGGGAATAGGTAAAGCATGTAGTGTGGTTGTAGGAAAGTCTCAAGCAAAGCACAAAATGTACAAAGGCCTTGAGGAGACATAGAACTGAACAGTTTTGAGAAATCTAGAAACCATTGAAACTGGATTGTAGGGAGCAAGGAGAATGGTAAAAGATACATGAGGAACACTGGCCAGGATTTTGCATCCATGGTAAACATTTTGGTCATCATCTCAAGAACTGTTGGAGGCTACTGAATGGTTTTAAACAGATATGTGATGACGAGATGTATGTTTCTGAAAAACTCTGGTTGCCACAGAAAGAATGGTTTGTCAGAAAGCAACAGGCATGAAGCTAGCAAGATAGACTGTTTCTCATCTAGGCAAGTGATAATGGTAGCCTGAACCAGGATGGAGATAGTAGAGATAGAGAAAGGAGGATAAATTTGAGAGATGTTTGAAATTGGCAGGGATTTGTGAAAAATAGAATATGAGGATAAGGGAGAGGGAAGTATCCAGTATGGGCCCTCAATTTCCAGATTATCCAACTGTATGAGGTTTTTAATGAGACAGGAGCAATTGGAGGAAGTCCAGATTTAGAAAGGGGAACAGCGTATGTTTCCTTTAGGACATGCTCCTTCAATATGACCTTTATCATATTGTATTTTTTTCTGTGTGGTAAGAATACTTAAAATGAGGCCTACCCTTTTTATAAATTTTTAAGTGTATATACACTATATATTCTATGTTGTGCAGAAAAAGAAAAACAAAATCCTGAAATTCATATGGAGCCACAAAAGACCGAGAATAGCAAAAGTAATCCTAAGAAAGAAAAACAAAGTTGGGGGTATCACATCCTGATTTCAAGATACGTTACAAAGCTGCAGTAATTGAAAATAATATGGTACTGACATAAAAACAGCTATACAGGCCCATGGAACAGAATAGAGAGCCCGGAAATAAACCCATGTATATACAGTCAGCTGATATTCAACAAGGGAGCCAAGAATATACATGGGGAAATGGTGTTGAATAGTACACATTCAACAAATGGTATTGGGAAAACTGGATATCCACATGCAAAAGAATGGTAAGACTTTTAGACGAGACACCCAACTAGTTGAATCACAAAGTAGAGGTACACAAAATTCTGCCTCTTTGAAGCGAGATCTAAGCATGAGAAATATAAGGATCTTTAGAGAACAAATAGTGGTGGACATTCTGAGTATGGAGGAGAGAGAATAGAATGAGAATTGAAGATGACTTTTAAGAAGTTTAGAGTTTAGCAAAAGTGGGTATTGTGTTTAATCCGGGAGATATTGGATGAAAGACATATGCTTTAGGAAAATTTATTGAAGGTTTTAGTATTCCTTGACTCTCTATCTTTCAATCTTTCACCTAAGTTGTAGCTATACTACCCTTTTCTAAAAAGAAAATATTCTTCTTCTCTTTTTCTGTTCTTTACCTGGTTGAAAGAAAATTAGTCAAAAAAATCATAATTTTTTCCTCATATTCCAAAGAAAATAAGTATTTCAATTTCCTAGCATTTAATTGTTACTTTAGTAAAATAATCCAAATTTTTATTTTCAAGCTTTCAAATGGAGTTTCCTTTGCAGTGGATCTTAATTTTGAGATGTCACGGACCTTTGAGAATCTAATGAAATAGTAGACCCTTGTCTCAAAGGAAAGTGAATATGTCCACCTCTAAAATTTTGTAATCAAATTCATGAGGCTTAGGGATCCCCTGAAGTCCATCATCCAACATAGATTCCCTAGAGATAGAAGATTAAATCCTCTTGCTCTAAGAAACATAGAAAGAGTGTTTTGCTCTTTTTGCCTTAATTTTAATGATACAACAGACTGCTTTGATTTTGGGTACATTAGGTATTTTTTTAAGGACTTGAATTCCTGATATTTTACATATGTTTTGTTTCAGAACTCATGGCTTTTAATGATTATACATTTTGATACTTTTCATGACATTGAACTTCTCCACAAATGACAAAATTGAAGATCAAAGACGTTTTGAAGGGGAAAAAAAAGCAAACCTTGATTTCACAAAAACTATCTCTAGAGAATAACTTTCAACCTGATAAATTTTCCCTTTGGCAAGCAAATTATTTGTTCCTTATGCACAAACATGTTTATTTGATTTTTTCTTATTCTTTTTCCATGGAGGAATACACTGAAACTAAGCTGCACACACAGTATGAGAAATATTTTCTAGACCTTTATCTGAAACATAACAGATTGTAAACACAGTAATGTAAGACATGCAAAATTAATGTCTCTGCTTTTCCCATAATTTTTTAATAGCAACAATTCTTCCTTCTGATAGTCCCTTAACTGAGACTGCAAAGCCACTGGTTTTTATTGCGGTTTTTACTTCTTGGCATCCCATTTTATAGCAATATATTGATGTCTGTTGGCTCTCTAGCTGCAACGTTACTATAGATGTAGAAGATTCTTCAAGATATGCGTATAGTCAGAAATGCTTTATTCAGGTCCAGACCAGTTCTGGCCACTGTTCCCCGGCCCCTGAATAAAGGAGAATTCTATTACCATGACCCATGCCTGGGACACAACAAGCCCTCAAGAATTAATTGCTGCCACTAACCAAGCCACGTGTGACTTGGTGATGGTCAGAAATCTGACTCAGGGTCACAGCAGCAACCCTGTCCTCTCACAGTTGAAAGGCGGGGGGGGGGGGGGGCACCCTGAGAAGCATCAGGTTGGTGAGACCGGCATGCTTTATTAAAACATTTCCTTAGAAAGATAGCCTTGTGGGCTTCCCTGGTGGCGCAATGGTTGAGAGTCCGCCTGCCGACGCAGAGGACACGGGTTCGTGCCCCGGTCCGGGAGGATCCCACATGCCGCGGAGCGGCTGGGCCCGTGAGCCATGGCCGCTGAGCCTGCGCGTCCGGAGCCTGTGCTCCGCAACGGCAGAGGCCACAACAGTGAGAGGCCCGCGTACCGCAAAAAAAAAAAAAAAGAAAGAAAGAAAGAAAGATAGCCTTGTAATTGAAATGAAAATGAAGACCACAAGATTTCCCAGGCTCAGCCTTTACAAAAGGAAGTGGAGGGGCTCTCAGAGTTGGCAAGCAGAGAGCTTGTGAGAACAGCAATGGAGGCAGAGATTCACGGGGCTAAAGAGAAAGCAGAACAAGCTGAATGCTGTACTCTTGACCGCATGCAAAGAATATGCCAACATTTAATTTTCCCACCTAAATATGATAATCCAAACGGAGGGGCAGGCAGAGGACTGCCAAATCCGTCCATATTTTCAACTTTGCTTAAATATGTGTTTTGGGAATCATATACGAGGAGCATAAACAAAGTTCTTTCATTTTTTTGAAAACCTTTAGATTCTTCAAGTGCAGCATTAATGCAAATGCCTGTGGTAAGAATTAAATACAGATCCAGCAACATTTTTGTTTTTTTGTGGTTAGCTCTGAGGGCTATGGAAAGGTGGTCCCAAGAATTTGAATACTGGGGAATTTCGAGACGGACAGATAGTAGATCCAAGCATAGATATGCAAAGTCACCTAAAGTGGTCCATTGTTTCAAGGTACATGTGGAGTGGTGGGGTGGAGGTGGGGGGAGATACCTACAGGAAATACTGACTTTTTTATTTAAAAAAATTTTTGAGGCTTAAAACAGAAATTTATTTTCTCACCATTCTGTAGGCTAGACGTTCAAATTCAAAGTGTTAGCAGGAATGGTTCCTTTTGAGGGGTTGAGAGGGAAAATCTGTTCCATGCCTCTCTCCCAGCTCGGGGTGGTTGCTGGCAATCCTTGGCGTGCCTGCGTAATTCCAATCTCCTTCTGTCATGGCCATCTTTCTTTTGTGTATCTGTGTCTTCACATGGTATTCTATCTAAATCTGTCTCTCTGTCTCTTTTATAAGGACATCAGTTATGGTGTATAAAGTGTCCATTCTACTCCAGCATGACCTCATCTTAACTAATTACATCTGCAATGACCTATTTCCAAATAAGTTCACACACTAAGGTTATGGGAAGGACATGAATTGAGGGGGCAGGAGACACTATTCAGTCCAATACGCGTTCCCTGACTCTCGATTTAAAATGAGGTGCACTATATATTTAGTTATGGAGCTGTATCTATAAACATAGTCACGAGTTATTTATTACTGCCAGTGGTGAGCAAGGTACTTCATTAGACCACATTTCAAGCACTGTACTCAGTTCTGGGCACATCATCCCTGAGAGGGAATGTAATTGAACCAGGTTGTGAACATGGTTATGAAGATTTTAGAAGTAGTGTTATATGGGAAATAACTGGGGTTGCTCTGTTGGAGAAGAGGTTTGGGAAGTCATCATATCTCTCTGCAGTAGGACCCGCCCTTCAGAGGAGAGGTAGTAAGGAAGATCCGATTGTAAATTACATAGATCACAAGTCCGTACTCCTGTGTGTGAGAAGCAGGGTGCCACCTTTTGGGCGGGTGGGGCTGGGGGTTATCCTTTTACATTAAACCAGATCCAGCTTCCATCTCTCAAAGGACAGGGGATACTGACTTTAAATACTAATGTAATTACAAAAAGACTAAGTCAGTCAGACTATGAAGCCACTGATCAAACTTAGAAGTACAGAAAAAGAAATGAAAAAGAAGTACAGAAAAAAGAGAGAAACTGATCATGTTAATAACAGCTAAAGTGTTGAGAACCGAGTGTGTGCAGCCACAGTCCTATTTAGTTCTCATAGCCATCCAATTATTTAAGTACCAAATTAGTCCTATTTTATGGATGAGAAGACAGAGGCTTAGTTGCAGCTAAATAACTTGCCCTGGCCACACAACTAAGTGATGGAGTATGAGTTCTAATACAGACAGTCTGGCTCCAGGACCCATTAGCAGGGCATTCTCGGATAAGGAACAAAGATACCTGCCTTCAAGTGTCCTGTTTTACTGCGTGCCTGTGGTTAGAGTGAGAGAGGTGTATCGGGCAATCTCATCCTGATGCCTCCAGCATATATTTCATTCATCATTTTTTTCCCCAGTTTTGCCACCTTTATTATTTTTTTAATTAAAAAAATTCTATAGTGGTTTACAATTTGCAAAAGTTTCACACACATAATTTCATATAATCCCAAAATAACTTTTTTCCCTGCTACTGCTACGTTGCCCCTCTCTCCTTCCGTGTCCCCACTGGTAACTGCTAGTTTGTTCTCTATATCTGTGAGTCTGCTGATTTTCTGTTTTGTTCACTAGTTTGTTGTAGTTTTTAGATTCCACATATAAGTGTGTCATACAGTATTTGTCTTTCTGACCTATTTCACTTAGCATAATGCCCTCCAAATCCATCCATGTGGCTGCACATTACAAAATTTCATTCTTTTTATGGCTGAGTAGTCTTTCATCGTCTATATATACCACATCTTCTTTATCCATTCATCTGTCGATGGATACTTAGGTTGCTTCCATGTCTTGGCAATTGTAAATAATACTGCTATGAACATTGGGGTGCATGTATCTTTTTGAATTAAGGTTTTTGCTTTTTCGGGTAAATACTCAGGTGTGAAATTGCTGGGTCGTATGGTAGTTCTATTTCCACTCATCATTTTTTATTTACTAATTGACAAACACTATCGAATAACTTTTATGGGCAAAACTGTGCAAATCATTGGGATACAAAATCATGAGTAAAAACAGATACAATTCTTCATATCACGGAGCTTACAGATGTAAGACAGCAATGGTGACAAACGCTAATGGTGAAAAGGTAAAGACAAAGGTAAATGGGGCCAGGAGAGCCTAGACCAGGGCAATTTGTCCAAGTCAGTGAGGCCAGTGAAGCATTCCTTGGGGATGCTGTATGTGAACCAAGATCTGAAAAAAGCTGTGAAGCAGTGACTCCGTGAAGAAGGGATGGTCGCATGAGGGCGCTAGAGAGGAGGAACTGCGCATGCCGCGTTGCTGGGGCTTGGGAAGCTACAGCAAATAAGAGACCCAGAAACACCAGGCGGTGGGAGCTGTGGGGCTGGGGCACGTGGAGGAAGATGAACTTGGAGAGGGCCACTGAGACCAGGTAGAACCTCAAATGGCATTTCGGAGATTTGTATCATGTGTCCCAATAGCAGTGGGAAATCATTGCTGGAGGGGGCGTGGGGTAGTGATAAATGTTCTAATAAACCATTATAATTATAATATGAAGGATCAATTGGAGAATGGAAGCATGGAGATCAGGGAGGCTATTGTAATTGCCCAGGTGAGAGATGAGGGTAATTGAAACACCATTTTGTTGACAGTGATACATTGAAGTATAGACGTCGGTGAGATTTTTTTAGAAGCTAGCATCAACAGGACTTGGAAAAGAACAAATTATGAGGGTTGTAAGGGAGAAAATCTTATCCAGGGCGACTCCTGCGATTCTACATAGTGCAGCCGGATAAAGGCAGTGCCGTTCGCCGAGACAGAACCCTAGGAGAGATGGTTTTGACGGGAAACTTCATGAGTTTGTCTGGGAGATGTGCATATTTTGAGATGCCTTTGAGACATTCAAGGGGAAATGGCAAGCAGGCAGGCAGATAAAGGGGTTGCAACTCGGAGAAGAGGTTGAGGCCGAGATACAAATTTGTGAGTCATCTGCCTCTATTCCGTGATATAAGTTATGTGCGTGGGTGAGATAGCCTGGAGAAAGATACAGAATAAGAAGAGGGCCAGGGAGGAAAGCTGGAGGATGTCCAACATTTATTCCAACCCCCCATCCCTGGTTCCTGCCTTCCAAGCAAACTTCAGATTCAAGGTGAGCTAACTCCAGGGAGAGAAAGCCCTCACGCTGGGGAGATCGAGTGGCCTCAGCCCTGTGCCAGCATTTCCACAACATAAATTCAAATGTTCTTCCTGAGAATGATGTTGATTCTCATGTAAATTTGCACACGAGGGGAGAATGTACAGATTGTGTGAATGAGATGTTTGTATTTTAAATTAGTGAATTGGCACTCTGCTGCTGTCTCCCTTTTGTACATTTCAGATACGGTGAGTCAGTCTCTCAGAGCCCACAGGAAAGAGTCTCAGAGCCTTGGTCACTTTCAGAGGGACACATCTGACCAAACTCTCCCTCCTATAGACCCCACTTTCAGCTCCCATGGTAGTTATTTTCACATCTCAGCTTTCAGTATCCATGGAGCTGAAAGCAAGATGCTGCTCTCTAGAGATTCTGGAGAGACCCAGACCTTGAGTAAGATGGAAATGCTTGGTTAATAAGCATTATATGAAGTTCTAGGGAATCAACACGAGGTATGAATTAGTAATTGCCTGGCAGTAAAGACCCAGTTTAAGGTAGAGATTCTGAATTTGTGGAAAACCTGGATTGCACTATGACATGAACTTCTTCCCCCAAACCAAGGAGGCAAGCTTAATTTCTTTATTGTGGCCTCTAGATGTTCTTTTTGAGAGAAAAGCAGCTCATTGTTAAATAGTTAACAGGGATTAATGTTTACAGTAGGGAAGTATAATGGACAAATCTACTGTATTTTGGTTTATTGTTTTCTTGTCAAAGACATTTTGTTTAAAAAAGCTCTTCCCTAATTTTGGTCTTTAGAACATGAATGTATGTTCATATCTCCATAATTAGGTTCACATTTGACATATTTTGCTTTTAGGCCTTTTGTTTTGGGCCATGCAATCAAATTATATCTTACAAATAAAAGTATAAATAGAAGCAAATGTAGAAAAGGTACTTAATCTCTTTGTACCTCAATTTTCTCAACTCAAACAAGGACAATAATACCTACAGAATGGGGAAAACAATTTTCTCACTGTCCTCACATTTCTGCCTAAAATAAAAAATAGAAACTTCTCTCTCTTAGATATATTGGCTTAAGGCTTTCTGCTCTTCCTTTCACCTTTCTCATTAGCTTGTCCCCACGGGATGAGAAGGAATTTATATAATTGGTGAAATGAAGAGTGTCTGGCATCCACTAATCAACCCATTGTGCTCTGTTGGGCAGGGATAATGTGTTAAAGCTTGGTGTACATATATGGGCTTTCTCTCTCTGCTCCTCTATTTTGGTTAGGGTAAAGCTAGCCGCAGTAACAAAGAGACCCCTGATGTGTGCTGTGGCTCAGTTACAATAAAGGTTTATTTCTCTTTCTATAACAGTCCAAGGCAGGTGTTCCTTGTTGCCGGGGTTAGAGGGGAGTGCATTTCCAACACATCGTGATTCAGAGGTTGAGAATCCTTTCATCTGTGGTTCTGCTGTTCTCTAGCCCTGTTGTTACCTACATCCCACTGGAAGAAAGTGAAAGACAGTGAGGAGGGACAAAAAACCTTTCTTAGAAGCCTTGGTTCAGAATGGCACACCTCAGAGATTTAGGTAAAAATCCAGTAGTTTCTCAGGTTTTCGGCCTTTTGGCCTCTCTGAGCTTGGTGGGCTTTGAGGCAGGTGGTAATTCCCCAGAATGCTCTGGAAGCCCAAATTCATAAAGTGTGAGTCCAGAGATCTACATCTGGGCTGTTATATGAGGAGGCCTCTTCTGGATTCAGGGTTAAATTCTCCAGTCCAACTTCACAACATACTGGTTAAGCGCCCTCTCCTGAAGCCAGAGTTTTGGGGTTCAAATACTGGTCTTCTACTTACTATATGTCCCTGTTTCATTCCTTTGTAGTCAATCTCTCTCTCTCTCTTTTTCCATTTCATCCTCTGTGAAATGAGAATAAAAATAGAATATACCTCAAAGCATTATTAGGAGATTAGTTTAATTAATCCCTATAAATCACTAAGTAAATGCTCAATGAAAATGAACACTTGTTATTACTAGTAAGATCTTGTTTCTCTCTGACTTCTGTCTATAATTTCTCACTTGGACTGAATGCAAAAGGAAGAGAGTCACATCACTGATCATCTAACACTTAACCTTCAAGTATACCTGGCACTGTGCCTGGTACATGCTAGATATGATAAAAATAGAAAATATTACAGATTTTCTGGTTTTTATCCTCCTCAATTTAGGGCCTTAATTTTTTGTTTGTATTTCATTCTGTTTTTAGTCATAACATGTGGTGTCATTCTACTATCATTTGTAGTCTATAACTTCCTCTGTCAGAATGCTTAGACTTTTCAATTTGAATTTAATGTGCATAGATTCTTCACAGATGGCTCTTCACTTGGTTTCTGCATATTTCTTAATTGATTTTCAGCCATGCTTGTAGACTATCTCTTGTATCTTTAGTAGTCGGGGATCACTGAACATGATTTTTTTTTCTATGTTTTAATTGAAGTATAGTTGATTTAAAACGTTGTTTTAGTTTCTGGTGTACAGCAAAGTGATTCAGTTTTATATACATATATATATTCAGTTATATATACATATATTTTTCTTTTTCATATTCTTTTCTATTGTGGTTCATTACAGGATATTGAATGTAATTCCTGTGCTATACAATAGGACCTTGTTGTTTACCCATTCTATATATAATAGTTTGCATCTGTGAACATTATTTTTAACGCTCTTCTTTCTCTGCTGAGTTAACATAAATCTTCCAGGGAAGCCTATTACTTTCTTCTGTGTCAACTCTTCTGATGCACTGCACAGAGTTCCTAATCTCCTCCACACTTAGAATCAGATTCCTCTTATTCTGTACACAGATTCTCTTTTGCTGATTTTCTGGGAATAGCCCAATTCACTCATTGGCTAACTACCAAATATTGATCACCTTGAATGTATAACTTGTGGAGCCATAATGTTATAGGGTGACCTCAGCTTCTTATATTTGTACAGTGCCTCCAACTTCACAAAGTAGTTTATCATCTAGGATCTCATTTAATAACCAAACAAACCCTGTGAGCAAGTACCTCAATTTCTGGATAAGCACACTAGGTATCTAGGAGGTTAAGCAACTTTGTCAAGATCACCACTTTGCAGGAGCTTGGGTGCAATGCGGGAGTCCTAATCCCATGTTAGACATTTCTTTCCATTTAAATACTCTTCCTTTGAAATCGGTAAGCAGACACAATGTCAGATTTCAGCTGTGCTATTTTATTTATCTTTTCCCTCCAGTTTCTGCAACTTTCAGACGGGATTAATAATATTGATCTCTAAAGATTTCTGTGAGGTTGGCCCCTAGCAAGAATTCAATCACTGCATTAAAAGAAAGAAAACAGAAGCAGAAGACAGGTTAAGTCCTCAGAGAGAGAGAGAGAGAGAAACATAATGATTATGAGAGACTGTGCTTTGTTCTTTATAATTTTCTATCCCTTCCCTAGATCTAAGAAGTTATCCAGGGTCTTTGGGCTCCCCTGTCTTAAGGGGAGTTTGTGGGACTAAAAGAAAAGTATCTGAAGACAACTCCCACTTCCTGTCTAAGTAGTAAATTAAAATATGTTGGGACTTCCCTGGTGGTCCAGTGGTAAAGAATCTGCCTTAAAATGCAGGGGATGTGGGCTCAATCCCTGGTCAGGGAACTAAGATCCCACATGCCGTGGGGCAACTAAGCCCGGGTGCCACAACTACTGAACTTGCACGCCTCAACTAGAGCCTGTGTGTCGCAAACTACAGAGCCCATGCGCCCTGGAGCCTGAGCGCTACAACTAGAGAAGAGATAACCCACACGCCACAACTAGAGAGAAGACCGCACGCCGCAACAAAAGATCCTGCGTGCCTCAATGAAGATCCCGTGTGCCACAACGAAGACTCGACGCAGCCAAAAAAATAAAATTAATTAATTAATAATAAATAAATCTTTAAAAAAATAAAAAATTATTTTAAAAAATGTTTGCTGGGCTTCCCTGGTGGCGCAGTGGTTGAGAGTCTGCCTGCCGATGCAGGGGACACGGGTCCGTGCCCTGGTCCGGGAGGATCCCACATGCAGCGGAGCGGCTGGGCCCGTGAGCCATGGCCGCTCAGCCTGCGCGTCCAGAGCCTGTGCTCTGCAACGGGAGAGGCCACAACAGTGAGAGGCCCGCGTACCGCAAAAAAAAAAAAAAAAAAAAAAGTGTTTGCTAAGATTAAAGTCTTATGGGATTAGTAGGGATTCTCAACCATTTTCAACCCACTCCCTTGCAGTTCCTGAAGGAAGTGACAAAATCTTAAAAAATGCATTGTGGATTCTGAAGGTTTGAACATTTGGCTCTGAGATTTGGGCACCAATGAGATTCTTAGGCCCCAAGCATGGCAGAAAGGCTGCTGACCTTCAAGGGCTCACATGGGCTTTTGGCAATGGGAATTACCTGCAGCAACCATGACAGGTTGAACATGAAGAGTTCCTCTTCCATTTCAGACAAACACATGAGCCACGAGATTCCTCAGAGAGCCCAGGGAAAAGAAGCAGCTGTCCACCAAATGACTGTGTTTTAATCTCCAAACAACCCAGTGCGGTAGGACTCCAATTAGGTTTCTTTTTTATTTGAATTATTTAAACAAGGTGATGTTCCTTACATACCTTGTTTGGGGAACTAAGATTCTCATCTACCAAAATAGCATTAGAGGGAGAGGCAGGAGGGAAGAGAGATTTATGCCAAATGTGATAGACCATTGGAAGAGGAGAAAAGTCTTCACCTGAGAGAAGGAGAGAATGCCAAAATATGCCTGAAGAGCAGGAGAACTGAGGGGTTAAATGCCAAAGGGCAAAAGTCATGAATTCCCATGAATCCTTTTAACCCTCCTGAGGGGAGCTACCATAACTTCTGCATAATAGTCACCTACTGGACAACAATTGAGCAAGTGCCTATATTCTTAGAAGATTGGCTTAAGCAGTGGCATCCATGGCAAAGTACCAGAGGGCAAAGATAACCACCTCATTTTTGCATTCCTTGATGATAGGAACTCTGCTACATGATACTCATCTTTATACCGCTAGCATCATGTGAAAGAATGTACTCGAAACTTCCCTAAGCACACGGTGGGTTGAATTATCTAATGAATCCCACTTTCCACAAGAACTTTGGGACATCTCTTACAGATACTTCACTATACATTGAACAATGGCCCAGGATTTGTGTAGCAGAACTAAATGGGCCGAAACTCCCACTATCATTTTATATCTTTGATAATCTGAAGTTGTGTCTTGCTCAGCCTAAGTGATCACTGTTTACAAATCCAAACTCAGAGAATACAGATTAATGTTTATTTGCTTTAAAACAGTCAGCAGGACACAGAACACATAATCACTCTCCATCTGTTTCTTGATCACACAAAAAATAACAAGCGTCCTCCTTTTGAGCCATAGTTCTTTTATGTGCATCTGGTGGTAGAGAAAAGGAATGTGTTGCCCTCTGGTTTATGATTCCATTTTAGTAACTGAAAAAAAAAGTAGGAAGTCTGTGTATAAATAAGTAACTATAGCATGTTTCTCTCCACTGTTGGTACTCATCACTTTCTAATAGAGTTAATGATTTAACATATGCTATTATTAGTATATGGACTTTATCACAGAAGCCAAGTGTTTTAGAAAAAAAAAATCAAGGCTTAAATTGATACTTTATTTTAAACTACCTCTTGTAGAGATAAATGCAGGGAAAGGGTGCAATAATTCAGTCCAGTGAACACTTACTATGTAACCACTGGGTGCCAGCACTATTTTGGGAATTTGCCTTTAACCATCATAAAAGAAGAAAATGTCTGTGTTCTTTTCAGTCTACTTGGATATTTGCAGGCCATTTGAATTTTTTAAAATCTTTATGCTCAATGTAGAGGTGGAGGAAAATGTCAAAAAATATGCATACTTAACTGTGGTCAGAACATCATTCTTATTTCTTCTCTGTCTGGAAATGGAAAAATAGACAAATCATTTTATTATTTAAAGAAAAAAACTATAAAGATTATTTTGTGATCAAAATACCTATTTGGCAACAAAATTTTGGTATTCTTAAAGGCAGGAACCATATATTAGGTAAAATATATTAGCATCATGCTATTAGCATCATGATATATTAGCATCATTCTAACAAAAAGTGTTTAATGTACAGCTTTTGTGGGCTATTTTTATATACACAACACAACTGACAAAAGCGATCAGTCGATAGTGTAGTCATCAAGAGGAGTCTGTCTGATGCCTCTGATGAACATGTCTGGGAAATCTGGAAAGCTCAAAATAAGTATAACCAGGATGTCTTTTGAAAATTAATAAACAAGTTGTGGTAGCGTGAAGGAATATGTTTAAGTAAATGAAGAGCAGTTGGGAATACTTCAAAAGAATGGTTTTATATTTATTTATTTGGCAAATCTCTAACTTCTGCACTGGCATTGTATAGGAGAGTCTCTTTGCTCTCCTGATCACAACTTCTCACACGTCAGACGCAACAGCTGTTTTAACCAGCACATCAACACAACCATTCCTGACAGAAAGTGCATTCGGACAGTGAATGTAATTGAAGCTGCAGAATTTAGAGAGACAGCGTACCATTGACCAACTGGAAATGTGGCCAGAGTATTGCAGGTAACATTTTTCTTTAGAAAAAGGGATATATCGCTGCACAAAGCCACCATCAACTCAGCTGAAGTCCTTCTCTCCCAGGCAGTCCTCTGTCTCTCCTCATAATGTCTTGTCATGGGCTAGGATGGTTCAAAAGTGCCCTGCATGATCTCTGAGTGCCATCTTCTGAAAATGTACATTTTGCATACAGCCATTTTCATAGTTTATAAAACCAGATGTGTACAGGATACACAGGGAAAGATAAATAACAGAACAGATCAAATAGTTGGGTTATAGTATGGTGAAAGGATTAAATAAAATATTTTTATTTTACAAATTAAAAGTTTAAAACAGATCACTTGATAATTGGATGACTTATAACCTTACTCGAGTGATGAGCATTTATAGAGCAGGTGTTATGCAAAGGACCGGAGCAGGAAAGGAATGAAGCTGTCTTTCAACGTTTTTACCTCAAGGGAAATCTCACAGAACAAACAGCAGAGATGGATACTGAGCCAACAGATGACAAGAGGACTTGCTCCATTCTCTGGAAAATATGATGATAAGAAACAGATTTCAGCTGTTCCTTAAGTTTTCCCTCTATTGGACAACAAAGCTGCCAAGAAATGAGGATACACAGATTACAACACACACAAAAACCCTCCACCTGCATCACATCCTGACAAGTCACAGTATGTCTATGATTCAAGTACGGGAGACCTACCCATGAAGCAAAATCATCTTCTCCTGTGAAATACTGTATTCCGTAGAAGAATCAAGCAAAACAAATGAGTATTTCTGTGACATTCTTTAGAAAGCAGCTCAAAATGCCTCTTAACATCGGTAATCAGAGGCTCACATAAACACTACTCTAGAAAGTAGAATCCCACTTTCACCCCCACCAACAAAAACAGACAAATAACAACAACAACCAAAGCTAAGAGAAGTTAGGGACAAAGTTTTGTTACCCTATTGTAAGTACATATTATTTTTCAGTTCTTCTGATATAAAATGGAATTTAGTCCTGCCCCTAACATTCGCGGAGCCCAAGGCAAGAGTATAAATGGAGAATAAACACATATCATCTACCTCTTGAATCAAGCAAACAGTTTTCCTTTTGTGACAAATATACTTTCACAGCAACAAAATTGAAAACTATGTGTAAAGTTCTGTTTTTCCATGTGACTGAAATTTGGCAAAATACCAAAGCTGAATGAATTTAATTACTGTTGCTCACATTGGGTGTTCACAGTGATGTTTTGGTAAGTCATAAAATAAACAATCGTAATATACACATTATTATACGTTTTCTATAATATTATTTCCTTGTATTCGTGTTTCGTCCCAGCAAACTCATTAATTATGTTTTTGAAATCAAGATTTTTACATAATTTTTTTCCTAATAACAGTAATGATCTAAGGAATGAAATATGCAATTATTTTTAAAGTGTACAAAAGTTGAATGTATTTTCATCAAAACTATATAAATTTATGTAAAAAAATAAATACAAATTATTTTGTTTTCAAAGTAAATGATATTTCTTCTAAAATACTCATAAGGAAAAATACAAATTATAATTAGTAAATATAAATACTTTAAATCAAAATGATTTAAATAAATCTCATTAAATAATTTTATAAAAATCAATCAATTAATAATCCCACCATTCAAGGTTCCTGTGGCTGCCAGTGTAAAGAGTCGGTATCACATTTTATTACTATACTTCAAATATAAATATGAAAGAAATGAATTGTTTAATATTCCACAACATTCTTTAGCTGCCATGTGCAAGAGTTGAGACTATCACACTAAATTTGTGAGAATGGCAAATGGAAATATATAAAGAAGCAAGGTGCACTGGGACCTAATCAGCACAGCAAGATTGAAGGTGGTGAAAAAACTGTTACCATGAAACAAAAATTTCCCCCAGCTGTTGGGTGACTTCATAAGGGGACTCTCTTGTCCAATATACAGAGTCCGAAGATGTTTGATGAACTTGGGCTTGATTCCAGCAGGTATGGTTATGCGAGGAGACCCAGTCCGCTGAGTGGGAATACAGCCAAAGGAGTCCATAGGCATCAGGCTTTACTAGAAGTCAAGAGAGGGATGGAACTGTGGTTTCACATGATATATAGCAGAACCTCCTTGAGTAGCGGGAGGGTCCAGGTAACAGAGCTAAGCCTCCAAAGACAATCCTGTCAAAACTAGGCAGGATGTCAGGGCTCCAGCCAAGTGGGCCTGGGTGCAGGGAAAAGTTCTACATCCAGATGGGTTTTGAAATGATGAGAGAAAACCAAAACAGATGTCTGGATACATAGATTCAACCAACATAACCAGGGTGAGGGGGAAAGCACTGATTCAGTAGGCAAATAGAAGGGGTGAAACAGGAAGCATGAGGACCCCAGGTTCCCTCCACTTGCTGATGGTGCAGATGTATTTTCTGCCATGGTGAGAATTGTTCCTGGTTTTGGCTGAGGTCGAATCTGAATGGGAAGCGCATTTGTGATTATCATTGAGTGCAGCTCAAGAAGACATTGGCTGAATAATTTTAAAGTAGTGCCACGGCATGGCATACTTTTTTAAAGTGCATATATGTGATTGTTCGGGAAATTATTTTTTCTGGTTTTAATCTATAGGTCCAATATATTGGTGAAATTTAATTTATTTTTTATTTATTTTAATTAATTAATTTATTTTTGGCTTCATTGGGTCTTCATTGCTGCCTTCATGTGGGCTTTCTCTAGTTGTGGCGAGCAGGGTCTACTCTTCGTTGCAGTGCACGGGCTCCTCATTGCGGTGGCTTCTCTTGTTGCAGAGCATGGGCTCTAGGCACGCAGGCTTCAGTAGTTGTGGCACGTGGGTTCAGTAGTTGCAGTGTGCAGGCTCTAGGGTGCGCGGGCTTAGGTAGTTGTGGTTCGCAGGCTCTAGAGCACAGGCTCTAGAGCGCAGGCTCAGTAGTTGTGGCGCATGGGCTTAGTTGCTCCACAGCATGTGGGATCTTCCCGAGCCAGGGATCAAACCCGGGTCCCCTGCATAGGCAGGTGGACTCTTAACCACTGCGCCACCAGGGAAGTCCCATAGAAGTTTAACTATGATGACAGTTTGACCTGATATTTATGAGTAAATTTCCTATTAAAATATTATACAAGTTTTCATTAATTTAAGTGAATGTATATTATAAAATCAATTTTGTAAAATCTTTATTATACATCTTAAGACCCTTGAAACTGCTTTTCCCTATGAGTCCATCTGGGGTCTCATGAGTTTGCTATTTCCTTAACATGGGTGGCTTTTTTGACAACGTTGAATGGCTGAAATTGTGTGCTGCGTATTTAGTATCAACTATAAAAACATATCTCTATTATGAAACTATGCTGATCCATGGATCAGCTCTGTCCATGAAAATGCAAATTTCTGAATAAAAAATCTTTAAAGAAAGACAAGGTATATTCTTTCATGTCCTGAAAAGTAATTCTAGATTACATTCTAAAGATGGCTTTCAATTCTGTCAGTAATACTGATGTTATATGAGATTTCGAAAAGATCTTTGGATTTGGAATTCGGACTTCAAGGGACTGGCAAGGAGAGTGGAGTATTTGCCTGTTCTTACTGACTTTTACATTCTAAAGGCTTTTTTGTTTTTATATGACACAGGAGAAGCTTAATCAAGGAGCCAAGTAGCCACTTAGATCTGGAGGCTCTGCGCTCTAATAACAAGCGGCAGTTAGTGAATCAGAGGAAATGGAAGCTACTTTTATTGATGTTTTTCCTGAAAAGGTCCTATCATAGACAATATTTTAGCTCCACTGACTGATCTGACATAGGAAGTGATCTCTCCTAAAAAACCACTTGGGTGGTAGCTCTATCTGATATTCAGGCAAACACTTTGATTTTCACTGTAGTTTCATATCATTTCCTGCTAAATGCATTAGAAAAATAGTAAACAGATTAATCTTCCTCTAAATACATGATCTATTTTGCTGAAATAATTCTGCCAACAGTCAGCTTATTGAAATAAGGGTTGGTATTACCGAGATATGCTGTAATGTGTATTTTTAAAATATATTTAGTAGGGTAACATTAAAAAACATATACAGTGAATAGTAATTCTTAATTCCAATAATATCTGACAACTTGAAATGACATTAAAAGAGGTACTCTGCAAGTATTCATTAATTATCACTTAAAGTTGATTTCCCAACATCTCTTTCTTTTTTTAACTGTGGTAAAAAACACGTAACATGAAATTTACCCTCTTAATAATCTTTAATTAATTAATCTTAATAATCTTAATTTACCCTCTTAATCTCTTAATAATACAGTACAGTATTGTTGATTACATGCATATTGTAAGACAGCAGATCTTCAGAATGTTTTCACCTTGCATGACAAACTCTGTACCCATTGAAAAGGAACTCCCCATTGCCCCCTCCCCCCAGGCCCTGGCAACCACTCTCAGCATCACTTTTCATGAATGATCCTTTATTTAATATTATACAGTTCTAGAATTTTCCAAAAGTATCTATGCATATTATTAAGAATTTTTGTTGTTGTTGTTTTGAGTCACTTTTACTGAGTAATTGTTTCCAGAACCTTGAACGCTTTCCAAGGATGGATAGCCAAGTTTTACTTCTTTGTTACCTGTTGTTTCTGTTATAAAAAATATTTTTAAGAGGTGATTTTAATAAGATGAAGAGATAGGAAATGTAATTAGTACATCTTTGTGTATATGTTGTATTCTGTAATGTCTGTATTGGGCCTCAAGGTAAAAGGCTAATTTTTCTCTATCTATAAAAGAGTTTAAATAGGTATTTCTTGATGTCTATCTGTGCAGAGTGACATCCCCTCACTTGGCTCTCAATACTAGATTGAGAGATAAAACTTCCAACAGTGAGAGTTGGTCCATTCTCTGCCTGAAATGGCTTCTTCTTTAAAATATATTTTGGGAATCCCCTGACGATCCAGTGGTTAGGACTGGGCACTTTCTCTGCCATGGCCGGGTTCAATCCCTGGTCAAGGAACTAAGATCCCACAAGTGACACAGCGTGGCCAAAAAAATAAATTTTTTTTTCTTCTAGTTTTTTTTTTGAGACATAAATAACATACAGTACTGTATAAGATTAAGGTGTACAGCATAATGATTTGTCTTACATACATTGTGAGATGATGATCACAATGAGTTGAGTGAACTTCCATCATCTCATATAGATACAAAATTAAAGAAGTAGAAAAAGAATTCTCCTTGTGATAAGAGCTCTTAGGATTTACTCTCTTAACAGCTTTCATAGATAATCTACAGCAGCGTTACTTATATTTATCATGTTGTATACTACATCCCTACTGCTAATTTATCTTATAACTGGAAATGTGTACATTTTGTCTGCCTTCATCCAGTCCCCACTTCCCCGACCATTTGCCTCTGGTAAGCACAAATCTGATCTCTTTTTCTATGAGTGGTTTGTTTGGTTTTGAAGTATAATTGATCTACAACACTATGTTAGTTCCTGTTATATAACTTAGTGATTAGATATTTCTATACATTCAAAATGATCACCACGATAAGTCTAGTTATCATCTGTCACTATACAAAGATATTATATAGTTATTGACTATATTCCCCACATTGTACATTTTATATCCTTGACTCATTTATTTTGCAACTGGAAGTTTGTGCCTCTTAATCTCCCTCACCTATTTTTCTCCCCCACAACCCCGCCGCACTCTTCCCTCTGGCAACTACCTGTTTGTTCTCTGAATCTATGACTCTGTTTCTGTTTTGTTAGGTTTGTTCATTTGTTTTGTTTTTTAGATTCCATGTAAAAGTGAAATTATACTGTAACTGTCTTTCCCTGTCTGACTTATTTCACTTAGCATAATACCCTCTAGGTCCATTCATATTGTCACAAATGGCAAGATTTGTTTCTTTTTTTTTATGGCTGAGTAATAGTCCATTGTGTGTGTGTGTGTGTGTGTGTGTGTGTGTGTGTGTGTGTGTATGGGTACATATATATACATTCCACTGTGTATATATATACATACAATGTAATATTATTATATTACATTATTATATTATTTACTACATTATTATATTACATTATCACATTATTACATATTTGTACAATATATGTAATATTCCATCATGTATATAATATATATCACATTATATTATTACATATATGTGTACATATATACACAATGGAATATGTATATATTATATATATATATAAATATATCTCACATCTTTATCTATTTATCTGTTGATGAGCACTTAGGTTGCTCCATATCTTGGCTATTGTAAATAATGCTGCAGTGAACAACATAGTGGTACATTTATCTTTTCTAATTAGTGTTTTTGTTTTCTTTGGATAAATACCCAGGAGTGGAATTGCTGGATAGTATGGTAGTTCTATTTTTAATTTTTGAGGAATATCCTTACTGTTTTCCATAGTGGCTGTACCAGTTTACATTACCACCAGCAGTGCAGACGGTTCCCTTTTCTCCACATCCTTGTCTTTTTAATAATGCCATTCTGACAGGTATGAGGTGATATCTCATTGTGGTTTTGATTTGCATTTCCCTAATGATTAGTGGTGTTGAGCATCTTTTCACGTGCCTGTTGGCCATCTGTATGTCTTCTTTGGAAAAATGTCTATTCAGATCCTCTGCCCATTTTTTTTTTTTTGCAGTACGCGGGCCTCGCACTGCTGTGGCCTCTCCCGTTGTGGAGCACAGGCTTCGGACACGCAGGCTCAGCGGCCATGGCTCACGGGCCCAGCCGCTCCACGGCATGTGGGATCTTCTCGGACTGGGGCACAAACCCGTGTCCCCTGCATCGGCAGGCAGACTCTCAACCACTGCGCCACCAGGGAAGCCCCCTCTGTCCATTCTTAATTGGGTTATTTGGATTTTTTGATGTTGAGTTGTATGAGTTCTTTGTGTTTTTGGACATTAGCCCCTTATTGGATATAGCATTTTCAAGAATGAATCTTAGCTACTTGGTGTTCTCTGTAGGAATTCACTCCCACTGGTGTTTCTATTTTTTATATTCCAAATTCTTCATATCCTGCCCCATATTCAGTAGCCATCTGGACTTGCCTTCATTTTTTGTTTGTGCAAAACCTAAACGTGGTTGTTTTTGCATGGCCCATGAGTCTATCTCCTTTGATTCCATTATTTCACAAAAATCTCAGCAGAGCAAAGAAAACACTTCGAAGTCCTCCCCAAAGATGTTCTTCATCATCTTACAAAGGGCTTAAAGAAAGAGAGAATCGGAAAAAGTCACTTCATTCTGAAGATGGTTCTCAATATTGTTAATAAAATGGACATCGTATACAATTTTAAAAAAATAAAGGCTCTTGGAACAAGACAGGCATGGTATAGAATCCTGGGTCATCATTTACTATTTGTGCCATCCTCTAGCGTAAGTTATTTGATATCTTTGACCCTCAGTTTTGTCATTTGTGAAAAGACAATAACAATACCTATCTGGTGAGACAGAGAATTAAGCTACCTAGTGTATTTAAAATAGCTGGTATAGTGCCGGTAGACAGTAGGTGCTCAACAATATAAACACGTTTTTTTTCTCTCTGTCCCTACATCAGAAACCCAGTTTAATTTGGCAGTATGTAAGAGAGACAGTAAGGGAGACGGGGAGGAGGGATAAAGAAAAACAACATATTCAAACAAGGTAGAATCATACATGTGGGCAGCCACAGAGCTTGGCTTTTAGTAGTGTTATTTGGGCAGTGGAATTGTCACATGTACCCAGAGCCAGGTTAAAAGATGGGTCAGCCAGGCAGTTGTCCAGTGCTATGATCCATTAGGGATATAAAATCACAACTGAAATAAATTGGAAATGTAGTGCATATTTGACTCCTTTCATAACTGGCAAGCTGTAAAGATTATCCCTTGAATTGCAACTCAAAAATCCCTTTGGGTCAGAATCAGCCTATCTTGAAATGTGTATTTTTGTAGCCTGCTTCTGTAAGTAGGGAACCTGGTGCAATAACCCTGAGACTGAGGTCTGTCGTTCCTGTCAGCCGAAAGGGTAAAACTGACTACAAAACATGATATGTGCTGTTTGCTGAGAACCAGTGATTTACAACTAAAGTTTAGACACTGTAAGATGTTTCCAAAGATGTTGTCTGGTTCTGAAACCTCACAAAAGTAAAACGGATGATAGAACAGGAACCACAGAAAAATGGGAAATGTTTTGTTGGCATGAAAGTGTGAGGGGGGCAGGGAATTTAAATACTAGAAAAAAAAGACTTGTAACTATATCCATTAAATCACTTATCTCTTGTGAAAGTTGGTGATTAGTGCAATCCAATGACAGTATAGATATGAGTGATAATCCCAGCTAGGTTAAAGTGTTGTATCACTTTCAAAGTGTACAATAATTTTTTCATTTGGAACACAGAGAAAAATACATGTTGAACAAATATTTTAAGGATATTGGTTAGAAGGAGTGATACCAGCATATCTTTTTTTTTAAGTTTTTAAAATATTAATTATTTATTTTTAAAAATTTATTTATTTTATTTATTTTTTGGCTGCATTGGGTCTTCATTGCTGCTCATGGGCTTTCTCTAGTTGCGGTGAGTGGGGGCTACTCTTCGTTGCAGTGTGCAGGCTTCTCATTGTAGTGGCTTCTCTTGTTGCAGAGCATGGGCTGTAGGCACATAGGCTTCAGTAGTTGCAGCACGCGGGCTCAGTAGTTGTGGCATGTGGGCTCCAGAGAAGCAGGCTCAGTAATTGTGACGCACAGGCTTAGTTGCTCTGCGGCATGTGGGATCTTCCTGGACCAGGGATTGAACCCATGTCCCCTGCATTGGCAGGCGGATTCTCAACCACTGCGCCACCAGGGATGCCCGATACCTGCATATCTTAATCATACGCTGCCCATTTTACTAACTGGTATCATAGACCATAAGTATTCACTCTACTTCTCATTCAAAGAAACTCACTCAGGAAACAGATACGATTACATTTACATACCTAAATGCCCACATATACCTAATCACATACTAACATATAAATAGAATTAATAAATAAATCAAGAAGAAGCGAAAAAAAACAAGAGCGAAATTATAAGGGCTCATAATAACAAAGGGAAATACAATTTAAAATTTCATAATTAAATAGAGGTAAGGAACAATTTTGAAAAAGAACAGTTGTAAGAACTACACTACCCAATTTCAAGACTTATAAAGCTTCAGTACTTAAGACTGTTTGATATTGGCATAAAAATAGACAGAAGGATCGATGGACAGATTATATGTTCAGAAAGAGACCTACATATATGTCAGTGAACAAAGATACAAAGGCAATTCACTGAGGAAAACAGAATTTTTAACAAACTGTGCTGGAACAATTGGATATCCAAGGGCCAAACAAAAAACAAAACCCCAAAACAAAAAAAAACAAAAACCACCACCAACAAACTTTGAGCCATACCTCATCCCATATATAAAAACTAAGTCAAAATGGGTCATTGATCTAATTCTAAAACCACAAATTACAATACTTCTAGAGGAAAACAGGAGAAGATCTTTGTGACCTTGAAATAGGCAAACATTTCTTGGATCCAACACCAAAAACAAGATCTAAAAAAAAGAAAAGAAAAGATAAATTCAACTTAATCAAAATTAAGAATTTCTGCTCTTTGAAAGACACTGTTAAGAAAATGAAAAGACAAGCCACAGGCTGAGAGAAAATGTTTGCAAATTACTTACCTTACAAAGAACTTATATTTTAAATAAAGAACTCTCAAAATCCAATAAGAAGAAAACAATGTAATTGTTTCAATGGGCAAAAAGAAAAGCAGAGAGATTTGAAGGATATAAAGGACCCCAAGCACCACTGCTCTTTTGTAAATTAAGAGGTCCTCGTGAGAAGGAAGGGGACAGTCTCTAAAAGCTAAGAGGTAGGGAATTCCCTGTCAGTCCAGTGGTTGGGACTCCCTGCTTCCACTGCAGAGGGCATGGGTTCAAACCCTGGTCAGGGCACTAAGATCCCACATGCCACGCAGTGAGGCCAAATAAATAAATAAATAAATAAAAATAAAAGCTAAGAGGCAAAGAAATGGGGACCTCAGTCCTACAACTGCAAAGAACTGAATTCTGCCAACAACTGAATGAGTTTGGAAGTGAGTTCTTCTCCAGTGCCTCCAGATGAGAGCTCAGCTGTCTAAACCATTTAATTCCCATCAAATGAGACCTTGAAATGAGAACACAGTTGAGTCATGCTGGACTTCTGACCAGAAAACTGTGAGCTAATAAATTTGTGTTGCTCAAGCAGCTAACGACAATGAAGAAGGGGGGTGGAGAAGGGGGAGGGGGAGGAGGGGAAGAAGAGGAAATGACTTGAACAGACATATCACCAAAGATGTATGGGTTGAAAATAAGCATATTAAAAGATGCTCAACATCATTAGTATTAGGGAAATACAAATTAAAACTTTAATGAGATACTACTACACACTTAGTTGGATGTCTAAAATTAAAAAGACTGATCCCATCAAGTGTTGGCAAGGATGTGGAATAAATGGAACTCTCTTAAGCTGCTTGTGAGAATGTAAAATGTTATAACTACCTTGGAAAAAGTCTGGCAGTTTCTTAAAATATTAAACACTACCAATCAAATGACTCAGCCATCCCTCTCCTGGGTATTTATCCAAGAGATACAAAAGTTTATGTCCAAACAAAGGCTTCTCATAAATGTTCATTGCAGCTTTGTTTGTAGTAGCCAAGAGCTGGAAACAATTCAAATGTTCATCAACAGATCTATGGATAAACAAATTGTGGTATAGCTATACATATAGAATACTACTCAAAGAAAGAGATGAAAAGAAATGAACTACTAAGATGCACAAAACATGGAAGAATTTCGAAGTAATTACGCTTAGTGGAAGATAGCAACACTCACCCCTGAAAAAGTACATAGTGTTATTTCCATTTATGTAAAATTCTAGAAAACGAAAATCCATCTCTCCTGACAGAAAGCAGATCAGTAATTGCCTGGGTCACACGTTTGCAGTATAAATCGGGGGAGACACTTGGCCAAAATTATCAAAGGTAGTGGATCATAACCTTCCAGCCTAGCACTGGCATGTGATTAACTTCAGGCAGGAGGTGTAGAGGAATGAGAGGCTCTTGACCCAGGTTCCCATTGGTGCTCAGCTTGGAATTGATTAATTCAGTGGTGTCATCATTTGTCCATTTCAATCCAAGGACTGCCTCTCTGGAACTGACTGCCAAGAAAATAAATGTCTTAACTTTGAATCTACCATTGCAGACAACCTGTTTTCTTATTAGTTTATATATCTCAGGGCAAGATCTTCTTCACATGTGGGAGGGTGACTGTTGTTTTGTGCACTGAGATTTAAATCCTTTTGTTGGAGCAAAATATGCAAAAATGAAAGAATAGAATGAAAAGGACAAAAAGAAAGATGAAAGACATAAAGAACATTTGGAAAGAAAATTACAGGATGGTGGAAGGCTATATGTAAGGCCATAAATATATCATTTACTTGTAATTATTAAATTATTAATTAAATTTTAAATTATAAATTAAAAATTATTAAATTATAAATGTTGAGATATTTATTCATTCAAATGGGCAAATTAATTAAATCTATTGCAAAAGTTTTAAATGCATTGATTTTCAGTCATTTATTATTACATGAATAGGCCAAACGGCAAATAGACTTTCTAATTATTTAATAGGAATAATAAGTGGATTAAACATGCTTTATGATGTGCAAATTTGTAGTGGCATTTTTAACATAATAATATTAAGTCACTTTTATAAATGCTTTACTTGGTTTTCCAAATTTTAATTTACATTAATACTTTCATTATTGTGTTGGAGTTTGGGTTATGCTTAGCCCAATTATTTTTCTCATAGATGGTGTGGATTATGTTAGGAAAAAGTCTATGCATGCTTTGAATACATTTATTCTTAAAAATGTATTGTGTGTGTGTATTGTGTTGTCCAATGTAGTAGCCACTAGCCAATGTCGCTATTTACATTTAAATTAATTAAAATTAAACAAAATTTAAAATTCAGTTCCTCAGTCACAGTAGCCGTACTTTACGTGCTCAGTAGCCGCATGTAGCTGATGGCTACCACACTGGGGAGCACAGGTATAAAACCGCCTTTCCAGAAAGTTTTGCTGGATGATGCTGTCTCTGAAGAGTCCATATTGGGCTAAGCATCAAGGCAATGTTCATGAATAACTGGTTAATTTACCTAAGGTCCACCTCAAAACTAGTCTTCTACCTACTCTTTGATTTATCTTTTATTTTACAGAATCTGAGGCTTATCAAAACTCTGTTACCTAAATTCTGTGCCATTTTCAAGCCGTTAGAATATTTTTGATCACTGTTTATACCAGTGCATGTGAATGCATTCAGAGAGATTCTATGAAGGAGGCTGTCCTTGCTTTTCTTGATTGAGTTTCTGAATTCTATCATTAGCCTCATCATCTCTGCAATTATCCATATCTGGTTATCAACATGTTATTTCTACACTCTTCTTCCTCCTCCACCCGGCACCCTGTGAATTGGAAGATTCTTAAAGTGATCTTTATTTTAGTATGGTTTTTTTTTTTTTTTGCGGTACGCGGGCCTCTCACTGTTGTGGCCTCTCCCCTTGTGGAGCACAGGCTCCGGACGCGCAGGCTCAGCGGCCATGGCTCACGGGCCCAGCCGCTCCGCGGCATGTGGGATCTTCCCGGACGGGGGCACGAACCCGTGTTCCCTGCATCGGCAGGCGGACTCTCAACCACTGTGCCACCAGGGAAGCCCAAGCAGCTGGTTCTTAACAGCCCTGGGTTTGTGGCAGCGGCGACAGGATCTCTTTCCATGGTTGCATCGTCGTAATTATATTCCTTATGGATCACAAGTTTGGGGATAAAGCGATGTTACATTTGTAATGTCTACAGGGTAGCATTTTAAGGTATGTTGGGAAACATCGAAAGGTAACATGTGTAGCCGATGCATTTACTGTCGTTAGTTAACCAAGCAGCCCTGGTGACTCTTTCAGCTCCCTGACCCACATTTCATCCACGCTCTGCTGTTTTTCTCCTGCAGGGTTATTTCCTGAGTAAAGCCCAGAGCTTATGAGTCCCCCAACAGAGAGCTCTGTTCTGACCTCCCTGAACAGGCAGTTTTACCTGCTGGGCTAGTGCTTTTCTGCTTCCTAGTCAATCTGTTAAGATTTTAGCAGGAGATTCTTGGATACCTTTTCACAAAACATATGGGAGATTGTAATTACTTTGGCCTGGTACATTTTTAGAACTGAGAGAGCAAGGAAGAGGTGCAAATCTTCTGTTCATAAATAACCAAATCTGTGGGCACTTTAAAAGGCATTCTAGGCAGCAGGAGAATTTATGTGCCACATTTCACCCTTGGCACACTTTACAAATGAATTGTTCAAAGAGAAATTATATTAGGACAAATAGAAATGCCGACCAAGACCAGATGTGGATTTTTAGTTAATATTTATGCAACACCCAAAGGGAAGATAGTATTGCACAATAAACTAAAAATGTCTTAGGCAAATAAGGAAATCTTTACCCCAAGGAACTGGCACTGCAAAGGTATGAATTGTACAACAAAGGGCTGGAAATGCAGAACAAATGCAGGGTAGGTCGGGGCAACTATAAAAAATAATTCACTGAGGAAGTGGTGAGGTAGCAGATGTGTGGAACCTACTTGGGGAAAATAAAGGCTTAGCACTTTTTTGGACAGTCTGGTGTCTAAGGTAGAAAACTCAACTCAGTCAGCCTAATTTCCTTCATCTGTGGAGAGAAACAGTAGCTTTAAATAGAATATATATGTGTGTGTATATATATATATCTTTTTTAATTTTTAAAATACATACATATATATATATATATATTTTTCAAAACCCAGGCAGCAATCTCACAATGGGTAAGTATACCTTAATAAATTAAATAGCAATGTCCTCAGGTTTGAAATAATCTGCAAGGAGAGTGATGACATCTTTACATCTTTAATCTGATTTCCCCCCCAAAGTTGTTCAAGGAAGGTCAAAGATGCAGGCATTGGCTGCTTCTCAGCCCTTGGAGAGCAGTGTGAAAAAGACTAAGGCTTAATGCCCTGGAAGAATATTGAGACCCACGTTAAATTATAGTAGGAAAATTTGTTAAAAGCAGCTGGATTTCTCAAACACAGCTGGATTTTCAGCCTTCCATTCATCAGGGATGGCAAGACGTGCCACTTTGTGGCATTTCTCAGTCTCCTGTGCTTCTAATTTAGAGGAGTTGGGGGGTGGGGGGGAAGAGAAAAGGAGGAGGTGAGGGAGGAGTGTAGCAAATATTTCTTTAAATCTGTTGGCTCCTTGAGAAAGAAGACAGCTCTGGAAAATGCTTACAAGCTTTCAGCAGACTGAACCCACGTGTCTCTCATGCTTTCTTGCCTCTGATTCCTTCCTCTTAATTACTGAAGGGAGCCGCCTGTGACTTC
Source organism: Tursiops truncatus (assembly GCF_011762595.2). NCBI lineage: Eukaryota > Metazoa > Chordata > Mammalia > Artiodactyla > Delphinidae > Tursiops > Tursiops truncatus. Next base: position 36,159,593 of record NC_047044.1, on the reverse strand, counting down.
ACACCACTTCCACTTTCCTGAAGAGTCAATGCGTTCTTAAGAAGTTTTAACCTACTTCCTCCCTCGCTCCTTTGTTAATACTTTACTATCTTTAACATTGACAGTTAATCCGTTTACCCTATTCTCTCATGATGAAAGTTTGTGGATTTTCAGTGGTTCTACAGTTTCTGCTGAGCACATTTACTTGTTCATTAACTGTGAACTTGTTTTCTTCTACCTGTCCAGATGTTTATAGGTGCTGGGCATTACATGGAAAACAAGACTGATAAGGTCCCTGGCCTCTTGGGACCACAATTCTGGTGGCGATTCCAGATACTAATGTGTACTATGAAGAAAATAATGCAGCCTGATGGGATAGCGATTGCTGGGGGAGAGGCTACTTCCTAAAGTGTGGGCTGGAAAAGCCTTCCTGTGATGACCTTTGAACTAAGACTTGAATGCTGAGAAGGAGCTGGAGAAGGTCTGGCTAGAAGGCATTCCACGTGGGGGAGAAGAAAAGTGTAGATTCCCGAGGAGCAGGACGTCTCTGTGGCTGGAGCACAGGAGCAGAGTGAGACGGGCGAGAGTCATTGGGCCGGAAGAAGGGCTGGCTAGCTGTGGTAAGGATTCGAGTTTTATTTTATGTATAACAGGAAATCATTGAACAGTTTCTTTTAGCAGGGAGATCATAGGGTTTCAAAAGGATCCTCCGTCTAATACCTGACGTTATGACTGGCGAGGGGTGAGAATTGCAGGAGTGGAAGTAAGGAGAGCACTTAGAAAACTTCTGCATTTGTCCGTGTAGGGAACGTGGGTAGCTTGGATTAGGACTGGAGTAGTGTGGATGTGATGGGAGTATGTTTTGGGGGTAAACATCTAGGTGTTAGTTGACAACCTAAAGGATAAGAGGAAGTTGGAGAGAATAATAATAATAGTAGTAGTAGTAATAAATAACAGCTACCATTTCTATTGCATTTAGGACGCTTCTAGGTGCTTTACACATGTTAACTACTTTCATCTTCATAATAATAGTGCCCATAGATAGGTATTATTATCATCACTGTTTTATAGGTGAGAAAACTGAGGCACAAAGAGGTTAGGTGACTGACCAAAGGTCACCCAGATGGTAAGCGGCAGAGTGGGGACACAAACTCAAGCATCTGATTCTAGAGGAGCGTGCCCTTCTTCCAGTGTCCTAGGATCAAGTATCAACATGTAAGTGCAGTGGAGGGACACAGAGGACCTTGATGGGCCAATTGATACGATTTTAAAAACTTTTTTGACAGTGAGCAGAGGTTATGGGGTTAAAAAAAAAAAAGGCAAAAGATCAGTCCCTGCCTTTAAAGATACAGTTCCCTCTTATGTGCGTTTACTTATGTTTTTTCCCAGGGCACAAAAATGGGCCCTTCGTGCATGGCATAATAGGTATAATAAATATTCATAATTTAAAGATGTTGCTTTGTTTTGCAGACACCCAAACCACGGTATTTGCTTTTCAGGCCACTGCCAGACATCCGGGGGGCTCAATTTCTTGCCGCCGTTTTGGAGAGCTTGCTGGTTAGGTGCTGCCTTTGGAGCTATGGCCGAGGTATGGGGGGAAGGGGGGGGAGTCAGCCCTCTACATGTCTCTTTTCCATGCATTGTGGCTGCCATGCAGCAGGGGGCGCTGCAGTAGTGTTCATCGCGGTCCCGGGAGCCACTCGTCCAGCCAGAAAGGGGCCAAGCCGGGAGGAGATGTGGCAGGCAGCCCACGGTCCTCTTTGGTCTTGCAACTTTAGTACCCAGAGCTCGTTCTACACAGACCATTCTTCTACACCATATTTCATCAGGTTGGACGCCTTCCATCCAGTCCTGCATCCGGGCGGAAAGGAAAGGGCATTAGCTTCCCGCCTTCCTAGGTGTAAGGGTAGCGCTGTACTCGGTTGTACAGGCGTCTCTTCTCCGTGTTCTTGGGGTCAGCCTGACAGTTACCTTGAAACCACGAAAAGCTCCCGCTGCTGCGGGGTATGAATGTGTGTGCGCTAGTCTTTCTTTCCTCTTCGGGGGTCCTTTCTTTTTAACCTGACTGCGGGAATATTTCCCTCCCCACACGTCTCTCCATTGACATTCGGAACAACGGTCGGCTCGGAGCTGAAATTTCTCCCTCCTAAGACACCCCTCAAGCTCTCCAACGCCCCCCCCCCCACCCCCCGCACCGTTTCGGTTCACACACAGTGAGGGTGTGTGACAGGTCGCGTGTGTGTTTGTGGCAACCAAGTCCGCAGCACTCGCCAAACCTGTTCTTCCTCTCCCGGTGCCCAGAAGTCTCTCCAGCTGACCGGACCTACGCCTGGCAGCGCTTGGCACACGATCCAGTCGGTGCTAGGCGCCGCCAGGCAAGAGCGGGGCGAGCGACTGCGTCCTCCTCGGTCTCGTTCCTCCTCTAGCTGCCCCGCCCAGGGCGCACTCCAGCTACCTCTTTGGGCTGTCTTCCAGCCGTCGCCCCTGGATTCCCTGGGCTTCCCAGAGTGAAATCGAAGGTGAAAGAAACAAGGGGAGGGCGGGAGGTAGGGAGGAGGAGCCTCCGGCCGGGGGGGAGTGTGGGAGGAGCCTTCAGCCCAGGGGGTAGCGTGGGCGGAACCTTAGGGGCGGATCTGGGTGGAGAAAGGGGCTGGGCAAACCCGGTGGAGGGTTGGCCACGCAGGCGCGGGGGGCAGCTCCGAGAACCCCACGCGGGAGCTTCTGGAGTCTCCAGCCACCGCTTCTCACTTCATTGGAGAAGGGACTGGGGCCGGGAGGGGAGCTAATAAAGAGTGAATGAGCTGCAGCCGCTGTGGCGGCCGGAGACTGCCCGAGCGGCACCGGAGCGGTGCGACCGGGAGGCGGCGAGGGGAGGCGGTTCGCCTTGTCCCTCCCACCCGCCCTTCTCTCTCTCTCTTCCTCCAGCTGGTCTCAGAGCCCGGCTCGGTCCGGTCCCTCTGTCCCCACCCCGCACTCTTCCACCTCCTCCGAGTCCCACTCCTCACCTAGGGCGCCCTGCACTGCCATGGGTTAGGGTGGGGGTGCGAGCCGCGCGAAGGACTAGCCCTGTGCATCCGCCGGGGGGCGCGGAGCCCGAACGCCGCTCGCCGCTCGTCGGCGCAGGGCATGGGGAGCGCGGTGTGAGCCCGCACCCAGGGAGGACGCAGGAGCTGCGGAGACGGGCGCCAGGAGGAGGAGGAGAACGGTGGATTGGAAGGACCCGAGGGAGGAAGGGAGGGTGGGGAAGCGAGGGAAAAGTGAAGCTGGGAGGAGAAGGCGGCGGAAGGTGGGGATTGATGCTTCTGTTTTTTGTTGCCGCTGTTGCCCTCGCGCTGGTAGCCGAGCCGGAGGGAAGGCGGTGGAGAGATGATTGCAGAGTTGGTGAGCAGCGCTCTAGGGCTCGCTTTGTATCTCAACACACTGAGTGCGGATTTCTGCTACGATGACAGGTAAGGGGGTGAGAGGAAGGGGTGGCGGGCTGCTTGGGGACTCCGCGGTAGCTCTGAAGCTTCCTGCTTTAAGGTTCGAAGTGCGTCTTGGGGGGACTGGTCCAGCACCTGAAGGTTTAGGAGACGCGTAAACATCAACACCTAAAGCAAACGCCGGGGACGCGGGCGCACTGGGCGGGCTGAGGGAGTTTGGGTTCCTAGTTTGCAGCAGGTTCCTCTCCCTTGCTTCTAGGCTGTTGGCAGACGCTTAAGTTTCTTAGCGGAAATCACAGCAATTTGGGAAACTCTTTAATGAACGTATTAAAAAATAATCTTAGGTATTCCATGGTGCAACAAAAGCACATTGAGCGATTTTATGTCTGGACTGGAAGGAAGCTGCTCCCCGTCCCCTAATCTTCCCTGTAATGTTTCCTTCTATTGATGGGACACTTTTATTTCCTGAGGTTAAAACACACGTTTGACAGTTGCCAAAATAGTGGAGAAATCGCATTCTATTTCAACTTTCCCTTTTGACCCATGGTGTACTTTACTTTGAGCCAGGATAATGCTGCTGTTCATCTCTTCCGCTCCCCCGCCTCCCTCACCGATCGATGGAGTAGCACTTTATAAAAGCCTGGGTTTTCGTTTCTGTTTGGGAGTTTTACTTTAGACGTTAGCGATTCTTTTGTGCTAATTGGGGAAGAAGACGCCCCTAGAGACTGAAGTTGTCTTCTGCGTTTGGGTTAGTTTGGGTGGCTAATGAGACCTGAACTGTGTTGTCAAAGAAACTGCATCGATTTCTGGGAAATGTCACAGTTGTGCTCGTGTCTCTACCTATTTTTTAAACGTTGTTAGTGTTTAGAAACTGATGAAAAGCTCTAATAGCCATTAGGGAAAATTGCAATTTGTGCCTTTCCGGTGACTTAATCTGATTACAATTAAAACAGATGCATAATTAAAATATATTAGGGAGAACATCACGCCTGGCTAAACTTATTAACCGTCCTGGGGTGTTTCATGCTCCATTGAAGTTAAACCATCCAAAAAGTGAGCACAGATTTACTTTGACAGCTTTTCAGCAGCCTCTCTGGGTTATGGAAAGTGAATGGATCCTCAGGGTCAGGGCGAGGCAGTGAGTGAACTTAAGTGAAGTGGTTGATAGTGAGGGGAGAGGAAGGCAGAATTTTCTCCCGGTGGTGCTTAGCCATATTCTGTATCCTCTCGTGTGCCCACTCTCCAGCTAAAAGCATGTTCATGGATGTATGCCTCCAGTCAGCGAATCTTGGTTCACACCCACATGTCTGTTATGAAATCCCCTGATAATAGGTACAAGAACATCCAGCAAACCCTTCTTAATGCATTTTATGTAGTGTCTATCAGAGACTGGTTGATAGGAAGCCACTGTTACACATAAACTTTTCCTCAACTTTCAAGCAGTGTACACATTTCAGCAGTTTTGCTACGTGCTTCGAGAAGTAAATGGTCTGTGTGTAAGAGTGAGGTGAGCTGCTTCTGTACCCTCCAATTTTGTGTTACTCTGCACCTGCTATTTCTAGAATATTGGCAGGAAAAGCTCTTGCTTCCAAAGTTGGGTGACTTTTCACTAAAGCGAGCTCAGGGAAGAATCTGGGCAGTTACTGGCACTGTTGGGGACAGTTTGAAGAGTAAGCATTTAAACCAATGATTTAGGACTTATATAAAAAAGCAACTTACTGTCATACTGTAACTATTGTAGAACCTTGTGCTAAATCAAGCAAATAGCATGGTGTGGCTATTCTTTATTGCTGTCCAGTTCTTTCAAAAGTACATGTCAGAAGAAACTATCCTAATAAAGATTAAGGCTGGAACTAAACTACATTTGCATGTACATTTCTCTGTAGACTTAATGCTTACTTTGTGTTCTTTAATGATCAGTCAGAAGTGTTAGTGTTGTAACTCGGCAGAATGGTGTGAGTGTGATGATAAATTAGTTGTGCTTTGATAGTTGGCAATTGTTATAAGTTCTTTACCTACTATAGATTGAATGGAGCGTCAAAATTCCTGAGTTATACCTAGCTGCATAGATGAATTTAATGTGATGATTTGCCCGTATCATCTAATTGATAGCATGCGCAATGTGTGACATATAGACAACATATACCATTATGATGTTGAAGACCTGTAAATATACATTATACTTAGTTACAATTTGAAAAGTGTATTTTACTCTAATTTTCTTGGTAGCAGAACTGCATATGCAATCACGTACTCTTGAGAGTATGAGATCTTATAAGTGCCACACTTGGTTTTTATGAATCCTAGAAATTATGAAATATGTATTAATAGGAGCATGGCACATATTTGGTGTCTGCATACCATGTGCCAAGGTTTCTGTCTCACAGCTCTAACTCGCTTGTGTGAGAAGCAGGGAAAAAAGCTGGGGAGTCAAGTGGACACTGTAGGATGATGATAATGTGTTTATTTCCACCACTCCATTTCACACTACAAAGACTCAAGTGTAAAACTTTGTTTGAACTGCATCTGTGGCTTCTGCCGCAACACTGCCCACTCCCCTTCACCCCACCCCCCAACCCCCACCCCCGCCCACCCTAGGAACTTTTGTGAAATATGGTTCTGCAAGGAGAGGGCAGTGCTGGGAGTGAAAGGGCAGTTCAAGGAAGGGAGGTGGCTCTTACGCTCGACTTGCTTAACTAAAGCAAGGCTCTGCATTTTAGCTGAAGAACCTGGCATTTACTGTAGGAGGGCTTTCTATTGCTTCAGCCTAAACATTATTGCTGTGGTACTTCTCCAAGTTATCATTTCTTTTAAATGTAGTGCTCAGGTTTACTTTATAAACTATATATGTAATTATATTCAGTGTTTGATGTAGCTTGGTTGAGATTAAGTGGTAATCTGAAACCTTCTTCTAGCAAAATCAACTTCCCAATGGTAAAATTGAATATTTTACAAGTGTTTCTGTGCTAAATGTAAGACTATGGCTCTGACGTGATGAAACAAACAGTAGAAGAGTAGAATTCATCATATCTGATGAAAAAGCATATACAGTTTCAGCTTCCTCCCCTCTCCCCTTGCCTTCAATCTAGTAAAGACTGTACTGAATCTTAAATTGTGGTTAGAGTAAAATTGGAATTATAAATATGCAGTCTTTGCCAAAGCTGAAGTCATGCTGCATGTGACTTTGTGAAGGACTGTCTCCCTTTCTGGAGAAATTTGATGTTAGGTCAGTGGGAAAAACTTGCTGACCCCGAATTCTCTGCTCTCTTCCATATTTGTCGAGGATAACATTGCATCACTTTCCCTGCATCCTCTTTAGAAGTCCTGCTATGTTTTGCATGAAGATAGCACTAAAAGAAGAGTCAGTTTACTTCAAAGCAACAAAAGTAAACTATAACTGCTGTTTCATAGTGTGATTTCATTTGGCACATATCATCTAATTGACGGCAGGCCCTTTGTGATAGATAAGTAAGGACATAATGCACCGAATACATCTTTTTAGTCTCATGTGAGTAAAATAATGCATTAGTTTAAAAAAAAAAGGCAATTTGAGTTTTTGAAAGTGGGAAATGCGTTTGTGGCTGCTTTGAAATTTTTTTTCCTTATTGCCCATTCTGCAACTGTTAAACTCACCCATGATCATTAACCTTACCTTTAGGTGCCTTAGTTATTGGTGTGCAGTAATTTTGTGAAATTTGGAGAAGCAACTCCACAGCAGGAATTTCTACTCTTGAAATCAAACTTATTCCAAACTTTCAGTAGCACATCCCTGGTTTAGTTATTCATTTAGGTGTAAATGTAAATCTCAGTTTTGTAGAAACACTTCTTAAGGGTTTTTTTTTTTTTCTTAATGTTATAAAGAGTTTGGTTAACAGTATTTAAAATGAAGGAATAGAGGATTTAAGGTGTATTGACAAGCTTTTTAGAAAAACCTTTTTTTTTTTTTCCCTGAAAATATTCAACTGTACTTTCTACTTGGTCTTTTAGTGTTATTATCATTTTGGTTTTTGACCTGGTATAAGAATAGCTTGTGAAATGATCAGTTCCTCTAACGTCTCTCTGAAAAGTTCTCTCTAATAAACTTGCCTTGGACCAATCTGGGTTTGTTATCTTAAAATTATAGTATGTTCAACCACTGAAGGCATGTCTGGTATTTAGTAAAAGCATGTTTAGAAAGAATTACTATAAAATCAAAGTAAATAAGGGAGAAGTTTGCTTTGTGTCCAAGGTTGTCTCTTCAGGTCTTTATTAGAAGAAGGTAACGTGTACAAGAGTGTTATTTTACTCTCATTTCCTTCCCCGTTGATAATGTACTAAAAGAAAGGCCAGTGGGTACAGTTCATAGTTTATGAAATATTTTACGTGACATTTTATTTTCTAGCTAAGTTTTGATTGTTTAATCAAATCTATGTGGAAAAGGTTCATTTTGCTGTTTGAATAAGTACATCTCTTAACAGTAAATTAAAATTAAAATTCGGTGAAGCAGGTATGGACCACTTTTCCTTACCTCCATCGAGCTTGTCACATGGGGTTTATCCTAGCAAATGACCCAGATACAAGCACTGAACGGACATGTGCAAATGCCGTAGGGGAAATTGCTTGCCAGCCATCTGTCTCTTAGTTTTTCTCATTTATAAATACACTGTATTTGGGAGAGGGGCTGCATTTATTGCACATTATTAGTTTACATCATCTCATCATCTGCACTTAGTTTTTCAGAGCTAACGTGTCCCTACAGTAACACTGAATTCCCTGCTGCTATAATTCTGAAATAGCTACAACCTTTTGGATTCCATGTTAACGGCTCTTAACATGAGTTAAGAGCCGTTTGTCTTCCTGATCTCTTTGTTGCTGTTCAGTGCGCTAAAAGCACTTGTTTAAAATGCCCTTGATGGTGCAGCTGTTTATCATAGGCGAAGGGTATGTTTCCTCTAAAACAGGCACCTTCATAATATTAGGAAAGGACAAAGTTTACCCTTAAGGCACTCCAATAAATCTGTGGCTGACAAACCTACTTTCTTATAACTTCATTATTCTCACCCAACATGCTTTCAACACAGTAACATTCATCTCTTAAATTTTTTGGTCCTCTCTCAGAAGCTAAGTCTTACATGAGCTTTGGGTCCTTCCTTTAACGGCTTCACAAAAGTGACAAGTGTGGCAGCCTTGATGGAAAGGACAAGTGGGTTGCTGAATGTAACAACCTTCCCTCTATGAATAGCTGTCCTCATTAAGAGCCTAGCTGAAAAAAGTGGAGAGGCCTATCACCAGGAACTACCTCCTGTTTTTCATGGGATGAAAAAGGCATAATACTTTGAATCATTACAGGTGTAATTATGCACAATGCTAGATGATTTCTTTGAAGATTTGATTTGTATGTGTTTTTGAGGAATAAAGGACTACATTCATTAATTCACTAATTATGAACACCACTAGACATGGGCTTCCCTTATATACGGTGCCTAATACAAACAGCAGCTCTTCCCCGTTGTCAGTAAGCGTCCCTGTCCGTCCTTTCCTACCTGTACTTTACCAGGTACTATATAGTGTTTGAATCTGGGAATCTGATGATAGACATAAAAAAATGCTGATAGCTTGTCCTTTAGCAGAATTTCACTTGCATTGACTCATGTTTGTTTTGATTGATACTCATATTTTTAAACTTTTATTGGGATTCTGTTGGCTTCTTTCCCAGAGCATCTCTGCTGAGGATCCATGGTTGGTGGTTTGAATTGGACTTTTTCTTGATCTGGTGCTCATTGGTACTTCATTCATATCTGTGGAAGCTTTAGAATACCTTTCCCAAATGGCTCCTTCCTAATTGTTCAGGTCAGTTGTTTTCCTTGGAGGTCTGCAGGGGCTGAACCCTTTGAGTTAACTAGATTTGCCTTGACTGGTCATAGGGATTGAAGACTTTTGCCTCAGAGATTATTTTGGTTGTATTTTCTAGGCAGTTAATTCCAACAAGATGCAGCACTATCAAATTTCTATTGATCCCTTTTCCTCCACTCTGACAGTTTAGTTTTTCAGTTACATTTGTCAGTTTCTCTGGTACTCAAGGTTTCTTAGAATAAAAGTTATAGATGTTCGTTTCAGTCTTTTAGAAACTTTTGGGAATTACAATTTTGGGTTCAACCGTGAGCTTTTTTCTTTACAGGTAAGTAGGAAAGAATTGAGTAAGCCTATCTATTCAGGAGAAATTTGAAGAAGGCGGGAACACTGAAATGATTTGCTTTCAAGATTCTACATTAAAAGTTTCTGTTGTGTTTTGAAAGTAATTTATTTTATTTAAGGGCACTTCATAAGATACAGTTAATTTGAGTAACTAGAAATGATTGTTTTAAAGATGAGATGGAGAGAGATTTTGACTTGCTGATGTCTAAAAAATTAATTTGGAAAAGAGATTAGAATTCAAAACCCTAACTCCACCTTTAGATTCCATTTTATCATGGAAATAAGTGAAATTATATGTACATTTACTTATTCCAAGACTATAAACATGCCGCGTTGCTTGAGGGCAGTGCTACTGTATCTGTTTTAAAAGTACCTTAGTACATGGCAGAGGAGATGCTGTTTGCTTGTGATAAACTGGTGTAAGCTTTCGTTTCTTGATTTCTTTGCGGCGGCATTTTGTGATATCAGGGTGAGGCAGGGTCTGAAGCGTGGCACAGCATATAGTTATTGTCAAGGAGACTGACTAAATTACATGATTTCTCAAGTGAAACACACATCAGTGCCCTTGGAATAGCAGCTATGTGGTAGGTACTGTGTCCAAATAAAATGTGTCTTTCCCTTTGTCTTTGATGACTACTCTTTATTTCTGTGGAATTTATTATAATAAATGTGTGATTATTCCTCAGGAGCATCAAGTTAAAAAAAAAAAGTACGAGTTCACTATAGTCTTACGATTATGGTTTAACTAGGAAACAGTTGTATATTGTCATTACAGAGCCGTTTGGGAAAAGGGGGGGTAAGGCTGGCAGCGGTGTTGTTCCCCTGGGGACCATTCTCATTGTTTTATAAACTATCTTTTGTGTGTCTCTGCCCTCCTAGCTTCAGGTTTTTAAAGGTATTATAAATACTGAGACTGCTGCTTTGGGTTGTAAAAGATGTCTTAAGGTAGAATACTTGGGTCCGAATAGTTTGTCAGGTGTACTTTCAGAATAGGATGTTTCTCTCCTCCTCCAAATGATTAACTACAGGACTGCTCTGCCAAAGAAACTGAAAAGAGCTCATTTTGACAAAGCAAGCTTCTAATGGCAAATTTTCCAACTACAAGTTTGTGGAAGAAAAGTTCTCCGATGATGAAGAAGTTTAATCAGGCAAAAAGACAATTTTATTTGCAGAAATAGGCCCTTTAGTGGGAGACAATTACTTCTAACTGATGTGAAAAACTAGTATACCTGAAAGCATTTGGTAAACCTTATTTAAAATAGGAAGGATTTTCTCGTTATTCTATTGAAAGAAAAAAACAACGGAGCTGAGTTTATGTTAAAGAAATAAGGTTTTACAATTTAACCCACTCTTATAGGGATATATAGTGACTTAACCAAAGAAAATGAATTTGAGATTTGAACAAAAATCTATTATAAAGACACCAGAGTCCAGCCTGAAATTACCAACTATAGTTTGCCACAGATATCTAGTCTTCTATTTAAAATATCCTATTTAAGTGATCTCTTTTGGTTTCCTCCACCTCTATATTTTTAAGAGTCTTTGTATTGTTTCTTTTAGAAACAGTGGTGTTTTTGGCTTTCGTTCCATGTTGAACAGAAAATAAAATTTCACTGTTTTAAAACCTCTTGTATGTCATTAACATAAAGTAAACCATTTCTGTGAGAGAGTATTTAGTAGCTACTTTTAAATTCAGGCCTGATATGATACTGAGGATGCCGGTGGTAGGCCAGGGGGCTTTAGACCTGGTCCTCTCTCATAACCCCGCACCTCCACACCCTACCTTCGTCCTTTGATATGGATGATTACCTTTTAGAAAATCTTTTAAAATGCAGTTCAAATTCTCAGTTTCTTTGAACCAGATGGATATTTTGGTACCTCTCCTAAAAGGACATTTTTGAGCTGGGCCTCTTGTTGGATCTCTTTCCATCTATGTATATGTATATATATTTCTAGACCAGCACTTCCCAAACTTCAATCTACCTGCACATCACCCGGGCTTGTTAAAATGCAGATTCTGCCTGGAGTGGGTCTAAGAGTCTGCATTTCTGTCATTCCCAGGTGTGATAGATGCGGCTGGTTCATGCAACGTACACATCAGTTCAGTGTGTTTTACAGATATTCGGAAAAGACTGCCTAAATTCCTGTATTAAAAAAGATTTAGGATAATCTTTTATATCTCAAAAACGTATGAGTTTAGCCATTTTATGTAATCTCTCTGTTTTGTTTTATATTTGTTCAATCATACATCTTTAAATTGATCTTAAGAGTTTAAGATATTGTGTACATTTTGAAAAGGTAGAGAGCCTGCTAAAATCTAGGAGATGCTCTCTATTGAAATATCTGTCACCAACTTGTATTACAATATCATCTTCTTTGTAGTTACTATGGAGACAGATGTTGGATTCTGAGTTTTACAAATAAACTGATAGGCGGTTGCCTTAGGCTTATGACTTGAATAGATGCTGATGCCTAAACTGAGTCTATAGTCAGTGCCTTGATGAGTTTGTACTTTTGTTGAACAATCCCTTGTAAGGAAACTTGGCTTACACTGAAGGAAGATTATAGACGTCAGGCAGGTGGCAAAATATAGGCATTAGGCAGCTGAGAGTAGGAAAGATAAAGATTTATTAATGACATTCAGGCACTGGGCGATGCTACTGGGTAAAGGTATGTCAACATAGTATTAGAAATGCTTGGGCCCTTTGACTTTTTTAACCTGGTACACTATACCTCAGCCTTTGGGCACTTTGGTGGATTTCTGAATAGGTGAATACCACACATATGTGAAGTTTTACATTCCTACTTAGTAGAAATTTTTTTAAAGAACTTATTTTAAAATAAGTTATAATTATTTCTTTCTTTTTAAAACACTGTACTCTGTACTACAGGCAGTATTGTGAAAGAACACTGGGCTAAGATAAAAGAGGAGTCTTGGAAATAACACTTTATTAACTAGTACTTGAGCTACTAAGCCTCTAAAACTTGGTCTTGTAATTGGTCAGGAAGTGCAAATGATGATAACAACTGCCAACCACAGAGTGAGGACCAAATGGAATAGTCTGGTGAATGCTTTCTGTGTGTTTAAAAAGCCGCATGATGTTACAATCAGATGTAGATGGTGTTGGACCAGAGGATGAATGACTCAGTTATCCCCATACATTAGCATCTCACTGTCTTCTCCCCTGAGAACAGGACTGTGTTCTACTCCATGTCCTGGCTCACTTTTTCGCTCGGAGTCAGTGGTTGAGCTCCTTTTGTCTCAGCTTCTGTTGCCTCTGCCCCATCTCCGCTTCTCATCTCTGTCCACCCTTTTGGTCAGCTGTCCCTGGTCTCACCGTAGAAGCAGGTTTTGCTCTCCTGTATTTCTTTTCTGCTGCTTTCCCTTTGTTTCTGGTCTCTGTGCTTATTTTGAATAGATATTCTGGCCAATCTGAGCACTTCTTTCCTTCTGTAGGGTAAAAGGACCAATTGCAGTGCCTCGGGTGTGAATAATCTTTGGTACTCTGGTTCTGCTTGGCAGGGTATATTGTTACTGGGTACTCGTGATCTCTGTCTTCAATGAAACCCCTTTTCTTTTGGGAGTATGTTCAGATTTAGAGCAGTTCTGGCAGTCCAGTGATTAGGAAAGATAGACGTCAGATAAGCTGAAGTTTTCTTGCATTGAAGTGTTTGTGTTAATCAGTGGTGTACTGAAAATCAGTAGCAAGTGTGCTTAGCACATGTACTAGATGGTGACATCTAATATCTAAACCTGGTGATACATTTTTGTAACTAATTAGAAAATGTATTTTTTCTTTTAATCCTTTCCAAGCAACAAGGTGGCAAAAAGTAAAAAGACCACAAGAGTTTTGGAACCAGATAAATTAGGGATCTAATCCCAGAACTGTTACTTGCTAATTGTGTAATTTTGATTGTGTTACTAAAACTCTTCTAGCCTCTGTTCCTGTTCTATAGAATGAGGATAGTAATACCTAGAGTTCTTGGGAGAATTTAATAAGTTTTATAAAATGCCTGGTACGGTGGTGTCTGGGATACTTATTAAGTATTTCTCTTGATCAAGAAATTATTCATTAACTTTATAGCTGATATTTTAAAATCATTATATAATAACATCTAAAAATATTGTAGAGCACTTAGGGAATTTTCTTTAAAGCCAATATTCAAAATTTAAACTTATTTCCAATAATATTTAACTTGGTATTGCAGATAGATTTAGTGTCACTGAAAAGTTCGGTGAAGTATTTTAAATAATTACTAATTTAAAATTTTAATTTTCATCTTGGGTTATAGGTTTGAAGAAATGATGTTGAAATTTAACCATTATATATACACATATGCATGCATACACACACACAAATTTTGCCAATAAAATGTTTGTGGTATATACTTGATTAACTGTATAACTGAATCACTTTGCTGTATACCTGAAACTAGCACAACATTGTAAGTCAACTACACTCCAATAAAATTAAAACATAAAAAAATTAATTGAACAACCAATTTAAAAAAAAGTACATGCGAAAACCAGAACTCAGATATCTCCCATCTTCTTCACTTCAAGTGACTTTCTTCTTTAGATTAGATAATACTTACTGTGTGTAGGAGCGTAGGCAAAATTATGATTTCTTAGTATCTTATAAGAATTGTTTCACTCTCTGATATGTAGCTTAGATTTTTAAGGAAAATCATTGTTTAAGGACATATCTTAATATTGTTATTCCTTATTAATATTAATAAGAAAAATCTTAATGAAAATATGGAGTTGTTTTCAGTTATGTTGCAAAAGATAATGTTGAATAGAGAGTTAGCCCAAATCCCAGGAATACTTTTTATATATCTTTTGTTTTACAGTGAGTAAATTGGATAGAAAAGCTCTGTTCTTTGAAGCCTTTTCTGGGAAGCTTTTTACTCTCTAACTTGCTCTCTTACCAGGACCTACAACTCACATTAGTTTATTTACAGGTAGTTCTGCATTTAAGAATATTGATCTCTTTCTTGATTAAAACAGATCTTTTACATGTTTACTTACCATTTGACACTAACATTTCTGGCTTTCTCCCCCACTCCCCCCTCCCAAAAAAAAAAAAAAAAAAAAAATACTTTCCCCCTCAAAGTCCAAGTAAGCTTAGCATGTTGAAGGTTTACTGTATTGATAACACGGTTTCCTCTTTAAAGTCAGAGTGAGGCTCTAGTGATCCTCCAGGGTCCTTCCAGCTTAAAGCAGGTCACAGTTATAGGGTTTAGGGTTTGGGCTCATTCGCCTATGAAATATATATGAAATTGGCCATTTGGAGGCAATGGATAATGTTTTCAGTAAGTAGGGATCTGATGTTTTACAGTGAAAATGAAAATGAGGCATTAATACAACAAACCATATCGACCAAACGTGTTTTTACCTCAGCCGTGGTCATCATTTTCTTCCTCACGTGTTACCTTCTTATTGGTTGGAATCTTTGTTACTCTGTTCCTATTGATAACTAAATTGTAACAGCAAGTGGCAAGCTCCTGAAAAGGAGAGCACTTTTGGTTCTTGTTGGATAGCAGCCTAGTTTTCTCTAGTGCACATCTGTTCCTTGAACATTTTTAGAATGTTCAGGTGAAAATTCACCCAGTGTTTTAGTAAACCAGATTCTGTTACTGATGGGTTAAAAAAAAAATCCGTCATACTGTTTTAATTTATTAAAGGGAAACGGCAAATGGTTTCTGTACTATGGCTCTCAACTCTCTGGGATTAATTTAAATGAGTACAAGAAACAATAATTCAGGACCTTATTAAACATGCCTCAGCAGTTGATTTTTAAGACTAAAGAAAAGACCAACAGCTGAATTTCTCCAGGGTGAGGAGTTGGATGGAAAGGAGGGGTTATCTACTATGAAGGAGAAGGTTAAGTTTGGCATCCCTATAAATGAACTTTGGTGAAACTGAGAGGAGTTGACTTGAAGAGTATTTTGCCCCTTTCTTGTTTATGATACAGTGCTTTCCTTTTATGGTATAGAGGAGGGATCATTATAGAGAAATTGGGATGACCTTTCTTCGTGTGGGGAGAACAGAGGCACTGCAGTGGAAGATGGGTCATTTTGATTGGTACCTCTGTGGATTGGAACCAGAGCAGCGACTGATTGACAGCTTCTTGAGGTTAAATCAAGACAGTTTGTTAGAATGGAAATCCTCTGAATTCAGCTGTATTTGTGGAAAGTAGGTCTTTGGTGTTTCAGAAAATTCTGTGGTAGATTTTGATTACATGCTGAATTTGGGGTGTGTGCTATAAAATAGCAGTTAGTTTGTACTTTTTTTAAAAGGCAGTTATCATAATAAATACCCAGATGTTCATCTTTGTGTACTTAGAATTTGCATTCTGAGAATTTATGATTTTGGGGAGAGGGTTGGGTTTATTTTTCAAACTAAAGCCTGAGAGAATTAGCAAATTTAATGTTAAATTGGACACTTTATTCGTATATGTAAACCTTGTAGATTTAAGGTAGACCATATATGCTATTTTAAAGTTAATATTGTTTTCAATACTAAGAATAATCTTGAGTTTAGATTTTCACTTTGATTTCTTTTTATGTCATCATTATTTATGAAAACTGGTTGAAAATGAAGATCAAAGATTTCCTGTAAAACCTAAGATGTGACAAGAACGTTATTTACTTTAAAGTTTTCTCTAAACCGGAATAAAAACTTAAACACAAACCAGAACTGAGCCAGAATGTTTTTTCTTGGAACATCACTGGGAATCTCTGTAAAAATAGAGTAAATGCTTTGCATGCAGCTTACCTACTGCATTTGAAGAAAATCTCTTGTGTATGTCTTCAGGCTATTTGTGTGTTCAGAAAGAGTTTACCAGAATCAACTGAAATTGGTAGAAAGTGGCCAAAGTAACACTGTAGCTATAACTTTATTGAAAACCAGAATGGTATTCTCTGTCATAATCTTGAGTAAATGGAAGCTAATGAGTGATTTCTTTTGTGAAATATTATCAGTTTTCCTCCACTTAAAGGAGATTAATTTTATTTTAAGGATTTCTTTTCCCAAGAAAAATCATATCAGTTCCTGCTAACTTCTGTCAGCATTGATTTTAGAAAAAAGGAGATGAATAGAAATTAAGAAAGCAGCAAAACTGGTAAAGAGATAATTTCCTTATACACATACCAACCAAAAGATTTAAGGATACTTAGTAATAACATTGTAAATTGTTTTGTGTATTCTGGTCACTTACCTCAGAGACCAGAAACAGCTGTTGTTACTAGACGTGATGGAGAGAAAGAAAAAGTAAGGGTATGTTTACCATTTAAGTAACCTGATTTCTGCAAATTACAGTATAAAAATATGATAATTCTATTCAAAGTTTGGGAGGAAGATTTGTTGTGGTTTATTTTAAATTCAGGAAATCCACTCAAATAGACATTCGCCTTTGATTTAAAAGTGTTAAGTCATTCTTATCTAGAAGTGTGTTATCTCCCAAGAAAGCATCAGTGTGGGATGCTTTCAGCTCCTGCCATTCCTGTGTTCCTTTAGCAAGCATTTGTAAATGCTTAGCTGTGTCAGGAACCATGTTTAATATGGGGGGCACTGACCCTGAAGAAGATGTAGTCCATAATTTCAAGGATCTTAGAGTCTGGTGGGGAGACCAAGGAAACAGACAGTTTCCCTAACAGGGAGACATGCTTATGATTGTGAGTACGTAAGAGGGGCACTTGACCCAGACTGGGAGGGAGGATGAGGGAGGTACTTGTGAGAACTGATTCCTGAAGAACAAATAAGAAATAGCTTATAAAATGAGGGAGAGGGAGGATTATTTGGGGGAAAAAATGTGCAGAAAGAGAAAGGCATGGTGTCCAAAGAGCAGGGCCTAAAGCTAGAGTAGAGGGAAAAGAGATGAATTGGCAAGGTAGGCGGGAGCCAGATCGCTGGGGGTCTCGTGTTCCCTGATGAAATTTGGAGAACTGTCTGAAGAAGGGTGAAATCCAAAGCAGAGAGACCAGAAAGGGGTCCATTATAGGATTGTATTGGAGGATTTGTATTCCTGTTCGTGATGAGGGCTAAAATAAGGTAGAAACAGAGGTGAAAAAAATTGGGGTGAAATAGAAAGGAAAAGGTGAAGAAAAGTTGATGTCACTTGGTGACAAGCTGAATGTGGAGGGTTGTAGGAGAGGGACTTTTCTCAGGTTTCTGTCTGGAGCAAGTGGGTGAAAAAGGAAGCAGACATGTAGATCAGTTTGGGGTGAAAGATGGTGGAGGGATGTGCTTATTTTCCTCAGTGAGTAAGAAGAAGCAGTGAGATGTCACAGCATGGAGATGCCGTGGGTGCTTTGGAGTTTGGCATGCCTGTACTGCTGCTTTGAATTGCTGCTAAAACATTGTCATCCGCCCTTTACTTTTGCTAGCATGTTTTATTTTGATAATAAGGTTTCAAGTGCCCAAAGCCCAGTTCAGAAAAGGTAGAACCTCTTGCTTGTCTGAACCTAAGAGCCCTGAGGAGGCCTGAAGACTTCATTTCTTTCTCCATCTCTTGGTCTGGCCATCTTGGTGGGCATTGTGGCCAGTGGCAACCTAAGATCTCTTCCCTAGCTCTCCCAGAATGCTCCAGAGGGGATCTTAGTTATCCTGACTTAGGTTACAAGCTCGTCCATGAAACGTACCTCTGGTCTGGCATTCGGAGTGAAGAGGAAGCAGGTTTGCCTAGCCCATGCCGTATGCAGTATAGGAAAGAGGGCGTTGATTAGAAGGAAGGAAAAGGGATTCTGCGAAGAGGGGGAGACCACAGATGTCCATGGAAACCATGATGTCCACTTCCGGTCTGTTCATACCCTTAACCATTTGCGTGCCAACTCGATCATAAATGCAATCTCAGAAGTCATGTGGCCTTACTTAGTTATGAGGTGGTCACACATATGAGGTAGAACGTTGATTCATACGTGTGTGTGTGTGTGTGTGTCTGTGTGTGTGTGTGTCTGTGTGTGTGTGTGTCTGTGTATTCTGGACTATCATCTAAATTGGGAGTAGGCACTACAGCCTGTGGGCCAGTGTCCCCTGTAGCCTGTTTTTTGAACAGCCACACCCATTTGTGGACTTGTCTCTGACTGCTTTCTCTCTACACTGGCAGAGTCGAGTAGTTCCAACAGGGACCTTGGGGCTCGCAAAGCCTGAAATATTTACTGTCTGGCCCTTAACCAAAAAGTTTGCCACCTCTGATCTAAATGGAAACACATACCTTTAAAACTCTTCCAGCAATGATCTTACTGGTCCCTGAGAGCAGGGGACGATCTTACTGGTCCCTGGGCCCTCTCAGGGGTTCCGTGACATTTGATGGGAAACACAGGTCTAAGATACACTTGTTAGGAGTTAAAACTCAAGGTCAGTCTTACAGATGTAAAATGTTACTGACTTCCCTTTCTCTTGGATGACACTATAGTGAGTCCTCACCGGTGATTTTTGATAGAACTTGGCAAACTGCGGCCTGTTTGTCTAGGATAGCAGTTAAGTGACTAGATGGCATGGATGCCACATGTCTGCAGTCGTTTGTGGGTTTTGTCCTAACTCGTCCCTGGATCCTGAGTGAGTTCGTGAGCAGTGGGTTTGCAGGCAACAATATGTCTTTGTGAGCTGGTGCCCCAGCCCCTGTGCAGCCTGGCAGTCCCATTGGGCCTCAAGGAAGCGCCCACTGCTTTCATCTCAGAGCGGCCGCCTAGGGAACGCTGCCGGAGCTGTTTGTGAACCTGGCTCCCCTGCCTCTGGAGCCGCAAGCCTGCCGTTTCCCGGCAGTTGTTGCCCAGCTGTCTGCTGCTTTGTTACATTGTTTCAGGCTTTGCTTCAACCTGCTCTCCAAGTGTTTTGCTTGACCTCCCCCCCGGGTCGGGTCTGGGCCTGGCTTTAGCTCAGCCCTAAGCAGCTGTTTGGTATTCTTCTGGTATCTAGTTCTCATGGGGTCGGCCCACTGGTACTGATTTTCTGTGATTGAGGTTTTGGCACCTACGAAGTGTCTGCGTCACTGCTTGGTTGTTGACAGCCTCGTCTTGATGCTTTTTCATTCTCTGGGCTCCCCAAGGGCACCCTTGATAAACTGTGTTCAGTAATGTGCTGGCTTTTTTCTTATTGGCAAGGAAAAAGGCCGTATGTTTCTGCTTTGAACTGGATTGCCATCTTACACGTTCTTTTAGAGTCTCCACTTGTCAAATGGTTGCGGTTTGGACGTGGTTGTCCTCAGGTAGAAAGATCGGTGTCAGGACCAGGGTTGCCTACTGCAGGATTACATCTGATTCTTGAACTTTTCAGGAGTCTTGTTAACTTGTGAGGCTAGAAGTGTAAGATTTAGAAAGCAGTCATACCTGGCTTTTCAAAATTTGTATCTCGAAGGTTGGTTTGCAAATTTAAAATAATAGATAGATTAATCCTTACTGAGTGGAAAATGCTGCCTTTGGTATTATTTTCAATAGTTAATTTGAAGAATAACTAATTATGTTTGCATGTGAAATGAACTTGGGAGGCCTGATAAGTAAGTAGAATACATTTTAGCCAGTAGCCACCTGTTCTGCTTAAAAACACCACCAAATAACCTGTTCATTTGATTTTCAATAAGGACCTCTTAAAAATTCTTAATTCCTAAGCCAGGTAGTAAACAGTTTCTGTGAAAGCAGACGTCTAGGTAGAATGGTTTTGACCTGGAGCTAGTGAAATCAATTAAAAAACATTAAGCTAGAAGGGACACATTAAATCAACCATATATTGTAATACTTGTTTAAAGGGTATCACAATATTCTGAGTTTGGGGAAAGTTCAATCCTAATGTTAAATTTTATGAGTAGCTATGTAATATATATGCATCTATACGCAATTCTCTACTTGCCATAAGCCAAAGAAGAAACAATCAATTTACAAATAGCACAGAGGCAGTAAATTTGTTGGCAGCAGTTCTAGGCCTGTTGTAATTCTGTAGTTTTTTTCAACATGCAAGTGGTGAATTGATGTTGCTCTGAGCCAAATATATGGTGATATGTGAACGTGTCCGAGCACTTACATTATGTAAGGCTTGGAGGTATTTAGATATCAGTGAAATACTTTATGGGAGTAATAGGAAAATGTGTACTGTTGAAATCATATCCATAAAATCAGTGTTTATATTGAAGTTACCCTCCCAACTCACATTTCAGATTTAAGGGTTTGGCTCGGTGCTGTGTGATCAATTGAGACACAGTTCCCAGCTGGCAGGGGTTCATGTCTGAATCTAGACATCTTATTGGCTCTGCTCTAATCACATTGATCATTTTGAGCTACATCAAGGAGAATGAGGCTTCCAACATGGGTACCCTGTTTTCTTCCACAAAGTTCAAAGTACATTACAGTCTCCCTCTTAGTTGTTCCTCTTTTGATCCGGCTGTCGTAGCTTGGGTTCTTTCTTCTTTTGCTTGGATCCTTGCTTTTGCCAGCATGCTTCTTTCTTTTCTAGGCAGCCCAGTATTTCCATCTCAAGTCATTTCCAGCTCGCCTATTGTGTACTTAACTCAAGATCTGAATGAATCATGATCATTATGAACATAATACCTGAATAATGCATTAAAAAGAGAAATATTTAGAAGTCTATTTAATTCTCCAGGGGAGTAAGAAATTGAGAAAATGGGCTAAGTATTTCTGTTAATAAAGGGAAGAAAAATCAAGTATGATGGCTCATTGACTAGTGGGAGTCCTTGAGTTTATTCCTCAATTTTTTACTCTCTGGCAGTGTTACAGGGGGCAAGTCAGTGACTTGTCTGAACCTGGGCTTGCTCATTTATGGAGAGGACAGTAATTCCTGATCTCATAGGGTTGTCATGAGCATGAAATCCAGTTCAGCTTCATACACTTTGATTTTCTGTCTAATCCGTCAGGTGCTCTGTTAGTGGAATGGCATGCAAATGGCGAAGCGTATGGATTCATGGAGGAAATGTCAGGTTTTTAGAACGATGGAAACTTCAAAACTGTTACTGCGGAGTTTTGCATGTGTCTTCAGCATGGATAATGGTAGATGAAAAACGTCAAGCTGCCCAGGTTGTTGATCAGGAGGGAGTAGGCAGGAGGAAGTAGTGTGACTTAACGTGGGGTTCAAAGATGGACTTATAGTAGTCTGAAGATGGAAACTAGGGTGAGGGCCATGGTGCTCTAGCTGTTAGCTTCAGATCTTCTGGGGCCATGAGTTCTTTTGAGAAGAAAGTAGGCTCTGATTTTGAGGGTTACGTGGAGAGTGGCATCATACTGGCAGTAAAGTTATAGAGAATGGTAAAGCTATGTGGGATATAAATAGTATTTTGAAAAACTCCATAAAGATATTTAGGCATGAAGTAGATTATTATATCTTTTATTTTTTTAAATTTTAAAAAATTTTTGGCTGTGTTGGGTTTTCGTTGCTGCGCATGGGCTTTCTCTAGTTGCGGTGGGTGGGGGCTACTCTTCCTTGTGGTGTGCAGTCTTCTCACTGCAGTGGCTTCTCGTGTTGTGGAGCATGGGCTCTACGTGCGTGGGCTTCAGTAGTTGTGGCAGGCAGGTTCAGTAGTTGTGGCTCACAGGCTGTAGAGGGCAGGCTCAGTAGTTGTGGCACATGGGCTTAATTGCTCCATGGCACGTGGGATCTTCATGGACCAGGATTGAACCCATGTCCCCTGCATTGGCAGGTGGATTCTTAAATGCTGCAGCACCAGGGAAGTCCCTATTATATCTTCTTAAAAATTAAATTATGTGCAAAATATCATAGTAAGTTCTTTACATATTTCATTGCAGTTCATCCTCTCAATCCAATAAGGCAGTTATTATAAACATGGAAACAGGCTCTGTGAGGTTAAGTAATTTGCCTGAGGTCACTGGCCATTAAATGATGAGTGAGATTTGAAACCACACATGTCTGTCTCTGAAGCTCAGGCTCCTGACCCCCTCTATGAAAGCGTCGGAATACACGAGAGTTCGGGAGATCTGAAATTGAATCCTGTTTTTTCCCACTAACTGTGTGAGATTGCACAATTTACTCAAAGAAGTCTTTACTTTTTATTACCCCATCTTGTTATTGCAGGGTACACAGAGATGCATTTGAGTGAATTCTGCTTTCAAAGCAGCTTTTTTTTTGTGTGTCGTGGATCCCTTTGTCCATCTGTTGAAACCTATGGACTTCTTCCTAAAAAATTGTATTACTTGCATAAATTAAACATATAGAAGCCCCCAAATTGAAATATATTCATCAAAATACTAAAATAGCAAGTTATCGTATAGTGAAATATATCCTTCTTTATTAATCTATTTAATAACAAAACCAGGTGGTAGATCCATTAACTGCCGAAGTGGTGATGAGGGTAAATGATCTTTTGAGAAATTTGCAACAATTGTACTGTGATAGAAAAGCATCTGTGATTCCTACTGGTGATGAAATCACTGCCATGGTTAGTTGCCTTTATTCAGAATTAAAGGCATTGCTAAGTTTCTTTACGACTAGTGAAAGCTAAGATGTACTTTTTTTTCCATCCAAGTTCATGGACTCCTTAAATTCTCTTTGTGCATTCCAAGATGAGAACAGGATAAGAAGACACTTATTAAGGTCCTGTGAGGAAACATTGCAGAAAAGAAGGATCATCAGCAGTATTGAGAGCTCTAAGATTTCTTGGGCTTTCATCTCTCTAAACCTGGAAGAGTTTGGCTGGAGTCAGTAGCTTGAAGCCTGGGAAGGGACGTGGAAATTCACAACCAGAATCCACCATCAACTTCCATTAAAACCCCTAAGCTTGGATATGGGGAGGGGGAAGGGTGAGCTGTGTCAAAGCGAGAGAGAGGCATGGACATATATACACTACCAAACGTAAGGTAGATAGCTAGTGGGAAGCAGCCACAGAGCACAGGGATATCAGCTCAGTGCTTTGTGACCGCCTGGAGGGGTGGGATAGGGAGGGTGGGAGGGAGGGAGACGCAAGAGGGAAGAGATATGGGAACATATGTATATGTATAACTGATTCACTTTGTTATAAAGCAGAAACTGACACACCACTGTAAAGCAATTATACCCCAATAAAGATGTTAAAAAAAAAACAACCTAAACTTGTAGTTATCCAATACGGGATCATATAGGCTAACAAAATGTTGAGATTTTGTTTTGTCTTGGGTTTTGATCAATAATTACATAAACTCAGGGGTCTTAGCACTGAGTAGCTTATGTTTGTCAGAAAATCTGATTGTTAGCTTTGATTTTTGGTTAAAATTGAAAGCTGCATTGTGAAAAGACAAAGTTAGGTGTAGAAACTATTTGAAAGCCAGGCCTTGGATTGAGTGCAGGTGGATATACTTAAAGGGCCTGTGGAGAAAGTACTGGAAACTGCTGATTTGGATAACCTCTAATACCTCTTTTTAACTCTGATTCTTTCACCCAAATATCCTTGATATTTATGGCGTATTGAAATAAGTCTAGTTTTCCGTGGATTCTGATGAAAGACGTGAGAAAAATGAAAACAGATGGAGAACCTGAAAAGTAACTCTTGGTTGATTGACAGTTAATGTGGAGAATGCTTTAGAAAGGAAATGAAATGTTGTCTCCAGCAGATGGAAGTGTGTAAATTTTTCTTTCACTTTAGAGCTAGAATCACTGTGAGTGGTATTGTTTCAGAATCAGAAAAATAGAAAGAAAAATGGTATGGTTATCATCACAGGTAGGGGGAACAGAAAGGGTTCACATTGTTACTAAAGGCTCATGCCCAAAAGAAAAACCTCCCCTCAGAGATGTGGATCTTACCCCTTCTTCCTCTTTCTCCTCCAACATCCTTTGTCCTCAGGGAGCATGCATTACCTTTATCATCTTCCATTTTCCCTCCTCCCTTCCTGTCCTTTCATACCCTTTTTCTCTTTCCTCTCCCCATTTCCTCTCGCTGCTTCTCCCTTTCCCACACACCTTCCTCTCTCCTCCATACTTTCCCCACCCCTACCCTTCACCAAAGTCAAGTGATGCTGAACTTGGGCTCAAGAAGAGCCACTTCACTGAGTTGATGGCACTGTGAGAGCTTCTTTTTGAGTATTACCTCATTCAGCTCCGGACAGAGAAGGTATCTCCAAATCATGCTTGGTGATTCATGACCGGGCATCTGATTAACAAAGTGATACTTGAGCTGAGCTTTGGGAAAGGCACATGGCTGTCTCGGGGGTGCTGTGAACTGACTAGCTTGCCTGAAGCCCTAAGACTGTCTCACACATTGAGAAGACCGCAGGTTGTTCAGAACGACCAGTACCAAGGGCATATTTGGGAGACGGGCCAGGGATGGAAATACAGAAGTAGGTAGAAATCAGATTGTGATGGGCCCTAACGAGCTCAACTGAAAGCTGGGGGGGGCCCTTGAAGGAGAGAGAGATGATCAGACTTGCATATTAAGAGAGAATCCTCTGACAGAAGCAGGATGGATTGGAGGAAAACACCACCGAAGGTAGAGAGAACAGGTAGGAAGCTTTTGCACTAAATCAGGAAAAAAAAATTGAGAACTGTGACTAAAGCTCAGGGAATGAAATAAAGAGGCAAATTCAAGGGAGGGAAGAGGACTCTAGAACTTGCTGGCTGGATGTGAGAATGGGTAGGAAAGAATGAAAGAATTTGTGGAAGTTTCTGAAAACTGTCTGGATACTCAGAGTGTTCTCTGCATGAAGAGACTTAGGAGGAAAGCAGTTTTGAAGGGAGAGTTCATTTTTGGACATGTTGAATTTGAGGCTCTGCTGACATAGAATCTGTAGTAGACGCAAACCATAGTAGGGTATTAACTACTTTAAGTTAGCGTATTGTGCCTTTGACATGAGCCAGCCAGGGTTCTAAGCACTTTACGTGGATTATCTCATTTATTCCTTATAATAGCTCTGTGAGATACAGGTAAGATCATTGTGAGGAAAATGAGGCCTAGCAATGTTAAGTGATTTTACGTATTTAGAAAGTGATAGAATATTGTGTGATTCCATTCATGTGAAATGCCCAGAAAAGGCAAATGTCTATAGAAAAGAGAAAGTAGATTAGTGGCTTCTTGGGAGTGGGAATGGGATTAATGCAAATAAACATCAGGGATCTTAAGAAGATTGTGAAAATATTCTCAAACTGATTGATCGTGATGGCTGCCCCACTCAGTAAGTTTACTAAAAATCATTGAATTGTACCCTTGAAATAGGTGAATTTTATGATATAAAGTAAAACTCAATAAAGCTGTAAAAGAAAGTGCTTGGAGTTGGGATCATTATAAATATTTTATTTTAGCTGTTGTTTTCACTGGACTGTAAGAGAAAAGCGCTCTTAGAGGTATAAGGCATGTCAGAGTGCTTCAGAAACGGCGCCCTGAAAATTGTGCCTGGACTTTAAAAAAAAAAAAAAGATGTTTTTGTCTTTTTTTTTTTAATGCCAGTCTTTCAGCTGTTTGCTTGTTTAGGATCTGTGAAGCATTTTCCTGTTGCCTCTTGTGACTTGCTGTTTCTGGTCTCCTTTGGGGTAATGTGCAAGATGGCTTAGCTGGCTTCTGCCTCCCCCAGATTCGCCTGTACTTGCTCCCTTCCTTCTATATTCAAGATCTGTGTTAGGTACTAGGAATTAAAAAAAGAAAGAAAAAGAAGATAATTAAAATATTCTCATAACTGGCATTCTAAAATTAAATAATAAAAATGACTCCGTGGGACTCTGAGTCTTCCCTTAGAGAAACCAGGAAAGATCTCTACAGGATTGCTCCTGTTTATTGGTCTTGGTTTGTTTCTTGTCTCATGGGACTTGAACATAAGTAGGACACAACCTTGTTTAGAAAGTTCACATTCTGTTACCATCAATGCAAAGGGTGCCTCGTGACTCTATTAGTGAAGATACCTCTAAAGGATAATGACAACAAAAGCAATTACTTCCTCCTCTCCCCCTTGCCACTCCCTCCCATATCCGATCACATTATTATCATTTAGTTTTATTTTTGTCATGATGAAAATTAAATTATCCAATATTATGTAAAATTGAATAGAAGAGGGATACTAGGTGTTTTGGTTCTTTTGCTTTATTTCTTTTGGAAAACTCGGTGTGTAAATCATTTTTCTTTTTGTTGTTGTTGGTCAAATGAATCCAGTTCTGAATGCAATAGACTTTTCTGGTAAATCTTTGGCAAATCTGGTACATCTTTGGGCAAAATGTCAACTTTTCGTTATATTTTATTACACAGAATGTAAGTATTGTGTTCTAAGGAACAAGCTTTTACTTCTAATCATCTATTCTTATTTGCGCCATCAGAGAATGGCACAAATTGCTGGTGGTAGAATTAAAAATGATAATGGTGCTATTATCAGAATTAGTGGACGCTTGTCAAGTTTTAATGGTGCATTCATATTTGGATGCTTTGGAATATTTGGTAAATTGTTTCTGCGAGTGCCAGTTACCTGTGGGGACAGACATATGTCAGGTGCCTGGGTTTATCATTGAATCAAGTAGAGTGGTCTTTAAGGCTGTGCACCACAGTACCCTGTGTTGCATCATTCATTACGTAGAAAATGAGGAGGTTTATACGTAGGACCGAGACTTAGTTATTGAAATGCCCATGAGCCTTTTCTGCTTCTCATACAAGCATTGTTCTTTACACAATCTGTTGAGAAATTAACATATTCGTATTTAAAGCATCACAGATGTAAGGGTGGAAGATGAGAGGGTGATTTAGAATGCTGGGGTGTTTGTATCCATGAGGAATTTATCACCCCTACCCTGGTATGCCTGGAAGTTGAGGACCTTAAAGCAATTCAGTGATAAAATTCTTCACCACCTTGTGAACCTGCTCCCAAAGCAAATTTATTATCTGCTGATTTTACTCCTAAGAGTAATAGGTGAAGGGTAATTTTATATTATGTACTTTAAGAGACTTATCTTAGGCACCTAAATTGAGCAAATAAAAATCTGCTCTTTAAAAAATTAGAAACAATTGGAAAATCCAAAGCAGGAGATGAACAACACAAAACACTTTGAAATCTTCAAGGGACCTCTTTTAATTATCCAGAGGGCATTCATTCAGTAAATTGTTTAGCACTGACAATATATCAGGCATTTTGTACATTTCTGAAGTTGTAAATTGGCAGCCTAGTTTTTTGGTTATTCTGAATTGTGTTACAAAAAAATAAAAAGCAAAGGAAAACGGAACAAAACAAAAAAACAGTAGGTAGCCAACATCTAAGAATTAGGACACTTTACTCCCCGGTTCATATTTACACCTTTCTTAATTTAAAAAAAAAAATTAAAAAGAATTTGACAACTGCGGGCTCATATTCCTGCATGGAACCAATTATCAGGAGCAAAAGAGTGGCTGCACCCTCATTACCAGTTTTATAGATGAGACAATTTAAGGAACGCTGTTAGGCAGCATCCCCAAGGACACAAAATGGGTTGTTGTGGAGTTAGATTTCAAACTTCATATAATCCAGTTAAAAACCAAAAAAGCTCCTCTACTCTTTCATGTTGCAGAGTATTGTGGAAGTTGCAAAGCAAAGCAAGATAGAAACTAATATTCCCTACATGTGGCAGTGCTTTAAATATATCTGAGCTTTCCTAGTATATCCCAACAATAAACCTGTAAATCCAGGCCAATGTTTTAATTCCCAGGTTTCAGAACGGGGAACTCTGGAGGCTCAGGGCATAATTTACTTATGGTCACAAGTCTGCTAAGTGACCGTGTTGGATTAGAACCCTGGTCCCCTGGCCTCTGGTGCTGGAGCTCTTGGTACACAATGAAGGTCAAGAGTTGGCCAACAGTTTGAATATAAAGCCTGAACTCAGAAAATGTGTAATTCTTAAGTGTAGTATGAACCATATGGCAGTGCCATTTTGTCTATCAAGAATGGTCAAAGATCAGCAATTTCATGTGGTTTAGTGAGTACTTCTAAAGAGATCCACCTATTTATTGTGATTCTTTTTTTTTTTTTTTGACTGCATTCAGTCTTTGTTGCTGCGCGCGGGCTTTCTCTAGTTGTGGTGAGCGGGGGCTACTCTTCATTGCAGTGAGTGCGTTTCTCATTGCGGTGGCTTCTCTTGTTGTGGAGCACCGGCTCTAGGCGCGTGGGCTTCAGTAGTTGCAGCATGTGGGCTCAGTAGTTGTGGCACATGGGGCTTCGTTGCTCCGTGGCATCTGGAATCTTCCTAGACCAGGGATCGAACCTGTGCCCCCTGCATTGGCAGGCGGATTCTTTTTTTTTTTTTTTAACATCCTTATTGGAGTATAATTGCTTTACAATGGTGTGTTAGTTTCTGCTTTATAACAAAGTGAATCAGTTATACATATACATATGTTCCCATACCTCTTCCTTCTTGCATCTCCCTCCCTCCCACCCTCCCTATCCCACCCCTCTAGGTGGCCACAAACCACCGAGCTGATCTCCCTGTGCTATGCAGCTGCTTCCCACTAGCTATCTACCTTACGTTTGGTAGTGTATATATGTCCATGCCACTCTCTCACTTTGTCACAGCTTACCCTTCCCCCTCCCCATATCCTCAAGTCTATTCTCTAGTAGGTCTGTGTCTTTATTCCCATCTTACCCCTAGGTTCTTCATGACCTTTTTTTTTTTCTTAGATTCCATATATATGTGTTAGCATACGGTATTTATGTTTCTCTTTCTGACTTACTTCACTCTGTGTGACAGACTCTAGGTCCATCCACCTCACTACAAATAACTCAATTTCATTTCTTTTTATGGATGAGTAATATTCCATTGTATATATGTGCTACATCTTCTTTATCCATTCATCTGTTGATGGACACTTAGGTTGCTTCCATGGCCTGGCTATTGTAGATAGAGCTGCAATGAACATTTTGGTACATGACTCTTTTTGAATTATGGTTTTCTCAGGGTATATGCCCAGTAGTGGGATTTCTGGGTCGTATGGTAGTTCTATTTTTAGTTTTTTAAGGAACCTCCATACTGTTCTCCATAGTGGCTGTATCAATTTACATTCCCACCAACAGTGCAAGAGTGTTCCCTTTTCTCCACACCCTCTCTAGCATTTATTGTTTGTAGATTTTTTGATGATGGCCATTCTGACCGATGTGAGATGATATCTCATTGTAGTTTTGATTTGCATTTCTCTAATGATTAATGATGTTGAGCATTCTTTCATGTGTTTGTTGACAGTCTGTATATCTTCTTTGGAGAAATGTCTATTTAGGTCTTCTGCCCATTTTTGGATTGGGTTGTTTGTTTTTTTGTTATTGAGCTTCATGAACTGCTTGTAAATTTTGGAGATTAATCCTTTGTCAGTTGCTTCATTTGCAAATATTTTCTCCCATTCTGAGGGTTGTCTTTTGGTCTTCTTTATGGTTTCCTTTACTGTGCAAAAGCTTTGAAGTTTCATTAGGTCCCATTTGTTTATTTATGTTTTTATTTCCATTTCTCTAGGAGGTGGGTCAAAAAGGATCTTGCTGTGATTTATGTCATAGAGTGTTCTGCCTATGTTTTCCTCTAAGAGTTTGATAGTGTCTGGTCTTACATTTAGGTCTTTAATCCATTTTGAGTTTATTTTTGTGTATGGTGTTAGGCAGTGTTCTAATTTCATACTTGTACATGTAGCTGTCCAGTTTTCCCAGCACCACTTATTGAAGAGACTGTCTTTTCTCCACTGTATATTTTTGCCCCCTTTATCAAAGATAAGGTGACCATAAGTGTGTGGGTTTATCTCTGGGCTTTCTATCCTGTTCCATTGATCTATCTTTCTGTTTTTGTGCCATTACCATACTGTCTTGATTACTGTAGCTTTGTAGTATAATCTTAAGTCAGGGAGCCTGATTCCTCCCGCTCCGTTTTTCGTTCTCAAGATTGCTTTGGCTATTCGGGGTCTTTTGTGTTTCCATACAAATTGTGAAATTTTTTGTTTTAGTTCTGTGAAAAATGCCAGTGGTAGTTTGATAGGGATTGCATTGAGTCTGTAGATTGGCAGGTGGATTCTTAACTACTGCACCATGAGGGAATTCCCTACCATGATTTTTGATATGTTTTCCTTATTGTTTATAGAGATTTAACCTTTCATAGGAAAATGGAAATAGGAAGTTTGGGGCAAGTTTATTAAGATGCAGTTCGAAGTTGTGGATCCAAATAAGCATACAGACTTAGGATTTAGACCTGCAAATACCGCATTCATACCCGTTCTGGATTCTGGCGAGTTTAATCCTGTTGATTACAAATAGGAAGCACCACTTTTCTATTTTGGCATATATATTCAGAATATTGCGTGCTTACTACATTTGGAGTGATATGGAGCTTACTATATTTCTGTGGCTTTTTGATGATTATATTTGAAATAAGCCTGAATCATAAGATACATTAACAAGATAAATAAACAAAGACTGCAAATGAATAAAATATTCATTTAAAAAGGTTTTACAACCATCTCTCTATTTTGCAGATAGTAGACATTCAGGAAATATATTTAAAGAATGAATGAAAATATCATGTAATACAGGTACAATTAACACTGGGTGAATGCTTTTTCCCTGCTTTATACCTAAATTACTCATGTAGTAGTTTTCTTTGGGTCTGATAGAGAGAACATGATTCTGTCTCTTTTAATTATGATGTCATAATGTAGGAGAAAGAGCACAGCTTTGGTGTCAGGTAACCTTGGGTAGTGTTCTGGTGCCATTGGTTTTCTAACTGTGTGACCACAGCAACTTATGCTTTCTCTTAGATTCTCATTTAACTGCATCATGGAAATAAAAACATCTGAATGTTAAGAAAGTTTGAGCTGAAGTGTGTAAGTTTCCCAGCAAATGGTACATGCTAGATAAATGGTAGTTTTTATTATTTTTGTGGTTTGTTGAAAAGATTTTTATGATGAAATTTCTATAATTAAAGTGATTTGAATTTTGAGGTACAATGATTAGTTTACCTGATCTCTAAAATTGCACACTTTCTGCTCTGTTTTCTTGTTTTTGTTTTTTTTGGCAATAGCTTTATTGAAATTTAATTTACATATCATACAATTCACCCATTTAAATTGTACAAGTCAGTGTTTTTCCCATTTCTGTATTTTTAATAAAAATTGTATATATTTTAGGTGTATAATATGATGCCTTGATATATACATACATAGTGAAATGATTACTATAGTCAAGCCCACTAACATATCTCCTCACATATTACCATTTTTGTGTGTGATGAGGGCACTTGAAATCTACTCTCAGCATTTTTCCAGTGTTCAGTACAGTAGTAAGTATAGTCATCATGCCTGTACATTTGATATCTACACTTATTTGTTCTACGTAACTGCAACTTTGTACCCTTTGACCAATAAATCCCCATTCTCCCCACTACCGCAGCCCCTGGTAACCACTAATCTACTTTCTGTGTCTGTGGTTGGACTTTTTTCTTATTTTTGGATTCCACATAAAAGCAAGATCATACAGTATTTGTCTTTCTCTGTCTAGCTTATTTCACTTAGCATATATTCTCAAGGTCCATCCGTGCTGTCACAAAAGGCAGGGTTTCCTTCTTTCTCATGGCTGAATAATATTTCATTTTATACAGATATATATATTTTTCTCTATCCATTCATCTGTTGAAGGGCATTTGGGCTGTTTCCGTATCTTGGTTACTGTGAATAATGCTACAGTGAACATGGGCGTGCAGATATCTCTTTGAGATCCTGATTTTATTTTCCTTGGATATATACCCAGAAGAGAGTTTTTAATATATTCCCAGATCTGTGCAACCCTCACCACAATGATTAGAACATTTTAATCGCTTCAAAAAGAAACTCCAGGGGCTTCCCTGGTGGTGCAGTGGTCGAGAGTCCACCTGCCGATGCAGGGGACACGGGTTTGTGCCCTGGTCTCGGAAGATCCCACATGCCGCGGAGTGACTAGGCCTGTGAGCCATGGCTGCTGAGCCTGCCCATTGGGAGCCTGTGCTCCGCAACAGAAGAGGCCACAACAGTGAGAGGCCTGCGTACTGCAAAAAAAAAAAAAAAAAAAAAAGGTAAATAAAAAGAAACTCCATATCCTTTAGCTATAACCCCCTATGCCCTTATCCCCCCGTCCTATGCAACCATTAATCTTTTTATATAGATGTGCCAGTTCTAGACTAGTCATATAAATAGAATTATATAATATGTAATCTTTTGTGACTGACTTCTTTCACTTAGCAAAACGTTTTCAAGGTTTAACATGTTGTAGCATACACCAGTACTTCATTCCTTTTTTATGGCCAACTAATATTTCACTGTGGATTCCATTGTATGGATACACCAGATTTGCTTAGCCATGCATCAGTTGGTGGACATTTGGATTGTTTCCACCTTTTGGTGATCGTGAATAGTGCTGCTATGAACATTCCTTTACAAGTTTTTGTTTGAGTACCTATTTTCAGTTCTTTTGGGTATATTCTTAGGAGTGGAGCTGCTGGTAATGTGATAACTCTGTTTAACCAGTTAAGGAGCTGCCAGACTATTGTCCTAAGTGGCTGCACTATTTTACATTCCCACTAGCAGTCTGTGAGTGTTCCATTTTCTTCACACCTCATCAGTACTTGTTATTATCTGTCTTTGTCGTTCTTGTCCTTGCCGTGAATGTGAAATGGTTTATCCTGTTGTGGGTTTCACTTACATTTTCTTGATGACTAGTGCTGTTGAGCGTCTTTTTATATGTCTCCATGTCATTTGATTATGACTTGTGAAGAGAGCAAAAACCTAATTTTTGTCTTGTCTTGTCCACCTCCTAATGGCTGAGGTGAGGGTTGGAGGGGGAGGATTTGTTTGAAAGCTCAGCAAAAGATAATTTAATAAATGTTTCTTATCTCTGCTGTGTTTTAGCTGTAAGTAGATCAGGAAAGGAAAGCAAGAATAAAACTAATTGCTCATCAAGAGAGGAGTTAAATATAAGTGGTTCCGATACGCATTTAAATTAGATTACATTTAATGAGAGGTTTTCTAAATGGAGTTAATTTGAAAGGACACACAAGTCATTGGGTTTAATCTGTGTACCTTCCAGCAAAATGGCTAGAATCCCTCCTCTCCCCTCCAGTTTCTGGTAAGTAAAAGTTACTCTCCAGAAGAGCATTTTATTTCTTTGTTTCCCATGCTTTCTGTGAGTGGCAGTGCTGGGTGGGTTCACTAATGTATGCCATCCAGTGAGAAGAAACTCATGCTTGTTTAGTTTTCATCTGGACCAGAAAACATGGGCATTTTGACAAAGGAGCAGAGAAAGTTTTTTTTTTTAAATAGATTTCTGCTTACTTCAGTCTTCATAATAGCTTCAATTATGTTTTTTATTTTCTGTTTCTTATTTTCTGAATTCCACAAATTCTCTTTTGGTACTTTGAGTATTAACATTTAAAGAATTGAGAAATGACTTCTTTATTATAGTTTCCTACTGAATAGAAGCTATGTCTACAATTACGCAATGAACCATTGTCTGAAAAAGACTCTGCATCCAACAGTTGACTATGAGGTAATTTCTAAAAATTGTGAAGAGGACAATTGACTGATTTTAGCAAACTCCTTGGAAAAAAAATTCCAAGTTAATTTTGGTGAGAGTGACAGAAATAGAGATTAAAATATGCAAGCTATTTAAAGTTATATTGAAAAGTCATTGCCTTGCTCTGACTAAATTTCTGAGATTTCTGTGATGATATGTGTGACCATTTATGTAGGATGTAATATTTTTTTCAAAGTGCTTTCCCATCCTCTATAGTGTTTGACTCCTCATGAGAACTGTGTGGTGTAAATAGGCCAAGCAGTTTTTTTTTTTTTTAAACATCTTTATTGGAGTATAATTGCTTTACAATGGTGTGTTAGTTTCTGCTGTATAACAGAGTGAATCAGCTATACATATACCTATATCCCCATATCTCTTCCCTTTTGCGTCTCCCTCCCACCCTCCCTATCCCACCCCTCTAGGTGGACACAAAGCATGGAGCTGATCTCCCTGTGCCATGCGGCTGCTTCCCACTAGCTACCTATTTTACATTTAGGCCAAGCAGTTTTGTCCTCACTTTGGAGATGAAGAAATTGAGGTCTCAAGATGGTAATGACCTACCCAAATCTGTCTTCTGGTTACAGCAAGGATTAGAATCGGGGTCCTCTGACATAATCAGTGCTTTTTCTCACACATTCTGTGGCTGTTTTCGCTTTTGCTGGATTGCTGCTGGAAGAACTACAAGGTTTTTTCCTTTGTGTATTTTGCAAATTGGTCATCAGCTCTCCCAACTCCTGCCATTATAAAGACTCTCCTAATGAATTATGCATCAGCATTTGACTTAAGAAAGAAAAATCAAAGGACTTGGATTTAAGTAGTATTCTCACATGGAAACATACTACTTCTTAAATGTTTTTCTTCTCCCCTAAAATTGTTTGTGAAAGAATGATTTAAATACTAATGTGAAACCTCATATAATGTTGCCACCTCAAGAGGATGTGATTTACTAAGCTGTGGAATAGAGATAGTTTCAAGAAAAATTAACTTCAGCGGCATTAAAAAAGTCTATGCTAGTTCTTTCACCCTGATTTTATCGTGTCAGTAAAATCCATCCTAAGAAACAAAGCACATTTTGACAAGCATCCCTCACTTTCTTCCTCTTGTTATAATCCTTTGAATGTGACATGTTCCATCTAGCTCATCTGTAAGACCGTAGGTTTTTCATGTCCGGTGTTCGTTCATTGCATCTTCATAGCACCTATCACAGAGCCTGATACATCGTAGGCATTCATTAAATACAGGCTGCATGAGTGAATTAGGATTTATAGCCATAGAATTGAAGAGAAATCTATAAATATAGCAATTATGACACCTCAAGTCTTATAATTTGGTGCAAGAGTGGGTTTGAAGCTGAGAGTTTACTGGTACGGTTAACTTACTCAGAAGCGGGATCCTGCTTGTGAGGGGAAAGCTTGTGGCATGGAGGTTTCCATTTGTTTCAATTTAGGAACTCCCACTGCAGTTTTCTGCTCCCTGTTAGCTGTGGTTGTGCAAGGCCTTCTGGGAGATAGGATCTAATATGGCCTTTTGTGCCTTACCAAACCAAAGCACAGGCTGGAGTACATTACAAAGCATCCTAGGACTTTTGAAAACGCACCTAGCCTGCTCAGTGCGCTGAAAGGCAGAGTATAGGCTTTCTTGCCAAGTAACCATTTGAGTGCCAGCCTTTGTCACTTACAGCCCGAGATATTTCAGTTAATTTCTCTGCGGTCTGATTTCCTCATCAGTAAAATGAAGACACAAAGAGCTTCTGGATTTGTTATAAGAATCAATTATTCTTATAATTTATTAGGAGAATTAGTGATAATAAAGGTGAATTGCCCTGGGGAAGGAAAATCTTGTCCAGTTTCCTTCTGATGTAGCTCAGTTTTGAGCATTGAGACATGCAAGCTAGACTGGAAATTTGGAAACAATCATTTATTAATGTTGGAGTCATATGAAAGTGCCGTGGTGTGCATTAAGAATCTATCATTACCTTAATGAGGAATGAAGGGAGATTGGCTATTTACTCAGAGCCTCTCATCTGGCAGTCTTAAATAGGAAGGACATAACAATTACGTTACTTGTTAGACTTGAAGGAAATAAAATTGTTGGATGGAGACTTGGAAAGAGACTGATAATCAATTGTCAGGCTTATATTCCATCATACATCTTTTAGAGGTAGAACTGGTATGACTCTCTGAGAACATACGGCTATTATTGAGTGACGTTATCTCATATTTTGTTTCTTGTAGATAGCAGTATCCATTTATACTTATCTAGGAAAAATATTGAGTGACTTCATGACCTTTGATGGTATTATGCTTGTACAATAAACATCTCTCTGCTCTTGGTGTTGAGGAGATGATACCCGTGAACCATAGGGAATCAGGAAAGGCAAAGGTCATTTTAAGCTAATGAATTTTTGAGAGCTCTTGCTATTAATTATCAAAAATTTCAGAATGTTTTTTTCTAGGGTAGGAGAGCAGGAAGGGAAATTATAAACTAGATTTAGAGCAAGAAGCCTTTTTCTTGATTTAAAAAAATGTTAATAAAATGTCTTTTTAAAAAACCATCAGTAGAAAATATTTTTGGAATACATCCAGATTTAGAAATGGAGTTGGGGGAATTATTTTTTCAAAAGATCTTGCTAATCTGTGTATTCAAAGTAAGTTTTCTTTTTACCAGTCACTTTTCTAGACTTTAATTTTCTGTCAGCTTCCTAATAGCTGGAGGTGTTTTCATTAAGTGTGAATTTATTTGTTCTGAATATTAAATTTTCCTTTGATCAGGTTGCTTTAGAAAACTGAAATTATGATTTATGGATTTCATTTTTTCAATGAGTAGTTGGCATGATTTGTCAAGAAAAATAGTTCTGGGTCTCTTTGCCCTTAACTGGAAGTGGTCCCCAGTTGTTTATAGCGCCCACAGATTGAGATTAAAAACACAGGGAAAGCCATAGATGACTGAACAGTATGTGTGAAGCCTACCTCCCAGATGATGATAATGAGATGGTAATGACAGTGCGATTCTTTTTCCTAGCAAAAAAACATTGAGTTTTTCACATGTGCCAGGTATTGGCCCAGGCACTTTACCTAGACTTCCTAATGACCCTGGCGGAAGGTTCTGTTGTTACCTGTATTTTACAGATAAAGAAACTGAGGCCACCAGATGTAATGTAATTTGCCCAAGGTCACGTAGCTAGAAAGTTGCAAAGGCAGGATTTGGGCTCAGATAGTCTACTTTTAACCAATTATACCATACAACCTTTGAATTGCTCTGTATCCTTAGGAAAGTCCCTTTTCTTGACTGATACACAGTTGAGTGACCTGTTAAATAAGGAAAGTCTGATGTTTTCTTTGTTTGCCCTCTAATTCTGATCTTTTATGTTGGTTTTCTTAAAACAATTTAAAAACAGCACTTGTAACATTTATTTTCTTTTTTCCCAGTCATAATGCTCATTATAAAAAACAAACAAAAAATAGAGGAGTTAAACTGTAATTCTACTACCTCAAGCCTATCATCATTCTTAACCCTCTGTTATATTTGCTTCTAATCCTTTTTATATATGTATTGATTTATCTCTTGCACTAAGATTAAACTACACTACTTATTCAGAGCCATTTGCATTCTGTCTGTTGGGCCTTTGAATTTTCCAGTTTGATTCTCAATAAAATTGGTGTGAACGAATCTTCTCCAGAAATGACTGTCTCATTCTCAACACAGGGGATACACAACTTAAAAAGAAATCTAGTTTTAATTCAAGACTTTACCCAGGAATCTGAGGGGTGGGGGAAAAGATCACTCCATAACACAGCTCCACTTGAAAGCACACCAGTGACAGGATAGTCCAACAAGTTAAAAAAAGGAAAAGGAAAAAGAGAGAAAGGGAGGGAGAGAGGGAGAGTGGGAGAGAAAAAACAAAGTGGCAGAACAGAATATTAAATTACCATACAAGTTATAGCTGTTAAGCACTTTTGTGTTTGTTATTTTGGCGTCTCCTTTTAACACTTGAGGTCGAGTTTTGAGAACCTAAATTAGGAATGTAAAATACCTCACATGGTGGCAGAGCCACAACTAAAGATGTGGTCTTCATTTTCTTTTGATTCCTGCTGGTACCGGGAAGTCTCCAGCATTTGGAACACACACATCAGAATAACTGGAAATACCAGGCCCTCTTGTCCCCTCGCAGCCACCATTATCACTTAGCTAACTGGACTGCCTGCTTCTGGGCTGGCCCGCTGGTTTTGAGAACTTTGGTAATAGAGATGGAGGTCCTGCTCAGTTTCCTATTTTGGGTACCCCTGGAGCCTGTTAAACAGTAGGAACATTATTACTTAACACTGGTTTTGAGATTATTTGACTTGCTTAATTTTTATAACAAGTTTGTTTTTATTAAAGTAATCCTCCTAATTTGAAAAGTCAAAGGTACTGTAAGACTTTTAATGAAAAACAGAGCCTGCCTCATCCACTCCCTGTCTTAGAGTTGTGTTTCCCCCAATCAGCTACTTTCATCTGTTCGAGTTCTTCTCCTGGATGATTATCTGTGCTGGAAAAATAAGAGGGCGGCCCCAGGGCCACTTCTCAGTTATGTGCCCTAGGAAAGAAGTGGTGGTGGGTACCCAGCCCACAGCTCTGTCCACTTAAACAACGTTGTTTCAGCAGCGACAGATTTTCGGGTCTCCAGTAAATGCTCTCAACTATTGCCCGTTCTCTTCAACTCATGTCCACTACAGAGATGAACAATCTTAGCCTATTGATTGTACGGCTTTATATATGTCACATAAATATTCTTCAGTGAAACCATTAGAATTCTAATGGGCACACTTGCAAAGTGAGATCTGCTTGGAAACAGTGAAATAAAATTTTCTAGGGAGGTTAAAAAAATGAAGAAGTGCGGTATACAGATATCCATATTGCCTTTCCAAGTATATAAGTTGTTCTGATTAATGTGTTTGCACATGGAAAGCTATTGCATTCAGAGGAGCTCTGCAGCTATTCCTAGTAGCTTGTGGAGAAGCAGACATCTTCAATAAGGTAATTATTTTAAGTGCATCCGTAGCTATGTAATGCGCACATATGTTCGTAATTACAGTTGGCGAATTTAGAATCAATTCCCAGAGTTATCAGTGTTTATATATTCAACACATGAAAAAACAATCTATTGAATATTGGCTGCTACCTTTACAAATGTGCATTGTTTCAGAGCTTGCAAAGCACAGTACTTGATAGTTGTCCCCACTTAAATTTGCTGTGTAATATGTAGCACAGAAGATTGTGTCGGGCAACCTAACAGGCTTATCGCTGAACTGAGCAAATGTGACTTTGTAGGTTGCCAACGTGGGGCTCCAGAGTGTCTGGCCGTGTGGTGGTAAGGCTTGGCATGTAGGAGTTCAGGGTTTTTCCTCATCTTTTTAAGAAAGAAAATTATATGTTAGTGAGTACAGTAATATTTTCAGTAAGGAGAAATAACATGCTGTCAGGATATAATTTGTGAGAAGTGTTTAGTAGGTCATATACAAATTTTAGAACAGTGGGGATATGGGGCTAAAAATTTATAGCTGTGCTCTTAAAACTGTAGGCATCAGAAGTCTCTATTTAAATCCTTGGTATATGTATTAATTTGTTTACTTATCAATTTGTTGAAAGTTTCAGGCTTGAACTATAAATAATAGGCTTCATTTTTGGCCAAGTCAAGAAAAAGAACAAATGTGGGATTTGGCAAAAGTAATATCTTAGCTATACAGTTTAGTTATGCATGTGTACTGCAATTAGACTGCTGTGTATTCAGGAGCTAGTAAACCAAGTTAAGTGTTTAGCTGGCAAGGTTCTATTTTATGAGGAATAGTGTGTGTAATAAATGACTAAATGGCTCCGCTTTAGTTCTTGGATCATGCTAATATATGCAGAAACAACATAGAGCCAATTCCTGATTAATAGAAAGTTTAATTTGTGAGTCATGAGGGCTTTCTCTTTTTCTTCGTTGTTCATTGCCTCGCCCCCTTCCCCTCTTATTTTCATGTCAACTGGGAGGTAATGCTTAGAAATGTTGGGGTGGGAGAGCAATGGAAATTTATTTGGTAGCAATTGTGGCTGTTATTTTTGGAAGCTAAGAATTGTTAAAATGTTTTGCTGGTGTTAAATTTCAGGATTTATTTTTTATGTATTTGAAAAATTATTCAGCCCTCTTTACCAAAGTCAATTTCAAGTTGACACTGGCTGTGTAATACTGGTTCTGGAAGTTTAAAAATCTCTATCATGCTTTACTATAGATTCTTATACAGATTTTTGTCGCAGTAAATGTCTCATTGGGGCTTTTAAAAAAATTTATTCTGGCTACTGTTATATTGAAGTGTAGCTATAACCTCTTTGCATTTTGGTTCTCTTGATCTTAAAGTCTCAGTGAACAATTGAACGTGGTAGTTACTCACAGATAGATGAGCGCTAATTTAGGTTTTCAGCTGTGTGGAAGCATGGCTTATCTGTATTTTTGTAGGTCACACAATTAAGTAATTTTATAGTTCTAATTCAGAATATTCCAGCACCTACCTAAAACACTGTTAGCTGGAGCTGAGGATATGCTAAAATATAGATTCCTCTTGGGTGCCATCCAAAAAAGGTTAATTGCCCTAAGAGGACCTTGTAAGGGAATTTCAAAGCATGGATACTAATACCAGAATCATGATAGTGGGCTGTATTTACATAATTATAACAATTAAAGGCTTTGACTAATATATTAAAAAAAATCTTAAAAAAATTTTTTTTTTTTGAAAATCACTTTTAAGATGGAATTTATAGTAATGGTCCCTTGTATTAAGGAGCTTTGATCACACTGTTGGTGGGAATGTGAATGGGAACAACGTATTTTCTTTCTTTCTTTTTTTTTAAAAAAAATTATTTATTTTATTTTTGGCTGCGTTGGGTCCCTGTCGCTGCATGTGGGGTCTCCCCAGCCGCGGCGAGAGGGGGCCACTCTCCGCTGCTGCGCCCGGGCCTCCCATTGCGGTGGCCTCTCTGGCTGCAGAGCACGGGCTTCAGGCGCGTGGGCTCCAGAGCGCAGGCTCAGTAGTTGCGGCGCACGGGGCCCAGCTGCTCCGTGGCACGTGGGATCTTCCCAGACCAGGGCTCAAACCCATGTCCCCTGCATTGGCAGGCGGACTCCCAACCACTGTGCCACCAGGGAAGCCCCCAAAATTTTTTGATTTTAATTTTTCTTAGCATCTGTTTAGTTGCTTCACAATACTTTCCACTGGTGAAGCACTTTCCCTATTCATTATGTTTACATAAATGCAGTTAAGAAAGCAAGTTGACTAATAGAAATGCAGTTAAGAAAGAGTGAATATTGGAAAATATCATTTATTTTAAGTGTGCTGAATTATAAATAGTGAATTCATTGCTGTAAGGTGACAGTAGCATATATGTTTAAGGATGACAAAAATCATCACAGATTTTAGTGCTATTTGAGTTCAATAAACATGTATTGACAGCAGTTTCACTTCTGGGTGTATATCCGAAAACAAAAACAAAAACAAGAACACTAATTCGAAAAGATACATGCACCCTAATGTTCATAGCAGCATTATTTACAGTTGCTAAGCTATGGAAGCAGCCTAAATGTCCATCAATGGATGGATAAAGAAGATGTGGTATATATATCTACACACACACACACACACACACACACACACACACACAGGAATACTACGCAGCCATAAAAAAGAATGAAATTTTGCCATTTGCAGCAACATGAATTGACTTGGAGGGCTTTATGCTAAGTGAAATAAGTCAGACAGAGAAAGACAAATACGGTATGATATCACTTATATGTGGAATCTAAACAACGTAACAAGAAATAATCAGACTCATAGATACAGAGAACAAACTAGTGGTTACCAGTGGGAAGACGGGGGAGGGGCCATAATGGGGTAAGGGAGTGGGAGGTACAAACTATCGAGTGTAAGATAGACTACAAGGATGTAGTCTACAGACTACAACACGGGGAATATAGCCAATATTTTATAATAACTGTAAATGTAATGTGTTCAAAAATTGTATAAAAATAAATGAGATTACACACATTAAAAAAAAACATGTATTGAGTACCTACTATGTTACTAGGTATCACGATAAGTATTTGGGATTAAAAGATGAATACATACACAGTGTTCATGCCAGCTCCCTCCTTTGTGTAGAATTTAGGGTTATGGATGGAAGTCAACATTAAGCAACTAATTCAGTGATTTGTTTTTCTTTTTGTGTGTGTGTGGCTTTACCTTTCTAAGAACTGCTTATGGGCAGTCAGTCT
Organism: Tursiops truncatus; assembly: GCF_011762595.2. Taxonomy (NCBI): domain Eukaryota; kingdom Metazoa; phylum Chordata; class Mammalia; order Artiodactyla; family Delphinidae; genus Tursiops; species Tursiops truncatus. The sequence continues at coordinate 36,117,290 of NC_047044.1, read as the reverse complement.
AAGTGATTAGGTTTACTTCTTACTTTTTTCTTCTTGTAAATGACATGCCTTTGAACATACTTCTCTTAGAAAATAGTTTTTCTTTCTTTTTTTTTTTACATCTTTATTGGAGTATAATTGCTTTATAATGGTGTGTTAGTTTCTGCTTTATGATAAAGTGAATCAGTTATACATATACATATGTTCCCATATCTCTTCCCTCTTGCGTCTCCCTCCCTCCCACCCTCCCTATCCCACCCCTCTAGGTGGCCACAAACCACCGAGCTGATCTCCCTGTGCTATGCGGCTGCTTCCCACTAGCTATCTACCTTACGTTTGGTAGTGTATATATGTCCATGCCACTCTCTCACTTTGTCACAGCTTACCCTTCCCCCTCCCCATATCCTCAAGTCCATTCTCTAGTAGGTCTGTGTATTTATTCCTGTCTTACCCCTAGGTTCTTCATGACATTTTTTTCCCTTAAATTCCATATATGTGTGTTAGCATACGGTATTTGTCTTTCTCTTTCTGACTTACTTCACTCTATGTGACAGACTCTAGGTCTATCTACCTCATTACAAATAGCTCAATTTCGTTTCTTTTTATGGCTGAGTAATATTCCATTGTATATATGTGCCACATCTTCTTTATCCATTCATCCGATGATGGACACTTAGGTTGTTTCCATCTCCAGGCTATTGTAAATAGAGCTGCAAGGAACATTTTGGTACATGACTCTTTTTCTCAGGGTATATGCCCAGTAGTGGGATTGCTGGGTCATATGGTAGTTCTATTTGTAGTTTTTTAAGGAATCTCCATACTGTTCTCCATAATGGCTGTACCAATTCACATTCCCACCAGCAGTGCAAGAGTGTTCCCTTTTCTCCACACCCTCTCCAGCATTTATTGTTTGTAGATTTTTTGATGATGGCCATTCTGACCGGTGTGAGATGATATCTCATTGTAGTTTTGATTGCCATTTCTCTAATGATTAATGATGTTGAGCATTCTTTCATGTGTTTGTTGGCAGTCTGTATATCTTCTTTAGAGAAATGTCTGTTTAGGTCTTCTGCCCATTTTTGGATTGGGTTGTTTGTTTTTTGTTATTTAGCTGCATGAGCTGCTTGTAAATTTTGGAGATTAATCCTTTGTCAGTTGCTTCATTTGCAAATATTTTCTCCCATTCTGAGGGTTGTCTTTTGGTCTTGTTTATGGTTTCCTTTGCTGTGCAAAAGTTCTGAAGGTTCATTAGGTCCCATTTGTTTATTTTTGTTTTTATTTCGATTTCTCTAGGAGGTGGGTCAAAAAGGATCTTGCTGTGATTTATGTCATAGAGTGTTCTGCCTATGTTTTCCTCTAAGAGTTTGATAGTTTCTGGCCTTACATTTAGGTCTTTAATCCATTTTGAGCTTATTTTTGTGTATGGTGTTACCGAGTGATCTAATCTCATACTTGTACCATGTAGCTGTCCAGTTTTCCCAGCACCACTTATTGAAGAGGCTGTCCTTTCTCCACTGTACATTCCTGCCTCCTTTATCAAAGATAAGGTGACCATATGTGCATGGGTTTATCTCTGGGCTTTCTATCCTGTTCCATTGATCTATCTTTCTGTTTTTATGCCATTACCATACTGTCTTGATTACTGTAGCTTTGTAGTATAGTCTGAAGTCAGGGAGCCTGATTCCTCCAGCTCCGTTTTTCGTTCTCAAGATTGCTTTGGCTATTCGGGGTCTTTTGTGTTTCCATACAAATTTTGAATTTTTTGTTCTAGTTCTGTGAAAAATGTCAGTGGTAGTTTGATAGGGATTGCATTGAATCTGTAGATTGCTTTGGGTAGTAGAGTCATTTTCACAATGTTGATTCTCCCAATCCAAGAACATGGTATATCTCTCCATCTGTTCGTCTCATCTTTAATTTCTTTCATCAGTGTCTTATAATTTTCTGCATACAGGTCTTTTGTCTCCTTAGGTAGGTTTATTCCTAGATATTTTATTCTTTTTCTTGCAGTGGTAAATGGGAGTGTTTTCTTGATTTCACTTTCAGATTTTTCATCATTAGTGTATAGGAATGCCAGAGATTTCTGTGCATTAATTTTGTACCCTATTACTTTACCAAATTCATTGATTAGCTCTCGTAGTTTTCTGTAGCATCTTTAGTTTTCTTTAGCATCTTTAGGATTCTCTATGTATAGTATCATGTCATAACTTTGTACCGGCAATGCTTCTTGTTTCAAACTGATTTTCTCTGGCTCTTCTGAACACTTTCTGAGGAATCATTGACCTCTTCGATTTCTGAGGAGGAAGGACTCTCTACTGTCACAGTCACAGGAAATTCTGATGGGCCTTTAAGATCTTGGCCATGTGATCTGCTCCCTGCCATGTCAGATTACATCTTGTGACGTTTACTCTCTTAAGAGTGATAGAGTTCTTTACACCTTGACAAATAACTGTCTCACCCAGCTGTGGCTGGAAGAAGCTCTGGATACAGATCAGGGGCAGAGGGTGCTCAGGAGTGGCGCCCAGTCCACCAGCAGAGGCAGTCGGCTTTAAGTCCCGCAGGCCCTCCCACAGGAACGCGCACAAGGTGGGCAGAGGCACTGAGTCCTGCAGCGCGCACAGGTCCTCACAGCGCGGGAAGAAGTCGGCCGTGGTGTCGCAGCGCAGCTTCACCGAGTGATCATGGCCCAAGCGTGGCCTCGGGGACGCTGGCTGCGGACACGATGCCCGCACCCACCTGGGGGCCCTGGCTCGTCTTCTGGCCCCTCGGGCGCTCCCTGCCCCGCGGCTTCAGCCCTGCAGCGTGCGCAGGACCCGCGTTGCAGCCAGACGACGCAGGGCCTCGGGCCCCAGCTAGGCCATCCCCTCCATGCTGCGGTCCTGCACTGCCTCCCGCGGCGCATCACCAGCCTTTGGCGCCAGCCTCCAAGTTTTTCTTTTTCTTAATTGAAGTAAAGTTAACATACAATATTGTATTAGTTTCAGGTGTACAATATAGTTATTCAACATTTAAATACAAAATGATCACCACAATAAGTCCAGTAACCCTCTGTCACCATACAAAGTTATTACAATATTATTGACAATATTCCTTATGTTGTATCTTACATCCCCATGATGTACGTATTTTATAACTGGATGTTTGTACCTGTTAATCCCCTTCACCTATCTTGCCTCCCACTCCCTCCTCTCCCTTCTGGCAACCACCAGTTTGCTCTCTGTATCTATGAGTCTTTTTGTTTTGTCTGTTTGTTTGGGTTTTTTAGGTTCTACATATAAGTGAGATCATATGGTATTTGTCCTTCTCTGACTTATTTCACTTAGGATAATACCCTCTAGGTCCATCCATGTTGTCAAAAATGGCACGATTTCATTCTTTTTTATGGCTGACTAATATTCCAGTGTGTGTGTGTGTGTGTGTGTGTGTGTGTGTGTGTGTGTGTAAAACATCTTCTTTATTCATTCATCTATAGATGGACACTTAGGTTGTTTCCATATCTTGGCTATTGTAAATAATGCTGTGATGAATATAGGGGTGAATATATCTTTTTGAATTAGTGTTTTTGTGTTTTTCGGGTAAATACCCAGAAGTGGAATTGCTGGATCATATGGTAGTTTTATTTTTATTGTGGCTGCACCAATTTATTTTTTTTTAAAATAAATTTATTAAAAAAAAGAGGATATTTTGTCTATCTTCTTTGTGGGGCATACAATGCAAAAGTCATTCTATATCTAAAGTTGTGTAGTTCTTTATAGATTATAAATTGAAGGTGAGATTATATCCAAGTAAATATCCCAAGTTTGCATAGTTGTGGAACTGGTCTTTGAAATGTGTGTTCCTTCAATTACATAGCACGGTATACAGTGGCAAAGTTTAGCCCACGAATACTGATTTAGGGCCCATGTTAGACGTAAGTTGCTTCTTTTTCATCATTACTGTCAATACCTTAAATCTTTATTGAAGAACTAGTGTGCGAATTCATTCATCTCTTCAACATCAGCTGTGTGCCTCTGACGTGTCTGGCCTTGGGCAAGTCACACCAGGGTGTGTGGGTTAATCCCTAGGCCTTGATAATAAGGAGCTCAGATGAACAATTATCTAATTGCCATGCTTTGTAATATTATGATGAAGTTATGCAGGGGTTGATATGTAAGTTTTCTATTGCTGCGTAAACAGTTACTGTAAGTCTTAGCAGTCTCAGCTGTGTTCTCTGCTCACAGTCTAACAAGGATAAAGCATAAGAACCAACTGGATTTTTATCTGGAGGCTCTGGGGAAGATCTGCTTCCAAGCTCATTCTGGTAGTCGACCGAGTCCAGTTTCTTGTGGTTGTGGGTCTGAGGTTCCCATTTCCTTGCTGGCTTTCAGCTGGGGGCAGCGCTCTTCAAAGCCAGCAATGGCGTGTTTAGTCCTTCTGTTTCAAATCTCTCTGATATCCTGTGTCACCAGCTAGAGACACTCATTGCTTCTGAAGGAAGGGCTCATGTGATTATATTAGTCCCACCCATACAATCACCCTTTTGCCTTGATCACAGCAGTGACACCAGGGGGCAGAGATTGTGAGGGTCATCTTAATATTCTGCCTACCACCCTTGTTACTGGAAACAGAAGAGGAACACCAAAATCCAATGAGAGAGGTTTAAGAATGGCTGTATGGGGTTGACGATTGCTGAGCCAGAGGAACATGTACTTGGGTTAAAGTCTAGGTCTCTGTTTATTGGCTTTGTCATTATTATCCCACCGATATTTACTGAAGGCCTGTGTTAGGAGAAAGTCACTGTCAGAGACTCGTTTTCCTCAGTCATAAAATGAGAAGAGTTGTATTTACCTTGAAGGGTTCTTGTGAGAATTAGAGGTAATATAAATAAAGTACCTGACAAAGAGGGGTGCTCATAAGTGGAGGTATCAAGAGAGTATATTGGAAAGAGTCTGAGATTTGTTGCAGGTGGCAAGGAAATATTGACATAAGTTAATTCACACATTCTGTCCTTCATTCAACAGTTATTTATTGAATCCTAAACAGCAGGCTGGAACTAGGAGGAAGTGAGGGAGATATTTGCCTCAAGCACAAAATTTTAGGGGCAAGGGGTAGTGCCAAAAACTTAGTAATAAGGTAAATTATACGCTAATTTAATATTTAAAAAATCAAATTAATGCCAAATCAAAATAATGAACCAAATATCCAAATAAAGGCAGAATCAGTAACCACTTGTGCTGAGCCATATTTCAGTCTGAGGCAAAAGGAGAAGTCAGCAGTGTAATACTGTTACTGAACCAAACTTAGGTCTGCTCACCCATGTGCCAATCTACTGACACCAGGTTGTGGTGAAGGAAAGAGCAGCGTTTATTTTAAGGCACCAAACAAGGAGTCTAGGCCGCTGATGCTCAAAAATCCTGAACTCCTGGATGTGTTTCAGGGAAGCATTTTTAAAGACAGGGTGAGGGAGGGGTGTCACAGGGTGTGTGATCCTCTCATGCACAGTTCTCTGCTTGGTTGATGGTGGGGTAAGAGCGTGGTGTCATAGGGGTTAACATGATCAATTCTTGGGCTCTAGCAGGTCTGGGGGCTACGTGCTCATGGTCATCATGTAGTTAACTTCTTCCATTCAGTAGGAGTTTCAGTATCTGTAAAACAACTCAGGAATGTGTATCAGATACTGTTATCTATGTACTTCAGGGAGGAACTAAAGATTCTGTGATTGCCATATGGAGGATTTACTATTTTAATTGTTACCAGTTCTCCTGGCCCAACTGCTACTTTTGTTACTACCTGTTCATATCCTTTCAATCATTAATTCTTGAACCAGGCTTTTGTGACTCGGGGAAGGCCTGGGCAACTAGCTTTTCTGCAAAAAGAGACAGGCAGAGGACATAGAGGGGGTCTGTCCTGGGAAGGTCCTATAGGGTCCTGCTCAGTTACAATATTGATCCTGTGTTTATTTAAACTTTTTTTTTTGCATTAACTTGATTTTTAAAATATTGTGTTAATTCCTTTATCTTGATTACTGAGTTTTAAGTTTTGCACCTGAGATGAAAGCCTTTCTCACCTAACCCTAGCCCAGGCCCTGCTCACTCAGTATAAGTCTTTTCTTTTCCATTGAGGTACCTCGGAAGTGAGTGATAGAACATAAATGGTGAATAAATGGTACTGAAAATTTAATCAAAGTTAAACTTCACTTTAAATATTATTTTGACTACATTTAAATATTATTTTAGGTTAGCATTCTGGCATTCTCAATATTCTTCCATTTCCTCATTTATTAAAATAATTACCAACAATTGTCAAGGTGATTAACTTATTTTTTGACAAACATGTCCTATGTATACAAACAGAATTTCTTTTGTCTTGGAGTTGCTTTAAACATCTTCCAGTATCAATAAAGTACCGTGAGAATGTTCATATAATGAAAAGCCTGCTAGTTTTGACTTTTTAAATTCATCTTTGATTTCAGTGGCTTTATAGTCATCAGTGTTTTTAGCTGTTGCATTCTATTATGCATGCTTTCCAGTAATATAAATGGTGAGGGCCACTGCAACATAATATCAGAATAATTTTTTTTATTACAAACCTTTACCCCACTGTGCTTTTCTTCCTTGGCCTTGTCTGAAGAGGCTAACATTTTCTACGGTCTGGGCATTATTCCCATGATGGATACTTAGTCCCGTGATTGCTATATTACTGCTAGCATTTTAACATTTCTGAGAAGTACAAACCAAGATTGCCACTTGCTGTTTTGACTGTATTCCACACAATAGACTTTACCTAAGAATAGACAGTTGGAAAAGGAAAATATTGGTTGCTTTCAGCTAATCCAAGATGAAGTCTTTAACTTGAAGGAACGTTCCAGCTGCACAGCCTTTAAGATCTAGTAGGGAGATGTATTAATCTCCCTTTTACCTTACAGATGAACAAATGCTCCACTTTTATACACTAATGTATCCGTGATTTGAGACATTCTTAAATCATATGAAATGTAAGCAACTAAAGATTAGTTAGAATTTATGTCCATTCAAAGAAAATGTCCAAGGGGAGGTAATATTGATTGATCCATTTAGAAATTGTGCTGAAGGGTGATAAGCTTTGAATGACTAATGCCGTGAGTCTTTTCCCTAATAAAATTTTGACTAGAGTTGTAAAATTATGGTATTGTTTAATCTCCATCCTTTTGAGAAACTTAAAATCACATTGATGTAACGATAAAGTTGAATGACGGTAAATATAACACTAATTTAGCCAAATAGTTTCTTCCTGTGTTATGTCCAACTGAACAGTCTAACGTGTGTTTTTTTTAAATGTCAGGTCTGAAATGACACTACAGGGAGAGTCAAGTTAATAATTAAAATTGTTATGTGCAACTCTGTTTAGAAATGAATTTGAACCTACACTCAAAGCATCCACACTGGGAGACTAGACAGTTCTGTTTACTGCTTTAGAGCAACCACTCTGTGGGAAACTTTTAAAAATAGCCATATGATTAATATATTTATTTAAAATGGCAGGCAGCTCTGCCTGCCCCAGGAAGGGAACAGGAAGTAGATGCCACTGTACGCAACATAATAGGCTTGCCTCTAGGCTTTGTTTATATACATATTGCAAATAGTTCAGGAAATAAAAATGGTTAAATAGTCAGAAGTTAAAGATGAAAAAAACACAGAACTTTCCATCCACAGATTTGATTGATTGTGAAGAAATTTGAGGTTGATTTAAATCTGTGATGCTCAAGCTTCCTGAGAGTAAGCCACAAGCGCCCTATTGAGCTTTTCTGTATGCATTTTAAAGAGGGAATATATTACTCTCGATACCAGCGCCCAAAGGAAGACTATTCCCTGATGTCCTTCAAAGGATCACATTCAAAAGAAAGCATTTTAGGCAATGATGTGGAATAATAAATATATGTTGGGAGAAGGGAAGAAAGTGCATTGGTGTGGAAAGCAAGCTTTCAATTCTCAACTTTCCTAATAGTCATTTACAGGAGACATTGAGTTGCTCTGGTATTTTTCTTTTTGCCTCTCTTAGAAGTTTCTAAGAGTTCCAAGTTAAATAAAATACTCTAAGTCATTTGATCTAATATAATTAAGTACTTTTTTTTTTCTTTTCTATCCATTTGCAAGTTTGCAAAGGACAAATGGCAAAAATGATTGTGTTCCCTTGAATTAGTACGCCAGGGACGAGCCTATATTATCTTTAGTGGATAAAGGGGAGTGTCTTCTTTATTCATAAAACTACATCTTTCCCCAGGGTGAGTTGTTGGCCTGGATGTCATGGAGGAACTGATTTTTATCCTATGGTTTTAGCTGCTTTATCAGACTTTCTACCTTTCAGTTAGTTTATGAGAGTATTTCTTGTGATTTTGATTAAGAAGCGTGATCTGTTGCCTTTTAAATTTTGTGATCACTTGCTGAATACAGAGACATTTGCATTCCAAATCAACACACTAAGAATTGTTAATAGTTACTTACGTTCTCTCTTAAATAGATATAAGCAACGGGTTGGCTCTTGTGTTCATTTTAGTTTCATAGTATTTTTCAAGTTTTAATGTTGTATGATGAGTTTTATTTAAGACTTGGGAACATTTTCCTCTGACTCACTTGGAATAAATTGTCTTTTGACCTAGTAGGAAAATGTAAGATTGAATATGTTCTCATTCATATGGAGTGAGAATTCCAGGTCACTCACCACCAAATATTTAAACATTTTGAGGCTATTGTGGCAGAGCAGAACCAACTATTATTGTTAGTTATTTTAATGTCAGTGATAGCTGTTTTGATCAGTGATGAAAACAATTAGTAAAATGATCCTTAGTAAGTCTTCACTTTAGTTAATTAAACATGATACATAGAAAGTTAATAAATGCTTGTTGTGTGAATGACTGTAGCAGTGATTGCAAAAATCATAGTGGCCCGTGTCTTAAACAGTGTCAGTTACGTGTTGAACACTTAAATAAGACACATCTCTGCTCTGTAAGAGCTCAGATTCTCCAGACTCTTTGTGGGTAGGTGTGGCCATATGACTTTGTTCTGGCCAATGGGATGTAAGTAGAAGAGATGTGTGTAACTTGATAGACCTCATTTTCTTTCCTTTTTCCTGCTGGCTGGAGTGTAGGTGTGGTGGTAGGACCAGGATGGACCAAAAACCAGATGTTTTGAGTTGAATATAGCAGAGCAGCAGGATAGGATTCTGTCCGGGTCCTGTATTATCAGGAATCTGCCGTTTCTAGCACTGGACCATATATTTATGTAGATGGAATGAGATCCCATCTTGTGTGCGTCACTATTATTTTGGAATTTCTATTTATTTTTGCTGAACTTAAATATAATGAGATACATTTCTTAATCATTGGTCAGGAAGCCATATAGGCTAAATCAACTGAATAATGGATGAAAGGGCCATCTGTTAGGAGTAGCTGGCGTGTAATTAAGGCAAGTGTCCAAGGTTGTCTATCTTTATGTGGATAGGAGAGGCTAGATAGGGATCTAGGAGGAATGACTCAGAAAATCTTAAAGGAAAACAGGGGGTGTACTGGAAAGAGTACAAGAGGTGGCTTTACAAAATGTGTATCATAGAACCAGTATTGTTGCTTACTGTCCTTCGAGCCATAGTTCCTTAAACTATGAAAGTGTGACGGATTGATATAAAGATGAAATGGAACATGTGTGGCAAGTTGCTTTGTAAACCATTTCCTGGCTAATTAGTATACTGAACACATATACGTCATGGGATGAAATCATAAGGCAAATTTAAATTGTGCTTCCTACTATCCATTTAAAATGTATTCATGGGACTTCCGTGGTGGTCTAGTGGTTAAGACTTTTCCTTCCAATGCAGGGGGTGCGGGTTCGATCCCCGGTCGGGGAGCTAAGATCCCACGTGCCTTGCGGCCAAAAAACCAAAACGTAAAACAGAAGCAGTATTGTAACAAATTCAAAAAAGACTTCAAAAATGGTCCAGATTCAAGAAAAAAAATCTTTAAAATGTATTTAAAGGGCAAAGTTTATCCCCCGTTTTTAATCAAAATTCTAGCAAGTCCTCTGACTTTCTGGTACTAGAAAGCCTTATAACCCCTTTGACCTGCAATGAGAGTCTCATTTGGGAAATAAATCCTCTGCCTTTGGTGGACTTTGCTATGGAAGGGAATCTGCATTCTGGACAGGGGGGGTGTGATGAACGTTCATTCATTGCACCTATTAGTTCTAGGCTGAGGATACAGTAAGTAACAAAACAGAGAGGAACCCCTGCTTCTTGGAGCATACGTCTTTCTTCCTTTCTGTTTCTCCTCCTGTCTTCTGTCAAAGACTGTTCTGAAATATAAGAATCGTGTAAAGCGTCCACAGGAAAGTTCTTTCTGTGTGTGTTGTGGATTCACACTGGCTTTGCATACTTGAGACCTAGCAGATACTCAGAGCTGAATCATTTTCTTATGGGTGTGTCTCTGGATCCAGCAGAGCCTTCCCTGCTGGGATCTGCTGACCACAGCTCCCCTGGAGTGTTTTGTGCTTCCCTCTGGCTGACACTTTCCCCTCAGCCTTTGTTTTTTTGATGGTCTGTGTCACAGTCTCTACCGGTGACCCTACCATGTGGACTTCTGAAGAAAATTCAAAACCTCTCCAAGCTGGCTCGTCCTTCTGCCAGACCTGCTGCTGATCCACAGGGAACACTTGCCCATCTTTGACCTCCCTTTGGAAAGGGAAACCATCGGTGCTTCCCAGGTACAGCATTGTCATGCCGCCCCAGGCCGCCTGATATGTCTCAGGTTAGGGACACCACTAAATGGTGACTTCCAACCCTGAGACAACATAACAAGCTTTGAATGTGCCCCTGAGGTTCCTCTTTCTTGAGGTGAAGGAGGCATCACTTTCCCCCTTTTTCTCCTCTCTATTACCCGACACTTTTGTGCCCACTACATCAGGGACGGGTCAGGTACTTCTGTGATGCACACTTTGAAATTTGCATTTTAGTTTGCACCTCCCTGTGTATCTCATATTTATCATCTGGGGCCTCGACCAAAACTTATTTTAATATCCAGTTACACCAGCTTTTCAGAAGTTATTTATTTGTATTCCCCCAAGAGGGCTTTCCTAGGGGTAGCTTTGATTGTTTTTTTTTTTGAATTTCAGTGCATGGTTAAATGACTCAAACTCAGTCCAGATGTGCAGAGAAAATGAGAGCTTTTTTATTACTCTGTTAACTGATCTGGCCTTCCTTGCTTCCTGGATAGTAGGGAAGGGAACCACTACATAGTCAGGTAGAAGAAACTTAGTCCAATGCAATTAAGTCATATCTTTCGGTAAAATGGGAGGCTCTAGGTTTTGCCTTCCTATCTCTCTTCTCATCTTCAAGAAGTCATTTGGAGGGACTTCCCTGGTGGTCCAGGGGTTAAGAATCCGCCTTCGAATGCAGGGGACTCAGGTTCGATCACTGGTCGGGGAACTAAGATCCCACATGCCGCAGGGCAACTAAGCCCGCGTGCTCTAGAGCCCATGTGCCACAACTAGAGAGAAGCCCGTGCCACAACTAGGGAAGCCCGTGCACCACAATGAAGAGCCTGCAGGCTGCAACAAAAGATACTGCATGCTGCAACAAAGATCTTACGTGCTGCAACTAAGACCCGAGGCAGGGAAATAAATAAGTAAATATTAAAAAAAAAAAAAGTCATGTGGGTATATGGGAGAGAAAGTGAGACATTGGATAGAGGGAGAGATGCGGTCCTTAGATCTGTATGGATCTGTATTAGATCAGGAAAAGTGATTGCTAAGATGTAAGTGGTTCTGTCTTTCTATTGAGAGAACCTGGACAGATCCCTTTGTCTGGATCCTAGTACTGTTCTTCCAGTCTACATATATTTCTTAGCATTTGCATTTCCCTTCCTGGGTCCCATAAAATTCTGGGTCCACTGCATACCATGGGGAGGTCATCATGAGCCTAGTATGGCCAGAGGGGATTGTCATGCCCCCAAATGTTTTGACGCTCCTCTTAAAGCACATCCCTTTCCCACTGAGTGCAGGACCACTGTACTTGACTTTCACGAGCTCTTCTGTGCTCTGCATCCTTATGACCAAAATCCTTTAAGATAGAAGCAGACTTTCATTTACTTCCTTCTGGAGACTTCACCTATGTCACGTCAGCTTCCTTTATGTCTTCAGCCTCATGACTGAGCCTAAATGACACAAGGCTAAGCTTAAATGAGACAAAGATGTCTTTCAAGAATATTGTAATATCTAATATTTACATTGTATGCCATCACTACATGGTAGATTGGAACATGAAGCAACTGGATAGTCCAAATGAGACAAAATTAGTTTAGAAATAGCTGACTTCTAAAGAGGATGACTTTCCACTGTATCCTGTCCATTCTTCATTCCCTAGATCCAGTCTGTTTTTATTACCACTCGCTCATCATCCATCCCTGACCATGTGACCACCTTGCCTCTAGTATTTACCCATTCTAGTGTATTGTGCTTGCTTCCTATGTAGACAGTTACCTTTCTATGACTATTTTGACTGTCTGTACCTTTTCACCATCTTTATTATGAAATCTGTTCTGCAGCTACAATAGTTGCTATGTGGCATTTGGCTGGTTAATTCTTTCTGAGCCTTGGTTTACCCACTGGTGAATAAGGATAATAATACCTGCTTCATACAGTTATTGTGAGGATGAAATGAAAGAGCAGATATATAGCCTTTAGCACCATGCCAGGTAAGGACTACCAGGCACTCAGTTAGTGGTAGTTTTTATTATTCCTTTTCATTGCTTCCCAACACAAGCCTTCCCTTTCAGCTGGAGTGGTAGTGTTAGTCTCTTAAACATTTCGTGTCCAACTTTGCCTTTAGAATTCATTGCAAGTCTTATTTATTTTACTGGTGCCTTTCTGATAGTTTTATTTCCCAATAATCTGCCCTTTCTTTTAACTACCTTAACACTATAGAAAACATAACTCTCATAGCACCATAGAAGATAGGACTCCTTAGTCACAGTGCATTGTGACTTATGTATTTCAAGTGTATATTTTGTATTTTTTCTCATTGTTTCCAATTAGTTTCCTGTTTTCCATGGTTTTCCTTAGCTGTTTCAACTAGATAGTATGCTCCTGGAGAGAAAAGTTTTGTTGTCTTTTTGCCCTTTTTTGTAAGTAAGCAAGCATATATTAAGTGCTTGGTAACCAATTGTTCCATAATATTTTTTGGAAATTTTGACTTTGACTACTGTTGACCAGCAATAACTATTAAATGACACGTGGTAGACTTGCATAACCTTCTTTATGGAATATCTATCAAAAATAGTATTTGTGTGTTTGAGAGAAATATTAGCAGATATTATGACAACCTTCTGAAGTGTGAACTTTTAGTACTCATCAAAGGGCGTAAGAGTCAAGTACGGTTTCAGTTTGAAATGCTTTTCTTTGCAAACAATAGGAAACCTGTCTCTGGAGACTTTAAACACATAAGGGGTTTATTTTCCCCAAATAACAAGAGATTCGGAGGCCAGTGCTGGGGGCTGCTCCACACTACATACCAGGGCCAGCCTCTCTCCTCCAGCATCCTTGGCATGTTGCCTTAGATCCTCACCATGTCTCTTCATTCTTGCATGGTGGTTGTTACCCTTCTAAGGGTCAGGTCCATATTCTGGGCAGAGAGAAGTGGAGGGAGCAAAGTGTAGGAAAGGGCACATCTGCCAGGTATTTAAATTTTTTTTTTATTTTATAGAGGCGTCATAAACTTTTATGGAACTTCCACCTGCAAACCTCTACTTACATTTCCTTGCATGGAATTGTGCCACATGGTGACCCTTCACTGGAGGGTGGCTGGGAGCAGGGGGCTGACGGGGCTTGGGGCAGACACCAACAGCATCCCACCCAAATATTAAGCAATAGCTTAAGTAGTTATCTTCCCAACTAAAGCCCCATTTTTTTTTTTTTTTTTTTTTTTTTTTGGGGTATGCGGGCCTGTCACTGTTGTGGCCTCTCCCGTTGCGGAGCACAGGCTCCGGACGCGCAGGCTCAGCGGCCATGGCTCATGGGCCCAGCCGCTCTGCGGCATGTGGGATCCTCCCGGACCGGGGCACAAACCCGTGTCCCCTGCATCGGCAGGCGGACTCTCAACCACTGCGCCACCAGGGAAGCCCCAAAAGCCCCATTTTGAAAGTGCCCTCTACTAGGTATCTCTCAGAAAAAGTAACTTTTTAGGCTAATGAAACTATTAATTTAACTTTCTGAAGGGGCATTTATACTTTTTTGGGGGGGATTCTGATGCTTGTTGGCTTTGTTTTTATTGTCCAAGACTGTCTGCAAAAGATATTGCAATCTCAGGTTTGGATTGGAGAAATGCTTAGAATATAAATCCAGTTTTATTTCTGGAAGGAAAAAAAAAAACCAGTAAGGCATCAGTGAGCATCTTGAAAGACATGACAGGGATTTATTTTCCCTTCTGTTCATGTGTGTGCCCTTTAATTTTTTCATTCCTCAAGCAGAGCTCAGGCAACCCCAAATTAAAGCAGTTCATGCCGTGCCGCACATGATGATTAAATCTGATCTGGCTGTTCTAGAGATGGACAGATAACAGTGTTGCAGAAAAACCTTTTTTGAATCTGAAAAGACGACTGTCACGAAGAATGCTCTAACTCCCATGTGTTACAAGATAAAGTTAAATTAGATCAGCTGAGGTCCTTTGCAGGTAGCGATCCCTTTAATAGTATTTGATATGTGTCGACTGAACAGAAATCGTGTCCCAAGTGAAGTTTCATTATCCATGGGAGCCTGTTGTAAATACCAGGGTGTTGTGATGTGTGTTTAGCTAATTTCATGTCCTTTCGAAGCTGCTCTTCAATAGCTTGAAATGCTTATTACCAGTGTGCATTAGCACACAAGAACCTAGGGAAAACACCACTTGCCCTTTGGTAATGGACAAATAGATAATAGAGGAAGATGGGAATTAATTACCTTTATGCAGATGTCACATCAGCCTGCAAAAGAACAGGATTATTTATGCTTTGGAAAAAATACCATTTTGTTTTCATGAAGATGCAAAGCAGACAAGTAGGGGCTCAAGACTAAATTATTTGAGTTGATATGAATTCCGTGGCTTATTCAGAGCATCTAGGAATATAGTGCATACTTTTTAACCTTCCCCCTTTTTAAATTTAAGAAATACTGCAAAATGCTTCAGCCTTCTGAATTAGGAACTGTGGCTGAATGATTTGTTTCTTTTGTCCTGCTCTTTACTTGGGCCGTCTGTTTGCTTGTCGGCACTATTCAAGGTGTTGATCCTAAATTGTATTACTTATTGGCCCTGGCTGGAGAGGACACTACTGTGCTACTGAAAGCATTATGAATCTTTGTTGAGAGGTCTTGCTTTTACATTAGAAGTTTCTTCTGGTGAAACAAAGAGCTTTAATTATAACGTTAGAAAAAGGTATGGGACACTGGAGATTTGGAAATAACCAGGAATTGTATGTTCATTTTTTTTTTAACATCTTTATTGGAGTATAATTGCTTTCCAATGGTGTGTTGGTTTCTGCTTTATAACAAAGTGGATCAGCTATATGTATACATATATCCCCATATCCCTTCCCACTTGCGTCTCCCTCCCACCCTCCCTATCCCACCCCTCTAGGTGGTCACAGAGCACCAAGCTGATCTCCCTGTGCTATGCGGCTGCTTCCCACTAGCTATCTGTTTTACGTTTGGTAGTGTATATAAGTCCATGCCACGCTCTCACTTCGTCTTAGCTTATCATTCCCCCTCCCCGTGTCCTCAAGTCCATTCCCTACGTCTGTGTTTTTATTCCTGCCCCTAGGTTCTTCAGAACCATTTTTTTTCTTTAGATTCCATATATGTGTTAGCATACGGTATTTGTTTTTCTCTTTCTGACTTAATTCACTCTGTGTGACAGACTCTAGGTCCATCCACCTCACTACAAATAACTCAATTTCATTTCTTTTTATGGCTGAGTAATATTCCATTGTATATATGTGCCACATCTTCTTTATCCATTCATGTGTCGATGGAACTTAGGTTGTTTCCATGTCCAGGCTATTGTAAATAGAGGTGCAATGAACATTGTGGTACATGACTCTTTGAATTATGGTTTTCTCAGGGCATATGCCCAGTAGTGGGATTGCTGGGTCATATGGTAGTTCTATTTGTAGTTTTTTAAGGACCCTCCATACTGTTCTCAACAATGACTGTATCAATTTACATTGCCACCAATAGTGCAAGAGGGCTCCCTTTTCTCCACACACTCTCTAGCATTTATTGTTTGTAGATTTTTTGATGATGGCCATTCTGACTGGTGTGAGGTGATACCTCATTGTAATTTGGATTTGCATTTCTCTAATGATTAGTGATGTTGAGCATCCTTTCATGAGTTTGTTGGCAATCTGTATATCTTCTTTGGAGAAATGTCTAATTAGGTCTTCTGCCCATTTTTGGATGGGGTTGTTTGTTGTTTTGATGTTGAGCTGCATGAGCTCCTTGTAAATTTTGGAGATTAATCCTTTGTCAGTTGCTTCATTTGCAAATATTTTCTCCCATCCGAAGGGTTGTCCTTTAGTCTTGTTTATGGTTTCCTTTGCTGTGCAAAAGCTTTTAAGTTTCATTAGGTCCCGTTTGTTTATTTTTGTTTTTATTTCCGTTTCCCTGGGATGTGGGTCAAAAAGGATCTTGCTGTGATTTATGTCATAGAGTATTCTACCTATGTTTTCCTCTAAGAGTTTGATAGTGGCTGGCCTTACATTTAGGTCTTTAATCCATTTTGAGTTTATTTTTGTGTATGGTGCTAGGGAGTGTTCTAATTTCATTCTTTTCCATGTAGCGTCCAGTTTTCCCAGCACCACTTATTGAAGAGACTGTCTTTTCTCCATTGTATATTCTTGCCTCGTTTATCAAAAGTAAGGTGACCATATGCGTGTGGGTTTATCTCTGGGCTTTCTATCCTGTTCCATTGATCTATATTTCTGCTTTTGTGCCAGTACCATACTGTCTTGATTACTGTAGCTTTGTAGTGTAGTCTGAAGCCCAGGAGTCCAATTCCTCCAGCTCCATTTTTCGTTCTCAAGATTGCTTTGGCTATTTGGGGTCTTTTGTGTTTCCATATAAATTGTGAAATTTTTTGTTCTAGTTCTGTGAAAAACGCCATTGGTAGTTTGATAGAAATTGCACTGAATCTGTAGATTGCTTTGGGTAGTACAGTCATTTTCACAGTGTTGATTCTTCCAATCCAAGAACATGGTATATCTCTCCATCTATTTGTATCATCTTTAATTTCTTTCATCAGTGTCTGATAGTTTTCTGCATACAGGTCCTTCGTCTCCTTACGTAGGTTTATACTTAGATATTTTATTCTTTTTGTTACAATGGTAAATGGAAGTGTTTCCTGAATTTCTCTTTCAGATTTTTCATCATTAGTATATAGGAATGCAAGAGATTTCTGTGCATTAATTTTGTATCCTGTTACTCTACCAAATTCATTGATTAGCTCTAGTAGTTTTCTGGTAGAATCTTTAGGATTCTCTATGTATAGTATCGTGTCATCTGCAAACAGTGACAGCTTTACTCCTTGTTTATCGATTTGGATTCCTTTTCCTTCTCTGATTGCTGTGGCTAAAATTTCCAAAACTATGTTGAATAATAGTGTTGAGAGTGGGCAACCTTGTCTTGTTCCCAATCTTAGAGGAAATTGTTTCAGTTTTTCACCATTGAGAACAATGCTGCCTGTGGGTTTGTCATACATGGCCTTTATTATGTTAAGGTAAATTCCCTCTGTGCCTACTTTCTAGAGAGTTTTTATGATAAATGGATACTGAGTTTTGTCAAAAGCTTTTTCTGCATCTATTGAGATGATCATATGGTTTTAGTTTGTTAATATGGTGTATCACATTGGTTGATTTGCGTATATTGAAGAATCCTTGCATTCTTGGGATAAACCCCACTTGATCATGGTGTATGATCCTTTTAATGTGCTGTGGGATTCTGTTTGCTAGTATTTTGTTGAGGATTTTTCCATCTATGTTCATCAGTGATATTGGCCTGTAGTTTTCTTTCTTTGTGACATCTTTGTCTGGTTTTGGTATCAGGGTGATGGTGGCCTCATAGAATGAGTTTGGGACTATCCCTCCCTCTGCTATATTTTGCAAGAGTTTGAGAAGGATAGGTGTTAGCTCTTATCTAAGTGTCTGATAGAATTTGCCTGTGAATCCATCTGGTCCTGAGCTTTTGTTTGTTGGAAGATTTTTAATCACAGTCTCAACTTCAGTGCTTGTGATTGGTCTGTTTATATTTTCTATTTCTTCCTGGTTCAGTCTCAAAAGATTGTGCTTTTCTAAGAATTTGTCTGTTCCTTCCAGGTTGTCCCTTTATTGGCATATAGTTGCTTGTAGTAATCTCTTATGATCCTTTGTATTTCTGCACTGTCAGTTGTTACTTCTCCTTTTTCATTTCTACTTCTGTTGATTTTAGTCTTCTCCCTTTCTTTCTTGATGAGTCTGGCTAATTGTTTATCTATTTTGTTTATCTTCTCAAAGAACCAACTTTTAGTTTTATTGATCTTTGTTATTGTTTCCTTCATTTCTTTTTTATTTATTTCTGATCTGATCTTTATGATTTCTTTCCTTCTGGTAACTTTAGTGTTTCTTTGTTCTTCTTTCTCTAAAAGCTTTAGGTGTAAGGTTAGGTTGTTTATTTGAGATGTTTGTTGTTTCTTGAGGTAGGATTGTATTGCTGTAAACATCCCTCTTAGAACTCCTTTTGCTGCATCCTATAGGTTTTGGGTCCTCGTGTTTTCATTGTCATTTGTTTCTAGGTATTTTTTGATATCCTCTTTGATTTCTTCAGTGATCTCTTGGTTATTAAGTAGTGTATTGTTTAGCCTCCATGTGTTTGTATTTCTTACAGATTTTTTCCTGTAATTGATATCTAGTCTCATAGCGTTGTGGTCTGAAAAGATACTTGATGCGATTTCAGTTTTCTTAAATTTACCAAGGCTTGGTTTGTGACCCAGTATATGATCTATCCTGGAGAATGTTCCATGAGCACTAGAGAAGAAAGTGTATTCTGTTGTTTTTGGATGGAATTTCCTATAAATATCAATTAAGCCCATCTTGTTTAATGTATCATGTAAAGGTTGTGTTTCCTTATTTATTTTCGTTTTGGATGATCTGTCCATTGGTGAAAGTGGGTGTTAAAATTCCCTACTGTGATTGTGTTACTGTCGATTTCCCCTTTTACGGCTGTTAGCATTTGCCTTATGTATTGAGGTGCTCCTATGTTGGGTGCATAAATATTTACAATTGTTGTATCTTCTTCTTGGATTGATCCCTTGATCATTATGTAGTGTCCTTCTTTGTTTCTTGTAATAGTCTTTATTTTAAAGTCTATTTTTTCTGATATGAGAATTGTTACTCCAGCTTTCTTTTCATTTCCATTTGCATGGAATATCTTTTTCCATCCCGTTGCTTTCAGTCTGTATGTGTCCCTAGGTCTGAAGTGGGTCTCTTGTGGACGGTATATGTACGGGTCTTGTTTTTGTATCCATTCAACCAGTCTTTGTCTTTTGGTTGGAGCATTTAATCCATTTACATTTAAGGTAATTATTGATATGTATGTTCCTATTACCATTTGCTTAATTGTTTTGGGTTTGTTATTGTAGGTTTTTCCCTTCTCTTGTGTTTCCTGCCTAGAGAAGTTCCTTTAGCATTTGTTGTAAAGGTGTTTTGGTGGTGCTGAATTCTCTTAGCTTTTGCTTGTCTGTTAAGGTTTTAATTTCTCTGTCGAATGAGATCCTTGCTGGGTAGAGAAATCTTGGTTTTATGTTTTTCCCTTTCATCACTTTAAATATGTGCTGCCACTCCCTTCTGGCTTGCAGAGTTTCTGCTGAAAGATAAGCTGTTAACCTTATGGGGATTCCCTTGTATGTTATTTGTTGTTTTTCCCTTGCTGCTTTTAATATTTTTTCTTTGTATTTAAGTTTTATTTTGGAATCAAACATGTTCACATGTGTATATTCCACACCATCCCTGAAACCATTTGTTTGGAGTTGGGTAGGACCCCTGCCCTTGCTGTGAGCCTGCAGGGGAGTTACTGGGTAGTCTCTTTCAGATTTGACAATGGCAGGGCAGCAGAAACCTGTCTTAGAACTACAGGGTTTTTCAGTCTCCTCAACTTCTGTTATTTCTGACCTTTGCACTCTTGAATAACCAGTGAGCAGCATCGTTTACTTTCCCTTCCTCCCTCCCTCCGTCCCTATTTCCCCTGCCTCCTTCCCTACGTCCGTTTTCTTTCTTTCTTTTGAAGGCCTGCTCTCCTCTTTCCTGTAACCCTCGCCATCTGTACTCTTCCCGCAGTAACTGCAGTATGTTTCAGTATTGCACTATGCTCCCTCACTCTCGTTGATTCTCACCCTGGCCCTCCGAACTGCATCCCCAGAACTGTTTTTGATAGTTTGATTAATATGTGTCTTGGTGTGTTTCTCCTTGGATTTATCCTGTGTGGGACTCTGTGTGCTTCCTGGACTTGATTGACTATTTCGTTTCCCATATTAGGGAAGTTTTCAACTATAATCTCTTCAAATATTTTCTCAGTCCCTTTCTTTCTCTCTTCTTCTGGGGCCCCTATAATTCGAATATTGGTACGTTTAATGTTGTCCCAGAGGTGTCTAAGACTGTCCTCAATTCTTTTCATTCCTTTTTCTTTATTCTGCTCTGTGGTAGATATTTCCACTATTTTATCTTTCAGGTCACTTATCCATTCTTCTGCCTCAGTTATTCTGCTATTGATTCCTTCTAGAGAATTTTTAATTTCATTTATTGTGTGGTTCATCATTGTTTGTTTGCTCTTTAGTTCTTCTAGGTCCTTGTTAAATGTTTCTTGTATTTTCTCCATTCTATTTCCAAGATTTTGGATCATCTTTACTTTCATTACTCTGAATTCTTTTTCAGGTAGACTGCTTATTTCCTATCATTTGTTTCATCTGGTGGGTTTTTACTTTGCTGCTTCATCTGCTGTGTGTTTTTCTGTCTTCTCATTTTGCTTATCTTACTGGGTTTGGGGTCTCCTTTTTGCAGGCTGCAGGCTCGTAGTTCCCGTTGTTTTTGGTGTCTGCCCCCAGTGGCTAAGGTTGGTTCAGTGGATTGTGCAGGCTTCCTGGTAGAGGGGACTGGTGCCTGTGTTCTGGTGGAGAAGGCTGGATCTTGTCTTTCTCGTGGGCAGGACCACGTCTGGTGGTGTGTTTTGGGGTGTCTGTGGCCTTATTATGATTTTAGGCAGCCTCTCTGCTAATGCGTGGGGTTGTGTTCTTGTCTTGCTAGTTGTTTGGCATGGGGTGTCCCGCACTGGAGCTTGCTGGTCATTGAGTGGAGCTGGGTCTTAGCGTTGAGATTGAGATCTCTGGGAGAGCTTTCGCTGTTTGATATTACGTGGAGCTGGGAGGTCTCTGGTGGACCAATGTCCTAAACTTGGTTCTCCCACCTCAGAGGCACAGGCCTGACACCTGGCCGGAGCACCAAGTCCCTGTCAGTTACATGGCTCAGAAGAAAAGGGAGAAAAAGGAGTGAAAGAAAGAAAAATAATAATAAAATAAAATAAAGTTATTAAAATAAAAAAATTATTAAAAATAAAAAACTTAAAACGTAATTAAAAGAAAGAAAGAAAGAAAGAAGAGAGCAACCAAACCAAAAACAAATCCACCAGTGATCACAAGTGCTAAAAACTATACTAAGAAAAAAAAAGAAAAAACGGAGAGACACAACCCTAGGACAGATGGGAAAAGCAAAGCTATACAGACAAAATCACACAAATAAGCATGCACATACACACTCAAAAAGAGAAAAAGGAAAAAAATTTATGTATCTTTTGGGAAGTCTGAGGTCTTCTGCCAGTGTTCAGTAAGTCTTCTGTAGGAGTTGTTCCTCATGTAGATGTATTTCTGATGTGTTTATGGGGAGGAAGGTGATCTCCACATCTTACTCCTCCGCCATCTTGAAGGTCTCTGTATGTGCATTTTTAAAATTCTTTTTCCTCATTTGCTCAGTTATTTAGCTTTTTATTCTTAGCTGGCATTTTCCTATTGAAACAACTAATACATAGTCAACATTTTATCCATCTGGCTAACAGAGTATCTGCTTTGAGGTCGGTACATCACATTTCTGTTTCATCTTGAGTGCTAGGGCTCAGTTAATGGCAGCATTTAGCATCATGTGTGTTTTTGTCTACAGGGTAGTATTTTACTGAGTTGAACAAATATTTATGGGATGCATCATATTTCAGCACTTATGTGTATAATGGAGATACAAAAAATGACTGTGGCTTCCAGCTTTGTGAAGGGACACACACATGTACATATCAACACACACACACTGTAGGTGGAATTCTAAAGATGGCCCTCCTAGGTTCCCATCCCTTGGCTATTCAGTAAACCGTGAATCCAGGCACTAGTATGAAGGGATTTTGCAGATGTAAATAAAGTCCTAAATCAGTTGACCTTAAGATATGGAGATTATCCAGATGGGCCTGACCCCAGAAGGTGAACCCTTTAAAAGCAGAGAGGGACTTCCCTGGTGGCACAGTGGTTTAGAATCCACCTGCCAATGCAGGGGACACAGGTTAGGTCCCTGGTCTGGGAAGATGTCACTTGCTGTGGAGCAGCTAAGCCTGTGTGCCACAACTGCTGAGCCTGTACTCTAGAGCCCACGAGCCACAACTACTGAGCCCGTGTGCCACAACAAGTGAAGCCCGCGCACCTAGAGCCTGTGCTCTGCAACAAGAGAAGCCACCGCAATGAGAAATGTGTGCACCACAGCAAAGAGTAACCCCTACTCGCTGCAACTGGAGAAAAACCCACATGCAACAACAAAGACCCAACGCCGCCAAAAGCAAATTAATTGATTAATTTAAAAAAAAGAGCATTTTCTCTGGCAGTGGCAAAGGAGGAAGTCAGAGAGATTCAAAGCCTGAGATAGACTTTACTCACCTGGCCATTGCTGGTTTGAAGGTGGAAGAGCCATGTGAAAAGAGGTGTGGACAGCCTCTAGAGGCTGAGAGCAGTTCCCAGCTGACAGCCAGCAAGGAACTGGTCAGTCTTAGAATAGCCAGGAAACAGAATTTGTCTACCAACCTGAATGAGCACAGAAGTGAATTCTTGCCTAGAACCTCCAGATAAGAGGCCAGTGTAGCCATCACCTTGGTTTTGGCTTTGTGTGAGACTCTAAGCAGAGAACCTAGCTGAGTCATGCTGAGCTGCTGACCTACAGAACTGTGAGCTAATATATTGGCCTCATTTTGAGCCTCTGCATTTGTGGTAATTTATGCAACAATAGAAAACTAATACACGTACAGTTAGACAGGGTGGTCCTCTCCTCTGTGCTAGGAGATGTTAGAGATATGGAATTAATTTCAGTTTTCAGGACACCAAAAAAAAAAAAGAATTGGATCACATTATCAGAGTTTTAGATTTACCATCAATATTCTAACTGTACACATGAGGAAATAGAAGTCCAGAGAAGTTATGAGTTTGTCTAAGGTTTTAGAGCTAGCTAGAGGCAGAGCTGGGACAGGCACTCATATCTGGATTCAAGGTTCAATGTTGTTTCCATTATATCTCACTGCGGTGCGTAATGAATTCTAGCTTTAAATTGGAACCAAAGTGCAAAACCAGATAATGGCAATTACTCTGTCATAATGCCAAATGTAAGGAAGGAAAGGAATAGGACAAA
Organism: Tursiops truncatus; assembly: GCF_011762595.2. NCBI lineage: Eukaryota > Metazoa > Chordata > Mammalia > Artiodactyla > Delphinidae > Tursiops > Tursiops truncatus. The sequence continues at coordinate 36,093,616 of NC_047044.1, read as the reverse complement.
AAGGTAATTTCAGGAGACCATTGTTATTTTTTTCCCTAAAGATTCTAAAGCATGGAATGAAGTATAGTGTACATGCTTGTGACTTGTTTGTAAGCCCGCATAAGAACATTGACTCATTCAGTGGAGTAGTGTTCCTTTTCAAACTGAGCCATGGCTGAGCTCTCCCAGTGACTCTGCAGTTATTTGATGTATTTTTTTGCTTTAAACACGTTTAACACTTTCTTTTGAACATTCTCAGTGATGGCAGCTGCTTTACCCTTGAGGGTTTATTTGATATTGTTTCCAAATAGCTTTTGGGTTGGTTCTAATATGACAAATCAGATTTGGTAATCAGTATGAATAATCTAATGAAAATCAATCTGGGTAATACGTAAGAAAATTGGTCTGGGTAATATAAAAAGAAAATACTGCTATCGTGTACTAAGATGGACTTTCCTATTTGTTTCTTAAATCTAACGGACCATAGTTTTAAAGAAAGTTTAAAAGTCGTTCGCAACAGTGTTCACATGACTGGGGTAAGTACCCAGTTGCTTCTGATAAGTAGTTAAACAGAACATGTGCTTTGGAGAGAGTTGAATCCTGACTTGACAACTTTCTAGCTGTAGGATCCTGGGAGAGTAAACCTCTTCAGACCCTGATTTTTTAATATTTAAAATGGAGACAGGAGCATTAACTTTATGTCTGCCACATAGGAGCTACTCAATAAATGAATGAAATGAGTGGATTAAATATTAGTTATGTAAAGCTCTTACATATAAACCTTATGCATAGTTTGTGCTTAAGCATAGTTTGTTTTTCAAAATGTTATTTTTAGTGAAAGTTAAATTATATGTTCAGGTTTGATGGCTAAGAGTAGCTTCTTGTTTTACTTGAACCCAAGAAATAGAATTCCTTTCTTTGTTGATTTGGTGCTGAAGCTGCGTAGAGCCTCTTTGGTGGTGGCCTGACGTGTGTCTGCTCATTATGGGAGGTAGACTGGGCTGTTCTCTGTTTTTGTAACCATCTTTTCCCTCTTTTCCAGTGGACCCGTGTTAGTGTGGGATCATTCTGGCTTCTCTTGAGTGTGCCAAACTCTTTTTTTTTTTTAGATTGAACTATATTTAACATGCTACATTGTGTAAGTTTAAGATGTACAACATTACTGATTTGATGTAGTCATAGTGCAATATGATGGCCATTGTAATGTTAGCTAACGCCTTTATCACATCACATCATTATCATTTCTTCTGGTGTTGGGAACAATTAAGATTTGCCAAACTCTTTCAACTTGGACTTGCTTCCACTTTAGACACAAATATTCATTCATTAATATTACACAGTGGGAAAATACCATCTTTGTTGTCCCCCTCAACTTACATTCTAGTGAGAGAGACAGATGAAAAACCATTTTTTCTTATCACAATCTACCTGCTCAGCCTTTCTCACCTGAGTCTGAAATGTGGGCACAGCTCCACCTTGTACACCTGGTGCTTTTTTTGTGTATGTATAGCTGCTGAATTCCTGACTTTGGGGCCCGGCTTCAGCACAGAGAACTCAGTGTCTCCATTCCTTTCGGCCAGTTCTGATGCTTGTGTGATGTCACCATACACGTATTTGTACTTTTGTTTTCCTTCCCTTTAATCGTATTTGGTTCAAGTTATGAAGTGCTTCCGAAGTTTTATATCATTGAGCTCTAAAAGTTAAAACCATTTTTTGAAACAAAGAATGATGGATGTTAAATACTTCCTGTAATGCTGACCCAATCAGGCAGGCTTCTCTTAGGGACCAGCATGCATGATTGAGATGAAGGAATGAGACAGCCCTTGACATCCTTTCCTCATGTCTTTGAGAGGTGACCTGACCCAGCATGGGGTTTGCCATTTCCTAAAGGACTTAAAAGACCCTCCTGGCAATCATCACCCCATTCTCCCCACCTACCACCCCCAGTGAATAGAGATTATATTAGAAATAATCATGATGTTAATTATTTTATAATAATAGCTGGTATGTATAGAGATTTTATTTTTTTAACCTAAGGCTAACTGCTTTGTATGAATTAGCTCATTTAATTTTCACAACAATCCTGTGAGGTAATTATAGCTATCATCAGCCCTGTGAGATAATAATCACTATTATCAATCCTATGACTTTAGAGCCCTCATCTTTTGAGTGTATGCTTGTTTCTGACACCACACAAAGTGCTTTATCTGTATTATCTTTCTAGCTCCTCACCACAGCCTTCTGAGTTATTATCCCACCAGTGTATAAGCTCTATGAGGCCAGTGACTTTGTTTTCTCCTTCTGGGCTAAATTCTAGGACAGCAGCTATTATAGTGCCTGGTGTACTTAGTAAATAGCTATTGAATGAACAAATTTGTAGTTTTTGGATGAGGAAACTGTTAAAGAGAAGTTAAATAACTTGCCCAAGGTCAAGTGGTGAATCTGGGGTTTGCACCCAGGCAAGTATGACTTCAGAGCTGTGATCTTTACCTGTGTTCTATGAGAGTTATTTTTTGTTAACAGATTTCTGGGATAATGTTAAATTCTGAGGCACAATGTTGCATAATTCCAGGTTTCTGAAATTAAAAAAAAGTATAATGTTTTGGAAACTGCAAAAATTTATTTCATAACTGTCATAAATCATCTCTTAATGGAAAAGTTATGGGTTTAGAAGGACTGATCTTGAAGAAATCATGAAAAATGTGTGTATTGCTTATTTACGGGAAAATAGGACTGTATAGGAATATATTAATATGTATGTGAATGTATATGACTATATCAAGATTCTGTGACACAATGTTTTTAGTCTGTTTAAAGAAGGAAAAATTTAAAGTATAGTTTTAGCAGATTTGCCAGTGTTTTGCATAATTAAATATGGATTTTCAAAATTTATTGATTTTAGCACCTACCATTATTCCTAATGCTTTTTTTTTCCCTTTTAGAAAAAATATGTGGAATTATGAACACTTACATTGTATGGAGTGTGAAATATGTTTTTGATACTTACATATTTAGGGCATCTCCAGACAAATAGTTTTGTGTTAAAGGTTGAACAGAATTCCAAGGTATTTCAGAAACAGATTGCGCCAATTTCCACTGCTTCTAGAATATTGTGAACATATACTTTATTCTAACCAATATTATTGGCTATTGGTTTTCAGAATTATTGCAGTTTTTACAGGGGAAAAATGGCATTCCATTTTAACTTGCAGTCTGTATTTTTTATGAAGTTAAGTATTTTTCCAAATTGTTAACTAAATACACTCCTTCGTAGACTGTCAATTTTTTCATTTATTGGGAGTTCCTTTTTTTTTTAAACTCTAGTTGGTTACCTTAGTCGACATGAGTAAACATCTAGTATGTAGAACTCTAAAGAAACTAAGCACTACAGTAGGGCTTTGCTTTAAATAGGAGCAACGACCTTCATAAATAATAATCTAAGACTTTGGGGAGTAGGTTTAGCAATATATTAAGGTTTATCCCTCTGTCTTCTCTTTATCCCTGTTTGTAGCCGTGCTGTGGGGTAGCACAGCTGGCTCTGAAATCTCCCACATCAGGTGCTACTGTCTTGTTGTCATTAGACACCCAGGTTCCAGGCACCTGGATCATTTGTTCCTGCTGTCCTTGAGGGCTGCGATAGTGAGGGTTTCTCTCTCCAGGTATTTTCTTCACCTTTCTGAATGAGCTCTGTTCTCTTAAGCCAACAAGTTAGAGCCCTATACCTGGTTGGCCCCCTGGCTTTTCTATTCCAGTAGCCCTCAGCTACCAGATATACAGTTGGTCCTGTAGGCAGCTTATCTTTTCTACTCATTACTCGTGCCCTCCTACCCTCAGGAGCCAAGTAACTCCACAGATTAACTGTGTAGAGTTTTTTTGTTTTGTTTTTTTAACAAAATGTGCAAGGAGGAAATCACTTATTGGTGCGGTCTTGATATTGTCATGCCAGTTTGCTCACTGAAAACAGAATAGCTTTTTTTTTTTAATGAAGGAAAGAAGGGAATTCTCTGGCAGTCCAGTGGTTAGGACTTCGTGCTTTCACTGCTGTGGACGCGCGTTTGATCCCTGGTTGGGGAACTAAGATCCCGCAAGCTGAGTGGAGTGGCCAAAAAAAAAAAAAAAAAATTAATAAAAGAATAAAGGAAAGAAGAAGTTTTGTAAAAGCAAAAAGACCAACCATGTGTAAACATTCTTTAAATGATTTCCTCATTTGTGGCTTTACTGAGTGTAGGGTTAAAGTTTAAAAGTAGGGGCTTCTCTGGTGGGGCAGTGGTTGTGAGTCCGCCTGCCGATGCAGGGGACACGGGTTCGTGCCCTGGTCCAGGAAGATCCCACATGCCGCGGAGCGGCTGGGCCCGTGAGCCATGGCCACTGAGCCTGCGTGTCCAGAGCCCGTGCTCCGCAACGGGAGAGGCCGCAACAGTGAGAGGCCCGCATACCGTAAAACAAACAAACAAACAAAAAAGTTTAAAAGTAAATACGATGTTATTATAACAAGTGTTTACGACTAGTTTTATGTATTGGCCACTGTTTTATATATTGAGTGGCTTAGTAATTTTAACTGGAGGAAACTGACTAGGAAAATAGTCATTCATTTCTGTTTGCTGAATTGAGAAGAATCTATAAAACAGGGAAACTTCAAGAGCTCATTTCTTTTAAAGAAGGTTTGAAAACTTTACACATAACTTCTGAAATTTAGGCCTCTCACGTGAGACAGCCAAAGGCATAATACATTCTCTGTGAGACCCAATTGATTGTGTGTAAAGCTGTTCAAATTTTCAAAGGTCTTCTAAAATGCATTTCTAGTTTTTAGATGCAAAAGTTAATTGATTTCAAATGTCAGCCTGTGTCTTGTGTCGATGAAACTGTTTGGCCCTCCTAGGAAAATATAGGTAAAAATAAATTGTACTATATAAATTAGAAAAGCTTGATGGAATTAGAGCCATCATTGAGCAGATTCTCTCGGGAGTCTTAGTAGGTCACGTTTTGCCATGCCGGAATCCTGCAGTCACATCTGTGAAAGGGACAAATGGAGATGTCACCAGAATGAGGAGATTGAGATTTATGCCTGGAGTCCACCCGTTTTTCCAGGAGATACCCCCAGAGAATGACATCTGCTCGTATTTCCATTATTCTGCCTTTTGTTTACCAGATAAATGGAGAGATGATTGAGAAACTAAGGCATTTCTTTGACCGTAGTAATCAAGAGCAATTGCATTGTTTTAAACGCACTCCTTTCTTAGTGGCTTCCAGAAACAAATATTCTGTTATTGATTTTCTCACCAGTAGTTTAATTCACTGAGTTCAGAAAACTGTTATAAAACAAAACACAAAAACCCATGGGGCATTAGGCTTAGCAACTTTGTATTATAAGAAATGGACAGCCCTCAGTTAAAACAATAGATAGGCTTTGCTAATTTATTTGTAGAACAAAGCTTTGTAAATTAAGTATTTGGATTGTACTAGAGATACTTTTCAAAAGTACTTCAGCTGAGTCAGTTCCTGTAATGCTGTATCATTTTGGAATGTAAAATGAATTTATGTGGCCTGGAAGTTGGATTTTCTTGTATTTGATTTTCTCAAAGTACAGTACAATTGCACTTATCTCCTTGTGAACAGGAATGTTTGAGGATGGGTTAAAGGAGCTATAGAAAGCATCCCAGAAAAAAATGTCATGAGAGACATAATTATTTTCCAAGTACTATCTGTAAGCAGCTTTCACAAGTCAAAGCTTCCTCGAAATAAGAGATTACAATCAAAGTTCATCTGTATACTATTGTGTTTGGAGTGCCTACCAACATTCCAACTTGCAGTCGCTTTGAGGGGAAAATTCTTCAGATTCATCAGTGTTGTAAGCCAACGTAATTTAAATTCTGATTACAGAGGCGTCCTTAGGCAGGTAAGTTGAGCTGCTCAGTGCCTCTTTTTTTCCTTTGTTCTTTTAAAGTTTGGAGCAGTGGTTGATTATGGTGGGTATCTATTATTTGTGCTTCTCCAGCATCAACATCAGTTTCCCTTTCTCCTCCTTATAGTATCTGGAATTTCATTTGGGAAACCTCTCCTCGTATATTCTGTGTAGTTCAAGAGGGGCTACCTGCACCCCTCCCCTTGCTATGATGGACAAGGGACCCATCCACTGCCCACAGAGACTAATTGATGGCCAAGTAACCAATATTGGTCAAGTGAGACTCAATTCTTGGGCTTTCTGTTGCAATTTTTGGAAAGGAGACTTTAACTTTTTTCCCTGGAATTTCTTAGCATGTAGTAAGCAAGATAGTCTGGTGTTGGTGGGAGCTCCCGTCATTCCTGAGGGGAAGGCAGAGCTTGAGCTGGAAATACAGACTCCTGATAGCTCAGTCTGAATATCTTATCAGTTATGTGAGCCAGTGAATTCTCTCTCTCTCTCTTTTTTTTTTTGTAAACCAGTTTGAGTTGGGTTTCTGTCCCTTGTACCCCAAATAGACCTAATTGATTCACTCTTATTAATTTAATGTTGGATCCACCTTCACCCTCAAAACTAACTTGGTGTATGTATTGTCAACTGAAGAAAAATGCACAACCTTTAAGGTGCAAATTGTGTTTTATTCGGTACCTTACTGAAGACTATAGCCTGGGAGATTGCCTCTTAGATAGCTCTGAGGAACTGTTCCAAAGAGGTAAGGGAGAAGCCAGGATATACAGGAGTTTTTGCTGGAAAAGAACCCCCCAAAAGCAAAAAACCAAAACAACATAAAGAACAAAAAAATGTAGTTGAACATCAAAAGATTACTGCTAGTCACAAAAACAGACATCTCAAGTTAATGATTTTATTGCTTTTCTATGTATGCAAGAGTCTGGGCTCATTGAAATTATTCCTTAGATATGCATCTTAACTCTCTAGGGCCAGTATACTGGGTTTCTTTGTTTTTTTTGGTCAGTAATTTAATTTTTCTTAAAAAATAAAAATGTGCTTTTTTATTACAATACAAAAAGTAAATTACTAAAGGTAAAATGGCATAATAGAAAAAACCAAAACTCTTACATCCATGCTCACAAGTGACACAGGTGGCCTTTGTCTATTTTGGGAGACAGGGTTACAGTAGCTCATAAAATGAGTGGAGGAAGCATTTCCTCTTCTTCTATTCTGCAAAATAAGTTGTGTAAGAGTGGAATTACTTGTTCTTTGAATGTGTGGTAAAGTTATCTCTAAAACTACCTAGTCACAGCTTTATCATTTCCTTATATTTTCTTTGTTTTTTTTTGTCTTATTTTTCTAACTTCTTAGGTTGGATGCTTGGTATATTTTCTCTATGTACTAATAAAAGTATGCAAGATTATAAAAAAATTGAACAACCCAGCCCTCCATGTCCCTCCCATCTATAATGATTTACAATTCCAAGACTTTGAGGTATATGACACACTTCCAAGGACAGAGTAGTCCTTGATTAACAAGAGTAGCTGGGTTATTAGTCTGTGTCAAAAAGTTAAGGGGAAACCCTGTATTTTCTTTATAAAAGAAGAGGTTGGGTGTGCTTGGAGCAATCATCCTGCCAGCAAAGCTGTGGGAGGATTTCACCTTACTGATGTGGCCTTGCTGTTTTTGGCAGGTATTACTGCTTCCAGATTTGGTCACAGCATGGGACAAAGGGATATACAGACCTCCTTCCTGGCTTTGAATAATTAGCTCCAGCGTAGTAGTATCCTGAACAGTGATGGGATATAAACAAAGCAAGCAGATAAAGAACCTGGAGAGATTTGGCTTTGGGGAATTATTTAGCAATCATCACCAGCTCTGTTGAATGTGGAAAAATTTGTGGATTTTGATAGCATTTTCCTTTGGCCTAACAGCATTTGTTTTTTTTGTTGAAGGGAATCAACCACATAGCAGAAGTGATAGCCCTACTGCTTGTACACACAGATGGGCAACTAGCAATCCAAATATCACACTGTTATAGGAGGATTCATGCAAATGGCTCTAACTTAGCCCTTTGTCTTCAAGGGCTTTTTCCTTCCTGTGAAGAAAATTTGAATCCTTGTGTTAGCGGTGGTAATAAAAACATTGCTATTTTAGAAGCTTTATTTTACTTAAAACCTTGTGTTTTTTAGTCCAGGTTCTTTTCCTAAAACAAACCCTGATTTCCAGGGATAAAAAGAAAATGCATGGCAAACCCCAAATATTCTGAGTTTTGTCCTGGCTTACAGTGTGTAGATGACCTTAACTTTATCTAATATAGGTGTGTTCCTGCAAAGCTGAAAATAAGTCGATCCCATTTTCCACATAGTTGAAGAGCTTGCAGTTTCAATAATTTTACTGGGACTCTATTAGGAAGCCAGTGAGAGCCTCCTCTAGTGAAAGTTGGGACATGCTTAGCAGTCGTCGTCTCTGGGTATCCACTGGGGATTGGTTCTAGGACCCCAGGTGCTCAAGTCTCTTATATAAAATGATGTAATATTTGCATATAACCTACACACATCTTCCCTTATACTGTATGTTAAATCATCTCTAGATTACTTATAATACCTAATACGATGTAAATGCTACGTCAGTAGTTGCCATTGTGGGGCAAAATCAAGTTTTGCTTTTTTGGAACTTTCTGGAATTTTTTTTTTTTTTTAATATTTTCAATGCACAGTTGGTTGAATCCACAGATGCAGAACCTGCGGATATGGAGGGCTGATTTTATTACTCTATTATTTGTTGTGATGTACTTTGTTCATTTGGTTCATTGCTTCATTTGTGTAATTGCCTTCTCTGGCAATTTGCTCATGAATACTAATCTCTTTAAAATATTCATATTTGATTAAATGTGCTTGAATGTTTACAGAGTTTTTCATATAAATTGCCTCGCCTTCTTTATAGCAACGTTAAGGGGCCAGCGGTTTATTAATGTTTCCGTCAGTCAGTCACTGAAGAGCAATTTGAGGCTCTACAAAGGTTAGGAAATGTATTCAGTGCTAGGAATCCAACTTGTACAGTGCTTATTATCATAGTTCCTGCAGGAATAAGGTTGCTCTCCAAACCAAGAAAATGTTTATTAACGATTTGTCATTAATAAATGACTCCTTATTCATGGATCCCTCTCTGCTTAATCCTACCAGCACCTCTGCTCTTTGGCATCAAGTCGATAAGTCTTCTGCTATCTTCTGTGAACATCTCAAAATCTCATGCAGATGCAATGCAAAATGAACACAAATTAGACATCTTGCAAAGTATTTGGGATTCCATGAAGTTAGTGGAAGTGGCTCAGTAAGATCTGAGTGAACACGTAAACCCATAGATAAATGGGGGTATAAAAGGATTGGATCAGGCAATTATCACTACGGATATGACAAGAGAGACCCCTCAGAAGAGTATGATTGAAATATCAAAGGATTAGTCAGTAGTCTCTAGAAGATCCAAATTCTTGACTACTTTGGCAGAAATAGTGTTTTCTAAGATTTTACTGTAGTGTAAAGTAAGACTTGTATGGTACTGTTGTCACTTTAAAAAATACAAATTTTAATAGTTAAGCAACAAGGATATACTATATAGCACAGGGAATTATAGCCATTATCTTGTAATAAACCATAATGGAATACAATCTACAAAAATACTGAATTAATGTGCTGTACACTTGAAACTAACACAATATTATAAATCAACTATATTTCAATAAAAATACAAATTTTACATGATTTTATATTCCTTACAAAGGAATATAGTAAAATATATTTAATTACTGCACCCAAATCCCATATTTCTGCTTTCACCAGGAAGAAAACCCCATCCAGAATTTTGTGTTTATTCTTCTTCTGGTTTTTCAAAAGTAGTTTTATTATGTATGTGTATATCTCTCTATTTACATTTTTGTGGTTTTGAGCTTTATAAAAATGATATTGAGCTCTATAAAGCCTTTTGTCATTTGCTTTTTAAAAACTCAATGTAATATTTTAAAAATCATCCTTGTTGTGATATGTGACTCTCTTACTGATTTATACTACTGTATAATATTCTGCAATATTACTGACAGTACTAAGATTTGGTATGGCTCCGTGGGAATTCATATATTTACAAGTGTGAATATAAATTGGTATAAAACTTTGAAAAACAACTTAGCATTAACTTATTAAACTATTTGTATAGTTTCCTTCCTAGGTATAGATCCTAGATCTAGAATGATAAATTTGAATTATAAATTTTATAAAGTTATCCATGACAGTGTTAATAAGTGTTATAAGTATAGTATAGAAGGTTAGATGTGTGACTTATAACTAATATTGTTAATGTGAAAATAAAACTGTGGAATAATTATTTTCTATTCAAACACCAATTTAAACTCAAAGCATATTATCCCTTATAGTAAAAATAGATTTTAACAATAATAAAACACTGAAGATTAAGATAATTTTGGTTAGTTTAGCATTATTTGATGTAAATATATATCCAGTAGAGCTTCCCATCTGCTAAATATTTACCATGAACTTGACTTGAGAAATGCAAACCGTTGTATAAGATGTCAGTGTAGGAGATAGCGTAGCCATAAGGGATGAATCCTGGATTGGGTGTCAAGAATTGGAATCTATACAAGTGCTTCACCTCTCAAGCTGCATCTGATCTTAACCTCTTAACATCAGTTTCATCATTGGTAAAACAGGCGTGATGATATTAGACTTGCTTCCATGGCTGTATGTCAATTAAGTGAAATAGAATATGGGAAAATTCCTTTAGTGACAAAGTACTGTGTAAACCACTTACTAGTATTGTTACCATCACCGTTGTTTGAAGAACCCTGCTTTAGGAAGCAAATCCAGATCACGTATTTTGAACATTTATATCAAGAGAATATGTCTCAGTGGCCTGGTGTATATTGAAACAGCCTTCTTTAAAGAATGCCTTGAACCCTGCTTAATACCTAATCTTGCTTTTATTTTGTTACATAAAATGAGCAAGAAGCTGTCTTAAGAATTTAAAGTAACTTTTCCTCCTTCAAATGGATTTTTTAAAACTTATTTTAGGGCTTCCCTGGTGGTGCAGTGGTTGGGAGTCCACCTGCCGATGTAGGGGACCCGGGTTCGTGTCCCGGTCCGGGAAGATTCCACATGCCGCAGAGCGGCTGGGCCCGTGAGCCATGGCCTCTGAGCCTGCACGTCCGGAGTCTGTGCTCCACAACGGGAGAGGCCACAACAGTGAGAGGCCCGCGCATTGCAAAAAAAAACAAACAAAAAAACCCAACTTATATTAAAAGAGAGATAAGATTCCATTGTAAATTTTGAATAATTCTTGCTCTTTAGGGAAAAAAGTCCCAAGGATTATACAAAAACACTTTTATGTAGTGAGAATGTACTGTAATATTGAAATCTTGATCCTATGTGTCAGTAGCTATCTGATGTGATTAGTATATAAGCACTGAGTTCTACTCAAATACTGGGAAAATTCCAGTACTTGATTGATATATGATAAACTTTGTTAATAATAATTTAAAAATCTTGCTGTGTGAAAAGCTGGAAATATAAAAAGTTAAAAAAATGGACAAATTTTCCAAGCTCTGGTAACAAATAAGAACCGTGCCCTTTTATAGATGACAACCCCAAAACTAGTTTGTAAATTCTAAATGACTTATAAATGTCAACTCCAGTTAATGCTTGGGTGAATGAATGCCTGTGGATTAGAAACCTGGGAGTTGATAGATAAAGTGATTTAGATAAATGTGAGGGTGTTTAAACTTTTGGTGCTCCTCTATGCTAAATGCAAACAGTATTATTTTAACAGATTTTGGGGTACTTCACTAACCTAATTTTTAGAGAAGTATATCTAAAATAACTATATGGTGAATGGTGATGCCACTGGATTATTTCTTGTGTTTTGTCCTTTCCTAACTCTAATTTTTTCATTATTCAAGTCATTCTATCTCTTCTGTCTAAACTCGGGTCTCAGAATTAGAAAAACAAATTATTAACCAAGTAAATTTGGGACATAACTAATTTATATTTAAAAAAAAAAACCCAAAACCTAGGTTTTCTAGTTATTCTAAAATGTGAAGTCAGCATTTTTGAGGTGTTCTCATTTAGTTGAATCTCTACACAGATATTTGTAGCATCTTCCTAGCAAGATTTCTGACATCATTTGGCATTATCTTTTCAGCCAGTGTAAAAAAACACACAAATGCATATTCTCAGATTTTCATTCAGTAACTATATTTTCATAGCTTTAGGAGAATATTAAATCATCTACTAAAATTATTCCTCACTGGACTCTAGCTTGCACTGTGCCTCACGTTTCTTTGGAGAGCCTTCAATGGCAAATTGGTAGTTTGAAGTCCAGGATTCACCTATAAAAGGGACATCTTAGTTTGAGGATACAGTACAGGGAGCAGTAAGGAACATGGGTTTTTGTCTCAGGAAGATGAGTTCAGGTTTTATCCTTGCCACTTAAGCAGCAATGTGATCCTGATCAAGTTTGGTAACTTCTCTGAGTCTCCATTTTCTAACCTCTGACAGAGGGAGTGTAGTTTTCACTGTACTAAATGTTAAAGGAGATGCTGATACAAAGTGCTTACCTGTCCGCCTGGCATGTCATGATGCTCGGTAATGATTCATGAGGCATGCCACCTGATCAGGTAGGAGAAATTGCAGAGCAGTGAGGGCTGGGGACAAGTACTGTGTTGGCTGAAATGGAGATGGCTCAACAGGGAGAAACGTGCAGTCCAAGCTGTGGCCACCCCATTCTCAGATTCAAATAAGTATTAACTTGAATCCCTGTCCGGCATAGGTTGGAATTCCCTGTGACCTTACTGTCTGTAGGGATTCACAGAAGGCTCACATTTTCCTAGTTGCTGCCAACTCTAAGTTTCTGCTTTTGCTGTGATCTGGATCACATTACACATTGTGTCTCCTACTTGTGGTGTCTCTTTCCCACCCCCTGGCAACCCGCTTAGGTGAAGTGTTCTCTTTATTTCCCAGACCCCTGCTGATGTTAGTGCTCTGGACCTAGACTTAAATGAAGGTTTGATGTGAGCAAGGGGGGTTACAGTACAACGCAGCAACAACTTAAAACGGACCCTTAGAAATATCAGTCTTTTAAAGCCCCTCAGTGATTACTGCTCTGGGAAATGTTCATTCATTGCTTCTTTTGGCTTTGTACTCCGGGACTGGCCATCTACCAGATTGCTGGCCGTCTTCTCTCTCCTGGTGACCTCACTCATCCTCATTCTCCCAAATGCTTGTGCAGGGCTACTGCAGAGCTCTTTAAGTATTTTGTCCCAAAGCATCCTGGTCTTCACCACATACATAACACCAGACTTATTCCCCAAACACTGTCCCGAGGGGAATGCTGTGGCCACTTAACCTCTTTATTTCCTTTGATAAGACTTGAGAGATTGAATATAAGGGACAAAGAAGAAAGAGTCAACAATGAGTACCGGGGGATGAGAAGAATAGTATTGCCTGCAATGCAAAGGGATAACTGGTAAAGGAAGCTGACATGGTATCTGAATATTCAGGAACTCTTGGCCATGTTGGACATTTTCATCAGGCTAGATTTAGAATACATAATTATCTTTACAAGAAGTAGGCGAAAAATGCAACTTTGGAATGGCAGATAGCTGCAAAACCTATTTGCTGTTAATTGTGGTTCCTCTAAGAAGGAAGTGAAGTGCAGGAACTAAGTCAAAACAGTATAACGAGAGTGATCAGTTACCGGGCAGATGTTTGTCTGCTCTTCCCGGCTTAAATAAGGATCATCACAGGAATTGGCACTGAGTCTACACCATCTTTTTTCTTTGGGGCTTTTATTTGTTGAAAAACAGGAAGCTGGGAGAGACCTAGTAAGTTGGTTGGGATTCTTCCCAGCAATAGGAGTGTGTAGTCACGGATAAGAATACACATTTGTCCGGATGTTCCAGGAAGCCTACAGTGTAAAGTGTGCAGCCCGAAGGCAGAAGGAGGGGGTCGGGGAACATCTGAACCCTCCTCAGCCCTGTGATGTAGGAAACTAGTGGAAGGCTGGAGCATTTTCTGAATCAGCACTGAAAGCCCAGACACAGAGAAACTTCTAAGCCTTCGTGATCCAAAGCAGCAAGAGGCTTTTAACTCTAAAGCTGTCACAGAGTCCTAGGCCACCAGAACCTGGGCCGGGACCTGAAGCTCTTTTCTGCATCCAAAGGAAACCTCACCCCGAAGAATCCCTGTCTACGATATTGAGCTCAATGATATTGAGGCCCACTGAGTTTGTGAACATTGTACAGTGTTTGCAATTAAAAATCTGAAAAATCTTGTTTGATAATCTCTTTTTTGAGTGCTTTCTTTTGCTAGTTAGATTCTTTCTAACTTTTCTTCCATTCTTTTTTTCTTGACAAATACTTTTTGAGCCCCACTGATATGACCAGGATGAGAAAATAGTGAATACGATGACAGGGTACCTGCTTTAGGAAGCTAATAATCTACCTGGAGGAAGGAGAGAACCCCTAACATGCTATCTGATACAGACTAAATTTTAATACATATTTATTGAATGAATGATTAAATACCATGATACAGAAAGGTGCTGTGAGTATGTGGGCAAAGTGTGGTCTTTCAACAAAGTGTCCTTGAGCATTTATGCCTCTTTACTGTTGTTTCACTGGGGTTTTGTGAGAGAGCAGAGGTAAATAATGTGTTTTCACTTTGCTGTCTTTAACAAACAGCCTCCATTAAAACAAAAAAACATAACACACACGTCTGTTTTTCTACCTTCACGTGTTGATGTAAAAACTATGCTAATAATTTTCCTATAACTAAATGAATATTGTACCTGAGACTAAAACCAACAGAAGTACCGGGTGATATATTAATACATTGCTAGAGTCTGTATACAAGTGGTTTTTTGTTTGTTTGTTTGTTTTTGTTGTTGTTGTTTTTTGCGATACGCGGGCCTCTCACTGTTGTGACCTCTCCCGTTGTGGAGCACAGGCTCCAGACGCGCAGGCTCAGTGGCCATGGCTAACGGGCCCAGCCGCTCCGCGGCATGTGGGATCTTCCCGGACCGGGGCACGAACCCGTGTCCTCTGCATCGGCAGGCGGACTCTCAACCACTGCGCCACCAGGGAAGCCTTGCAAGTGGTTTTTGTATTTGTTTTCATGAGTGAGATCGGACTGTGGTTTTCTTTGTTTTAAGCCGTATGTGTCAGGATTATGCTAGCATCATAAAACTATTTGGGAAGTTTTTATGTTCTCTGAAATGTTTTATATGACACGAGTATGTGTCCCTTGGGTTTGTATGCATTTATCTATGTAACCATCTTGGCTTGGTGCTCCTCAGAAGGTATTTCATTGACAGCTTTTTACTGCTTTTGTGGCTATTGATCTGTTCAGTTTTATTTTTCTTCTTTAATCATTCATTTTTTTCTTTTTTTCCTGGAGAGTAATTTATGACTTTGAGTGTTTAAAATTTATTAGGATAAAACGGTGAATAGTGTTTTCTTAAACCTTGAGATAACGTTGCCATATTTTTGTCTGTCTCCTTTTTATTGAATTGTTTTATTATTTTATTTATCTTTAACAGACATGAGCTCTGGGTATAAAACATTTTCTTAATTCTCAAAGGGGTGTCCTCAGACCACAGGTATTAGAACCACTGGGATGCTAGTTTAAAGTGGACAGTCCTGACCACTATCCCTTGCAGGTGAGTCTATATACCTTTTTTTTTTGCGGTACGCGGGCCTCTCACTGTTGTGGCCTCTCCCGTTGCGGAGCATAGGCTCCGGATGCGCAGGCTCAGCGGCCATGGCTCACGGGCCCAGCTGCTCCGCGGCATGTGGGATCTTCCCGGACGGGGGCACAAACCCGTGTCCCCTGCATCGGCAGGCGGACTCTCAACCACTGCGCCACCAGGGAAGCCCGAGTCTATATACTTTTAATAATTTCTCCAAGTGATCTCTAGGTGCAGTAAATTTTGAGAACTACTGATCTAGAGGGTTTTCTTTTTCATACTTTTGCTTCATAACACTTACTCATGGTTGTACTAATCAGTTCTACAATGTTTTTTCTATATTCTAATGAATGTCTGCCTTGATTTTTATGTTAGTTTTTTTCTTGTTATATTTCTAATTTCTGTAATTGAATGCTTATTTACCTTTTTCTACTTTAGAGTGCTTAGAAATGAAAGGTTTTTGTTATAAATTTGCCTCACTACTACTTGGCAACAAAGCATAGGTGTTAATTTTATCATTATTTTTTAATGTTTTTTATTTTTATTATTTAATAAAGTAATATTTAATTTGCACGTTTTTAATTTATACATCTTAAGGTAATTTATAGTTTCAATTCATTGTGATAAAGGAAAGACTTCCGTTTTCAAATGTGCTGATTTTTTTTCTGTTATAATACAGGATTAGTTTTAAAAGTACTCCATAACAATCAAAGGTGTACCTTTTATGGCATATAGAACTTAATATATATTTGTTAAAGCAACCTTATCAGTTCTAATATTCAGATTATCTGTATATCCATTTCTTTTGCCTGTGTAAATGGAAAAAGAAAGAGGTCCCTTAATATTTCCTTCCCTCCTATGTTTCTACATTTATTCTCTTTTATTATGTATTTTTAATACTTTAGTTTTTGCTATGTGAAACCTCTCTAATTTGCAAATTTTTCATTCACACCTCTCTAATTTGCAATTTTTTCATTTACATTTACCTACCTTTAGTAGGTAATGCCTACTGCACAGATTTTAGTCATGCTCAAATGCCCTATGTAAACCTTCTTGTCAGTCTTTACATTTGTTCAATAGGATAGATCATACATATGTATGTATCCCCCTTCCTCCTTCTCGTCTTCCTCCGTCTGTACACACGCTCCCCTATTTACCCATCTGTGTGTATGTGTATCTTCATTTGTATTTTATCTTTTCATTCTAAGAAATTGTCTTTAAATATTGGAGTATAAGTCACATATATTGCCTTGACTAAATCTGTGTCTTTTTCTCTCATGTAGTTCAATGCTCTTGATGGATTATTTTTTAAGTTATTTGAGAGGAATGCTCATCTTTTTTAGTTTCCATAATACCTACCTTAAGTTTTTAAAGCACAGGAACATATATTTTTGTATTCATTATTAATATAAGAAAAGATACATTAGTATCCTCTTTTAAAACTGGCAATATTTACTCAAATTTACTCTCTTTTACCACTCTTCTCCCTCTATTTCTTTTTGGCATTTTATTATTCTTTTTATGTTTTCATGTATTTATATTTTTTCTTTAAAATTTTTTGTGTCTTTGCATTCTCTTTTTTTAAAAAAATTATTTATTTTATTTATTTTTGTCTGCGTTGGGTCTTCGTTGCTGTGCACGGGCTTTCTCTGGTTGCCGCGAGTGGGGGCCACTCTTCGTTGCAGTGCACGGGCTTCTTATTGTGGAGGCTTCTCTTGTTGCAGAGCACAGGCTCTAGGCACATGGGCTTCAGTAGTTGCAGCACACAGGCTCAGTAGTTGTGGCTCGCGGGCTCTAGAGCACAGGCTCAGTAGTTGTAGCGCACGGGGCTTAGTTGCTCTGTGGCATGTGGGATCTTCCCAGACCAGGGATTAAACCCGTGTCCCCTGCATTGGCAGGTGGATTCTCAGCCACTGTGCCACCAGGGAAGCCCTGCACTCTCTTTCATGACCACATTTACAATAGCTATTTTTTCATCTCTCTCTTGACTCTGTATGTGTATAAATACCACCTTTGTATACAAATATATAAGGGCCTTTGCATATCTGTCACTTTTTTTTTTTTTCTCATCACAAATGAACAACCTGTGTATGCTAATCTTGAGTTACATACACTGTTGCTTCCTTGGCTTCTGGGAAAGTTTGAAGCCAGTCTATTTGTAGTTTAAACATTTTTCTGTCTTGATGCTTTTAGGATTCTTTTTTTAATTCTTACACCTCAAAGATGAACTAGGATATAGCTAGACCTTGGTTAGTTTTCATTAATTTTGCTGGTGTCAGTCATTACCTTGTCCTGAGTCCTCAGCTTTGTATCAGCCTCTGAAAGTTTCTTCCTCCCAGATGTTTGATATTTTCTTCCTTTTCCTTGGTCTGTCCCTCCAAGGTTACCGGTAGGTTGGTTTCCGTTCTTTCTGTGCCCTACCCAGCTTTCCCTTCTTCTTCATCTGATTTTTCTTTCTCTTTTCCTTGGGATGGAGGAAGTTTGTTTTCACTGATTGATTCTGTTTATTTCTTCCTGTGAGGATTTAAATTCTGGTATTGAATTTTCAGTTTCAATAAACTACTTCCTAAAGAAACCCAACCACCTTTAAATCCTGCTGCTTTCCCAGCCAGTCCTATATAAACTCTCATTCTAGACTCTCAGACCTGGTTCACAAAGACCATGTTTTCTCAAGTGGTATTGAAAATACAAAGGTGAGTTTAAGAATTTGTTACCTGAAGTAATTCTGTTTCAGAAATAAGTTTTTCTTTATGTTTTAAAGTTACTTTGTGTATATATTTTTTCCTGCTGCATTGTCTTTGCAAATGGAGAGGTCTGTTCAGAACCATAGTGTACCTCACTGTCCTGTCCTGTAGGATTTCCATGAGGCTCCTTCTCTGAGAACTTGTGCTGGGGAATGAGGGGATAAAAATCAACACTATAGGATGAAGGTTTTAGAAGTTAAAGGAGAAGCAGAGAGGAAGGTGGAGCTCTACATAGTCCAGCAGAGGAATGTTGTGTCTCCTTCTTTCCCTCTGCTGTTTGCTGTGTCTATAGTGTCCGAATACACACTTAGTATCTGTGTTTTTGCTTTGACCTCGGAGCCAGGTTTGAACTATGACTGTGTCTCACCCCCTTTCTGGTACTTCAGCTCTTTATAGAAGGAAAGGCCCTAGGACACTTGTTTGGCTGTGTGAACAGTGGGCCTCCCAGCACAGCTGCTCTGCGTTACACTGAACAGTGTGTGCCCCATCTGCCAGGGCCTGTCCACACTTCCAGCTCCCAACCCTGCAACTTAAGATGCATCAGTGGAATTCTGCAAAACCTGCTTTGTGTACTTCCTACAGTACTGGGTGGGTGGTTTTCTGGTGGTGTGGCCAGTTTTTTAGGTCTTTAATGTCTTTTTAATTAGGTTCCTTATGCAATATTTCTAGAAGAAATTCTGAAAGTTTCTGGCATCTTGATAGGGGTGCTTCCTTAATTTATAATGTGGATGCAGGATTTTCTACAGTGGTATATTTATTGGTCATTATGGTTGAGGTTCTGAGAGCCTAAAGTTTTTTTCTTTTTTTTAACATCTTTATTGGAGTATAATTGCTCTACAATGTTGTGTTAGTTTCTGCTTTATAACAAAGTGAATCAGCTATACATATACATATATCCCCATATCTCTTCCCTCTTGTGTCTCCCTCCCTCCCACCCTCCCTATCCCATCCCTCTAGGTGGTCACTAAAGTTTCTTGTTTTTGTCTAGATCAGAACCAATCGAGAGAGAGTATGGGAATCAGGTGGGGATCACACTCTGCTTAATTACCGATAAAGCTCTTTGAATGCAGCATAGACTGTGACCATCTGAAGGACTAATACTTTTTCTTTAACAAGGCTTCCACACCCAGCCACAAGCAACATGGGCAATCAGAGACCTATTCTGCCTGGCTGCTGGGTGGCCTAGAGAACATACCAAAATATACAATCTCTGCAGGCAAGTAGATCCCAAAGCAGACCAAGGAAGGACTGACCCACCCATGCCTAGCTCCATCCACAGTTCACCCATCCATCAAGTTCTCTCCATTTCTCTAAGGAGGACCAGTTGAGGGGCCACGAGAGTCTGGCAGTGTTACTCCAGTAGCAGCGAGATGTAGCTGTTAAGTAGCTAAGAGCAACTACTGAACAATTATTATGATGACCTAGAAGTTATATATGTTCAAGCCGTCGTCTTCCCTAGATATTTCTGGAGGGTAAAAGTGAGAAGTGATGTAAGAATATTTATTTTTCATGGGCTAAGTTTTGTTTTCTTTTAACGCAGTCCTTCCAAAATCTGAAGAACCAAGATGCCTGTATTCTGACTTTTTATTGAAAATTATCTATGTTACCCCAAGTATAAAATTCTACTACTAGAGTTTAATTTTGTGTGTGGATGTGAATTCCATTCGCATTTAAGTATCTTTGAGTAATTTATTATCATACCCTTTATAAAATGCGTAACTGCAAGCCAGGTTGTGACTTTTACTTCAGTTTGCCTGGGAAATAATAAACCTTCCAGTCTGTGAAATTTAGTATCCCATTTAATACATTATGACTGCAGTAAATGGTTGGGCAATTAAATTTCTTCAAGGTATGCATTTGATGAGTTGATTTGCTTCTAGTAGCTCTTGGTCCATTGTTTATAAGGGTATCTGAAAGATTTAGGGTTTCAGATTTTCAGATACCTATTATGTTTCACTCTGTCACAGGATGTTGGAAGAACTGAGTGCTCTGTTTTAGTTCAGCAAGATTTTTCTGTCCGTTTGAGGGTTCAATAACTTTCCTCCATAGAGTATAGCCTACAAAAGAGGATATGTTATTCCTCAAAGCAAGGTAAATAAACACAACCACTGACCTTTAGAATAGCTACCCCTGAGCCTTCCCTTGAGGTAATTTTTTCATTTGTTCAAGAAAGGCCAAGGGGGAGATTGATTTGCCCTAAGCACTTAATCTAAATGGGCCCATCACTCTGCCCTACTTTAGGTGGAACCTTATGGTTATCTAAAATTGCCTTATTAATTTGTTTTCTTGTTTATTATTTCTCTGCTCTATCAAAACCTAAATTGTCCTGTTAACCAAAGTATTCCTCGCTGGGTTCACAGTAAAGGGTCTGTTGAATGCAAGAAAGTGAATTTGCCTAGAGCTTATCCCGTAGGGCAGAGATCAGAAATCCATGGCAGGATCTTGCCAGAGGATATTTGTTTGATACATTCAAACTTTTTTTTTGTTTTTTTTATTGTTTTGTTTTATTTTGTTTTTTCCCCTTTGAATTGAATAAGTTAAACATTTATAAATTTGGTTTTAAATAAACACTTGAGTTTCCGGCTTCCCTTGCAAACTTGAAAGAGCTAGCAAGCCTGACCTCACATCACCACGTGGCATCACCAGCAGGACTGGTAGTGACTGTCACATGTTAGACAGAGCACCTTTCTTTTTTTCTTAAACCTGCTTGGCCACTGAAGGCTTAGGAGTTCAGTACCCTTGCTTTCAAACAAGTCCTTAATTTCATTATAAATAAGAACAAATAATGGTTTGGCTTAAATGCAATACTTTTGCATTTGACAACAATACAAATTATATTGACATGGGTAAGAGAAAGATAAATAATTGAGTAGGACAGAGAGGTTATAAATAAATAATGAACAGTAGAAAGTGATAAGCACTATTTTAGTGGAGCTCCATTACCTGCATTTAATTTGCATGAATTCAAACATCTAGAATGTTGCAGGATAGAGAGAGGGAGGCTGGAAGGGGAGTAGGTAGGTAAGGAAGAAAGGTAGGTAAGCTTAAAAAGGGGAGTAGCAGTAGATAAGGAAAGAGGAAGAGATGCTGTTGCATGGGTTCCTCTGTACTGCATTCACATTTGCACCAGAATACCTGTGATTCTCACGTTAGTTTCATTCACATTGTGTCTCTCCCTCTGCTGCTGTCAATTGAATATCTAAATGTGGATTGTTCTTACATTGCGGCCCTTAAATGTAAATATGCTGCTGCATTTGGTGTTTAACAAATCAGGAATGGTGTTGAACAATTGGGAATGTGTTTCCAACTTGGGAGAAAAACTGGCTTAGGAATTACTGGTCTTCTTTGTACGGGATTCTTAGTCATTTTGATGAAACTAAATTTTTGCCTTATTTGCTGACCTAACCCATGCAACTTCTCTCTGTATATTTAAATTGCTGTGGCATACCAGAGGAAAGAGGGCTAACTTCTAGGCTGCAGGATCTGGAAGTATTTCGTAGAGGAGATAGTGTTTGAGTAGAGACTTGAAAGATGGTGGAAATGGAACTCCATCTGGACTTGTGTTTCCAATACGGTAGCCACTGGCCGAATGTTCCAATTAATTCAAGAAATAAGGAATTCAGTCCTCATTGCACTAGCCACATTTCCAGAGCTCCTTAAATTCTCTTGACTAGTGACTTATACAGTGCAGAACATTTCCATTATTGCAGAACGTTCTACTGATGGTTCTGCTGTCTAGTGATGGTAGACATAGGAAGTAGTTTACATCATTGCAGGAGGTAGAAAATTTTGACTTCTGTTAAGGTGAACAGTGAATAATTAATTTAGAGTATTTCCTGTCCCCACCCTCCCTACCCTCAAATAAATTGAATTCTTTTCCCCCTGGAATCAAAAGCTAAGCCAAATAATGCTAATTCCCCAAGAAATTGTGGAATTTTATAAGTATTCAAATTCTCTGCTGGGTCTTTGTTTTCATTAATCATCTGTTGAATTATTCAGCTGTTGAAAGTGATGCTGGGCTAGGTGAGGATATTTCTTTCCTAGGTGTAAAACAAAGAGGCAGGGTAATTACTGATTACTTTAGAAAATTGTCCTTGTATTTCTTTATTGACATAGGTTTGAAAGAAGGTGTTTTTTTGTTTTGTTTAGTTTTAAATGTATTTTGGTATTTTGATGTATGTGTAGATTATAGTTTTTCTTCATATCATTTATATGCCACGTGGTTTTTATTGATGCAAAAATTGAGCCCAAGTGAAAATGTTATATGTTGCCTGGTTGTTTCTAAACTCTCTCCCACACGCTTCTCCCCACAGTTATTCCTGAGTTAGTTATATTGGTTGTCACCAGGGACTACCAGCTTCTGTGTCTTTTTGGCAGTTTTAGAGTCTTGTTTCAAATGATATACAGTTCAAAGCTTGGCAGTGATCTGTTACTGCTCGACCTAACGTTCTTTTGATTGTATTGCAGTTTGTGATAAAATATCTGTTGATTTGTGATAAATAATGAATATTGTTTGGACTGTTGGAGTTTCCTAGGTAGTGGTTGACGTGTGGAGGACGAAAGAAAACTTTTCTAGCATGTAATTTATCCACAGCAAAATGAGAAGGGATATTTCTTTAGCCAGAACATTAATGCTTGAGCCCTGAAGTGGCCCCTGGAGACCTTTTTTTTTCTTTTTCCATTTTCTTAAAGTAGATGTTACCTTTTCTTTTTCCCAGGAAATTTCAGAGATGAGAATTTTAGGGAAGATGTTTCTGTGTCAGAATGAAGAGTAATCCCTTGTTGTGCTGTTATACGTAAATGTATTTTTTAAGTGTGAGAATTGCATTTTTTTAGAATTGGTATTGCCCTGCCAATGGTTAGGAAGAATATTTCTTTCATCCAGGATATCTTTACCTTTTTCCTCTATTATTTTACCTAGAAATGAAGAGACATGAAGAGAACAGTTGATATAGTCATCAATTTATAGATTGAAGGTGCTATTTTATTTATTTATTTTTTAAAAGATCAGTTTATTTATTTTTTTATACATTTATTTATTTATTTAATTTTGGCTGCGTTGGGTCTTCACCGCTGTGCGCGGGCTTTCTCTAGTTGTGGCGAGCGGGGACTACTCTTCGTTGCGGTGCGCGGGCTTCTCATTACGGTGGCTTCTCCTGTTGCGGAGCACGGGCTCTAGG
Source organism: Tursiops truncatus (assembly GCF_011762595.2). NCBI lineage: Eukaryota > Metazoa > Chordata > Mammalia > Artiodactyla > Delphinidae > Tursiops > Tursiops truncatus. The sequence continues at coordinate 36,070,073 of NC_047044.1, read as the reverse complement.
CGTGCGGGCTCAGTAGTTGTGGCGCACGGGCTTAGTTGCTCCGCAGCATGTGGGGTCTTCCCTGACCAGGGATCGAACCCGTGTCTCCTGCATTGGCAGGTGGATTCTTAGCCACTGCGCCACCAGGGAAGTCCCAAAGCTGCTATTTTTAAAATAAGCTGAAGTAACAGTGACCTCAGGGTGATAGAAGTTTATTTTGCTTTTACATAAAAATTCCTATCGAAGGCTGATAGAACTCCTTCCATCCTCAAGACTGGGCTTTTATCTCATTTCTTAGACGGCTGCCATGCCCTCTAGCACTGTGTCTCCACTCAAGGCAGTACTGGGGAAGAGGAAGTGGGTGGTACCACTTTCCTCCAAAGGCAGGACCTGGAAATTGTCCTTATCAATTCTACTGGGTCCCCTTTGCTAGAAATTGATCACATGGGCACAGCTAGCTACCAGGGAGGTTGAGAAATAGTCTTCGAGTCTTCATGTCCTTGGCCCAAACCGGGTGTTCTGTTGTAAAGCATTAAGGGGAAATATATCAGTAACAGCATGGTGCTTCTGCCACAAACCCTCTACTTGATTTCCATTCAACTTCCAAATAAACTGTGACTATTGCGATTGGTAAGATTGACCCCAAAATGCCATTAATAAATAGGATTTTATTTCAGGGTTGATTTTGCTACTAATGAAAATATTAATTTAACCATAAGGAAAAAAATTAAAGCGGGACTGCCTGTTTTTTAGGGCCTGAATCGAATAATTAGAAACAGGATTCCCATACTCAGGAGCCACGGGTGAGGGCCTAGAAGAGTAAACCTTGTGAGAGGTGCAAATGAAGGGAAACTTAAGAGAGAACTTGAGCTGTGATTATAGCTGATTTTAGGTCTCGTGAAGTACATGGAGTTCTAGGTAACTAATAATGGTCACTGAACTCTTTCGCAATCTCAAAAAGAAAAATATTTTTACTGGAGAATAAAAATGTTCTGCTTGAGGCCAGCCTTAGTCTCTAGTAGCAGTAAAAGCCTGTGATGTATAATGATGCTCATATTTCTTCCTTTTTTAATAACACTGTGGTAGGGAATGTAAATGTACCAAGTCATATCTAGTAGAAGGAGACAAAACTCAGCCCGTTTTGCTTTTATGCTTGATTGATTTTTCTCTGACACATTTATAATCTTTCAGTTTCTTTAGTCTCAAGTTGAGGGCTTGGCAGATTTTTCTTTGAGAGGATCGTGTTCTTTCCTTTTAAGAGGAAACATAATTTAGGAAAAAACTGGAAATGGGTTGTCTATATGTGTGTGTTAAACCCTGTTTCTGGTTTTACCAAGAAAATTAAGTATGTGTATGTATAGAGTATCCCATTGAATTGAACCAACTTTTATTGAGTTTCCAGTGATATGTACATAAATATCAATATTAGCTAATGTTTGTTAGGAATGTCTGGGCTTATTCATGTTAGCCTTTCCTATAGTACCTGTTTTATGTTTAGATTTTTTTTTTTAACATATATATGCTAAACATAACGTAGCACGGAGCAAAGAGAGGAAAGGGCCAGTATCGGCCTTCCTGATGGTTCCTGGGCGTTACCAGGTGTGGTTGATACAAGTCCCCACGGAATGCTAGCGTCCTGTTTCCACTCTGGGTGTATCCTAGTTTTGAGGTCACCTGGACATTTTATTTTTGTTTGTTTCCTGCTGGGGATTTAGTTTAGATACTAAAATCTGTGGCACAAAGGTGCGTCATGTAAAATAAGCTTTGAAAAGTATACCTAAAAGTGTCTGAAAGTAGGAGCCAGCCAGCAGGCTTTGATCTCTTGGTTCCCTCTTCCTGTGTGTGACGCAGCTCCAGGGGTGCCGTATTCATAGTGTGAATGGTGCCCCTTAGGGTTGTGTAACGGGAAGTCTTCCATCACAGCCTTGAAATTGCTGTGTTCATTGTAGTATCTTCTAGCTAGAAAGACTTTATCGTTTATTGTCTAAGCTAGATTTTGAGAGTGAAAGGGGGCATAATTAATAACTACAGCAGAATAGCAAACACGGACTCAGATTCTTCTAGAAAACCAGGCGCTCACGGTTCTCCTGCTTGTAGCAATCAGTATATATACCACTTGGTTGGTTATTAAAATAGGATAAATAAGCTGTTCTGTTTGAAACATTTCTGTTGACATAATAAGGCAGTGAAACAAAGGAATCAAAGTGAAATATCCTAGGAATGCGTTCCTCTTTCCATACTGTGTAATGTCTAAAAGAAATCTTCAGAGGGTGCATTTATTTTTTTGTTTTGTGGCCATCTTTACAAAGGATGCAGGAAGTTCCACTCCTTTATGTGTTTAAGTCCAAGTTTCTCCAGCTGCTGAACTGTTAAATTCATGGTGAATCCTGGTGAGGTTTTCCCAATAAAATGTACTGGAGGCTATTATTTAAAACGTCTTTCTCAAATTCTTTAAATCTGATGTTGACTCGCTCACAAGCTGCCAGTTGCAGACTTACATGCTGTCTCGTTCCAAATGCTTTTTCTTGGCTTTGCATCTCTTTAGGTACTGGTTCCCCAGCTGAATGTTTCGCTCTTGCAGATTCCTCTCTTCACTGTCTCCAAAATTGTTGATGTTCATAGTATTTTCATTGTTTTTCAATAGAAAAGCTTAGCTATTTTCTCTCTTTCCAGATCCTTCCCATTCTCCAAATGGTCCCTTGTATCGGGGTCCCTTTCCTCTGTCTGCTTTCTCTATGGGGTTGTACCATGTTGAGAAAGTGAAGTGAGAATGAGTTATATTAGTGTTCTAGAATCATGTCCCAGATCCATCCTAAAAAGAGTTGTATAACCTTTTGACTCATTTTTACTTTCAGTAAGTTGGGTATAATATAAAATCACTCCTTCATTCAGTTACAAGGATTAGATTTGGTAATACATGGAAATTACTATATACATTGTATGATAGTATATACATCTTCATCATTCTTATTCCCGTCCCTTGTTTTTTGGTCACATTTGTTAGTGTCTACTAATTATTTTATGTAGAAGAATCTTACTGCCCCGATGATATTTTACATAGTTTAAAAGCAGAGATGGTATCTTACAATGTTTCATTATCTCTCAGCCATGCCTAGAGAGCTGTGATGGGCACGTTATTAAATATTGAGCATTCTAGGTCTGTCCAAAGTCTTCTCTCTTCTTCAGCTTCATCTTTCTGAAGAAGTTTGAAATAAGGCTTGCTAAGTATTAAACTGGAGAGTTCCTTTTATTGTGGTTGTCAGTCACTTAAGAATTCTTACACTTCGGGCTTCCCTGGTGGCGCAGTGGTTGAGAGTCCGCCTGCCGATGCAGGGGACACGGGTTCGTGCCCCGGTCCGGGAGGATCCCACATGCCGCGGAGCGGCTGGGCCCGTGAGCCATGGCCGCTGAGCCTGCGCGTCCGGAGCCTGTGCTCCGCAACGGGAGAGGCCACAACAATGAGAGGCCCGCGTACCACAAAAAAAAAAAAAAAAAAAGAAAAGAAAAGAATTCTTACACTTCAAGGCTGAGTAGCTCTCCAGGCAAGCAGTGTGGCTGAGGACATTCCAGACAGAGAACATAGCACGATCAGGCAAAGAATCCTAACATCGTGGCAAAGTGGAAAGTGTAAGGAAGTTGGAAATGGTTGCAGTGCTGCATAATTATGTTGGTAGTGATGGGGGCGAGGTGGGAAAGGTTGGCAAAAACCAGATGCTGACGGGTTTATGGTAACCTTGCCAATGGTGAGATGCTGAAGGATTTAGGCAGGGGATGTAAAATATCAAATAGGATCTATTAAATAGATTATTCTAATGTAATCACTCATAGAAGATAGCAAATAAGAATATTTCACATGATAAGCCTTTCAGATGTAACTCACATTTATTATAATGGAGAAACTTAATATTCAGGGCATAGCTGTACATTGTAAAACCTGCCAGGATGAGCTTATGATGAATATCTCTGTTATTCATAAAGTATATACTAGAAGGGGCTTCCCTGGTGGCGTAGTGGTTGAGAGTCCACCTGCCGATGCAGGGGACACGGGTTCGTGCCCCGGTCCAGGAAGATCCCACACGCCGTGGAGTGGCTGGGCCCGTGAGCCGTGGCCGTTGGGGCTGCGCGTCCGGAGCCTGTGCTCCGCAATGGGAGAGGCCACAACAGCGAGAGGCCCGCGTACCGCAAAAAAAAAAAAAAGTATATACTAGCAAGTATAGGTTGTACTGTAATCAAGAATAGTGAAGGTGTGACAATAGATGGGATCTTTCAGCAATTTCACTTAGCGTAGCAATGAAACAAAATAGCCACATTCTTAGGATGTTACATGCAGTAGTTCCAGCATTAATGGAGTCTCACTGATCACATTTCTCCTCCAGAGTAGGGGTTGTTCCTTGAAAGATGGATAAGTTCTTTGTAAGGTTCCTTGTAAGTTCCTTGTAAGGAACTTCCTTTGTAAGTTCCTTTCTGAACCATTTATCTGTAAATATTTAATTACCGGAAAGGTTATTTTGACTAGTTATCTGCTCTCCGTCTTTTCTGTTTCCCTTTTAGCACATCCACACCCACTGTAAGATCATTAATGAATTGAGCAAAGGACAATATAAGCATTTGCCAGTATCTGCTTTTTAAACCTTTATTTTAAGTGTTTAATGCAAAACTGCTGCTTACCTGTCTGCTTTGAATAATCTTAGAGTGAAGGAGAATATCTTGCTCATTTTCATTAATCAAATGAGTTTAACTGATCTAACATCTAAGAAAAGTAGTCTTCTCTAGCTTCAAAGAGCAATGAAATGACTTCATTTTTCCCTTTTGTGAAAAATATAGAGTAGATGGCTTTGAGATAAGTTCCCTAAAATATCAGACTCAGTGCTGTTTTTTGACAGCAATCCCTACCTCTTTTATTGAAAGTTCATATAATACAGATACTATTGAATACATGGTATAAATTCTATGTATTATACTGATACCTTGTGATATGAATATATAAAACGCATAAGTAGCATGTAAGGGAAGTTCGTAAAGTTAATTTGCACATTCTTTCACAGTCAAATGGAATGACGGAGAACGATTAGGAAATGTACTGTTAAAAAAGTATCTTAGAAACATAAACCAAAAAAATAGTGTTTTCCCCAAGAGAAATTTGAACTAACATTTTTCAGTTTTGTGATAAGAATGTATCTGTTTTCTCAGAGAATGCATGGGACACGAAATGTACTTACATATTCGAATAAAAATGTTCTATCTCATCTTCCTTTTTTGTTGTTGATTTTTCAACATATCAGAAGTTTTTTTTTTGTAAGTAGAATTAATGGGCTTTCTGGCTGCAAACAATTGTTCTTAAGTTGCTGTCTAGTTGGAGGAGAAGTTTCTTAGGGTTGTCTCTCATTTGTTTTTGTTACAAAAACAACTTTCTGTTTTAGAAAGTAGGGCTAGAATAATGAATGACTAATGAATGTTACATTTTATTTTGAGTTTTTTGAACTTCTGTTTCTTTTTGTGTTATCTTGGAAAAATTTTGCCTTTACAGTTATAAATATTTTCTGACCTTAAGCAACTTGATGGCTGATATAGAGTCTATTCTCATTCAGGACAGCTAAAACTTTCCCCAAGTTGGCTATGAACAAAAGTAGGATTAAAAGAAAAAAAAAAAACCCAACAAATCAAAACAGGGCAGGGGATTATGGTTGATGATCAGATCAAAGTTAACAGTGTTCCAAATGCTGAAAATATCTCTCTCAAACTTTTCCAAATCAAATTTCTGTAGTTATCTTGCAGTAATTTGAAGAAGGAAGGGTTTTTACTGCTTGGAGAATGAAAAAACCAACAGTCCCATAGTACATTTTGAAAAAGGGGTTCTTTGTCACTTTTGAATAGAGGATGTGTGTGGAGTTTGTTCTTTATTATTTTCTTCAACGGAAAAAAAATTCAACAAGTTGGCAGTTAGCTGCACCGATTTCCTCTTTGTGGTAGAAATACTGGGATGTCGTGGGAGAAAACCGCTGCCCATCTTAACATGGATGCTTAATTGTATTCTCTAATTCTTCTTAGTTACCATTGCAATGTTCTTAGCTGCCTTTTATTTGTTGTTTCTCCTGGACAGAAGTGATTACTAATTATTGCTGCACCGAAGAAGTGGGCCATTTGGTTTTCTTTTCTTTTCTTTCTTTCTTTTATTTTTTAGGAGACAAAGTGAAAGGAGGATTGGAGGTTTTCTGTCCAACTGCTCATCCCCTACATGCCTGGTCTGCTTCCCTAATTTGCATGGGCACCTTGGGCATTGTCCTGTGGGACTGGGGTACCTCGACCTCGTCTTTAGTTTAGTGACCCTTGTCATCTTGCTGTTCATTCGTGGGGCCTGTTTAATGCTAATTAGTCCTTCAACCAGTTGCTGTTTACAACTGTGTGCTTTAGAAAGCAGGGCCGTCTCCAAAGACCACATTGGTGGTCTTAAACTGAACTACTAGGATTGAAGACCCACCACCCCCGGAGAAGAGCCTCTTAACATTTCTATTTATTTTGAAATAAGTAGCAGTCACATCATTAACATAAATAAACAAACAGTGAAGAACTGAATTTTTGGCCTCAATGCTTCTTAATGATGGACAGATGCTCCTTAGGAAGCTGCTTTAATCCTTAGTCTTTAACTCTGGGTTCCTAAAAAATAGATGATCTCAGCCTCCACGTTAACACCGCGGACCATGAATATTGGATAAAGGTATGATAAGAGTGCTGAAAAAGAGAGAGCAGGTTCAATGACCTCAGGTTTAGGAAATATTTACAATATGGTTATCTACTGTTTGATGAAACTGATTGAACAAAAAGAAAAAATTCTGTGGACCTCATGCTTGGTGTGTGTTTGACCTTGGTAAATATAGGCCCCAGAATTTATTACTGGCTTTATTTGAAAGACACTGAATCTGCATTTCAGCTGAGAGTTCTGTGCACCTTCCTGGTGCTTGGCTAATGGAAGGATCAGGAATGCGTTACAGACCTCTTTGACCAGCACTGCCATTCTTATGGACGTCTTATGGACGTGTTGACTGAAGCCAGTGCAGGTCAAAGGCCTCTCCTGCCACCACTTAGGGGTGCTGGTTACAAAGCCACATTCTGAAACAGTCTGAGATCAGTGTTTGGCATAGTCACTGAAGCGCACTGTCTCTGAAAAGAGGACAGTGGAAAGAAATCTGTGTCCTGTGGCCACTGATATTCTTTATCCTTTCCTGACGAAGTATGATGTAGATGGCTGTTTAAAGGGTTGGGATTCAAGGCTTGTGTGATACACAGTACCTCTGAGTTACTTCTGAGTAGCCTCTTTATTCCTAATTTTGATAGTGTGACATATTTATTGCAATGAAATTAACAAAAAATATTGAATGCCCCTTTATGTACAGAAGTAGTATGTGGAGTTTAGGGCGGGGGGGATGCTTCCACTTCTTCTTTCATGAGTGCAGTAAATCTCATGTTGACAGGCTAGTTGGCTTGATAAGCTTGTTTATGCAATTTCTTTTACAATGAAGATTGGGTAATGCTTAATTGAAGCATTTTTGATTAGAAATGCTTCAATTAAGGGCAAATGAGATTGGATGCTAAATGGATTTGAGTAACTTCCTGGATTTGGGGGAAACTTAATAGGCCCTAAAGTAAGTAAGGCAGGTCATGTATTAAATAAAAGTCCTTACTTGGTTCATGGCATGAGAAGACAAATCTATTGTCTAGTTGTAGGGCAGGTTTTTGGCTTTTAAGTAATATTTTGGTAGCTCTTTCTACAAGAAGTTGGATGTGTGAGTGTGTGTGTGTGTGTGTGTGTGTGTGAGTGTGAGTGTGTGTGTGTGTGAGAGAGAGACAGACACACAGAGACAGAGAAAGAGAAGGGAAGAGGGAGAGAGGGACAGACGGACACTGAGTGGTCCTAAAGCCAACTTAAAGATCCTCCCTTGCCTCCTGCCCCTCGGCTTTGTCTCCTTCTCAAATACAAATATGAAGCGGGTGGATGGAGACAGACCTCCTTTTTCGTTGGCTGTGACCTGACACTAGGATATTTGTAGCTCAGAGAGTAGAAGTGTGTCCCATCTGTGGGATTCTTTTTTTTTTTTCCATCCGTGGAATTCTGATTGTGCACTTCCTTTAGTAGGTCACTGATTTTCTTCTCTACCTAAATTCACGTTCTTCTCAGTGAGGGACTGACACTCATGATTTTTAACCTGGCTGGATGAATGGTTATGTTGTTGTGAAAATCTGGGGGAGGAAGGCTCACTACCAAGTTATCATTTCAGGAGGAGTATAATTTACTGTTGTTTTTCCAGCACTTGAAGGATCCTCAAGGAGATGATTTTTGTACAGGGTACAAACCTCTAGCACAGGCTGGGGAAGGGGACTGAATCAACCTCACGTTGTCCTTCCCATTTCTTGGTTTTCTCAGCTGTTAAAAACTGGGACTGCACCCCATCTACCTGCTATGTCACAGAGCTGAGAGAAGTTGTCATGAGATAATGTTTATAACAGTCCTCTGGAGACTTTAGAATGGAATACACAAGGATGAGGCTCTGACTACAGCCATTTTTGACATGAATTACCCTCAGCCGACAGGAATAATATAGAGTAGGCCTGCCTGTATGCTAGTAGTTATTCTTCCCTTGTTTGACCAATTTGCTCTACCATTCCAAAAATATTTTGGAACACATGTACACTATAAATACTTGGAAAATACATTATATACATATAATACTGTAGTAATATATCTTGTATATGACAAGCCTATAAAAATGGAAACTAAAATAAAGAGATACAGATAGAAGCCTCAATATATTTCTCCCATACCTAGTTGATTATCTTGTACCAACGTTCCTCCTTGGGAGTATGAAAACCCCCTTTAAAGGCATTGTTTAGGGCATTGTACCCAGGAGAAGACGGGCTGTGTTGTAGAAGGACTGCATATTTAGAAAGTAGAATGAAGTTGACATGGTACGTTAGTGGTAAGTGTACCCCCTAGGTGGAGTTGGGTGTTCGGTCTGACGTAATTGCTATGCTCCTGTAGCTTGATAAAATTCATGTTTCCTCCTACCCTGTCAGAAATTAATAGAGGGCCACAATTTGTTCATGGGCCCTGGTGTCCTGCTTCACTACCAATGGCCTGGCTGATTTGGTGGACATTAAAAGGAAGCAACACTCTAGCCTTTCTCTCTCTCAAGTATCTTAAGGCCACCTCACTTCTTTCTCCCTCCAGCTGTAGACCAAGGCTGACTTCCTTTTGGATTCTATCTGGAAGTTCGAAAGTGGTTAGGAAATGTGAGGTTAGCGTTTTGTCAGGGTAATTCCATGCTTCATTTATTGGTTTTTGGTCTTTAATTTTCCCAGCAAATATTCAGCTAGAGTTAACAGCATATTAATTTCCTTAGTGGAGAATATCAGCTCTATTGCAGAATTCTGCCCTGGAGCTTTCTGTGTGTTATCGATTTCTCTTCTGCGTGTGTGTGTGTGTGTGTGTGTGTGTGTGTGTGTGTGTGTGTGTGTTTTGTTCCAGTCACATTAGATTTTTCAGAAAATAACCTAGGTTATAATTTTTATGTCTTCTTTATTTTCCATTTCCATTTGGGAATGATAAGAGTGAGTAGTCGAAGGCTCTTACCTGGCACAGAAGGGAAGAAATTTACCCTACCTTCCTTGTGGTTTTTGTTTCTCTTAAACCTGCAGCGATGGAGGATTCATCAAGATACAGGTCAATGGGAAAGGACTCAGTTTTACTTTGCAAGCTCTCCTTAGGGCCTGAAGCTGCTAGAGAACTTCTTGAGCACCAAAACATTAGATGGGGAAGATGCAGAGAACAAATTCCATTTTGCTTTGATTTTTGTCAGAATTGGGAAATCTATTGGAAAAGGAATTCCCCTGTCCTGTGCTTAATCCTGAGCCCTCTTCTTCTTTCTCTTTGTATCAGCTATTTTAATTTTTAATCTAAAAGAAAAAAAACTAGAAACAAAACAAAACAGAACAAATCAGAGCATGTTCTTCTGCACTGGGATGTGAGAATGTAACTTTTCTTTTCTTTGTGTCTTGTGAATATTAGTTGGTTTACCAAGTCACTGGCAGTAAAGCGCTTTGCTTTCAAACAGAGCTGGTTCATTTCTGCAGATGTTTGTTCACTCTCTGATAGGTGGAAGGCCCTGGGTAGGAGTTTATGTCTCTATTTCAATTTGAGATTTATGTAAATATTAAAATTCTGAGAGAAGGCAAGACTGCTTTTTATTGTATCCTCTCTGATTTTTAGATTTCTTTCCAAGTTTTGGTCACTGCAGAGACAGTCTTTAAGGTGTTTCTGAATTTTTTGCCTGTGGAGCAATATAGAAAATTAAGCCGCCCTGATAACCTGACTGTTGTTTGGCTGATAGCTTCTTCTGATTTCCTTGTGTTCTGTTTGCTGAGGTTTCCTTTCTATTAAGAAGCAATAGATCAGATGGTTCTATATGTTTCTATCTCTACGTGTGCAGAGTGTTAGGAAAAAAAAAATAAGCATCTAAACTTCTACTTTCCTTCTTCAAAGGAATTATAATCTAGTTGAGAAATTATGACATATACACCTGGAAAGGTAATTATCTCCCCCTCCCCAATTTTAATTACAGTATAAGGCAATAATGGAAAGATGTCACAAAGTGTAGTACACTAGATATTGCCCAATAAATTGTAGTGGTTCTCACAGTTCAGAAGTGAGGATTATTTTATTTCTTTCATTGCCGTCATTTTATTCATGTTGACACTGAGATCAGTGGTACTGAATTAATTTCCTTCAGTCGGTACTTTGAGAGTCATTTTCACCAGCTGGTATTTCTGATAGGGAAACAGATTTTGGTTACATTTTTGGGGAAAAAATGAGCCTCTGTCATTATTTTGAAGTAGTGCCGATGATGAGTGTTGAAATGTGGACTTTGCTGACTCTCATGTACTGGGGATTCCTTGATTAGAATATTGCTTGCTACATCTCTTCTTTTTGTCTCCAGCAGTGACTTATTCCATCACATTTGAATAAGATGTCTCAGGCCCCTTAGAACTCTTCCTGAGAGATTTTCCTCTGTCTCTGTGAGGACCTTGGAGAGGGAACAACACCAACTCCAAGGGATCCTGTAGATTTTTTTCTTTCTAAGAACATTTTTACTCTTCAGTTATGCTGTAGTTGATTTATGTCGATAGCATTTAAAAATGAATTCCTCGTGCAGTTTTCTTATCCCAAGCTGGAGAAAATGGAAGGTGCTTCATTTTTTTTTTTTATTTGTCCTTATTGTGCTGTAGAAGACTATATAACAATAGAGTTTGTGTTTAGCTCTGATGCTGTTCTGTTTGCCCAGTGACCTTCATCTGGCTGTTTCTTTCTAACACGTTATGTCTTGGTTGGATGGTGGGTTTGTACATTTTAATGATTATACCCAATGAAAACCGGTAAAAATGTGTTTCCTTTTCATATTTTCACTATCTACCAGGCGAAGCAGTTTTTATCATTTTCTGTATTCCTGTGTTTTTTCCTCCCAGAGTTAATTTTAGGTGGTCTGAGTTGCATGGGACGGCTGACGGGTATTATTTATGAAATGTCATTGGACTTATTTTCTGCACTGAATTTCCACTTTATGTGTAATACCTTTTTTTGCTACTTAACTGTTTCTGAATTGGAAAGGAGATACTATTAAGGAATTGTTTATAATGATGTTTAGACCTTCACTCTAAAAGGGTTCGAATAATACAGAATCCATCTGTAAATGTAAATGAATTTATATTTTTCCCTGTAGTGTTAGGATTTGCTAAACCTTCCGAGACTGCTCTTTGCTAGATTTGCTTCTTAAGGTCTTTATCTTTTACAGTTATCTTTGAGCTAATTTATTTTATCATATCGGTACAGGTTTATGTGTATATAATTCTCTTAGCTGATTAAAAACAGGCATTGAACATTACATGTCCTTAGAGGAACAGTGGGCTGAACTTGTCTTTCCTCGCTCCCTTCTGATAAAGTGTGTTTCCTTTTTTAAGAGAGTTAAATGTGCTTTCCCAAAATGGCATTTTGGTGTGAGATAGGAATAGACTAGCCAGTGTCCCAGTAGTGTTCCAGTGATTTCTATACAAAAAGTCTGTCATGGGTTTCCTGAAAAAAAAAAAAAAAAAAGTCAGGTCTGCTTCTGTATTTCAAATATGACTTGATAAAAAAAAAACCCTTCTATTATTATATTATTATGTAACATTTTAGAAACATCTTTTTGGTAAAGTGCTTTTTATTTTGGGAAAGAATAGTTTATAGAAATATTATTCTGGTACAGAGATGACAGGACAGGACTTCTTCTGACCCTTTATATAGATATTTGGAATAAGGAAAATAAGTATTTTCCCACGAATTCAATGAAAATATTCAACATTCTTACATCATCGCAGGTACCTGTAGCTACCAGCAAACTTCAGATTAGATGGCATATATTTATTGAGGACGCAGTTCTCGGGGTTACGGGGTTTGTTTTTAATAGCAACGTTTGGTAGGCTGGGAACTGCAGGAATGTGCGTAGCGGGGTTGCCAGGGTGCGGGATTGGCAATGCTGGGATTGTAAATATATACCCTTTCCCCTTTGCAGTCTACCCACACCCCTCCCACCAGTAGGTCCCCTTCTTACGTGCTCCTTTGTGTCTTGCATATGTCTTTTTACCTTTTTACAGTTTGTTCAATTGCAGTCTCCCTAGTGTGATGAGAAAAAGATTACTAGCTTAGTTTGCTTTCCTTTCCTTCCTCACATCTCTCCCAGAGCCTTTTCATGTTCAAGAACTAATGTCTCCATCTTTTCCAGCTGGCACTGTAGGGACTCTGGAAAATGTATGTTATAATTATGTCCTTAACATCTCACACTGCACTAGCCGTGAGCACTTAACTGCTGTTGGGTTCTTGGCCTATTCTGTGTCTCCTTTGCTTAGAATTCTGAAGTTCTAGACCCCTGCAGCTTTTCCCTCTCTTCCCTTTCAGAGCCAAGGAGCTCTGAATTAACTTTTAAAGGAAAGCCTGTTTCCTATTTCTGTCTGTCACCGGATGTTCCCAACTCACTGAGGGATGCTCCTTTCAGGTGATAAAGCGTTTCCTTGTGCCAAATGGCTTCCTAAAAATCTCTAGATTCATTCCTTTTGTCTTTTTGAAACCAGCCACTGAAACATGGGGTAAACAAAGTTAAGCGTTTTTTTGTTTTGTTTTTAATCTTCCGAATGGCAGGTGTAGGAAGTAGGGTTTTGCCAAATGATCAAGAGCATCCAGAGCAGTCTGGGGAGAAGAAGAATCGCCTCCTTCAGGCTCTAAATATGCGTCTGCTGAACTCCAGAAGTTGTTAATAAAGAGGGAAGATCCAGTAGGTTTACGTATACTATTATGGTCAAGAAACATTTGAAATAAGAAATAAACAAACACGTGTGGACTCTATACATAAATATTACTATGGTATATTAATGGCATTAGCAACAGGAGCAATGAACAGATTCGTTAAACAAACTTTGTCTTTCCATCTAATATGAACAGTATTGACTTGAAGTGCAATGCCATACCTGATTCAAAATTATGTAGAAATATTGGCTGGGTCAGTCTCTCTACTAAGATATGCAAACAACTCTGGTTCTTGATCGCCTCTGAAGAAACAGCAGTGATGAAAGAAGCCAGGGAATCTAAAGAAATCTGTGCTGTTAATACTATAGAAAGAATTCTGACTGATGGGCCTTTGATTCATCTTCCCTTCTTTGAGTGTAACCTTGAGTCTTTTGTGAGATCATGATAGGAATGCGTAAGAGTTTGTGATAGATTATGCTTTCCATTTGCTTTTTATGTTGCATTGTATTTGCTTTTCCCTGTGGAGTAGGCAAGGCAAGTATTATTAATATTATCCTTTATTTTACAGAGGAGGAAACTGCTCAGAAAAATGAGTGAACTACCCAAGGTCATGCTGTCAGGGCCAGAGTACTGTGCTTATTGATGTTGAGCCCAAGACTTTGTGACATTTGTGGCGGGATGGGTTGGGCTGGTAGCAGTTAGTTTTCTCTCTGGCTGTAGTTTCCTGTTCCTGTTTGAAAGATTCAAGATTTGAAATTTCTCTAATATTAGTAGCTCGTTTTGCTTTGGTTTGGAATTGTCATTTGATAACACTTGATTTTTCCCCCTCTCATGGGTCCTCTTTAGAAGAAGGGGATGCTGTGTGACTACAGGTAGGTAGTTCTGTTTCCTTTTTCTCTTGCATTTTTCCCCCTCTTTCTTGAACCTTCCTTCTTAAGACATTGGAAATTGAAAAAGAAAGGAGAGAAAAAAATCTCAACAAGAATAATTTCGGTGACAAAATGATGTGAGTCACTGGGTGTGGCAGTCCTTTGTACAAATATGAGTAAAGTAAGGAAGTGGAAATTAAGTAAATACCATCCTGTCATCATTTGCTTTATGCTTATTTTTTCTCGAGGCTGTCAGGAAGGGTGAGCATATCATTACATACATTCTTGCGTAGAATGTAATTTATCTTCCTCTCCAAATGGTAGGGGCCCGAGAGAGAGATTAGTCTATTCATCCATCTGGCACTCCAGTGAAACACCAGAAATTCTACCTTTCAAATGGCGTTGAAGTTTTAAAGTTTTTTTTTTAATAAAATGATAAAATACTAAAAAAAAAAAAAAAGAAGAAGAAGAAGGGGATGCTGACTTTGCTGAGGAGAAGTAAATTACTGGACCAGGTTCAGTGTATTTGAAAAAGTTCCTTCTTTTCTTTCCCTCCCTGCCTTTCTTCCTTCTTTCCTTCTTTAGACAGACAAGTCGGGAGAGGAATATTATCTTTGATTTTCTAAAGATACAGAGTGCTTGCCATGTAGTATATGCACAATTCATCTTTAAATTATGATAAATTAAAATGTGCTGAGTATCTGAATCAGACCACAAAGCATGGTCTATTTTTTGTCAAGTGAAATTAGTATATAATTTTTTGTCAAGTGAAATTAGTATATGTTGTGCAGTCCTTATAATCCCTTTGTGATTTCTGCAAGTGTGCTGTATGTTTACCTTTCATTTAGCAGGGCGCCTTTTGACTGATAGATACACACGTACATAAATTCACACAACCATTTCACTGTTTAGTTACAGGATAGCTGTATGGGTTAATAATTCTGAATAGTTTCCACGATGTCCTCATTACTTGGTGTTTACACAAATCTGACTAATGGTATGTAAAGGATAAAATAATATTTTCTTTTTTAGGATCCCCTCTCTTTCACCTTCTAGGTCTTGGGTTCTTAAGCTCTCAAAATAATATTTAACATTTGTAAAGGACTTTGTATTTTGTGTAGTTCTTTCATTTACATGTCTCACTAATCTTTATCCCAGGATAATAAAGTGATTGACTCAGTCGTTTTTTTTTTTTTTTTTAATTAAAACACAGCTTCAGTTCTAAATTTAGGCACATATTTACTTTGAAGATAATAACATCTAAGAAGCATTATTTAATTAATGGTGATGGAGTTTTCCAATGAAATGATACAAATTCAATTTATCCTTAATATTTTAGATGCAGAGGAACATGCTTTCATTCTAAATGACTAAATTAGTATTACTGCCTCAAATGACACTTGATTTCCCTTTAAATGTATTCATTGTAATAAGAAATTAACGCATGAGGATTTGAATTTTTACACGCCTTCTTCCTGCTCCCCTTAGAAATGACTTAGGAGTTAGTAATATGTCTGTCGGGGTGGGCATGGGAGGTTTTCAAGTTGGAACACTGGAGCTCATTAGCATCTTCCAAACCCCAATGCTGTTTTGTTTCAGATAGATTTATTACACTGTCTTTCTCCCCAATTCACTGCAGTGTGTGAAGGCTCAATGGGAACAAACAAAAGCGATATGTAACCCCTGAACCAATTAGCATCGCTTACGATGTTCTTAATAGGCTTAGCTACTGTATATGAGACTTGGGAAAATGACTTGACTTTTATGCTTGCTTGATCTCTCGGGGAGGTTTTTCAGTGTCAGCTGCTTTGTAGCCACAATGTAAATTTCACGTGTTTGATTTCCAGCTTTCTGATAGAAAACCTTCTTTACAATTTGATGGCTCCAGGGTGCCATAGTCACTCACTTGCAGCTGTTCACTTATTTGCACAGGGTCTGTTGATGCGTGAGAAGAAGGCACATGTGACTTGGTCCTGGGGCAACTGTCTGCCCTCGGCTGGCGTGTGGGACAGGGCACAGCCCTGCAATTTGTTCAACTAGTGCCGTCGCCTGGGGCGCACGCCTTCTTTCTAGCGCCTCCCTTTAGCCTTTGTCCTCTGGCTTTGGTTCCCCTTTTGTTCCCTAAAGGTATAAATGATTCACGTTTCCCCTCTTCCACTACATCTACCCCCTGACACACAAAAAGGGGAAATAAATTGAGGTATATCGTTAGTGACATTTCAGGAACAGGCCAAGCCCTGCCTTGCCTACCTAGAGAATGTTGATTCCACAGACAAATGGAGGACTGACTGTACCTCCTGTGAACTCAGCTGTTTTACATTTTAAATAAAAGCGTCTACAGTTTTATTTTGTGTTATGTCAAAAGAGTTACTTGTATTCCTACTTTATATAAAGGATTCTATTATGAACATAGGAAAATGATCCTTCAATTACCGTAATATATGATATTCCAATTTGAGGAGGTGAATCTAACCACCTCTTGACAGTATATTTGTTACAAGATTAGAGTTGGAAGACAGACTTGCCTTAGTTACTGACTGGTTGACTTTAGCCACACTACTTAACTACTCTAAGTTTTAGTTTCTCCATCTGCCAGAAAAAAACAAAAACAAAAAACAGTAATCATGGGATTCTCGTGAATATTCACATAAAGCTACTGTTAAGTCTCTGCCCTGTAGTAAGCATGCCAGAGAAGGTAGCAATAATGCCAAGAGAAATCTTTTGGAAAAATAAAAGGAACCTAGGATCCTAAGAAATGTAAGGCAACTTGGAATAGTTCATTAATGAATCTCTTGAAATGGAAGAAGTTGAGAAAATTATATGGTAAGGCAGCCTGTTCATTCCACAAATTCTCTCTACAACTCACCCACATCTTCATATCCTGGTCCCGTATTCAGCCTAGTGTTTGTATCTGTAAGGTCGAGATTGGGTTGCCTTACATGAATGTTGGCTTCCGCAGGTTTATGGCTGGGGAGCATGATTCAATAATTTCCCCTGCTTTCTCCTCTTATGTTGTATCCGTAGATACAGCAGTTTTGTCCTTTCAGAGGTAATAAGATGTGCTAGAATACCAGAGTGTTCTGAGCACCAGAGCAGTGCCAGCCACACAGAAGACACCGAGTGTGTGTATCTGAGATGAGTATGAGAGGCCTCCCATGAGCCTTTTAAGTTGTTGGATTTTAATAAGATAGTACGGAGAGGGTGGTTGTTGGAAGGAGAGGGTGTCTGTAGCCAAGGTGACCTGGCCAGATTCTTTGCCAGTATTTTCTTGAAAGCACTGAACATTAGAGAGGGGTAATGCTTACTGAATAGAGCTGGTTACTAAGGTATCTGGAAACAAGGCTGAAGAATGATTTTATTTGCTATTCAAAAAAAGGACTTTTATAATAGACCGATACCAGCTGAAGGGGCTGGTGGTAAATTGAACTCTTTGGCTTCTGGTTTTACTAGTGAAAAAACTTCAGGGAAAGCTAGTGGGATTTATTTTAATACATATAACGACCACTTATTTCCAGTCCTTTCCATATATTTTAACTTACTCAACGGCCTCCTTTATCGTTTGGTGAAAAAAATTGATAAAATTAACTTCAGCCTCTTCTAGCAATTTAAGTAGTTGGTCTAAGAATAACTTTGTTGGGGTGGTTGGGGGAAAAGCGTATTCTGCAGAGCACATTTAATAAAGTGGTACTAAATGACAGATGTGTTCAATTTAATGTGTCTTTCTGAAGTTAGGCATAATTCTATATATACTAAAAAACAGTATTTTAAGAAGTGATATTTGTAATCTATGTAACCACTGGAGAATAGACTTTAAAATAGTAGCTGGCAAAACATCAAGGTCCTAGTGTATAGCACAGGGAACTATATTCAATATCCTGTGATACATCATGATGGAAAATAATATTAAAAATGCATATATATACTTATGTTTGTATAACTGAACCACTTTGCTATACAGCAGAAATTAACACAACATTGTAAATCAACTATACTTCAATTAAAAAGAAGCAGGTGGCAAAGAATTGTAGAAGAGTAGTATACATTTAGTTGATAAGGCAAACTTAATTTTGTGAGGGAAAAGTGGCAAATCTATTTGTGTTTAATTTTGAGTATACATTAGATATATTTCATTCTTTATCTTTCTTTACTAGGGCCATGTTAATGTAGTATATTTGAATAATACAGTATCATTTGAAAAATACGGCGATTTTATGAGTTAGAGCCAAGGTGATGGGGTGTGCAGGGGTTAACCGAAATCTCACAGCAGTCCAGAGCCATTTCACGTCCCGGGTAATCATTGTGTTCTCTTGGTGTATGGCACAGTGGGGTAATGAAGTCCAGGTCTGGGTTTAGAGCCTGTGCTTCTTAGTAGCCCTGTGACCCTGAGGAATATGATTAACCTCTGAGAACCTCAGTATACTTATTTGTTAACTGTTCATCATAGTACCTGGCACAAAGACATCACTGGGGAAAAAAAAGTTCCTTCTATTTCTACTGTATTAGATAGTGTATTTGAACGTACTCAGTATTTAGCATCTAGCCTAACAGATGCAGATACATAGATGTACATTGAATTCATTTAGTGTCTTACCTTTCCCTGTCATCACTGCCCTCACACACCCTTAATACAGCTAAATACCTATATTTACCAAGAATATGCATTCCACTAGATTGTCAGAGATTTTGTTACCGGAAATAGAAAAAACAGCTTTGGAGTCACGGGAGGACTCCTGCCCTGCAGTCCTCTCTTCTGCTCTGTACTTGGGGTGTCCCTGGCTGACCTCAGGATCATTCCTGTATCTACTGAGGATATGGCTACATCTGGGGGTGCCCCACTGTTCAAAGGCATGCTAAGCCCAGAAAGGCCACCCAGGATCAGTTTCAGCATTTTCTTCAGAGACCTTATCTGAGTTTGTAAGTATCATCCTCATCATCCTCTTTGGTGAAACCTTGGTTGAAACTTCTGCCCAAGCCCCTTTCTTTCTAGGCTATGTCCGTTAAGAAGCAATGTGGCCTAAAAATCCAGAGCAAGTTAACTTGGGAGCCTGGGATGTAACTGCAGGTTCTGCAGCTTGCCAGCTACTAGTTATGACCTTGGGCAGGTTACTCCTCTAAGCCTCAGTTTCCACACCTGTAAAATGGGGATATAGGACTTCTGTGGTGGTGCAGTGGTTGAGAGTCCGCCTGCCGATGCAGGGGACACGGGTTCGTGACCCGGGTGGGAAGATCCCACATGCCGTGGAGTGGCTGGGGCCATGAGCCATGGCCGCTGAGCCTGCGCGTCCGGAGCCTGTGCTCCGCAATCGGAGAGGCCACAGCAGTGAGAGGCCCGTGTACCGCAAAAAAAAAAAAAAAAAAAAAAAAAGGGGATATAAAAGTTTCTGCTTCACAGTTCTGTGAAATTCTATTTGAATCATCATCTGGTTAGCTATAATCAGATCACAATAAAAGTTAGCTTTAATAATAAAAAATTATTATTTAAGATATGTCTGTGTAATAGGAGGCTACATGTTGGTTCATGCTGTGATTTAGATCAAAAGAGTATCTGAAACAATCGATTTAGTTGCCTTTCAAACTCAAACTGTTTACACTATACTGTTCATATATTATATTGTTTATTATCTTCCCTGCTTTGTTTTCTGCAATACTGATTGCTGTTTTTCATAACATTAGAGATGTTCTGCAAGTGATTATGGAGTTTTTATTTTTACCATTGGAAAATAATTTGATGAAATATTACTTCCTGTAAAGCCTAGGTGCTGCTGTGAGGTTTTGTGTTGCTAATTATAATTTCAATAAAAGGGGTGGAGGCTGTCTTCTCATTCGTTGTTCTATTCACGAAGGCAATCCTTATACTTCTGTAGCATAAGGAAGGAGACAGTCACTCTTATGGACTTCAGAGAAATAGGCCTCCTTAACTGGATAGGTTAACCATCCTAACCGACCTCCTTAATACGTTGTTAAAGTGAATAGGCTGGCCAAATTTCTTGTAGAAATCACCATGCGGTAGGCTGATACGTGGTTGTTTCAGCATCACTAGCTGTTTTCTTCAAGTGCCATCATATATGTTCGTTGCTGTGTGAAATAAGGTCTATGGAGACAAAAAAAAAAAAGTCATGTCAGAAACGTACGTGAAAACATGCCTCAGTACCTTTGTTGTCCACTTCTGTGCATTGGACAGTCAATCCACTTTCTAAAATAATAGGCTGTAGTTCATCAGCCTTTGAAGTATCTGACCGTGGCTTGCTGGCTTATTCATATATTTAGTACATGTTTTTGAAGGGTTTTACATAGACAGAACCAGGACAATATTAAGTCATTTTAGGCTCGGTGGGAAGATTGGATCATGTGATTTATATGAAATGCTATGACACTTATAGTTCCTAGGTACTGTGGCTATCTCTAAATTTTTGTTTGCAAAGCATTTTTTTCAAGAGTAATCCTTCTTCATATAACCGATTTAATTTTTATTATTAAAAGATGTAAAGGTTTTCTCCTTAGAGAAATTGTGACTAATGAACAGCTAGAGGTAAAGAAAATATACATTTGAAACAAATCCAAGCAATGATGATATTTGCAGGCAAAATTTTGTTTTCAAGAGCAATGATCTCTGGTTGAGGCACTCAGAAAAGCCCACACTGCATTCGTAACTCCAGCAAAAAATATCATTCCTCCCTGATATAAAACACGAGGTCACTCCGTTCTGTCAGCCTGTGCATCAGTCTAGCTGAAATGCGAGCTTATAAAATATTTCCATGGGAGAATTGCTACCAGGTAATTAACTTATCTGTAGTAGCTATCTGTAATTTTGAAACTTACCTAGACTTACTACACTCTTGATAACACTGATGAGAAATACACTCAGTGGTGAAAAATGAACTCAGTCCTGCAAGCCAGAGTGCAGATTGGTACAGGCTGATGATGCAAAGCCTGCCTTGTTCGGGAATCACTTGGGTCCCCCTTCCAGGGTGCCTATTGCAGGAAGAGAGGCTGTGTCCTGCTGTTTCCCAGAGGTGAGAAGTGAATTTAATATACTAAGAGGCATTTCCTAGGGAATACATGCAGAGGTAGAATGGAAATATGGTCTCTTATTTGCTACTATGGCCACATGTCTTTTAAATTTTTGGAAGCGGGGGGCTGTATTAGTTTCTGAGGGCTGCCGTAACACAGTACCACAAGCTGGGTAATACAGGAAAAAGACACCTAGTTCTAGAAGACTGAAATCAGGCTGTCAGCAGGGTTGGTTTCTTCTGCGGGCCATGAGGGAAGGATCTGTTCCATGCCTCTCTCCTAGCTTCCAGTGATTTGCTGGTTTGCTGGCAATGCCTGGCATTCCTTGGCTTGTAGAAACATTCCTCTGATCTCTGTCTTCATCTTCACATGGCATTCTGTGTGTGCGTGTGTGTGTCCTGATTTTCTTTTTGTATAAGAACACCAGTCATATTGGATTAGGGCCTACCCGAATGACTTCATTCGGGTTGAACTTGATTACCCCTGTAAAGACCCTATCTATCTTCAGACTGGATTGCATTCTGAGGCACCAGGGGTTTGAACTCCCCCATATCTTTTGTGGAATAAAACAGCCCAACCCATAACAGGGGTCCTGATGGTGAAGCCCTCAGTGTTACTTACTGGGGCATTGTATCACCAGGGAGCGTGGAGGAGAATCATGGCGAAACTTTAAGCAGCACACGTACCTGCAGTCAGGCTTGTTTTATGGTCAAGAGTCTCAGGTCAAGTCAAGTTCTCTGGCCTTTTATGAGACCCACATAGGAATAAGTAATAACATAATAACGATAAAGCAAATAAATATAAACAAATAAAAATATAATCTATGTTTGTAGGTATGAAGCAGAGAGGTTAAGAATTTAATGTGGCAACTACTAGCTGTGTGTGATCGCAGGCAAGCAGTTAACTTCTTGAGCATCAATTTCTTCATCTGTAAACCAAAGGTAGTAATAGTATCTTCCTCACTGTGGATTGCTTGCGGATCGAATCAGATAATACTCTTAAACTCTAGGCACAGTGCCTGGCCTGTAGTATGAGCACACTAAAGGGCCGTTCATAAGAAGGCAAACAAAAAGACCCACGGCCCCTGAGGATGCTGGGAAACAGGCATTTCCCAGAGTGGAAGGAAACATCTGGCTTTTTACCTCGCAGCGCTGCTCACCTGCGTCTACTACAACTCCGACTCTGCCACGGTCTCTGTTCTCTTCAACTGTGTGTCTGGGCGCTTGATCTTAGCACTTGGCACCCAGCTGGACAGCAGGCTTCTTCTCTTTCAAGTTGTTTTCTTTGTTGTGTTTTCAGAGCTCATATTTTTGTCATTAAAGCAGATTATTGGAGGAAAAGGGGAAAAAAGTATAAACGTCAGAATTCACTTAAGCTCTTAAAATAGTCAAAACTAGTTAACACTCCCCTCCTCCAAATTTTAGAGTTCCTACACTTGAGAACTTGGAAATGTATGATTCTCATTGATGAAATAATAAAGATGTCATGTCCACACTTTTTGCAGGGGTAAGGAGAAAACAGGGTTTGTCCTTGTTGAATTTTGATTGGTAGAGTCAAATCATATACAAACACATTTTTCCTGTTAGCATTTACTGGGAAATATGGAATGTGTTTGTGTGTAGTTTAGAGCTGTCCCAGTTGGTTGTAGATCATTTTTAAACAACAAAGAGGGGGTTAAATCATAAACACACATTGGCATGGTTAGAAAGCAAGTGCATGGAAGTGCTGGGTACCAGGCTATATTCTTGTAAACTTTGTGTATTTTTGTATCGCTGTATTTATTTTTAAACCTTTTAAAGGGGAAGCAAGGGTTTTGACAACTTTCAAAATATTTGACCATCATTTTTAAGAATCTCTTATATGCAAGGCTCTATGTGCAGGGCGGGGATGAGGACAGCTTGCAATGTAATAAGGGACATAAGGCAGTAGGCTGAAGGCACTTGAAGGAGAAGAACTGATTCCCAAGTGGGGAATTCAAAGAAACTTTTAAAGTTTTTCTCCTTGAAGGATGAAACTGATTTTGACGAAGACAATAGGATGAAAAGGAGGGAATTCCAAGTAAAGTGCATGACGGTACAGAAAAGTGAATTGCTTGGTTTGATGAATAAACGTTAGAGATAATGTTGGAAAGGCAGAATGAGAATGGATTATGGAAGCTTAGAGTGGCAGGCAAGTGGGTTAGACCTTGTGGTAAGGAAATAAGGAGCAACCTCTTTAAGGAGGCCCTGCAGTAGGAAGGCTAGTCTGACAGTGTAGAGAAGATGGTCTGGTGATGCGGAAAGCCTTTAAGGAGCTTCTGTAGTATTCCTGGCTTATAGCCATGAGGGCCTGAATGTTGTTAATGGAAGCTGGAATGTAGAGAGAATGGCAAGGTGTGAAATACTGTAGAAGTATTATCAGCAGGACTTGATGCAGGTTAGAATATGAGACAGAGTCAAAGGTAGCCCCAGTGTTTTGATCCAGGGTGTCTGGGTACCATTAGCAAATGTCAGGAATATAGGAAAAAGATGTTAAATTTTGGATATGTTGAGTTTGAGTGGTCATGATGACATCATGACATCCAGATGCACACACCTAACAGGTTGGAATTAGAAATATGAAAGAAACTCTTTTGGTGGAAAAAATATTAGACTCATTCTCATTGACAAGATAAGACCATTGAGTTCTGTGGGGTGGTAAGTCGAAGAAAACAATATAGTTAAAAGCTTTCTGGTTTAAAGGAGGAAGTGGAAACAGAAGAGAAGAGAAAATGAGCTTCTGAAAGCAGAAAGAGGAGTACAGCTTCACAGAATAGTAGAGGAGAGGCTTTTAAAACAAATATAGTATACAATAGCATTAAATGTTTTTGTGAGTTTAAGGAGGTTGGCCACCTTTTAGAAAACAGTTTTGGCCCAGATGAGGGGGGTCCAAGTCGAAGTATATGGAGTTAAGGAGTCTGTAAATGTTAAAAAAAATAAAAACTGCTTATACTGACTTTTTTTCCTTAAAATTTACAGGAATTTCTTTGGTTGAAAAATCAACCCCTTTCAGTTCAAAACAGAGCCTTAATACATAGGACTGATTGAGATGTTGTTTGAAGCAAACAGGAATGTGAAGGTAGATCTTCAAATTCTAAATAATTAATAGAAATATTCTAAGAGACAAATGTGCTGCCTCACTCAACATAACAATTTTTAAACCTATGAAATATCATGTAAGGAGGTGATTGTGTTCATTGCCAAATGATTTTTCTTTTTATAAAAGGATTCACCCAGGGTTCCTTTAATTAGGTATTTTACCCAGTTCACTTAAGTGTTAGTTTCCAGACCATTAACTCCTTGACAGAAGACTGGAGGGGCAGAGAAGCTTAAACCGGAGTGTTAGGAACAAGCCTCTATGGAGGCTTGTTCATATGGAGCAAAACAGAGGGATAACTAGTTCCTTTTGGCTCAGTGTCGATTGGTGGGAAAATCTTTCCTTTTCGTATCA
The DNA here is from genome assembly GCF_011762595.2 of Tursiops truncatus. Classification (NCBI taxonomy): domain Eukaryota; kingdom Metazoa; phylum Chordata; class Mammalia; order Artiodactyla; family Delphinidae; genus Tursiops; species Tursiops truncatus. The sequence goes on along the minus strand of NC_047044.1, from coordinate 36,045,422 downwards.
TGTGTGAGTGCTACCTCTATGAGATAAAGTAGATATAGTTCAGTCTCAGTTTCATCTGTGACATACGCACCAAATGTAGGCTTAGATGTGCCAGAAGGGTAATGTGAGGCAAAGCCTATTTCTGTGACTCCATGTAAATAACATTCCATAAATGTGTTCTTGGACCTTAGAGCAATAATATATGACTTCTGAACGTGTGACCAATTGGATGAGGGTACAGAAGCAGCATCATATGAGGCAAAATCCACCTTCCCTGGAATAACTAACAAACAGAAAATACCCAGACTAATTTATTCTAGGAGATCATAAATAGACCAATGACAGAATATTGGTATACTAGGTGTTGGAGTCACCCTAATACATAGATTTATATTGAGATTTAGGCTAGAAAGGAAGTGTATGAATTTATGTGAATATATGAGTGAGTAAAACTATTTAAAATATAGATGGATGATTAAAAGCAGAATTATCCAATTTATATGTGTAGCTATCTGAAAGTGAGTAGCCCATTCTTAACTTATAATGGGCTCTAAGAAATGTCAAGTTTTATTTGATAAAGACTTGGATAAAATTTAATTAGATGTAGAAATTGACATCTCTAGAGTCAGTCTTCAAAAAATGGTTTGTGGCTTCTTTTCTGGGGATTAAAAGGCAATAGAAATTATTGATATAAATTGAACTAAAATTTTCTTAAAATTCTTGATACCTCAGAGATGATTAACTAAATTACCTAAAACAACATGAACTTTTTTGAAACGCTTCAGAAAAAGCAGTGGATGGTAATATAAGTAGTGTACATGTATCCTTTAAATTTTTTTTCCAGAATTTTTGATATTATGCTTGCTTGAAAAATAGTTGGCAATATAATTTTATTTCTACATATAGTAAGATAAGTTAATTACAATAAAATGACTTCTATCTGTACATTGCTTTGTAGTGTTAAAAGCTCTTTTATGTTTATAATCTTATTTAATCTCTAAAATTCCTAGATAAGGAAGGAATTATTGCTGTTGGTTTGTAGATATGGAAACTGAACTGGAAGATCAAATACATTAATCATCAAGCATTATACACTCTCATTCCTTTCTTTGTTTACTTATTTATTGCTCAGATACTCACTGATCACCCTCTATGTGCCATGAGGTTCTTTTTAAGTACTGGAGGCAAAGCTTGTACTGAGTCCTTTATCTAGTCCAGTGTTCTTTTCTGCTGTTATTTGCTGCATCTCAAAGGTATTAATAGTTCAATATTATAATTTAAGTAATCCCTTCTTGTCTATTTTGTTCAGATACTATAACAAACCTTTTTACTAAACAGTTTCTAATTAGTTTTACTTTATAATAGATATATTTTTTTCTTTTCTGTTAACACTTTTGCATATAGGTGTTCTATAATCAACTGTGTTTTTCAAATGTAAATTTGTATAAATCAAAAGTTTTGTCCATTACAATATCAAATTTTACTTAAGCTTTTATATAATCTCTCTCTCCATTTGGTATTAGCCACCACTTTCAAGATTTTTTACTCTCTTTAATCCATTACTCACTGATTTATTTTAATGAAAAATATCTCAATTAACTTTCTATCCTGAATGAGAGAAAATGATTGACTCTGAAATTATTCATTTATAAACCTGCCAATATTTAGAAATAGTAAATGAAAGCATCCATGGGGAGAAGTAAAGAATATTAACAGCTAGTTATCAGTAATATACAGTGGCATAAGTAATATACATTGGAAGAAAATTCCAAATCTCGTTCAATAGATTTTTCTTGAATGTCTACTCTGTATCATGCTAGGTACTTTATAAGATAAATAAAAAGAAAAAGCCTCAGATCTTTCTTTTAATGTCATTATACCCTAGCTGGGAAGAGATTCATTGTATATTATATAGCTAATATTACAAAGGAGAGTGAAACAAGCGCAGCAAGCTTTTTGACTGCACAGAAGAAGGAATGCTTCAGTCCTCTGGGTGCGGTTTTGGTAGGTTTAAGGAGAGAGTTGCATTGGAACTCGTTTTCAAGGAGGAGATTTTCTGTGGGGGAAATGGACACCTTGAGGTGGTGCCACAGAATGAAAAAAGCACGGAAATAGTGTAAAGATATAGGATGTAAATGGATCTAGAAATAGATTTAAAAATCAGTTTTATTGCTTTTAGACCTTCTCACAAACACTTATTCATTTGCATTGTTTCTTACTTTTTGAACCCATGGTCTCTGGGCATAGATAGGGGCTGCAGGTAGGAGTGGATTCTATGTATGTAATCAGTTGCTCCATGACAGTTGCCTGGAGCCTAGTGGTTTGGGGGACTGGAATGTGAGAGAGAGTCGGGGATTCATGTCAGGGGTGAGTAATAGACACGAAGTAATCCTTTCTTACAAACATTCTCTGGATTGGTGACTTTGAGAAGAAACATAGGAATCCCATGCCCGGGATGTACAGAATTTTCTTCAGCTGTCTTTTGTATTGGGTAGAAATGTGTGTGAAATGGGTTTGTATAATTTGTATATTATCTAAATTAGGCCAGTCCTTTCCATGTACTTTACCTTAATCTCTCCATTTTGGAGGAGCTGAAACTGAGAATTTATATGCAGAGTGTTTTTCTGAAGAAACTTGGAATGCTTTGGTCGTGTGTAATGATATTTACCTGTGTATACGAAGAGAAAATGTCGCTCATAATCAAAATCTATACCTGTTTAATAAGAGACAAGTGAAGTATAATCAGTTGTTCTTACATACCACTTTCTTTAAAAAAGTAAAAGTGGATGTTTTTTCCCTTTGCTGTGGCCAAAGGAAGCTTATGCTGATTACTGTCAAATGTTAGAAGATTTTGATTTTCCTTAAAGTATCATGGATAAGATTTTAAATTGTCTTTCATGTAAAAGGCGAGGGTACATGTACATATGAGTTCCACATTACAAGCTGCTTTAGTTTTAAACAACGTAGAAATTAACTATAATTTACACTAATACCAGAACTATTAGGGAAAAAACTCAAACATTTCACACGTAACATATTGATCTCCAAATTGGGTCCATAACATCTTCTTTAAAGCATGGGAAATTTTATATTTTCCAACAAGACTTTTATAGAATGGAAGTCAAATGCTTTTCATTCATTTTATGTAGGAAGTATTTATTGAGCACCGACTGAGTACTTCTACACATTGTGGTACAGAAAAATCTGCCCTCATGGAAGTTATATTCTAATGAATTAGTGAGGCTTGGTCAATTTCCTTTATATTTATATTTCATAAGAATGATTTTTTTTTTTTTTTGGCCGTGCCATGCGGTATGTGGGATCTTAGTTCCCCTACCAGTGATCAAACCCGTACCCTCTGCAGTGGAAGCGCAGAGTCTTAACCACTGGACCACCAGGGAAAACCAATATTTCATAAGAATGATATTAATTTGGCTGCTTACTATACATATTTCTTAAGCTAATATTATGTGTAAATTATAATCAGTGTTAGAAACAATACAGATAGGAAAAATCAGTGTAAATGGATATGTTATAAGGAATACTCAGGGAAAAAATTATTTAAATTATTATTTTCGAACAAAGGACAGGTCTGAAGTTTCATATGTTTGCAAATTATTTTAGAAACTCAAAATACAGTTTTTTAAATTGCAGTGGTAAGAGCTCGTGTACATTTATCTGAATGAAGGAACCATTTATACAATGATATTAGATCCTTGCTATAGGAAAATTACCGAATGTGGGTTTTTTTTTACTTTTATTTTTATTTATTTATTTTTGGCTGCATTGGGTCTTCGTTGCTGCGCTCGGGCTTTCTCTAGTTGCCGCGAGCGGGGGCTACTCTTCGTTGCGGTGCGCGGGCTTCTCATTGCGGTGGCTTCTCTTGTTGCGGGGCTCGGGCTCTAGGCACACGGGATTCAGTAGTTGTGGCTCGCGGGCTGTAGAGCGCAGGCTCAGTAGTTGTGGTGCATGGGCTTAGTTGCTCCGCAGCATGTGGGATCTTCCTGGACTTGGGATTGAACCCATGTCCCCTGCAATGGCAGGCAGATTCTTAACCACAGTGCCACCAGGGAAGTTCCACTGAATGTGTTTTGTCGAGGTCTATTTGAAGTTTTCTGTAGCATGCTCTGCTTCCTAAGCTATTTAAACATATCTGAAATTTTAGGAGATTGTTGATGCCTTAATTTTTCTTCCTCAGTGGCTACTATATCTCCCTGAAACATACTAGAAACAAAATCAGTTATTGTAGTTGTCTTAGACTCTCTGTCATTGGATGTTATTTTAGCTGCATCTCTCTCAGAGTGATTATATGGAGAAAATTGATTCATAAATCCTTAAGTTCCTTGAGAATTAAAGAGAAACTCCATAGGAGGTAAGGAATTACTTTAAAATAATGGCCAAACTGGAAATCTGCATGTATCACAGCTAGTCTGTTTAATGGAAAATGTCAACAGACTTAACTAATTCTTTTGAATGGAAGGGGCATTTAAAGTGACATCAAATCGATGTGAAATGTAGACAGAACTAAAATCAAGTGGAGTTTTATTAACTTAATCTACTGGATATTTTTCTGTATCATGTGGAATAGCTTTGTCAAAGACAGTTATGATAAAATTTTTGAGGCTGTCCTTTATATGTGATAAAAAGTCATCTCTGGGCTCATTGAAATCAATGAACACATTAGATTATAAATCCTTGACTGGCTTGGTCTGTTTCCCTCCCTCCCTTTTTTGCTTTCTTTTATTCTTCCTTATTTCTTTTATAAATATCTTGTAAGCCTGTAGAAAAATATTGAGAATTAGGTGTTTCTTTTATGCAAGAAATGTGACTGCTTTAAGGCATGATTTTTTTATAACTAAGGACAAATTTTAAGAAACAGTGCAATCGCTTATAGTCTCTATCCCTAGAAAAACAGTTTTCATTTTTTATTATTAAATTTAACTGGTACATATAATTTACTTGATTGCAATCGTATTGTATACCCAATTTTATCATTCTGTGGAAACTCAAAATTTAACAGACATATCAGACCAGTACATTCATTTATTCTCTAGCCTCAATGTAATAATGTTTACTATTATCTTTTCCTTAAAATGTGTAGGAACTCAACTACATAGTACTTAGGGCAATATATATACTTTAAAATTTCCTAGCATTTCTGGCAGATGCTATCCAGTTTCTGCTTGAATGCTTATGTGTATGGGGGACTCACTACTTTGTAATAGTAGGCTGATATATTCCTGGGCATCTTTAATAGTTGTTCTATTTTTATTAAGTCAAAAGATTCTTTCCACTACATTTTCCCTTATTAAGCTTTTCCCTGTGAAGCCACACAGAGGTCAGCTATTCCCTTTACAAGTGACAGTCTTTCAGATATTTCAAGACAATGGTCCTATCTGCACTTGAACTTTTCACTTTCAATTTAAATATTCCATTTCCTTTGTTCAGAAGTTTCTTATTTGGCTTTATTTTTATATCCTTAACCATTCTGGTCACCTTTCTCTTGACATATTCCATTTAATCAGTACCACATTTAATTAATATGTGGCCCTAGACTGAGCACTATACCATGAAACTACTACTTCCCTTGATCGATCAACTATGTTTTTGCAGTTTCATAAGTTTTTCTGGCAGCCAGTTTACACTACTGGGCTTGGTAAAATTTTTTCCTCCCAGCCCTACTCTTTCAAGCTATATTTCCTTCTATTATCTTATCTATGTGCAGTTGTGTTTTTAACCATCATTTATTGAACTCCTATGTGCCAGGTATTCTAGTAGGTGCTAGGAGATCATGATGATCCAGATGTAGTACCAACTGTATTTGCTGGTGTCACAGTACACTGATTACACTACCAGAGGGAATGGGGAATGGTGACGATGATGATGACGATGATGATGATGATGGTTGGCAATTACGGCTACTTCCCAGGTGCTGGTACATTTAGCTCTCACAACAATCCTTAAAATACAGGTATTTATTATTATTCCCATTTTACAGATGAAGACACTACGGTTTATAGAGATAAAGTAACTTGCTGATGGTCAGCTAGTGGTTGGCAGAGCTAGCTTTAGAATCCAGATGATTCGCCTGCCAAATCCATTGTCTTAACCACTCTTCTGTAACTCCTTGTTTCTGTCTTAGCAGTTTAAGTAAGGGGAAGATTTTGTTTTTCAGCATGAATGACCAAGGCTTCTTTGAGGAAATTAGCCTTTGAGGGAGATGTTTCTAGCTTAGAAAGTTATCACCAGGTAGAGCTACTAAGATGGGAGAGTACAAAGCATCGAAGGTGGTATCCTGTTTATCTAGTTTGGCTATAATGTGACATACGCATAGGCATGTTGAGGACAATAAGATAGAAAAAAGACTAGAGATCGATTGTTGAGGACCCTTCATGTCAAGCCAAAATAAGTGTGTTTTGTTGGCAAGTAAAAGGAAATTATGGATGGTTTTTGAACAGGTATGTTGCATAGTCATCTCACGCCTTGACGATATAATCTTGATGTAGTATTTAGGGAGGAGTAGAAAGGAAGCATGTAGAAAACAATCAGATGGGAAACAAATTACGGCTATTTCAGTAATCAGACTAAGAGGTAATGAGAGCCAGAATTACCAGTTATTACTGAAAGGAACAGAAAGTAAAGAACAGATACAGAAGACAGGGCATTGCTTGAATTGCTTGATTTTGAAACCAAATCAAATTGGAGTCAGCAAGAACTGAAAATGAAGATGCTGCTCACAGAACTAGTCATATGTGGTTGAGGAGTATTAAAAATGTTGAGTTTGAAGTACTGCTTGAAATCCAGATGGAAAGATCTAATAGGAAATTTGAGAATCAGTGATATGGAGGAAAAGATAAAAGTGGAGATGTTGTTAGTGAAAAAAATTCAATTGAATAAATTTAACGATCCAGTTGGCTTTATTCAATGATTCATGAATTGGTCAGCGTCCCATCTAGAAAGTAGAAATGTGGTCCTAGGAACTATACAAAATGGAAGGCTTTTAGGGATAGAAGACAGAAGGAGGCTGAAAAAGGAAATTTCTAAGAAAAAGTGGATTGTTTCAGGCAAGGTCACTTTCCTTTGGGGGAAGGGCTGGGGTCTGTCATGCAGATTACTTCACTAGTGCTAATCACTTAATTTCAGATTACCTGGTTATAGGTCACATTTCTGGGATAGGCTGAAACTATAATTAGATTAGATATTGTCTTGGTTTGTTGACCTGGGGCTCAGCACAAGTGACTCCATTCGGGACCTGTTATTTGTTTCTTTTTTTTAAACATGTAAACCACTTTTAGACGTAAAGGGGTAGATGTGAAACAGTGTATGAGGGCATGAAGGAGGGAGGGGACATGACAGGTGCTCCTAAACTTGAGATGACCAATGGGATTTTCTGAGAGTAGTATGTGACAGATAACAGCGTGGCCGTTTTCTTAAGGACTTTGTATGTAATTTCAATTAAAGCTGTTCATTCATGCATTTCCTGATTTTTATGCTTCGTTCCATGAGTGGATCAACCTCAAACACTTCATTACGAGGACCAGATGCTAATTCCATTATCTTTGCCAACGTTTCAGATTTTAGTTTAAATTTAACAACCGGATCCTTGTCTTATTATCATTCCTTTCATCACTTGGCTGAAATTTGTCATGGTTATTTCTCTGAACTCTTAACTTTTGTAACCTGTAAATTCTATCGTCTCTTCTGATTCCATATGCCTAATGTTTCCTTTCTGGTTAGCATCTTGTAGCCCACAGTCCTATGTATGCTTTACCATCAGGTAGGCTGCGTCTACTGATTTCATTGAGGTTGCTGTACATGTAAAGCATTGTAGGATATCTGTATGGCAAAATGTAGCTTGATTTATATTGTTTGGAAATGATTTCTTTGGGATTTCTTGTGTGGTTTTCAAAGTCTTAGAAACCCATGGCCTAACGTGCCTCTGGCAACCAATCAAATTTATACTGATTAGTGAGAAGGTTATTGTATTGAAAAATATTTAAAACCATACTCTTAAATACTATGTTTTTACTTTTCCAGTTTTTAAAGACACAATTAAGAATTCCCTTGAGGCTTGATCCAACCTTACATTTAACATTGGAGAGAAAAATGTAGCTCCTCTGACATTTAGGGTCAGGAATTGAATTCTCTATTATCCTTGAATTTTAAGGGGATCATGACAGTCAATCCCCATTGTGCGAAATCTCTCTTTCAAGTTGTATTGATGTTGGCAAGTGTTCTGCTGAAGATAAATACGTTGTTGCTTAGTCTAGTCCGGGAAGAAGCAGGAGTGAAAGTTTGGAGGCTAAAACATTTAATTCATTGCACAGTGAAGGTGTGACCCAGCAAATTTGAAGAGCCCCATATGCTTCAGAGTGACACGTTGAATCAGTCTGAAGGATAATACTGCCCATTCCCAGGAGAGAGGATGGGCTCCATTAGCTTCCATCATACAGGATGATTCTTCTCAGGTGCCTGGGTTGAGGCGGCAGTGAGAGTGGTTTAATTTGAGCAAGTCTTTACCTCCCTTTACTTCCTTAAGGATTCTAATAGACCTATATTAACTTCATCTCTCTTCCCTCTGTAAGCAGATGGTGCTCATCTTTATTTCCATAACTGAGCATAATACTTGATAATAGTAGGCATATTGTATATATGAATGAACAAATTTTGTCTAAAAGGAAGTTGGCCCCTTTAAAAAATTTTGTTGAGTTGAATGTGCTGGTTATGCTTTCTCTAATTCTTCATTTTAGAAGTGAACATGGAAATTTTCCATTCTAGTTGCGAAAGTATTTATAAACCTTAAGACATTAAAACGTTAGGACATCAAGAAAACCTAAATCATTCCAGAATGACCAAACATAGTAGCTCAAATTCTTTTAGTGAAATTAAGCTTTACTCGTGAAGAATTTATTTAAAATTGAAAGGCATTTATTTGATGCACATATGCAATCCACATACTCTATTCCCATCACCCTAGAATCAGGGGTTCCTTTAATACTCATTGACTCCTTGAGGGCCACAGTGTTTTTAAGAGTCCATCAGGAAACCTCCAAAAACCTCTTGATTAGATAGTGCCCTGGTGATGGTTTTAAAATGTTGTGACCTCTGAGACCCAGTATGAGTTTGTAGTAAGTTAGAGTGTATGTCCAGGACAATAGACTTTCATCTTCCTGCAAGTGTGTGGAGTGGCTCTGTTACCTCAGGACCACTAAGAATCTGCTGGCTTTACTTCAAATAACATTAGGCTGAGGTTAAGACATGTTATTTTTAACATGATTAAAGAAGACCATTTAGGTGATACAAACTTTATTTAACACTTCATGAAGTGGAAAGTCTCCTTTCATAGAACTGTAAAATGGGGCAGAAAGTTGGTAGCTTTTATATGGGATGAAGAGCAAGAAGCAGGAAAACATAGAAAATATCTGATTGGCTGAGGTCACATAGTCAGGCTAGTTTGGGGTGAGAAGGCCCAGAATTGGCCTGGCATTTGGGGATTGGCTGACTGGATATACCGAATTTCTGGTCAAGCAGAGCATTTACAGGAACACGAAAGCTATCTAAGTTTGGGTTTGCTGACATGGCACCCTGGGCAGGAGTGGCTCCGTCTTGGGCCTAGAAATTTATTTCTACAGATGAGAGGACTGTTTTGACTGTTTGTTGTTTCTAAGAATGGAAACGGCAGGCTTGCAAGTTAGTAAATTTCCAAGTACTGGAAATATTTAGTAGAGATAGGAAAAATTAGAGAAGATTCTAATTGGAATCTTGTCTTGGAAGAAAGATTGGGTAAGATTTTTCTAGGCAAATAAAACTTTTCTTCTGCTTATTCCAAACTAGAAATAGTTTAGGTTGAATTGCTGAAGTGGACAGAGAACAGTATATGAACATAGGGGCACAAGTTAGAAGAAATAAGAATTTTTCTTTCTTCTATAAAAATCAATTTGGTCCATTTTACCTGGTATCTAAGAAGTTTTCTCCTTTCCCTAAAACCGTCTTGTATTTATTTCACTGTTATGTAATATTCTTTTGGGAATTGAGCCTGTAGTTCAATAATTCTGTATAATACGATTTGGCCTATGTCATGTAATAATTCTTGAATGTGGGTCTCTGTACATGGAATGACAAAAGGCCATGTGTGCTGTTAAAATCTATTGCCCTTGGCAAAGGAAAAAAGAATCACTGCATGTGTGTGTGTGTGGGGGGTGTGTGTGGGGGTGTTTACTACCAGTGACTTGTTTGAATCAAATTCTTCACACTTATCCATTAGGTCATTTGTGTCTTTAGTCATTCAACTTTGTCTTATTCCTCAGTCAGCGTGCACACAGTGAGGTAATAAAAGAAGAAATTGGCATTTCAGTTACTCCATAATAAGGACTCCCTTATTTCCAAATGAACCAAGTTGATTAGATGACTGTGATACTGTTAACTTTTTAAACTCCCGATCAGTTAGTTGCCTTTTGCCTTTCTGCAGTAGAGAAGATAGAAATTCGAGTGTAAAATTTTTCATTATCACAAAGATCAACGTATACATCCAAGAACCACTGGCATGTGCCACCGGGCTTGAGCCTACCAGTGAGAAAATGCAGAGAGGCAAAAGGCAACTGATTCTGGAATTTAAAAAAGCAACAATTACTAGGGTCAACTAATCAATTCAGGCTCATTTGGTAGTAGCGGAGTCCATATTATAGAGAACTGAAGTGTCAGTTTCTTCACTGGTAGGTTCAAGTTTGGTGGCACATGCCAGCCATTCATGGGTGTGTAGGTTGACCGTTGTGATAATAGAAATTTTTAGGACTCTAATTTCTATCTTCTCTGTCTTTGGTAGCATTTTCTGTATTGTATCAAGCAGCACATTTTACTTACATTTACACTTTAAAGGAAGAAATGAACTGGAGCTTGATTTTAAGATGCAAGTAAAATTGCTAATTTTTCCTTGTGTCTCATCATTCAGTACTTGTATCTCATCTTTTCTTCTATTTTCTTCTGAAAATAATTTAGCATTTCTTATAGAGTCTTAAGTTTTAGACTTCCTAGACCTAAGTTTTAAGTTTTTACTTTATTCCAGTAGTTTTCATAGACCTGCTAACTGGCTCCTTTTTATATTTTAAGTTAATCAGTGAAGGAAAGTAGAACTCCAAATACTTCCAGATGATGAATATTATAGAAGAGTAATTTCTTTTGTCCGTGTTCATGTTGTGGTCTTTTCTTCTCAATATAAGTTTTCCGTAGTAAATCTTTGCAAAATTAAAACTGTTTCTTATTTATGGGAGGTCTAAAAAAAATGATGGATGGCTTAACTTTTAACGCTTCCATTGTTTTCAAACATGTAACGAAATTTTGCCTAACTCTTCCCATGTGCTTGGCCAGATGCCGTAGACCATGACCCAGTAGAAAGGTTAATTGCAGGGTTCTCTAGATCACTGGTAACAATGATCGTAGATGTAGGTGAAGTATTTCATGTGTAAGTGTATCGAGAGAAGGACATCCCCCGGGTTGATTGTCAGCATTTTTAGGGTTCTTTGAATCTCTGTAATACTTAGTATGGCAGTGCTCACTAATATCTGCTTAATGAATATGATGTTAAATAGTGTTCTAGTGTTTTCAACCATCATTTATTTGCTCTCTCATGTTCAGCCTCTTAGAATTTTATGATGACAGATCCTGAAAAGAGATCTGTTTTGAACCACATGAACTGCAAGCTAATTTAATTTAATTTAATATGAAAATAAAAAGTGGACCATTGGTTGGCTAAATGTGCAGCCGTAGACTTCATCTCGAATCTGAAATCGTTACAGTGGATAAGCTTTCTTACCACTGTCATGCATTTTTATTATTTTTCACTGTGCTGTATAAAAATAAACTTACAGACCAAATTCACAGTAAGTGTAAAAAGTTAAGATCTAACTTTTTCTAAATAATTCATAAGAATTAGTCTAGTGGGCATCCCACAGTGTTTAAGGAGTGTTTTACATAGTTTTTAGGATTACTTATATTTCATTCTAAATGTGAGGAAAATGCTGGAGTCACAGCATCTTCAGATGGTCACCTAGCCCCTGTTTGCATGCTTTCTTTGAAAGGAAGAAAGGAAGATTACTACTTTAGGACACAATTTTTTCCATTCTTGAACAACTCTTAATTATTAAAAATTTTTATTTCAATTCAAAGTTAATTTTCTTCTTCATTACTTTCAACATTAATTTCTCATATGACATGGTGGCTCTTTTATCAGACTTATCTCTCATTTTCTAACCCTGTAGATAACATGGTTCCTAGATCCTTTATTCTTCTGTTATTCTTTTAGATAATCTCCAGTTTATCATGGTTCCCTTTTTATCCTTGTATTTATTAAATGAACTCATTCGAAGTGGGTATATGAGTGTGTATGTGTGCTTACTTATTCATTTCTTTATATTTAACTTATACTGTTTCTAGGGATGTAAAAAACACTGGGTAACCTCAGTTCTTTTTTCAATTCTGTTTTTTTCTCTTTTTTTTTTTGGTAACTTTTTTTGTCTTTTTAGTAACATTTAGTAACATTATTGGCTTTTATGATACTTCTAGTTTTTCTTTCTTCTCTTTCGTATTTGAATTTTTCCTTTATAAACATTCTTTGATATACTATTCTTAATAGTAGCTAAAATTTAACTAGTTTTCTTCACTCCTTTGTCTCTAGTTTCCTAATTGAATTCAGTAGAGGCTATAGAAGATGAAATTTACCCTGCTTAGCGCCCTTCAGAAAAGTAGATATTGCAACCCCCTTTAATAATTCTTATCTTTGTTTAACAGTTCTCTCAGTAAAGTTTTCCTCATTTCTTTTTTTTCCTTCTAGTTTTATTGAGATATGATTGACATACATCACAGGTTAAGTTTAAGGTGTACAGCATAATGATTTGACTTACATACGTCATGAAGTGATTACCACAATAAGTTTGTGAGCATCCGTCACCTCATATAGATATAAAATTGAAGAAACAGAAAAAAATTGTTTCCTTGTGATGAGAACTCTTAGGATTTACTTAACTACTTTCATATGTGACATAGAGCTGTGTTAATTATATTTATCATGTTGTACATTACACCCCTCATACTTATTTAGCTTATAACTAGAAGATTGTCCCTTTTGACTGCCTCCATCTAATTCTCCCTCTTCCCCATCACCCCCCACCTCTGGTAACTACAAATCTAATCTCTTTTTCTATGAGTTTGGTTTCTTTTAAAGTAGAATTGATCTACAACACTGTGTTAGCTCCTGGTACACAACAAAGTGATTTGATATTATGAAAATCTCCATTTATCATCATTTGTTTTGAAATGTAGTATTCAGAACTAGACACTGCTGATGACCTATTACTAAGAAATATTATTTTTTATATTACATATGTTTTATATTATAGTTATTACTATATATTATATATTACTATTTATTTTTAGTAATTCACCTTATGTATGTAAACAGATTATTTTTGCAAACAGATTATAATATGGATTCTTAATAACCTTGTGAATAATGAAAACACTCATGTTTTCTGCTATTAAACCAGAGCTCCCTTGTCCTTTACTGGTGCATTTGATTTGTGGGTCTGGATTCTAGGTTTTTATATTCAAGGACATTAAATATCATTTTGCTTGTTTTGGTCCTTTTTACTAGTCTGTTGAAAATGTTTTGGATCTTGACACAGCAAACAGGAGAGTGAGAGCCTCCTTAAATGTTGTGCCTTAGGTGTCTCACCCTAATTCTGGCCTTGATTTCCTCTTGCCTTCACCATTTTATTTTCCTGGAACTAGAAGATTCATGACCCCAAATTGAAAATATTGTTTTAGTTAAGTCAATTCATGATACTAGTTGCTATTGCTAATAACTCTTTTAAAGGTATTCTTCTGGTTTTCATATAGTGTTATGAGAAAAGGTATTAGCCTCTTTTTACAGGAAATGAAAATGAGGCTTGCAAGAGTAAGTAACTTCATTTGCACACTCCTCTAATCAACAATATATTCATTCAGCAATTCATTTACTGGACACCTGTTATGTGATAGGAACATGGAAGTTTTCAAAAGTAGATGTGGCCTCTGCCTTGTACCTCTTGCAAGGTGCTATAACATTTTCATCAGAAGTGCTCTAATACAATGGAATGTTATTCAGTGCTAAAAAGAAATGCGCTATCAGGCCATAAAAAGATATGGAAAAACCTTGAATGCGTAAGCGAAAGAAGTTAATCTGAAAAGGCTGTGTGATTCCAAGAATCTAACATTCTGGAAACAGCAAAACTGTGGAGGCCATAAAAAGATCAGAGGTTGACAGGGGTTAGGGAGGAAGGAGAGGTGAATAGGCACAGCACAAAGGATTTTTAAGGTAGTGAAACTATTTTATATACTGTAATGGTGGATACATGTCATTTTACATTTGTCAAAACCCATGGAATGTACAGCACCAAGAGTGAACCTTGATGTAAACTATGGACTTTGGGGGATAGTGATGTCTCAGTGTAGGTTCATTGACTGTAACAAATGTACCACTCTGTACATGATGTTGATGTGGGGGGACAGTAGGTATATGGGAACACTGTACTTTCTGCTCAGTTTTGCTGTGAACTTGAAACTACTCTAAAAAGTAGTATATAGCCTATATTTCTCCCTTTTTTGGGGGGAGGGTCTGCAAAGATCATGAAGGATTTATGAAAGACTAAACTAAAGCTCAAATGCCCTCCTGACAATGTATTCCCTGTGTATACAAATCTAACCTTATCAACCTGTAATACCAAGGAAAATGTTCCTGGATTATTTTGTGACAAACTTGATTTCCAGTGAACATCTTCAAATTCCCAGTAACAAATGGAAAATTTGACAGTGTTACTAAAAATAGGTGACATCTGAAATAGTTTTATTAAAATGCATGTGGCTCTCCTACTGTGGTGTCGCTATTTTGTCCTTTGTACAGCAGAGCACGTTACAGAGTGGGGTGTTTTTATTTTCCATGTGGTGGTATAGCCGTGACCAAACAAATTAGCCTCAAAATCCTTACACAGTCTGAGAGTGAGCCAAAGTCTAGAGGTAGGTGTGGGAGAAAACGTTAGAAAAAGACAAAAAAGAAGGAGGATGGAGGGGGAATCCTAAAAGCCTTCTTTGAAATGATGTTAAAAGAAAGCCTAGAGTATTCTGAGCATTTTTAACTTTTACTTCAGTGTCCTTTTATGGAACTGAAATTAACCTGTTCATCTACCACGTTGTTGATTTTGGGAAATGACATATTCCATAAATTAATTCTCTTATTAATGTTAGCTTTTTTTATTCTGAAACATTAGCAAATTGGTGGGAAATCCTTACAAAATATATTCCACACTTACCATCAAAATTGAAGTATATTGGATTTATTCTTTCACATGACTCAATACCATCATTGTGATCATTGCATATTGTTTTTTGTTTTAATATGTAGACACATTCAGAAACTCGTTGTATGTATAGGAAAACTTTTCACTACACAAAGAGACCCCAGACTGTTAGTTTGATTTTGGTATTTAATAAAAATTCCTTAATACTTTTTCCTTCATAATTATGCTGCCAGCTGTTACTTCTTGCTGTTCGTATGAGTACTATACCAGGCTTTCCACATTTCCTGATTTGTTAAAACCAAATTGCTGTGGAATGAAAAATAAAAGTATTTAGGGCTTCCCTGGTGGCGCAGTAGTTGAGAGTCTGCCTGCTAATGCAGGGGACACGGGTTCGAGCCCTGGTCTGGGAAGATCCCACATGCCGCGGAGCAACTGGGCCCGTGAGCCACAACTACTGAGCCTGCGCGTCTGGAGCCTGTGCTCCGCAACGAGAGGCCGCGATAGTGAGAGGCCCGCGCACCGCGATGAAGAGTGGCCCCCGCTTGCCACAACTAGAGAAAGCCCTCGCACAGAAACGAAGATGCAGCACAGCAAAAATAAATTAATTAATTAATAAAAACTCCTGCCCCCAACATTAAAAAAAAAGTATTTAGTTAGTATTTTTAAGAGTGAGTGGATAATCAGTGGCATAGATATTTTCCTTGGCTCAAAGAAGGATGGGTAAAAACCTGCAGTGGGAGAATATACTATTATTTGTGGATTTGGACCTTTGATAGTTCTAATGTTGGCTCCCTTTCATTATTTCCGCAGAGAAGACACACGTAGCCCTGGCCCTGAGAAGGGGAATGGGTAGCTATTTCTTCTTTTGCTCTGATGTTCTAGTCCTGGGTATCTTCTTGTACCAAAGAAGATGGGTAGATGTTTCTTATCTTTGCCTGTGTTCCAATCTTGAGTCTCTTCTTCTAATTTCCTCGTTCCTCCACTCTGTTTCTCTCTTCCCCCTGTCCTCCCCACAAAAAATAGAGTGAGGAAGAGTAACGTGTAAATATTAAGTGCTGGTCTAGGTGCTAGTTGTCATTCCATTTCTTAAATAACGGGTATTCTGTCTGCATCTTATAATTTCTGTTGCAGAGACTTGACCTTTAAAGAGAGAATACATAACAATTATGCAACAGGCTGGCTGAGTACATTAGCAGAGCCCAAGACCTTTTGCTAGTGAGTTTGGTGGCCAGACTAGGTCAGAGTGTGACCTTGATACACTAAAAATGTACATTATTAATTATAATAATTTGGTTCAAGACTGTTCTATAACTCACCTGTTAAAAGTGTCTGGCACATAGCAAGCACTCAATAAAAATGTGTGAATGAATAGCAGTGAAATGCTAGTTAGGTATTTGGGTGAAAATCAACTTCTGTCACATGTAGCCGTGTCTGCAGAAAAGGAATGCTGCCAGTATTTGATAAAATGAAAAGATACAGAACGCATTACAAAGAAATTCATAGGAATTTCATGCCTGTAAAAATTTGGTGAAATTAAATGGCCTGAGAAATCACTTTCCACTAGGTTGTTAGAAATGAATGGCGTAGATCCTATGTTTTGTGATCGTTGAAATTTGCATTTGAATTTTAAGTTTTCTAGTTAAGCCAGAGGGAAGCTTATTATTGATGAGATTGTTTTCAGGAAGTAATCTATTAAAAATAGATGGGTGATGTAGAAGCCACTGTATGTGTTTCATTATGATTCAGCCCTTCCTTTGACAGAAGAGATAGGAAACTACGAAAACTTTATTTCTTACAGAGTCAGAGTTGTTTTCTGAAGTTGTTTTATTTGAAAAAATTTTGGACTTATTAATAGCACTGGAAACGGAAGATATTTATAATGGGACAAAGACAGTTGGAAATGTGAGGTGGGTTGTCCTCTTTTCTTATTTTCCGGCTGAACCTGAATGGGGAGGGCAGGAAGGACTCCCAGATACAGTCAGCCATGGGAGTAGAGACTTGCAGTCAGTGAAGAACCAAGACACATGGGGGAACAATGCTGCTGTTTTTAAAGTAATATCAATTTCTCAATTCAACTAAGTGTTTTCAATGCTTCACTGTTAGTTTCTCTTGTCACTGGTGCTTCCTTTTCTGCTTTTCACGCATTTTATACATAATTGCTTCCTTTCCTAACCCCTTCTCTTCTGAGAGTCTATCTCTCCAACCTGGTAGGATGAAAAAAACCCTATTATGTATTTTAAAAAGAACCACCACCACAACAGAAGAACACTACCAAATAGATGTGTATATTTACATAATGCTATGAAAACATAGTTATCCAAATCATCGAGATACTCTGAGAAAGACTTAACCTGAAGAAATGGAAGTTTTCCTATAATAAGAAATTTTGTTTATTTTGAGTTTTATATTTAACTTTCCTTAATAAACCTTCCAGTTTGTTCACTCTGTAATTAAAAAACCAAACCGAACCAAACCAAACCAAACAAAAAACCCCCCACCAGGTTGCTGGAGATAACCAGGTTTCTTCAATATTTAGTGAGAGAGTACACATAAATAAATAATAACTAATTGAAAATTTCACCACAGGTTCAAAACACTTATTTCAGATTGCTGGTTGTAGTAAGTTGAGAGGAAGTGGTAGATGATTCTGGTTTTGGGTACATTTACATATATCGAGTTGATCTTCAAACTTCATTTAAAAAAAAGATGTTTAAGCAAATTCATTAATCTACCCTGAAATATAATTTGAATGTCTTTTCATCCCATGAAGGAAATTGGTAAATGAGTACATGTTTCATTGTGGTTTGAGCTTTCATTACAGTACTGTATATCTTATACTCATCCTGGTGTAGCCTTCCTTCTTATGAAGATTATAGATTAAAAAGATAATTATGAAGGAAGGGAGTATACTGACATGCTCTCTGCTTCCGTAGTTAGACCCCTAGAAGACCGTGCTAATGTTGTCCCAATAATGGCTTTACTAAATATGTAATCTTCTGCTTTTTAACTTTGTGCTACCTTTTTATCTTTTTACTCCACATCTCTAAAGATTTTTCTTGTTCGCTGCTAAGTTTTAGAGCCCAGAGTATAATTTTTATGGTCTGCTTAAAAAAGGTATTTTAAATTTTGCATTCCATTTCAAATCACTTACTCACATAGAAAGACTTGCAGAAATGGAGAGCCTCAATTATGTTCATATGTAATTATACAGCAACATTTGCTTCAAATCATTGCACGTCTTTGGTGGGAGTAGAAAGTATTTCTTAATTACTGGATGGACTGATTTTTTTCCTCTGGTTGAATATACGTGGCCTTCCTGATGAGCTATTTGAAATTCTCTCTTACATGGCCATCTAACATGCAATCTTGTTTACTGGGGTTTTGAATATCTTTTTGGTGACCAAACCTGTAAGAAGCTTTCAAGCGTAACGCCTAAAGCCCTGTGTGTATTTGTGAAGTATTAGTGCCTGCAATTTGACCTCCTTTTTTCTGAAAATTTACTTATTAGATCAACATATTTCATCTTAAATCTTATGTATCCATTTTAGAGCTAAAGAAGAGTTTAAGGATTCCCAATTCCCTTACTTTACTGATGCAAAGATTCGAGTGTAATGATGCTTAATGATTTGCATAAAGCAGTTCTTAAAATTGCTGACATTATGACTTCAATCCAACACTGAAATTTTATTATGTGAAATTATAAAATAGTTAGGTCTAGTAATATATCAATAAATAAATGGTCAAAAGGAATATTAGGAGTAAGATGTAAAGTATCAAAGACATTGGAAGTTAGCTAACCATGATGTCTTAATTAAGGAGCAATGTTAAGCTGGTTTGTTTTGTATAGAGTTAAAATCTGTAAAGGTGTAATACCTACTTCTTTTCTCTCTTCTGTAGGGAGGAGGGCAAGAAGGTGGTAAGTCCTATTAACTAACCACTTACCCTTTGTCAAGCAGTTGAGGAAATGGTTCTCAGTGAGTTAAGGAAATGGCCCAAGTTCACTCCGTTAGTAAGGGACCAAGCTGAGAGAGGTCTCGTGCTTGCTGGCATTCAAACTTTTGTTGTTCCTTGCATCGAATGATATGGCCTTTAAATATAAGAGGGAAATATGTATGCAACTTCTGTGAATTTTGGAGGTATGATTTAGTTTGAATAACCCAGGTTAAATTTTATCCTATTGTATTATAGGAGGATAGATCAGAGATATAGAGTTTTATGAGAAGGTGAGGAAGTTTCTTATGGGGGCAAGGTCAACTAGTAACCATGCCTTTGCCTGATATAGCACAAGGATGAACATCTTAAATGCTTTCAATTTTTGAAGGGCCTTGATATACTCTAGGGAAAAATATTCTTTGTAAAATAGGCAAATATTTAAGCATTTATCAATATTATGAATGATAGACTTTACTAGGTTGTTTAGAGACAAAAAACATTATAAAGGGTTTTTTCTGTCCTCAAAACGTTTGCAATTTAATTGGGGTACACTATCAGCACCCATAGAACGCTTGGACCATGCATGTAGCTCCCAAACAATGCTAAATTAGCTAGTGCACATCATGATAGGTGTTTCAACTTGAAAAA
The DNA here is from genome assembly GCF_011762595.2 of Tursiops truncatus. Classification (NCBI taxonomy): domain Eukaryota; kingdom Metazoa; phylum Chordata; class Mammalia; order Artiodactyla; family Delphinidae; genus Tursiops; species Tursiops truncatus. Next base: position 36,025,536 of record NC_047044.1, on the reverse strand, counting down.
AAAATGAGATGTTAAGATAAAACAATCAAGAGACTGAAATTCATAAAGTTACTATTTTCAGGGGCAGTCATTTGGGAAGTTGTGTACTGCCTAATACAGTGATTAAAATACATGCAGAAGTATTATCATTTATTGAAAAGCAGTAGTGTTCTCAGTAATCTTCAGGAAAACAAAAATGGGAAAAGTAATCAGAACTTGTTTTCGAACCAAATTATAGTCATGTGAGTACTTTGATGAATAAAGTTTAATGTGCAGTCCAAGGGTTTATGTTATTTTGACAATAATGTTTTTTAGGTGGCATCAGGATTCTCCAGGTAAGGCAGTACTTCTGAAACACTTAATTTCCTGGCTGCGCTACGGTTTCATCAACCTTCTTTAGTTTTTGTTCTTTTGTTTACGATTGAGAAATCAGAGACCTGATTCAGATAGGCTTTCAGGATCCTCACATAAATCCAGTCAGAACCAAACCTACTTCCTAGTGTCTGGCTTATTTTCATGATAATACTGTAGAAACATAGAGTGATAGAATTCGAAGGAGACTCAGAATCAGTTGTCTTGATCCCTTATTTATATAAAGATAAGAAAAGGCCTTTTCCTACACACCTCATGAGTAGCAAACCAGGGATTATCTGCTGAAATTTTGTTTATTTGAATTTTGTTTAATGAGTGGCATTTAAAAGAGAATTATGCCATCGAAGTTTTTGGTTTTTGTGAATATTTTAAAAAGTATTTTACAAGTGAAGAGATCATTCACTTTAAGAAAAGAGGCATCAAAGCAATCCTAGCTTGGTGATAGAAATCAGTACTAATAAGCATGCCATTAGCTAATTTTGGCAAATATCACCCCTAATTGATCCATATTTTAAAAAGTTATACATAGACAACTTAGTGCTATTTATATATAATTATTATTATTTTTTACTCAACCTCTTAAACCTTAAGATTACATGAGTTCTTTTTTTTTTTTTTTTTTTTTTTGCGGTTCGTGGGCCTGTCACTGCTGCAGCCTCTCCCATTGTGGAGCACAGGCTCTGGACGCACAGGCTCAGCGGCCATGGCTCAGGGCCCAGCCGCTCCGCGGCACGTGGGATCCTCCCAGACCGGGGCGCGAACCCGTGTCCCCTGAATCGGCAGGCGGACTCTCAACCACTGCGCCACCAGGGAAGGCCCTACATGAGTTCTTATTTGTAAAGGTGGAACAGTGCCTGGCACATACCAAGGGATGTAAAGGCTTTGTTAAATAAGTAATTCTGGATGTTAACTAGACTTATTGTGGTGATCATTTTGCAGTATATACAAATATCGAATCATTATGTTGTACAACTGAAATTAATATGTTATATGTCAATTATACCTCTAAATAAATAAATATTAAGTATATAATAGATGGTGATACGTGATCTATGCTTTCTAGTTCTTTAGGGAGAGGAGATAGGAGAAAAAATTTTAAATCCCAATGTTCTGAATTGCCAAATTAAAAAGTGTAATTTAGGGGTTTCCCTGGTGGCGCAGTGGTTGAGAG